>NW_022103896.1:85699271-85711871 GCF_000313985.2 Echinops telfairi | reverse complement strand
AAAAATACAACTTTCCTCTAGGATGAACAAAATCCATATTACAACCTTGAGTCAATCCTGCCTGAATTTTGAGAATGTCTCAAGAATAGATTTGATGCACTGAACACTTAAGGACAGAAGACCTGATGAGTTGTGGGAGGACATTCAAAACAGTCATGAAGAAAGCAAAAGGTCATTACAAAGACAGTAAGAAAAGGCCAAAGTGGATGATGTCTGAAATTTGCTCTCAATCATAGCATCGCTAAAGAAAATGGAAGAAAATATAATGAGTCAGAGCTGAACAGAAATTTTTGAAGGGCAACTTGAGAAGACAAAATATGACAAGGAAATGTGCAAAGACCTCGAGGGAGGAAAACAAAAAAGAGGAACACACTCGGCATATCTAAGTTGAAAGAACTCAAGAAAAAATTCAGTCTTTGAGTTGTAATCTTGAAAGATTCTATGGGCAAAATATTGAATGATGCAGGAAGCATCCAAAAATTATGGAAAGAATACACAAAGTACCAAAAAGAAGTAGTTGGCATTTCACCATTTCGGGAGGTAGCATATAAGCAAGAACCAATGTTGCTGACGGAAGATGTTTAAGCTGCACTGAAAGCAATAGCCAAAAACAAGCCTCCAGGAATTGATGGACTATCAATTGAAATGTTTCAACAAGCTGATGAAACACTGGAAACACTCACTTGTCTATGCCAGGAAATTTAGAAAACAACTACTTGGCAACTGACTGTAAGAGATCCACATTTGTGTCCATCCCAAAGAAAGGTGACTTAACAGAATGCTCAAATTATAGAACAATATCATTGATATCACATGCCAGTAGAATTTAGACGAAGATCGTCAAACTACAGTTGCAGCAGTACAACGACAGGGAACTGCAAGAGGTTCAGACCGGATTCAGAAGAGGACATGGACATGGAACAAAGGATATCATTGCTGATGCCAGATGGATCTTGGCTGAAAGCAGAAAATATCAGAAAGATGTTTACTTGTGTTTTATGTACTTTTCCAAGGCATTTGACTGTGTGGATCATTATAAACTAAATTTAACCATGATAAAATGGGAATTCCAGAACACATCATTGTGCTCATGCAGCACCTGTACATGGATCAAGAGAAAGCAGAACAAGGGAATGCTGCATGTTTTAAAATCAAGAAAGGTGTGCAACAGGGTTATATCTTCTCACTATACTTATTCAATCTGTATATTGAGCAAATCATCCAAGAAGCTGAATTATATGAAGAAGAATGTGGCATCATGATTTGAGGAAGGCTTGCTGGCAACCTGAGATAAGCAGGTGATACAACCTTGCTTACTGAAAGGGAGGAAGTCTTGAAGCACTTGCTGATGGAGATCAAGAATTGGAATGTTCAGTATGGATCATGACTCAATGTAAAGAATGGGTAACATCAAGATAAATGGAGAAAAGATTGACATTGTCAAGGGTTTTTGTCTTGCTCAGACCATAATCAATGCTTGTGGAAGCACGGTCAAGAGATCAGTATATGAGTTGCATTAGATAAATCTTCTGCTCTTTAGAGCATTGAAAAGCAAGGATGTTACTTTGAGGACTAAGGTACATCTGACTCAAGACATGGTATTTTCAGTTCCTCATATGCATGTGAAAATCAGATATTGACAAAGAAGACCAAAGAAGAATAGATGCATTGAATCGAGGTGCTGGAGCAGAATATTGAAAGTCCCATCAATTGCTAAAAGGACAAACAGATATATTGAAAAGGTATGCCCGAGAATGCCCAGATTTTATCTTACATATTTTGGACATGGTATCAGGAGAGACCAGTCCCCGGAGAAGGACATCATGTTTGGGACAATAGAGGGGCAGTGAAAAACAGGAAGGCCCTCAAGGAGATGGACTGACACTGTGGCCGCAACAATGGGCTCAAGCTTGGAAACAATTGTGAGGATGGTGTAGGACCAGACAGTGTTTTGTTCTTTCGCTGTGTGTCAGAACTGACTTGATGGCACCTAACAACAACATACACAAAATAAAACTCCGTAAAAAACTCCGTAAAAGAAACAAAATAACAGGATTAGACAACATGAGAGGCAGTAGGATTTCTTGGTAGTTTGAGCCAGATAGGTTAAAAACAAAAAACGATTTCTTTTTTTTTAACAAAAAATATTCCTAAGAGAAGGGAAGAAAGGGAGGATGAACAATCATGAAGGCCATGCTGAAACATCATCTTTATGTTCTTTGTAGGTTTTAGGGATTACAAAGTTGGTTGTAAAATGGTCTGTGTATTATACATGCCCTGTCATTATCTTCATTTTTTGTTGGCATGAGTAATCCTTTGGGTCTGGGTATAAAGATGGAAGGATCGAACCATGCCCAAAATTGTGCACCAGTTTCCAGTCGTCCGTCAGTGAGACATCTGTTGAGGAAGGTCTCACCTGACTTTTTGTTCTAGAGTTAAACCTGCCTACTCGGCATCCTCCATGACACACCTCTTTAAAGTTCTTGTGCTTGGCAAGGTAGCTGTGTGCTTATTGGATGTTCCACCTTATGTGATGGCAAAGTCAGCGTCTTTCTTGATCCCCGCTCTTATTCAGGTAGCCCTTAACCAACCTCTGTGAGTGCATGATGGACCAGCATCCTTGGGCAGGGGTTCTAACTGGTGAGGAGCATTTCGGTGTTACTGGAATAGTTTCTAATTGGCCTCCCTTAAATTACAACCAATAGGGTCTTTCTAAAACACCAAATGGACCGCATGCTACTCTTTTTATGTAGTTAGCTGTCATTGAGTAGACTGACGCATAGCAACCTTATAACAATGACACATTGGCTGATTTTGTACCACCATGATCATTGGTTTAAGTTCATTGTCGTGGCAATTGTGTCATTACAGCTCATTGAGAGTGTCTTTCCTTTTTCCTTGATTTTCTACTTCACAAATATGATGTTCTTTCTAGTGATTGGTTTGGGTGCTAACATGTCCAAAATACTTTTAAGCAAGTTGGAATCTCTCGTCCTTCCTCAATTCTGTGAAACATCTTTATTTTTTCTGAGACTGATTTGTTCATTCTTTTGGCAGTCCAGGGCATATTTGACCTAGGTCATACCAGCATAACTAGGATGTATCAGTTATTCTGTCTTCGTTTTATATTGTCCAGCGTTGATATGCATATGAGATGATTGGAAAGACTGTGGCTTGTGTGACAGTTGCCTTAGTCATCTTTACTCTTTAAAAATGTTTTAGACAGGGCAAGATATGACAAAATACCCATTTATAAACTATCAAGGGCTCATGAGGGAGGGGGGAGCGGGGAGGGAGGGGGAAAATGAGGACCTAATGTCGGGGGTTTAAGTGGAGAGAAAATGTTTTGAGAAATGATGTACAAATGCGCTTTACACAATTGATGTGTGTATGGATTGGGATAACAGTTGTATGAGTCCCTAATAAAAATGTTAAAAATAAATAAATTAAAAAAAAACAAAAACGTTTTCGAGGTCTTTTGCAGCCAGTTTACCCAGTGCAATGTGTTGGTTTCTTACACAGTGCATGGATGTTCATTGTAGGTCCAAGTATAATAAAATCATTGACAACTTCAATTTCTTTGTCATTTATCAGATGTTCTTTGTTGGTCCAACTTCATTATCTAGGTCCTTCGAAGTCTGTCTGCTTTCCTTAAGGTTAAAACTGGTAAGTCCTGACCTAATCCCATCCTACTGATGTGGCACAGACCTAACTGGTGGCCAGGACCGTCTGGCAGGTTCAAGATAGCTAGCAGCAAAGTGGGGCACCACTAAGTGCAGCAGACACCCTGAACCAGTCAAAGGAACTGTCGGCACCAGCAAGTGGGCACTACTGAGGTTTTCTTTCTTCATAGAGGACATAGAGTTCATGGTCTTCTGGCTCCAAAAGGCCCACTCTACTTAAATCTCAGAGATTCCAAAGATTCTGCAATGACGAAGGTCACCGCTTGAATATGAATTTTTTTTTACACTCAAGGCTTAGTCTTCGATTAATTCCAAATTCTCTAAAATGGTTTTAAAGGCTCTCTACAGTCCTGCTTCTACCACTGTTTCCACTCTTGCCGCCAATATCTCTTCCCACTGCTCCCAGTACTTCAACAGATCCTTCAGATCATTGAAAAATTACTTGCCATAAGTTAACTCTGGCTTACAGTGACCATTTGTGTGTCAGTAAAACTGTGCTCCATTGTGTGTTCAAAGGGTGATATTTTGGAGGTAGATTGCCAAGCCTTTCTTCTGAGGAGCTGCTGGGTAGACTTAAACCTCCAACCTTTTGTTTAACCGTCTGCACCACCCAAAATCTCCAGACCTAATATATTCTATGATGCCATTTGCTCAGCCTGAACTATTTTCGTCACTCATTCCTAGTAACCTCTCAGGTCAAATCTCATTTAGAGATGTCTTCTTAGGCACCAGCATTGCTGAGCACATATATGAGTCAACTATACAACCATACTTTAAGTATATACCAAGGAAGACACTGCAGGTTGCAAATATACGCCTGCATTTCAATTCTTTTCTCTTTGCTTGCTTCTGTTATAGCAGCCCAAAACTACGTGTCCACCTTTTGGGCTGCTAACTACAAGGTCAGTAATTCAAAACCACCAGTCACTCCGAGGGGGAAAGATGAGGCTTTCTACTCCTATTAACAATTACAGTACACAGTTTCACCGCACATGAGTCTGTGTGATCCAAGGATTGTAAATAATACAATCCAAATCTAATGGAGGGAATAACTTCATTCCCTCAGTGCTAAAATTGTGAACACCCAGCAGGCTATGGATGGCAGTGGAAACCCAAATCCATTTTCAGGGTTTACACATGAATTGGCCTCTGGTGACTCCTTTCTGGTCATAGTTGAGGGATGTGAAAAGCCCTCTTATCAGACAGAGAGTATTGTAAAGTTGATTATGGCAGACATAGTTATGTGAAAATGTAATATCATTTCATCTCCCTGTTGGCCCATTATAGAGCTGTTTCAGCTTTTTTTTTTTTTTTTAAAGGTGAAGGAAATATACATGTGGATTAAGCCCCTGGTGTCTCCCCTCTGCTCATGGACCAGGGATGTGAATAGCCTTGCTAACAGGCAGAAAGCATTGAAAAGTGGACTGTTGCAGATGCAGTTGGGTTAAAATTTACCACCTTACCATTCGGTCTCCTTTATGATCCATTTAAATAAACTGTGTTTAATATTTTCTACTTTATTTTTTATTACAGTTTTTATATTTTAGTTTTTTATTCTTGTTCTAAAACTGATGGTTGTGATGATTATACAACTCTTCCTGATGGTATTGAACTATTAAATTGTATGATAAGTGAATTATATGCCAGTAAAACTGTTGGGGGGTAAACAACATAATAAAATTGTATTTTTTTTAATTGACTGAAATTTTGTGGGACAGGGAGTTTGTGATGATGAAACAATTTGGAAAAGGCTATCAAGGAAGATGCATAGCTTGAAGAATGTAAGTAATGTTCCTGAAACGTACATAGAGAAATTGTCTAATTGATATGTATTTTGTTGTCTGTATTTTCACCAAAAATACAATTGGGAGGAAAGCACAGGAAACAATCAAATAAGGGACAAAGAATATATCATGTAAAACCTCAAAGTATTCAAAATGGAGATTTATCATTTCATATTTTCCACTACATTACTTTGGCTCTATTCTTCTGACAATAGGTTCAAAACTGGAATCATTGTTTACCCCTTCCTGGTTTAGTTTCCCTTGCTAATGTGCTAACTCAGCACTGTTTCTTTTTGGTAGAATGGGGACACAATTTACAAAATGTCTAGTGTCTCTAATGGAGTCGTTTGTGATATACTATTGTGTTCCTTTCACGTGTGGGTTGAACGGAATGTAGGAACTACTATGGATCAAGTTATGAATGACATCTGGTTCAGACATTTGACATTTCTTTATAACTGCTAATCAATCAGTGGTTTAGGAGTCCTGGGGCATAGTGAGTTGTGTTGGGCTGCTAACCTCATTATCAGCAGTTCAAAACCACTAGCTACTCTTCAAGAGAAAGATGAGGCTTTCTACTCCTATAAAGATGTACACTCCTGGAAACCCACAGAGGCAGTTCTACCATGTGGTCACCATGAGTTGGAAATGACTCAATGGCAGTGAGTTTGGCAGTAATTTGGAGAGAGAAAAAAATCAATGGTAATGTGGGTGTACATGTAAACCTCAAATTAGCCTACAACTAAGTGGCCCATAGACATTGCTAAAAAAAGTACATTGTAATGATAGAATAAATAGAAATTGAAGCCAAATATTTGTATAAATAACGGGAAATATTTCGTCAACCCCTATTGGTATCCTGAGTCGAGGCTCAAGGACAGTGGCCAGTGATGAAGATTCTAATCATCCTTCAGAAACACATACAACTCTCATGACACAAGAACTTCCTATTACTTCCTATAACATGCTACATTTTTTCACAGCAGACCACTGTAAACAAAGAAAAGGAATTCTTGAATGAGTTTTGAGTTGCCCAAGTAAACGAGTTACTGAAATTCCATATATTTGTCACACACACACCCAAAAAGGTGATTAAACAAATTTTAAGATTCTACAAAGGTGATTTTATAAAGGTGTTTCTACACATGGGTTTAAAAAGTGAATAAAGAAATCTTTGATTCTATAAAGATCCACAATCAATATTCAAGAAATCAAATGACAAATTGCATTGCATAAATCTGTTGCACAAGATCTATGTAAAGTATTGAAGATCAACGAGGTCACTTTGAGGACTAAGGTGTGGGAAACAGAAAAGTTTCCCCAGGTTGTCCCCCCATAATATATGCCAAACCTAAGGTGCTGCTTGCTAACACATGGTCTATACACTTGGAGGTCAACTGCTTAAAGGTTATCTGCCTGAAGGTTATCAGCCATCTAGAACAATCAGACCCTATAATCTGTCCCAGTAAGTAGAGCCTACTTCCCTTTTGATAAGGATAATGGATTGTTCCCCTGAAGGAGAGCCCAAAGACACTTAAGGTCAAGCCAATTTAGGGACGACCAAGGTTGGGCTGCCATCTTGATGCTAGAGCCCACCTATCTTGTTATGTGTAAGCCTTCCTGCCACATGTATGCCGCTAGAGCAGCGGCTCTCAACCTGTGGGTCGCAACCCCTTTGGGGGTCAAACAACCCTTTCACAGGGGTTGCCTGATTCATAACAGTAGCAAAATTACAGTTATGAAATAGCAACAAAAATAATTTTATGGTTGGGGGCTCACCACAACATGAGGAACTGTATTAAAGGGATGCAGCATTAGGAAGGTTGAGAACCACTGCTCTAGAGCCTCCCCTTCCTATTGCATATATACCCCTAGCTCTTCCCCCTCTGGTTACTCTATGCCTATTGTTAACCCCTTCCTGTTACACATATGGTTACCTGTAATTAGGGGCTTGCATGCCCCTGGAGTGTATATAAGCCTTGGTTGAAAATTAATTCTCTCTCTGCGTGCATCTGGCTTCTGAGGTCATAATGGTCCCAGATGTGAGCACTTGCATGCATTCTTCTCTGTTGTCTCTTCAATTTTACCCCTCAATTGTACAACCACCCCTTGGATGGGATCGATGGTGGGGCTGGTACCCCACAATTTGGCACCCCAAGCAGGACCAAGGGAAGGGCTCCCCATAGGAGAAATTACCTCATGCTACAGTTATGTAACCCCATCGGATGTGGAATGAATCGGGGAAATCGTTTGAAGTGAGGATCTGGTTGGGGGATTAGTAGATATATAGTAGTAATGATATTAACAATAATAAAATAAGTGTTTTAAAGAGGGCAATGGGGCAAAGTAAAAGTAAACCTGAAACTTTCTCCTGAAGAGTAGCTAGGCTTAACTAGATGGGTTTAACTAGTTAATGGGGTCAACCAGTATCTTCGATAGCCACAGGCTGAACCTTCTTGTGGGTGTGCAGTGCCCTGAGGGGGCCTGTGTAAAACCTGAAACTTCTCTCTCCTAAAAACCCACTTGGATCACAAACCAGGTTTCAGCAATCCACCTACTGAAAAAAACAGGGCGTAAAAGGAACAAACAAAAAGATGCAAGGTTTTGTACAAGTAGTAAAAAATACATAATGCATGGTTCCCAGAGGAAGGAACTTTAGATCTAGGAACTTAGGAGGAAGTCGTACAAACTTAAGGACCGCCTACAGAGATAGGAAGAATATCCCCATGAAGACATGGTCTCTGTGGGTTCAAGTTAAGTTGGTTTTAGAACCTCTGCAGGAGGATGAGAAAGAGGATTATCAGTCTAGTGAGAAATCATGTGTGAACTATCCAAATCTAGAAAAGCAAGCTTTGAATGACTCTGAATTAGGTGATGAAACTTTAGAAAAAACTGAAGAAGCAGGAACTGATTTGTTATCTAAGACCTCCGGTTCTAAACAAAACCTCAGGCCAAAGCCTCTATGCCCTCAGGGAACTGCAGCCTAAAGGTGATAACTCATTAAAGGAAGTTACTCCTAAAACCAAAAGCAAGGCTATTAAACAACGCCAAGAAACTCCCTTGCTTTCAAAAGTAGAGAAGTAGCAGAAAAGGAAAATTTAGAAACCAAACCTAAGAGAGAAAGTTTTGCTGTGGAAAGATAGGACATTTTCAAAAGGAGTGCTGGCAACACCATGCCACAAAGGGTAGGTCCAGAGCCCAGTCTATGTTAATGTAAATTAACTAGCCAAGAAAAGGTAAAGAGTGCCCCCTACAGCTTGTTAAAACTGGAGCTAGGAGCCTTTGCTTGAAAGAGTAATACAGATTTTATTAGGGAAATTTAACCAAGGAATTCAAAGTGATACTGATCAAATATTGATCCAAATTATGAGGAAAAGCTAACAGCTGTAATCAAACCAGAAATTATTAAAACTGGCATTTGGGGTCTGCTGCTTAAAAGAACTATATGGTGTTTATTAGGATGGTCTAACCTAAATTCTGAAAGTGTTCAGGTTGTTACTGGAGTTATTGATCAGGATTATGAAGAAAAAATTAGGGCAGTAGTTAAATCTGGAATACCGTGGTTTATAAAGAAGGAAGATTGCTTAAGCCAATTAATTTTGCTTCCTTACATTTCTATTGGTAAAATAAAAGCCACTTGGGAAGGAGCTTCTGAGAAATCTGACCTCATAGGTCATGGAGTAGTTGGGGATGCCATCATGGTCAAGCAGATTCATCCCCACGTGGAATTAAAGATCGGGGAAGAAAAGACTTTAGGAATTTTGAATTCTGGAGCTAAAGTCACAGCCATGAGGCAGCGCAATGGTCTAAGGCAGCGGTTCTCAACCGTGCTAATGCCACGACCTTTCATACAGTTACTCATGTTGTGATGACCGACCCCCCCCAAACATAAAGTTATAGTCGTTGCTACTGTTATGAATTGGCTGACCCCTGTGAAAGCCCCCAAAGGGGTTGTGATCCACAGGTTAAGAACTGGTTGTCTAAGGAGTGGCCACTAGTTTCAAAATGTCCTGATTCCATCATGGAAGGTCTAGGAGAAGTTAACCAGGAAAAAATATGGCACAATCATAAAAACCTATAGGGTAGAGGGACTAAAAGGCAGCCAGGTTTCATTAAGTCTGTAGTTAGGCTCATTACCTCTGATTTCAACTAAAGGAAAATAGGATATAAAGGGGGAGGCCTCAGGAAAAACCAACAAGGAGATCCTCGCCCGTCAAGTTTGCTTCTAAATATAACTTAGGGATTAGAAAATTCACATCTTTTAATCAGGACTGTTATGAAGCCTGCACTCATTAAACTGTCTTGGAAGTCCAATGACGCATATGGGTGAAGCGATGGTTCTTTTAGATTCCTCGCCCGAGAAATACCTCGGTCCTTGGCTTCGCAGGACGAAGAGTTCATGCTGAAACCTGGTTTGTGATCCAAGTGGGTTTTTACAAAGGAGAGAAGTCTCAGGTTTTACACAGGCCCCCTCAGGGCACTGCACACCCACAAGAAGGTTCAGCCTGTGGCGGTCGAAGATATTGGTTGACCCCATTGGCTGAGTTAAACCCATCTAGTTAAGCCTAGATTGGGGCCCTCCCAAGTATACCGGATTCTTGGCTCAAGGGCCTGAATCTGTGTGCCCTCTAGCCTTGATCAACTTCCAACTTCCCGTTAAGTGGGGGGGGGGAAGGCCCTGGTTTCTACCTCTAGTTACCCTAACACCCTTACAGTTCCTTCTTAAAGAAAAATCCCACAGTTTGCATGAGTTAATTCAAGAGCTAATAAGAGAAGGGTCATAAGGAAGAAACTCAGCTATTTATTTATAGCCATAGATTTTAATAACTTTAGATTTAAAAGGCTGTTTTTACACTATCCACTTAGATCTTACTGATCATGATCAATTTGCCTTCAAGGTCCCGGAGTTAAACAGTAGGGCCCCAACTAAAAGATTTCAAATGAAAACCTTAACTCAGGTGTGCTGAATAGCACCACAATGTGTCAGTTCTTCATAGGCACCATTCTAGAACCAGTCAAGGAGCATTTTTTTCGAGGATGAAACCTTAATAGCAGTGCCTAATAATGAAATGCTACAACAAGCTTATATTCACACCAGAGAGGCCATCTCTCAGGCAGGATTAGTAATTGCTCCTAACAAAATTCAGACAACCAACCCATATGTGTACCTGGGGACAATAGTAGATAGGACCACTATTAGGCCACAGAAATTTGAAATTAGGAAATATCGTCTAAAAACGTTAAATGATTTCCAGAAGCTACTAGGAGGTATAACCTGGGCAATGCCTTTACTGGGGATCCCCGTGGAAGAGCTCAGACACTTGGCTGACACATTTAAAGGGGACCTACAGCTAAGTAGTCCTAGAGAGTTCACCCCACAATCTCACTGCCAGTTACAGTTCATAGAAGAACCCATCAGCCAGGGAAAGATTTATTGAGTTTATGCAGATAAGAGTATTGATCTTGTCATTTTTCCCACACCTATCACCCCCACTGCCACGCTAGCACATGAGGATACACTTCTAGAGTGGTTGCCTCTGGGCAATACTGGCCCCAAGGTTGTTTGGCCTTTATTGGGGAAAAAAACAGCCCAGCTGATTGCTAAAGTCCAGCATCACTGCCGACAACTGAGTATGATCCATCAGTCACAATTTTGCCATACACTCTAACTCAGATAAAAACACTTTTGGAATTTCCTATAGATTTTCAGATAGCATTAGCTGAATTTTATGGAATATTAGATTGTCATTACCCTCCAGGAAAGCTCTGGGAGTTCCTAAAATTAACTCCGTGTTTCTAAGTCTCATCCCATAAGCCACTTGTGGGAGCCCCCACTTACTTTACAGACGGCTCCAGTACGACATAGTGGCCTACTGGGATCCTTCTTCTTGACCCTTTCAAACTTGTTATCCCTTTGCTCAGGAAACGGAAGTGTTTGCTCACGTTCTACTATTCAAAGATGTAAATATAACATACAATATAATCAGTAATTTAGTGTATACAGTCCAAGCGTGTTCCTCCATTGAAATAGGGAAGCTGAAGTCAGATGGCACTCTGACATTGGTAAGTTATTCATCTCTACAAACTCAAAGCCTCATCTCCATTCATCCTTCATTGGGCCATGAGGGCACACATGCAGTTGCCAGGGCCAATTTCTATGGGAAATTCCAAAGCTGACAAGTCAAAAAAGCATTTGCTTGTCTTACACTCTCCCAAGCTGATTGTCAAAGTCTACATGACAATGCAGCTAGCTTAAGACAAAGGTATCATCTTATTTGGGCCCAAGCCAGAGAAATTGTCAGAGAATGCACTCACGGTCAGCACACTTCACTTAGCAAGGGACCCGATGGAGTTAATCCATGTGGAATCAGTCAAGTGCACTCTGGCAAATGAATGTCACTCACATAACCTCATTGGGAAGCCTAGGAGCTGTACAGGTTCCTACGGATACTTTATTAGGATTGTTATGGATTTCAGCCATGCCTGGTGAATCCACAGAGCATGTTACTCGTCATTTACTGTCCTGTTTCGCTGTGCTGGGCACGCCAACACATCTGAAAACAAACAATGGCTCTGCTTAACGCTAGCAAACAGTTTCACAGTTTTTGTCAAGACTGGAATATTCATCATGCAACAGGCATCCCTTACAACCCTCAAGGCCAGGCCCTTGTTGAATGGGCACATGGCATTCTACAATCGCAATTATTAAAACAGAAAGGGGAAACAAAAGGCGATTCTGTACGTGACAGGCTTCATTAACTTTATTAACTCAAAATTTTTCCTCCCTACCAAAAGCTTCTAACATTAGGGCAGATAAGCACATTTCTACCCCTACAGAGAAAGCTGGTTCCGAGAAGACCTGGTGGAAAGATGACAGTGGGGTCTGGGATCCAGGTTTGCTAACTGCCCTTGGAAGGGGCTTTGTGCTGCTTGTCTTTTCAGGGGAAGGAATGAGTAAATAGAGTCCCCCTTGGTGACAAGTTTGGCCCAAGTCCAGGAAGGAAGAGCTAATGGCATGATATGAAGATTGGGAAGACAACCCAAAGACCTTGCTTCTCCTTGCTGAAGTGACCCCAAACATCAAGAAGACCTCGCAGATTCGTGAGGATGGCAAGGCTGCAGGCCTGACTCTC
>NW_022103896.1:85685916-85697619 GCF_000313985.2 Echinops telfairi | reverse complement strand
AGACATTGGAGTATTGCAGAACAGATAATAAATGAATTTCTCCCCAGGTAAGTTTAGGAGCCCTGGTGATGCAGTAGCTTTGCATTAGGCTGCTAGCCACAATGTCAGCAGTTTGAAACCACCAGCCACTCCATGGGAGAAAGAGGTGGCTTTCTATTCCCATAAAGAGTTACAGTCTCAGAAACCCACAGGGACACTCCTACCCTGTCCTATGGGGTCACTCAGAGAGTCGATTCGATGGCATCAAGTTTGATTTAGGTTTGGTCAGAGAAGCTTATGTTAGTAAAGAAGTGCTTGTGCTTCAAAACTAATACATTAAGAGGGCACTAAAATCTAAGTGTATACAGAGAACCTTTGTGATGAAATAGTTAAGCATTCAGCTGATACTCAAAAGGTGGGTGTTCAAAACTGGCCAGCTCTGTTGGAAAAAGACAAAATGATCTACTGCCACAAAAGATTATAGAAAAAAACAAAAACCACCCTATGAGCTTGCTGGGTCAAAATCAACTTGGCGGCACCTGAGAACCGGAGCAACGATACATGAAATAAACATGTACTGCAAGTAAGTCACTAAAAATTACATTTGAAAAAAAGATCCTTTTACTGGGGGTGCTTACAGCTCTTATAACAATCCACTCGTCAGTTGTATCAAGCACATTGCACATATGTTTACATCATCGTTTTCTAAACATTTACTTTCTATTTGAGCCCTTGGTATCAGCTCTTCTTTTTCCCCTCACCCCAATCCCCTTCATGGACCCTTGATAAATTATAAATTATTACTACTTTCATATCTTACACTGACCACTGTCTCCCTTCACCCAAGTTTCTGTTGTCTCCCTGGAGGGAGGGGGGTTATGTGTTGATCATTGTGATCAGTTCCCCCTTCCTCCCTTCACCTTCCCCCTACCCTCTTGGTATCGCTACTCCCATGTCTGATCCTGACGGGTTTATCTGACCTGGATTCCATGTGTCATGAGCTCTTATCTGTACCAGTGTACATGCTCCAGTATAGCCAGAACTGGAAGGCAGGACTGGGGTCATGATAGTGGGCGGTGAGGAAGCCTCAAAGAACCAAAAGAATATTGGGTGTTTCATCAGTGCTATACTGTGCCCTGGTTGACGCATCCCTTCCTTGTGACCCTTCTGTGAGGATATGCTATTGTCTACAGATGGGTTTTGGGTCTCTGCTCTCACACCCCCACCCCACCCCTCTTCATTCTCAACACTGGTGTTTTTTTGTTTTTTTTCCAACCCTGTTTTTTTGCTTTGGGTCTTCCGATGCCTGCTACTGATCCTGTCAGCACCTCATGATCACACAGGCTGGCGTGCTTCTTCCATGTGGGTTTGTTGCTTCTCTGCTAGATGGCCAGTTGTGTAACTTCAAGCCTTTAAGAACCCAGACACTATATATTTTGCTAGCCGGGCATCATCAGCTTTCTTCACCACATTTGTTTGTGCACACATTTTTGTCGTCAGCAATTATGCTGGGAGGGTGAGCATCACAGAATGCCAGGCTGTTAGAACAAAGTGTTTTTGTGTTGAGAAGAGGCCCAAAGTCCTTCCACTTCCTCAATGTATTGCCCTATAAATATATGTATACCTCCATTTTTATGAATGAATAGATTTACATATGTACAGATCTATGCTAATACCTCTATCCATCGATCTTTCCTCTGGTTCCTCTTACCTTCCTCCTGCCCCACCATCATGCTCGTCCTTCTTCCACCTCTTAGTAATTCCTCTCAGCTAGATGGCTGTTGCTCCAACACCCCCTTTGCTTTCTCCTCAGGCTTCCTTCTCACGCCTATCTTAGAGAGGTAGGCAAACCAACAATAATGGAGACAAAACAAAAGATAGAAGAAAAAGAGAAAGAAAAAAAGCAAGCCCCCCCCCTAAATAAGGGGACATGTCTGTCCACTGACCTTTATCTCCCCACAGGCCCTGGGGGGTTCTGGGAGCTGCCCCTCCTGAAGTCTATTTTGGGGCTCCTCAGGGCCTGTGTGGCTTGGCTTGGCTCCTGTTGCTGATCTGTTATGTTCCCTTCTTAGTTCGCCCAACTGTGGGAGGTTTAGACTGGACTCAGTCTCTGCCATGTATCCCCAGGATTGTCCTCTGTCACGGTATGCTCCAGAGAGGGGACATATGTCTCAAGCTGTTGTTGGCCCTACAGTCCTCTCTGTGCCTTAGCAGCTCTGTGCAGGGACGTTGTCCTCAGGGCTTGGTGTTGCCACTCTCACTTTTTCCTTCTTGATTTGCTTCTGTGTGGGCACAGCAGACTGGCCCCTCTCCCCAATCTGTAGATTTAGTCTTATAGATTATTTTCAAAAATCATTTTGGAGGGCTTTATTCTCAAAATTGCTGTTTGAAAAATGTCTATTAGTTGTGTGCTTCTACTATACATATATAACATATAAACATATATATCTTCAATACTTTGGGTTAATGTATGCCAGTATTTAAAACTAAAACTCTAAGAATAGGTTTTAAGCAGATACATCTGCGTTCCAAAACATAGTCTTAAGTTCAAAAAGTATAACTTATCCAAAAATTTGCATTTTGTACTGCAATTAAAAAATGAGGGTACAAAGTAAGCTCAGAATTTTTACTTATACCCCCAAAATCTTAGACAAAATCTCCAAGCTTGTGATACGTGAGTGTGTCTACGGTAACCATGACAACGTGCCACTCGGATCCCTGAATACCCAGCATGCGTTGTGAAGTCAATCATGTTTGCACTGAAGCCACACTTGCCATGACTGCCTGTGAGCAGCACAGAGTCTAAGGCACACACTTTTCCAGGAGACCTTGGCGTTCTCTAATGGGCAATTTTAACTTGAGAAGTTTCTCTTTAACCTACACTATGGGATAAAAGTCTTCCTCCAATCTACCTACCTTCTTCCTCCATCCCTCCTTTCTTTCCTTCCCAAGGGCATCGTGGTCTAGCAGCTTTCAGTCGCCCTCAGTTCCCTCCATACTTTTCTTTATTAAGCCTCGTACTGTCTAATCTTGTGCAGAGGTCTGCTCCTCAGAGAACCTGGCTGACACAATCCTCCTTTTAAACAAGAAAACAGAATTCTAAGATTTTAAGGGCACACTCTTGGAAACTCTGTAAGGTCAATATGAATTGTCATCAAGTTAATGACAGTGGGTGGGCGGGGGTGTTAAAGTACCTCCTAAGATGCTTGAGGAAGCCCTGCTAGCACTGTGGACTAGGCATCAGGCTGTTAACCACAGGTCGGTGGTTCAAGCCACTCCTCAGAAGAAAGATGAGACTGCTCTTTAGGCTCACTGTGAATCAGAATTGACTCAATGGCAGTGCTTTGAGGTTTGATGTAATATCCTCTTGGGAGAAGAATAGATATTCTAGAACAAGATAATATCAAAACCAATCTAGTAAATAATCTGAATTAAAATGCTGTAAATTAGTACAATTGTATATATATAGATATATTTATTCTATACTATCAAAGGCAGGAGCCCTGGTGACACAATGGCTAAGTGCTTTCCTCCCTCCCCATGATTGGAAAATGTTCCCCTAGCAGGAGAAAGGTGTGGCAGCCTGCTTCTGCAGGCTTGCTGTGAGTTGGAATCAACTTAGCAGCACAGAACAATACCAATGTTATAAAAGGGGCTTAGAAGAGATTTTAAGAACCGTAATGAACAACTACCTCCTTCTCCATGAAGCCAGAAGCACTGGATGGCACCCAGTTTTTTAAAAACAAAACATGGAATCTAGTAAAACTATTGCCTGAGATACTCTTTACATTTTTAAAAATCATTTTATTAGGGGCTCATACAACTCTTATCACAATCCATACACACATCAATTGTGTAAAGCACATTTGTACATTCATTGCCCTCATCATTCTCAAAACATTTCCTCTCCACTTAAGCCCCCAGCATTAGGTCCTCATTTTTCTCCTCCCTCCCCGCTCCCCCCTCCCTCATGAGCCCTTGATAATTTATAAATTATTTTGTCATATCTTGCCCTGTCTGATGTCTCCCTTTACCCACTTTTCTGTTGTCTGTCCCCCAGGGAGGTCACAACTCTTTAAATTTTAAACCAAATATTTCCCCAATATCTCCTTAAAACCAAACAAAAATTTAACTTAATAGTAAGGAATATCTGCATTGTACCTTGTGCTCTTATAAGATCTATGTGGATCAAATTGACAAGAACGCCAAAAATTAGAAGGCAGTGAGTTTATATTAATGGGGAAAGAACAACACAGGAAAGGATGTAAGAATGGTTGTACGACTTGAAAAACGTAGTCAATGCCACCGACCTGTTCATGTTGAAAAGGTTGAACTGGTATATGTTCTGCTGTATATATTCTCAACAACAACAAATAAATTAATTTTCAATGTCACTTAAAAGAAAATATATCTCTGGATTGAAATAAAAACTTACTGTGTGCCCACAAGAGCAGAGGAGCAGAACAGCTTGGAGGAATTCAACATTAGGCAAGTAAATAACCTCAGGGACGGTGGCCTGGCTCACATGCTTCAGGTATCTAAGAAAGGAGAAGAAACAGATCCGGCACACATGAAATGGTCTTTCAGTGAATGAGGAGAGGCACACAGGAGGCAGGATTAAATAGGGGGAACAAGGTCACAGAAACCTCAAGCCCCCAAAGGACTTGGAAACCTATGCATCCTGCAGGTGAGTTACTGATTTCAACTGTTCCTGCTGACTCGAACAGAAGCCACCCACTTCCCAGGGTTGACCAATCTGTGAAAGGAAAAATCACTCCTCAGCAAAGAGGGAAAACTCCCAGAACCCACATTGACCTGGCTACTCACCTGAGACCAGTTCACCCCTCTGAAAACAAGGAACACCTTGGGTTATCCAGGACAATTAACACATTTGGGTTATCAGTGTTAATCAACTCCTGTTCCTCCTCCTTCCCTTTCATTAAAGTCATATATAAACCAATTATTAATTCTAATGTCCAGTATAACACCTTGTGATACATACAGTTGTTTGCATGACGAGTGAAATACCAAATAGTCATCCTTCCCATGAAGAGCAGCACATGTCTCTCAAAGAATTTCACGTGCACATTAGCTACACAACCTTCCTCTACCTTCTTTCATTTACAACCCCGGGGGAGGGCAGCAAATGCTGTTCTTCTGTCTGCGTCTAGGTAGGATTTAGGGTTGTCGAATTTGATCAGATTGATATTAACACTTAATATTTCGAGGGCTAAAAAATGCAATATGCTTTTACATCTTTCACCTCAGATGGAAACATTTTAGAGCAGTAAAAATACACAAAGTTTAAATTAACTTATAGTTATATGTTATTTCAGCCCTTGGAGGATATATTTTTTACCACAATTGTGTAACAAAAATCTGTGTTATAATTGATATAAACCCATATATATATAAACCCATACGTTATTACTCATTACCTTTATAGATAGTAATAACTAACACTTAACACTTATGGCAAACCAGGACCTGAGCTAGATATTAGAAACTTTTAAACCTCACAGCAATCCTGGTTTCTTTCTTTTTTTAAGTCATCAATTTTATTTTTAATTTTCTTTTGTAACAAATTTAGCAGATATATATATACCCACTTAGATTTATTTATCCTCTAACAGTTGGAAACTGATTGTGGTAGCAATTGTACGATTCTGCTTGACAATGGAATTGTCAACTATGGAATGAACTATGTTGAACTGTGGAATGATATATGTATTAACTCCCAATTAATAATAAATTAATAAATAAACAATTGAAGCATTACACAATGACATTCTTTGCTCTCCACCCTGAATAATGTTATCTTCATTATATTTCAAATTGTTTTTTTCATTGTTTTTCATGTAGAAAAAAGAGCCCAGGCATAAGCCTTTGATACTTTCCACTTGCTAGTCCTGCAACACAATTTTAATGTGAAAATGTTACTAGCTAATTTCTATGATGGGCAGAGAGAACTCACTAAGAGTGACGATCATGTGGCTAGTCTGGAAAGCCAAGAGCTATGATCTTTCATCCATTGTTCAAGCCATCTTAATATTTGAATTACATTATTCTCTAGATCTTCTGGTTGTTACTAGATAGCCAATGAACTATTTCTTCCTTATAGGATGCCATGGCTTCTTCAAACAGAACTTGAAAATGTTCACACATGTTGTCTTGTAATTTCTTCTCATTAAAACCCCTTGTTTCACGTCTTGCACAATACACTGTCGTCTGTTCTCAGCACAAAAACTAGATGAAACCAGCGTTCAGGGAAGAAATCACAACCATGGTAATCAATAATAACTCCACCTTCTTTCATTTGGTTTCCTAACTCATTAATGACCGTAACTTCCTCTAAAACAGGACACCCATACTCTTCATCATAGCCATGATATAACAGCCCTTCGTTAGCTAACTTGCCCACACGGATGTATCTCAGTCCTGATCTTGATGCAGGTTCTTTGCCCAGTGTGGTTTTTCCAACCCCTGCTGTTATAATTGTTCTGCTGCAACATCCAATCTTGATTTCTTCAGTCAATCCTGAGTTCCTAATATTACCTTTATCCATTTCTGAGAGTCAAATTATTATATAGCGCATACATGCATGGCAACAAAATCAAAATAAATTTAAGCAAAAATGTAATAAGGACTTCAGATGCACTAAGACATCCCTAGGAAGCCCAAATGTTTAAGTGTTTAACTACTAGTGGAGGCAGGTTAAGTGCTGAACTACTAGTGGAGACAGGTTGGCAGCTGGGACCTATTCAGAGGCACTTCAGCAGGCAGGCCTGGCCATCTGCTTCCAGAAGGTCACAACCTTGGAAACCCTATGGAGTAGCGCTACTCTGCCCAAATAAGGTTACCACGAGTCAAAATTGAGTTGATGGCAATTAATATATATTAGTCACTCAGAGAGAAAAGTCAGGGAAGGACATAGATCCTACTTCCAGGGTGACTGCCGTTTGCTGAGAAAGAAACGTTTTAAAATCTTTATATTGTGATGTGAGAGTTTAGAGAAAATTGATTTTTCCATTTAACAATTCCTACACATGATTATTGTAATGTTGATTGCAGTCCCCTAAAGAAAAACAAAGGATTCATTCCCTTTCCTCCTGTTTCACATTTCCATTCATCGCCTTTACCCATCTCTTCTGCAGCCCAGGTGGTGCTGCTGGGTTGCCCTGATAACCGCAGGTCAGCACTTCAAGAACCCACCAGCTGCTCCACAGAAGAAAGAGCGCTCTCTGCTCCTGTAGAGCTGGGTAGCTTTGGAAACCCTTTGTGGGGTCAGATGAGTTGGAATCAACCCCTTAGGAGAGGATTTGTGCCTTCAGTGCTTTATGGGGAGGCAAACACCCTTTGAATGTCTATGTGGTTGCTTGTTCTAGTTATTGTTCAACTTATAGACCTTAGGGAGCCCTTCCTACTTTGCTGGGCGACGACTGTCCCATCTTTTGGTATATGATTTGAACTCTTCTCGTCTTTTGTTGTTCTCCATCCCCAGGCCCAACTCTGCTCGCAACTTCAATAAAGTACTGGTTGGGACGTCAGATCCTCACCTGCAGGTGTGCTGAATTGTGGCAGGAAGTGCGTATGCATGTTGAGAAGTTTTGCTAGTATGTCAGAGTATCCCCCTCCCCATGAACGAAGGAGGGGTGCGCTTTCATCTGTATTCGTGATTCTGTTCGGATCGATTCCCTTAAGATGACAGCTTTTAAAAAATGTATCGCTGTGAACACTACACGTAAAGCACCCCCGTATTTGGAGCTTCAAACGCTTTCTGCTGGCAGTTATTTACGGCAGCTGGGGAGCAGCACGGGCAGCCGGTGGGGACCCGCCAAGTGACAAGCTATTTCACCTATAGGACCGATAACGTTCAGAAGAACCGACCGGCAAAAGGCAGCCAACGCCGCCCCCCACCCACTTCTAAAAAATTTTTTTAACCGTTTTATTTTATTTTATTATTTTTTTAATTTAAATCATTTTATTGGGGGCTCGTACAACTCTTATCACAATCTATATATACATCAATTTTATAAAGCACATTTGTACATTCGTTACCCTCATCATTCGCAAAACATTTGCTTTCTGCTTGAGCCCTTGGCATCAGCTCCTCTTTTTTCCCCTCCCTCCCCGCTCCTCCCTCCCTCATGAACCCTTGATAATTTATGAATTATTATTGTATCATATCTTACACTGCCTGATGTCTCCCTTCACCCACTTTTCCGTTGTCCATCCCCCCAAGGAGGTCATTCACATATCAAACGGCGGGCTTAAAACCTATTCAAACGAGTTGTGCAATCATCACCACGAACATTTTCTTTAAAAGCCCTTTTTATTATTTAAAAAAACCCCGAAATCGTGAGATTTCGCAGGGTGAGCGCTGGTTTTATAGAAACCCGCGGGGCGGGCGGGGGGTGCTTTCAGCTGACAGCGATGGCCGGGCCCCCCACCCGTGCCGAGGAGCCTCGCAGGTGTGTCCCCTTTGCGGGGAACACCGCGGAGGGAGGGTCAAAAGGCTGGCCGTCGACCGCGCCTCTCCACGCGAGCTGCCCTCCTCCGTCCTCCCCGCTGGCCCTCTCCCGCGCCCAGCGCAATGCCCTCGCCCCTGCCCGCGCGCCGCCTCCTCGCCGGGGAGCCGTCCCCTTGCGGGGACTCGCGGCGGCCCTGCAGCAGCCCCTGCGCGCGCCCCCCGCGCGGCACCCCTCCCCGCGCGCCGCGCCTGCCCCGGCGTCCGGCCTGGTGCGCCATCGACTGGGCGCAGGTGCGCCTCCTGCGAAGGCTGGGCGCCGGGGGCTTCGGCTCCGTCTACAAGGCCACTTACCGCGGGCTGCCCGTGGCCATAAAACAAGTGAGCAGGCGCACCAAGAACCTCCGGGCGTCCCAGCGAAGTTTCTGGGCCGAGCTCAACGTGGCCAGGCTCCGGCACGACAACATCGTGCGCGTGGTGGCCGCCAGCACGCGCACGCCCGCGGGCTCCCACAGCCTGGGCACCATCGTCATGGAGTTCGGAGGCGACCTCACGTTGCACCAGCTCATCTACGAGGAGCAGGGCGCGGCTCCTGGCTCGGCCGGAGGGCAGCTCAGTCTGGGGAAGTGTCTGAAGTATTCCCTGGATGTGGTCAACGGCCTGAGGTTCCTGCACTCCCGGAACATCGTGCACTTGGACCTGAAACCAGCCAACATTTTGATCAGTGAGCAAGACGTCTGCAAAATTGGGGACTTTGGCTGCTCGGAGAAACTGGAAGATCCGACTGGCTTCCTGGTTCTTCACCCGGTGGGCGGCACCTACACACACCGGGCCCCAGAGCTCCTGAAAGGAGAGTCCATAACGCCCCAAGCTGACATCTACTCGTTCGCCATTACGCTCTGGCAGATGATAACCAAAGAGGTGCCTTACTCCGGGGAGCGACAGTATATTCTCTACGCGGTGGTGGCCCACAACCTGCGCCCGTCCCTTGCAAATGCTGTCTTCACAGACTCTGCCCTGGGCCGAAGACTGGAGACCATCATTGGTCGCTGCTGGACAGCCAGCGTTCGGCAGCGGCCAAGTGCAGAACTTCTTCTTGTTGACCTGAACACTTTAAAAGCGGAGTTTGGCTGACTTTGAACCTATGTGAGACACCCTTTCCCCCTTTGTATTCATTTTTAAAGAAGTAGAAAAAAATTTATGTGTAGGATGGACTTTCAGAAAATAAAGTTACTTGAAACCTGTTTTACTCTCAGATGATCTTTCTAACACAAAAACCAAACTCGCTGCCCTCGAGTGGATTCCAACTCGGAGGGTCCCTATAGGTAGAGGACAATGGTCTCAGGGGGGTTTTGACGGACAGCTGCAGAAAGCCCGGGCCTGCTGCTGGATGCTTAGCAGCCAACCATCGAACATTTCTCTTAATACTATTAGTAGCTAAGCTACTTTTTCCTTTCTATCACTGTCGGTTTTGCTCCCCACAGCTAGTGAGTGTTCAATGGTTCTACGTGACTTCTTGTTTTAGTTATCTAGTACTGCTAGGATATATTACAAGTGGATGACTTCAACAAAGTTATTCTCTCACAGCCTGGGAGCTTAGAAATCTGACTGCGGGGCAACAGCTCGAGGGGAACGTTTTCTGTCAGATTTCTGTATTCTTGGGAGGAGCTTCTTGTCTCTCAACCCTAAGCCCCCCATTCCTGAGACATCTCCAGGGGTCTTGCCATTGATCTTTCCCTGGGTCTAGGAGATTTTCAGCAGAAGAATAAGGAGTCCCAAAGATGCCACTGCTTCCAAAATTCTGAAGAAAAATTAATTTCCAGCCTAGAATTCTATAACCGGTCAAACTCTCAACTAGAATTGATGACATTTTCAGACATGCAAGATCTCAAAATTTGACTCCTATACACCTGTTCTGAGAAAGTACTGAAGCTGAACTTCAGCTCTGTTCCTCATCCCTGCGGAGCTGACTGGAATCTTACCCAAGGAAGGAGATGTGAGCCATGCCCAAGTTCACTTCAACTCTAATTAGAGTCCAGCTAGCTTCAGGAGACGTGAACTTATAAAAGTTGGAACCCACAGGCTAAATCAGAATTTCTAGAACTTTGAAAGTATTATCTTTCAGTGCTGCCTCATGTGTGGAAAAAGAATGGCTTGGACCAAGGTGATGAACATAAGCTCTGATCAACGCTAAAATGATATCAAGTGGAATACTAGCACCAATTTCCCATAGGACAACCCTTGTGATTGTTGGTGGGATTTTCCCAAAGAACAGGCCCAGTAAATCTTGGATCTAGACTGCTGACCAGTGACTATGATTGACTGACTCAGAGCATCAAGTCCAGCTGAAAGAACTTGTCCCCCTTTAAAATAAGAGATTTCTAGTCATATAGTCAGGATGATAATATACTACACCCCATAAAAACAGGACGTAGCCACAGAAAGTGAAACCTTCGCCCCTGATTCCGTAAAGAATTATATGCATGAAATTTCTCAGAGGGGAATGCGATAGGGCATGGGAGCGAAGGTGAAAATTTGGACTGAGCATGCGCAGAATTCCTATCATTTCTTGGGACTACATTTCCCCAAAACCCTTGCTATTCCCAGGCAAATTTCCTTTTCCACACAAGTATCTAAAAGCCCGTTTTCACATGGGCAGGGACAGAGAAACATCAGAGAGCCAGTCATGGAGACTGGTGTGATTTTTGTGTCTCTCCCTGGAGATTCTTTTCTCTTTTTTTTGAGATTCTTAATAACATTTCTCTGTGCAAAAACTCCATCTGCGCCTCTCAAAATACATCTTCATTTGGGGAAGACAAGAACCTGAAGCTCCTGTAACACTAATGTACCTGAGGACCCAGAGCATCTCCTTTTGAGGCTAGGATTCATAAAATGCCACAATGTCTTTCTGTAATATGTCATGCTCTAGAATATTTAAACAATTCCTATTACTGTGGAAAATCACCATAAATGTGATTTAGAAGATAGTGCAATAAACTGTTTAGTTCTAATAAAAAAGAAGAAGAACTGAAGCACCAAATAAAATGTGTAAATCATAAAGCCAAAACATGTGATCCAAGAAATAGATACACCTCAATGGAGACAAAGGGAATCTCTAAGGTTGGTCGTGAACTAAGGTCATGAACTGTCAATGCGCACCAAGGTGGATTACAGCATGTCAGAAGACTCGAAGAAAAATTAATGAATACCTGCTGTGTTAGAAGGGATGGAAAGAACTTTTCTTTTTTTTTTTTTTA
>NW_022103896.1:85673534-85683853 GCF_000313985.2 Echinops telfairi | reverse complement strand
GGCTGGGATTAGCCCCCTAGACCTCTGCACTGATTCCCTACTCCGCGGAAAGAACTTTTCAGCAGAGCTTGGAGTTGATTTAAATCAAGACAAAGCAAATGAAGCAGAATGCTTTACTTTAAGGGACACAGAAAGTCAGGTAATAAAAACAAGTAAGGCAGAGCAAATGACTCAGTTGAGAATATCCTTACATGCCATAACAATGCAATATTATATATTGTTCTAAGCAAAGTCATAACTGTGTTGGAAGGATCGATAGAGATAAATTGTGAGTATGTATTTTGAGGATAAGTCCACCGCCATCAAGTTGATTCTGAGCCATAACAACTCTGCAGAAGGTGTTCAATGTGATAAATCTTTAGGGGAGCAGCTTGCCTCACCTTTCTTTCAGGGAATGGCTGGTGGGTGTGAACAACTGACCTTATGGTTAGCATTCAATCTAATGTTTACAGCACCACCAGTACCGTGGAGTGGAAAAAACCTAACTCCATATCTTTCAGAGAAATAAGTCAGAGATCCTGTCTAAAACCAAATGGTTATGGAATATCTATATAAACATGCTGCTTGTTGTTGTTTGATGTCATTTCAGCTCACTAACACCTATTCCATTTCATATTTGATGACTTCCAATTTTCCTAGATTCGTATTTCGTATATTCCAAGTTCTGATTATTACTAGATTTTTGCAGCTGTCTGTCCTCACCTTGCGTTGTGTCCCTTTGGGAAATGAGGATGCAGAACCCCCCCACTCCCTCAGGCTTTCCTCCATCTATGTCCCCATGGCCAACTCTATGTTGCGTGCCTTCGGACCCTAGCAGCCCATCCCCTGGCCCCGTCTCTGACAGTGCTGTTTGCAGGTACAGTATCAGATCCCAAACCCAATAGCAGAGGAGGGAGGGATCGAATGTGGTTGTTCATTGGCAGTGAGAATTAAAAAATTGGGATGACACACTAGAAGGCAATGATTCTAGTGTAACTATTCAACTCTTTAAAGCATAGTACTGTAACTGTATAAATGGTGAAAATTAAATCTGAATTTTGAAAAAAAGAAAATGTATGGGTGTGTCACAAAAGTAGGTGATAGGGATATTTTCCTATGTTTTTCTGTAAAATTTGAACTGTAAGAAACAAACACTATCAAAGAAATTAAATATCCTTCTTGGTTACTCTGAGATCTATGATTCAAATTCACTGTGTGAATCAGATCCTCTTTTTATATATAAAGAATATTAAAGCCTAAAAAAGAAACAAACTATACATTCAGTTAAGGAAAGCAGAAGCAGCTGAGAAAGACTAAAATAATGTAAAACAACTTCCTGAATATTGCTGAATAGGGCATCAAGTTACAAAGGGGAAAAAGCTATAAATTCTACAGAATAACAGCAGCCAGAAGGGACATAAAGGGGAATGAAAAAAAAAAAACCCAAAACCAAACCCGCAAGGAATAATGGCAACCAGGACCAAAAGTGTGCTCTGACAGAGAAGTCAAGGTTCCGAATTTTCTGATGGAGCTGGAAGTAGATTTCCCCCCTTTCAGGAACAGTGAATCAGAGTAGAACATATTGTACAGACAGTCTGATCAAAACTTTGTCAAGCATTGAATAATCTTTAAAGGGAAATTTTGACACTTCTACCATACTACCTGAAGAATAAACCATTTAAAAAGAAATGAAAAAGGACAGAAAAATAACCTGCATTCTCTCCTTTTTTAAAAATGAATATTTTATTATGAAGAGATCATATACTGTAGTGAATTCCCTAGTTGAACACATCTTTTAAAAGTTGTTCCATAATTCACTACTATTGCTACTTAACACTAGGATGATTCTGTTTCTGTCCAGGCATGGGGACCATCCAGCCTATTAGAAAACAAACAAACAAAAGAACAACTCACCACCATCCAGTCGATGCAAACTCACAGTGACCCTATAAGACAGGGCCTGGCGAATGCACAAGACCGTAACTCTTTCCAGCAGTAGAAAGCCACATCTCTCACTCAGAATGGCTGGTGGTTTTGAACTTCAGACTTGACAGTTAACAGCCCAACATCAAAATACTACCAGGGCCATATAAGGCCCTCAGAATCATCAGTACCAGCTAACATCACAGGCCTCACCTAAGAGAAGCCATTTCAGCCATCACATGAGGGACAAGTTAATTATATGTTTGACCAGTATGACCTGAAAATGTTATAAATGTTCAATAGCCCTTTGGCAGGTTCCCCACCCCTGCTGTATTCAAATATTAATTGAATTCGGAGTTGTACATGCCATTAGTGGATTATTCATGTTCCTGTCTTCTAGCTTTCCTGCTGTCCACATTCTGACCATTCTGATATCTGTCAGCACTTCCACTAGGGCATTAGGTGAGAAAATAAATGATGCAGATACAGTCAACAGTTTATCTGTTTTCTAACAAAACTTAAGGACTACATCTACATTTCACTTATTTGCACTCCCCCTCATTTTAGAAGTTCCTCCTTAAACAATAGAAATACCATCAACTACATATTTTTAATTCTTATTGAGGAACCCTGAAGATTCTTGATTGGGATCTTCATGAAGGCAATCACTGAGAAGTTGGTGCTAATAATTGATCTGCACGCACAGGCCTTCTGCTTCTCCTCATCAACCAGTCAATCAATAAATGAATTACTTAGTAGGCAACCAGGAAATACTATATTGGTTAAACCCGTTGCTGTTGATTAATCCAGCGCGTGGTGACCCCAGTGTTTCAGAGTAGAACTGTGCTTCACGGGGTTTTCAATGGCTGAGTTTTCAGAAGCAGACTGCCCATCATCCTACAGACAACTTATCTTCAATAAAGGACCAAAAAACATTCCATGGAAAAAAGGGATAGGCTCTAAAACAAATGGTGCTGGCAAAATTAGATTTTCATCTGCATAAAAATTAAACAGGACCCGTACCTCACCCCATATATAAAAACAAGCTCAAGGTGGATCAAAGACCTAAATATAAATCTCAGGGCTATAATGATCATCAATGATAAAATACACCTGTATTACAGGTCATGGATATACTCACAACTGAACAATAGATGAAACGGATGACAAAGACTTTCTAAAAATAACACACTATGTGCATCATAAGACTTCATCAAAACAGTAAAGAGAGAATCCACTGCCGGGGAAAAAATTTTTTGGCAACAACACAATGTATAAGGGACTGATCTTTAATATTATAGAAAACTGTAAGGAAAACTCAATAAGGGGGGGAAAAAAAGAGAAAATTAAAAAAAAGAATAACCCAACTAAAAAGTAGGCAAAGGACATGAACAGACAGTTTACCAAAAGCGACATCCAAATGACTAACAAACATTTGGGGGAAAAAAATGCTTGCAGTCATTAGCCAGCCAGGAGATGCAAATCAAAGCAATTGATGCAATATCACCATACACCAACAGTGACAGCCCAATTCAAAATTATAGAAAACAACAAATGCTGGAGAGGTTACCAAGAGATTGGAACGCTCATAAATGGCTCTCGAGAGTGTAAATATGCTTACTGATTGTGGCAAGAAGTATTGTGCTACATCAAGCAACTAGGAATAGAAATTCCAGAGGATCCAGCAGTACCTCTGCTAAGTACACACCCTACAGAAGTAAGAGACATAGCACTGCAGAATAGTTTGATGGTCTGAAATGTAAACACCTATCCACCTCCCACATAATTCACAATTCTTTGAAAAGTGTATTTCCAGGCCATTCTTCCGAGACGTTTCTGGGTAGAAATGAATCTCCAACCTTCAGGAGAGCAGTCTCATGAGCCTGGCCATTGACACTGCTCAGAAACTCTTCGGCGGTCAAAGCAGCCCAGGAAGAGGAAGGCAATCTTTCAAGTGCCTCCATGAGAAATGACCAGCGCGGAGGCCAGAAGGCTGTATGAGCAATTGAAATCGGAGCAGTTGAAATTAAAGAGGCACTGAGGAAACAGCAGGCTATGAACTGGGGATCCTTCTGAGAGGGTAGACTTTTCCTTTCTGTCTCAAATGACAACAGGACAGCAGCCCCCTGGGGAGGCGGTTGTGACACTATCAGAGACAGGCAGTTACTCGCAGCAGCTTGAGCTGCTCTAGCCTAGAGAAACAAAGGCGATGTTCAGTGCTTTTTCAGGCTGGGAAAGATTAAGGAAACCAAACGGTGAATAAGACATGCTTCTTATTTTCAAGGCACTCTTTAGACTGTTACTATTGGTTCTACTAAAAACGTATATAATACTCTTTTCAATACATGCTTTATATACTTCATACCAAAATAACTTCCAGATGGATTGAAGTGCATACATAAAATGAGAAGAAAATAGAATTGAATGGTTAACATCAAAGCAATAGAAGGGACCGTAAAGGAGATTGCCAGATTTGATTATGTGAAAATTAAAACTTGGAGATAGTAAATTAGAAATAAATAGACAATGGGCTGAGGAAATAATCTTGGTCAAAATATGATTGATTAATATTTTTGCTATATAAACAGCATATTCAAATGAAAATGTTAAATCATCAGGCAATTAGCAAACGTCTTGCAAAGTCTATCTATGATAAAGAAAATGCATTTAGGAAACAAAAAAATTCAGGAAATTGTGCTCTACCTAGTAATTAAAAATTGAGTATCTTGAAAAACATATGCACTTTTTCCAAAATTCTTAATGATAACAAAACTATGATAAAATAAGATCTTTTTTAGTGATTTATTTTATTTTTGTTATTGAGAAGATACACAGTAATAACAGACAATAATTCGAATTTCTACATACACATTTCACTGCCAGTGATTACATTCTGAGTTGTACAACCATTTGTACCCTCCTCTAGGAAGGCATATGGAAGTATAACCACATGCATATATGCTATGGAGTGGTCATTTCTACGTACATACTTGTATGTGCTACTAATACTAGCATATAGAACATACAGGAAACAGAATCAGAAAAAACCTTTAGCCAAAACAAACATCTTTCTGGACTGAGTTACTGGACATGAAGCCTAGGGGCCATAGTCTCAGGGATATCTAGGTCAGGTGACATAACTTAGTCCATAAAAAAATAATGTTCTACATCTTATTTTGGTGAATAACAAGCAGCGTCTTCAAAGCTTGCAAACATCCATCTGAGATACAACTATTGATCTCTACTCCTCTGGAACAAAAAAGAGTGAAGAACAAGGAAGTCATTAGTGCAAAGGATCCATGGACTACAGGAACCACAGCCTCCACTGCCTGAGACCAGCACTGCCCCAACAGGTCTGACCAGGACCGAGAAGGTCCGAGACAGAGTGAGACAACTGTAGAACAAAATTAAAACATATTTAAAAGACCAAATGTACTTGTCTGCAGACGGCTAGAACCCTCAGACTCTGGCCCTTAAGTGCCTCGGGGATTGAATTGTATCACCAAAAATCATGTGTCAACTTGGCTGAGCCCTGATCCTTATTTGCAGTTATATAGTGATGTAATTTGGCAATTATATCACAATGTAATCATAGGCTTGATATGATCAGCCAATCAGTTCTAAAAGGATTAGAGTGGAATACTCAATGCACTTCCCTGAGGCAATGCAAGGGAGTTTTCCTGGAGTATGGCCTACATCACCTTTTACATTACAAGAAATGAATAGAGAAAAGACTAGACAGTAGGGACTTGGCACCACAAAGAAAGAAGAGGTTGGAGTAGAATTCACCCTTCAGACTGATGCCAAGACACACGGAGCTATCCAAGGAATGGCTGGGTCCACAGATACTGAAAGGAGACAAGGACCTGCCTCCTAAACTGTGAGCCAACAAAGAGAGAACACTTTCTAATAGAGCTAGAGCCCTGAATTTACACTTCTAACATTCTAATGTGTGAGAGAAAATTTTCCTGTTTGTTAAAGTCATCCACTTAATGGCATTTCTGTTTTAGCAGCACTAGATGATTAAGACAGAAAACCTTTGAACTTAGAAGTGAACCCTCCTGGCCCACCAAGCCTCGAGGATATTTCTGTTCAGAGCAGCCAATGCACAGAGAAGACTGTAGGGCCAGTCCGACCACAAGACAGGAAGTCCCTTCACTGACCCACAGCACTACAGGGGACAGCACTGGAGACAGTGCGGGCATTGTGCCTGGTCTGACCCCCTCACACTAGGAGTGCAACAGAAAAGCAAGGGGAGCAAAGCAATGAAGTCCCGTAGGAATCCTGAAAATAGACTGCTGATCCAGGGGGCAGGGCTTGGCACCCTATCGGACCCAATCGGAAAACATACATAAGGGTCAGCAGACAGATCTGGAGCTATTTATAGGCATTTTTTTCATGTGTATCTATATAAGATAAGCAGGATTGTTTATAATCCCTAGGAGAAAACAGTGAGACCGAAGGTTCCAGGGTGAGTTAGTTTATTGTGCCAACCTGGCCGATAAACACATGTGGGATTAATTGAAGGGTAGAGGGATAAATGGCTCGGTGAGCCTCACCTTTCTAGTTCTCGGGTATCTTACTTTCTGATGGTTGGACCCAGGTGCACCTGCTTTAGCAGTACCTTGCTTCAGCTTGCAAGGCTGACTTCCTGCAAGATATCCCCAAAGAGAAGCCGCATGGACCTACCCTGATGGACCTATGCATGATGCAGCCCTGGGTGCTGGAGCAGCCATGTGGAGACCCCTGCCAGTGCTGAGGTGTTTACATATTCACTGACTCAGCTTTCCTCCTGCAGTCGGCATCATTGCATCTGTTTTGTGAAATGGAGGAGAACTTTGTGGATTGATGTCGGACATATGGGTTAATGTTGGACTTGTGGGCTTGGGCAGCACTGGGTTGAGATATTTTCTTGATGTGCACTTAACCTTTATATAAAACTCTCTCTTATACATGAGTTTCAGTGGATTTGCTTCTCTAAAGTACCCAGACTAACACACAGGGGAACATGGGAGAGGAAGACATGGGAGAAAGGAATGAGGGAGTTAACAAACCCAGGGACAAGGGAACAACAAGAGATTTAAAATCGATGGTGAGGAGGGCATAGAATGCCTGGTGGGCTTTGACCAAGTGCAATGTAGCTGAGAGGAATTACCGAGAGCTGAATGAAGGTCAAACATGATAGTGGGACAGGAGGAAAGTAAAAGGAAATAGAGGAAAGAACTAGGAGGCAAAAGGCATTTATAGATGTGTAAATATAGGCACAGACATATGAAATATATTTATATATAATGATAGGGACATAGATCTACGTATATATATATTATATGTTAAATATTAAGGTAGCAGACCTACATTGGGCCTCTACTCAAGTACACCCTCCATGAAAGAACACTTCATTCTGATAACCTGGCATTGTGTGATACTCACCTTCCTGATAGGGTCACTGAAGACAAAATGGGTGCATAAGCAAATGTGAAGAAAGCTGATGGTGCCTGGCTATTAAAAGTTTTAGTGCGTGGGGTCTTAAAGGCTTGAAATTAAACAAGCAGCCATCTTGCAGCGAAACAAAACCCACATGGAAGAAGCACACCAGGCTGTGTGATCCCAAGGTGTCGATGGGATCAGGTATTAGAAGATCATAAACAAACAATCATATCGATGTGAAGGAGAGGGGTCTGAGTGGAGACCCAAAGCCCATCTGTAGAAAACTGGACATCCCCTCATGGAAGGAACAATTTAGCCAGTGTGCAGTGCAGCACCAACAAAACACAACATTCCTGTGGTTATTTAATGCTACCCCCCACCCCCGGTCACTATCATGACCCCAGTTCTACCTCCCAAATCCTGCTAGACCAGAGTATGTACATTGGAAGCCAGGACAGATAAACCCCTCAGAAATAGTAATGGGAATAGTGACACCAAGAGGGTAGGGAGATGTATGTGGGGGGGGGGGGTGAGAAAGGGGGAACCAATAGTAATGATGGATGTATAACACACCCCACCCTGGGGCAGGGGGGGGGGGCACACGAACAACAGAAACATGGGTGAAGGGATTCAACAGATGGTGTATGATATGATAAAAAATAATATATAATTTATCAAGGGTTCACTAAGGTAGGAGGGTGTGGGAGAGGAGCTGGTAATAAGGACTCAAGTAGAAAGATAATGTTTTTAAAATGATGGTGGCAACATATGTACAAGTTTGTTTGATATAATTGATTTATGGATTGTTATAATATCTGCAAGACCCCCCAATAAAAGATTAAACATTTTTAAAATTAAATTAAAATTTTAAATTTAAGTAAAAGATACAGTGCCTGGGGTCTTAAAGGCTTCAAGTTAAATAATCCACCATCTAACAGGGAAGCAACAAAGCCCACATGGTAGAAGCAAACCAGCCTGTGTAATGACAAGGTGTCAACGTGATCAGGTATCAGGCATCAGAAGACGCAAAACAAATAATCATATGGATGAGAATGAGGGGGCTGAGAGTGGAGACTTAGCCCATCTGACAATTGGATAAAGCCTCACAGAAGGGTCACAAGGAAGGGGAGGGTCAGCCGGGCAGTAGCATAGCACCAACAAAACATACACCATTCCTCTAATTCTTTAATGCTTCCTTCCCACCCTTCCCCACTATCATGGCCCCAGTTCTACCTTACAAATCTGGCTAGCCCAGAGCATGTACACTGGTACAGATAAGAGTTCTCGACACAGAATTAGGACAAATAAAGCCCTCAGGAACAATAATGGAAGTAGTGTTAGCATGAGGGTAGGGGGGAGGTGGGGGGAGAAAGGGGGAACCAACGGCAATGATCGATGTATGGGGTCCCCCCCCCATATTGACACATAAAATATGGTATCAAGATCTCAAAAGTGTAGTTACTATGGAGATGGCTCAGTAGATTCTTTAACCACTTAAGCTGGGAATGAACCTTTCTGATAAGACTAGTGATTTTTCAGGTTATATTTCAATCAATTTTAAAATTTCAAGGACTATAGGTTTGGGAACAAAAGAAGTAAAGAGAGAGGGGAGAATAGGTGAAATATAGTGGACAGACAATTCTGTGAATCCTGCAGTAAAATATTATTTTAAATTAGCAATCTAACAATATGAATCATTTTCAGTAAGAAGACCTTATGGTGTCCATCTTCATATTCCACTGCTCAATTAGTAAGATAATTTTAGTAAGCAAATAGTTACCATCTTTGGCTATTCATAAAACTTTAAACTGAAGGATTGGAGAGTTAAAAAACAATAGGACACAAAACCCATTCACTGCAAATAGCTTTTTCCAACAACATAAATGTTAACTATACACATGGATCTTATTAGGTGGAATTCATAGGTATCAATTAGACTAAATCTGTGGAAACTAGATGATGGACAAACTCAGTATCATCAGTCAGAAGAGGCCAGAAGCCAACCATGGAACAGATAATCCATTGCTCATATGCAAGTTCAAGTTGAAGCTGAGGAAAATGAAAACATGTCCGTGAAAGCCAAAGGATAGCCTTGAAGATACCCCACCTGAATTTAGAGACCATCTCAAGAACAGATTCAACGGCTTCCCTCTGTACCAACAGCCCATCTCAAAGCAGAGTGGGGGTGTGCCAGGTGTTGTGGCCAAGATGTTGTGCCACGGAAATGCCCGGGAGCTCGTGTGGCACAGAACTCTTTGCCAGCCAACCATCCAATTTCAACTCAGTTGACAACTGCTTATTTCATGAACTTGAATCCTATTGTCAAAGTCAGTGTCTAGGTGGGAGGAAACTTTGTTCTACCTATATCACCCCTTGGCCAGGTGAACACCCAACAGGAGTGATGGCTGACAATTTCCACAAGAATTTTCTCTGATGGTGCCCACATATCTTACACAAGTGGCTCCATGAAGTTATACAACAAAAACATTGGTGACAAGAAAATCAACTCTTAGTGCTGACGTAAGAAGAGGACACATTTAAGAAAGTAATGACGTAGAAAGGAGAATGTGTGGATAAATGACAGAGCAGGGGAAGTAGAGTGGTTGCCAGTATCAGTTGCAACCTATAAACTCAGACATGCAAGACACGTGATTTCAAACTTAATGTTCATCTTAAATCCTCAGTCCAAATAGTGGTAAACCTTTGACCTCATAGTTTTGATATATTGGGTTAAATAAAAATAGGTTACTAAAACTACAAAAGAAAAGTAGATTTGATGCATTGAACATTAATGACCAAGGACCATATGAGTTGGGGTGACATCAAGAACATTATACATGAAGAAAGCAAAAGGATATTAAAAAGAGAGGAAAGACCCCTCCCCCCAGAAGAATCTATTTGAAAGGATGGCAATGAAGCTGCAGCTAGGGGAGAGGGGCATGTCTGATCAGAGCAAATGGGAGCACTTAGGGGGAGGAAGAGAGAGTGGA
>NW_022103896.1:85670638-85672277 GCF_000313985.2 Echinops telfairi | reverse complement strand
ATCAAAAGATATAGCATCTGGAGTCTTAAAGGTTTGAAGATAAACAAACGGCCATCTAGCGGCCAACAAGCAACAAAACCCACATGGAAGCACACCAGCCTGTGTGATCACGAGGTGTCAAAGGGATCAGGTATTAGGCTTCAAAGAACAAAAAATCATATCATTGTGAATAAGGGGGAGTGCAGAAGGGGGACCCGAAGCCCATATGTAGGCAACTGGACATCCCCTTACAGAAGGGTCGCGGGGAGGAGATGAGCCAGTCAGGGAGCAGTGTAGCATCGATGAAACATACAATTTTCCTCTAGTTCTTAAATGGTTCCTCCTCCACCCACTATCATGGTCCCAATTCCACCTTACAAATCCAGCTAGACCAGAGGACATACACTGATACAGATAGGAACTGGCAACACAGGAAATCCAGGAAAGATGATCCCTTCAGGACCAGTGGTGAGAGTGGTGGTACCTGGAGGGTAGAGGGAAGGTGGGGTAGAAAGGGGGAACTGATCACAAGGATCTACATATAACCCCCTCCCTGGGGGACGGACAACAGAAAAGTGGGTGAAGGAAGATGTTGGACCAGTGTAAGACATGATAAAATAATAATAATTTATAAATTTCAAGGATTCATGAGGAAGGGGTATGGGGAGGGTGGGGAAAAATGAGGAGCTGAAACCAAGGGCTTAAGTAGAAAGTAAATGTTTTGAGAATGATGATGGCAATGAATGTACAAATGTGCTTGACACAATGGATATATGTATAGATTGTGATAAGAGTTGTATGAACCTGTGGGAAACAGAAATATCTCCCAAGTCTCTCCCCCAAATACATGTTAGACTTAGGGTACTGCTTGCAGTTAATGATAAATGATTATCAGGTTACCTCCCTGAAGGCAGTTGCCAGACTACAGGTGGGCCCTACTCCCTACTTTTAAAGACAATGGGCTACTTCTCCCATTAGCTTGGTCCCTGTAGGTGGGGTTTACACCCTACTGATAATGGTTTTTATGGAGATCCAGAGAACAGGTCAAATAGGCTCAGTACTGTACATCCAAAGTTAGGCTGCCATCCTGAATCTAGGATCCACCCATCTTGTCACATGTATATCCCAATCCCTCCTCTTCCTATTGCGTGTATATCCCTAGATTTTCTCCCTCGTAGCTGTATAACCTATAATGCAACCCCTTCCTGTGATGTATGTCTTTACCTGTAATTAGTGGGCTTGCACGCCTCCCAAAGATATACAGGCCTGGGTTAGCAATAAAGAGCTCTCTCTCAGGCTCCTCTCTTGGCCTCTCATCGGTTCCCCCTCTTCTCTCCTGTCCTCGCTCCCCTGTTCCCTTTCCCCTTGTCCTCCTTCCCCTCCCTCTCTCTCCAAGTGCGCCACCAAGTGAGGCTGAGGAGAGCATTGCTACCATGAATTGTGTCTGACTCCATTATTTCAATCTCTATTCTATCGCTCATGCTCTGTATGACTTTAATATAATACTTATATATCTCAACCGTAACAATTGTGCCTATTGAACCTACGATTAGTTGGGGGGGGGGGGCACCTCTTCCCTCCACATGAACCCCCAATAAAATGATTGAAAACTAAAATAAAATCAGGAAAGGTATGCATCAGGCTTTTATGTTTTGACCAC
>NW_022103896.1:85668939-85670209 GCF_000313985.2 Echinops telfairi | reverse complement strand
CCCCCCCCGCGATGCTTTGAAATAAAATGAAAATAGAAAAATTTGTTATGAAGAAAATAGCGCTTAGGGGAGATGGAGGAAATACCTTACACACAATTCCCTCGTTAACCCTTTAACTACTGAAGACCAGTGTCTTTCCTGGGGGCCTGTGGACGGGTATGAACGCGCTGACTCAGTTCCGGAGATGTTTGGAAGCGATATGTCTGCCACTCTCAGTGTCACAGATCCCAGTAGAGAAAAGGTTAAAAAGAGCACTCTGGGTCGTGCTGTTAGGAATCATACCTAGCGGCAGCGCTAGTTAACAGTCTTAGAGGGAAGTCACTACGATGGTGCATCACGTTTGTCAGCTGTCCAACATTGTGTGTTTTTTATTAGCTACTTTGTTATCTTTTACAGTCACATCATAAGAGGTAAGTGAAAACTACTAGGAGGAAAGCACTGGCAGATTTCGGGTAAAAAATAATAATTTTAGTTTTATAAATGCATTAAATAAAATAAATGTTTAAATAAAAGCAATTATATCGTGTTTTAATTATCCTATCCATATTCCTGAATCCTCACTTCAAAATATAACTTTAACAAAATTTGTAAATGTGATGTGGCCCGTGTGAACCTTGCCTGTTGCACCAAGTGGCCTGCGTTTTAATTGAGCTTGACGCTCATACTGTAAAGGATTTTACTTTACTTTGATCCACAATCAGTACCTACGGAAGCGGTAGTAAAGAAATCAAATGGTGTATGGCATTGGGGAAATCTGCTGCAAATGTCTCATTTAAAGTGTTCAAAAGGAAATGGGTTACTTTGAGGATTCAAGTGCAGCAGACCCAGACCCACGCCGTGTGTTTTCAACTGCTGTCTGTGAATGTGAAAGCTGGAGAAGGCTAAAGAAAGACTCACTTTGACCAGGGCTGAAGGAGGACACCTATTTGCTTAGGAGCATTGCGTTATGGTACGAAAATTTGGAAAAGATATAAAAAATGGTTGTACAACACAAAGAATATAATCAGTAGCAATGTGTTATACATGTAGAAGTTGTTGAATTGGAAAAAGTACTTAAAACACTTAAAAGTTAAACTTTATTTCAACAGTCTTGTGGTACATAAATAATTTTAAGATCTTTTAAGTGATTTTTTGATATTAAAAATCAATTTAATACTTGTTATAATTAGAAGTTCATATATTTTTGAAAAGCTATATCTATAGTTGTCTGCTAAATAGGATGTTAATTTTTGCTTTATTTTGTTCATTTTTCCTTAAAGGGTTATTATAA
>NW_022103896.1:85665295-85667468 GCF_000313985.2 Echinops telfairi | reverse complement strand
AAATGTTACTCTTGGGGAGGGAGGAAAAAAATGAGGAGCTGATACCAAGGGCTCAAGTAGAAACAAAATATTTTGAAAAGGATGAAGTCAAAATATGTACAAATGTGCTGGACACAATGGATGTATGTTTTGTTTGTATTGTTATGAGCTGTTAGAGCCCCCCAACAAAATGATTTTTAAAAATTAATTAAATTTTTTAAAACATTACTCTTACTTTAAAAAAGTCTGATTGCTATGGTAGATATTTATATCTTGAAATTATCAGTTTTACTCAATATGACAATGTTGTTTACATTTCTAATGTGTTCCTCTGAAATGTATCCATTTGCATAAAGTTTAATTTTTAACTAGAAACTTTTACAAATTAGTGTATGCCTTGCTTGCTTTAAGAAGCTCCTGTGGCATAGTGGTTAGGTGTTGGGCTGTGATCTGGATGGTTGGCAGTTCCACACCACCAGCAGCTCCATGAGAGAAAAACTGGGCTTTCGACTCCCATAAACAATTATATTCATGGAAACTCATCCTACAGGGGGAATTCTACCCTACGCTGTATGATCTCTATGACTCGATGGCAGTGAGTCGATTTAACATGATTTAACGTGTGTATCATATCCAGTTAATAGAATCTAGCATTTTGGTGTGGCAAAGTCATGTGAAAGAATTTAGTGTATTGGTGGCGTAGTGGTTATGCATTAGGCTGCTAACCGCATGGCCATCAGTTCAAAATGAACAGTGGATCCATGTTCCGATGGACGAGGATTTATATTCTGCCAAAGAGTAACAGTCTCAGAAACCCGAGGGACAGTTCTACCCCATCTTATGGGGCTGCTATGAATAGGGATTGTGATGGTAGTGAGTTTGGGGCTACTAGATGAAAATTCAGTTCACCTTGGAACTGAGTGAAAAGTTTTAATAGAGGCTGAAAAGCTATATAAATTCATATATTTTATTTGTTTTATTAGAGGGAAAAAGAAACATTTTCTCTTAAAGAAGGGTGTCTGGTTATAGCAAAATGTGAAAGGTAATCAAGGCTAACTTGAAGGGGTGTGTGCTAAGTTGTAGAAGGTTTGAGGGGAAGTGAATTTTGCTTTCATGTAGAAAACAGAAAATAATGAAATGCTTTAAAACTTTTATGATATTAGATCAAATTTAGTGGATTTATTCATGAGATGAAAAGGGCTGGTAAATTACCACAAAATGTTACATGAGTGATAATGCTTTCTACTAAAGATCATAGCCTTTAAAGAGGTTAAGTAAACTAAAGCCCTGTACCAAGGCTAGCTTATCACAATGATTAGTTCAAGGAAGTCTAAATTATCATATTATATACATTTGGCCAGTAGAAGTAACATTGAGACAAGATTGAGAATAGGTCACTCTAAGAATTTCTCAGTTATACAACTGAGAAATGACAGAAGACTAAGTAACAGGTTTGACAGTTATATGTAAAAGTTTTAAGCATTGTATTTTGATATCTTTCCTTTGGTCTAATGTTCCTTCTGACTTTGGCTTTTTATTGGTTAGAGAATTTCCAATCAAGTTCATAGAAAAAACAAAAACACAAACACACACATACACATAATAATTGGTTAACTGTGGATATATTGAATTTTGCCATCCAAAGATATGCTCTGCTTTGCTGACTTGCTAAGATATTATATATGACAAAAAATGTCCAACAAAAAAAGACTGATTGGACTGGACTTATAAGAAAAGGACTAATATCGGGGATAGGTTGGAGGAGGGTGAGGATAAAGGGGAGCTGACACCAAAGAGTGCAAGAAGAAAGAAAATGCTTTGAAAATGATGGTGGCAACAATAGTACAATCACGCTTGATCTATTTTAACTATGGATTGTTATAATATCTGTAGAGCTCCCAATAAAATGCAAAGGGACTAATATCTTGAGTTGGAGTCCACCAACCTGCATCAAGATTTCTAGAACTCAGGGGTGATGGGGCTTGTGAGTTACAACTGATCCAAAAAACATCAAGACTAAAGATTAACCACTAAATAGATTAAGTGTTTATTTCAGTTTTATATGTGGAAATATTGTAGGTATTCAAAAAGTATGCTTTGTATTTAAGTAACTACTTTTCCCATGTATGATAGTTAGGTACGTCTTCGTGCCAACTAGATCAATAGGAACATGTGGGTGGACTTTAATCAGGTT
>NW_022103896.1:85663670-85665195 GCF_000313985.2 Echinops telfairi | reverse complement strand
GTGCTGCTGCTTGAGCTAGTTCTTTACCTCACAGTGTACTGCACTACCTGTGGGCCAGGTCAACCCATGGATCATATCACAAGAGCTTGAGGCTTCTTGGAGATGTGCTTCACCACACTGCTCGAGCATATATCACTTGAGCTTGAGGCTGCTGAATCCTGTCACTGTGCATTGCTTGAGTCCCAGATCCCACTGGGGCCTACTTTGCTAAGCTCCCATGCTACTGACTGCTGCTGACCCACCCTGTTGTTTGCTGCCTGTCGGCTGACTTTACCTATCTTGCCCAGGGGGAATACTCTGCTATCTGCTTCCTTGACCTTGGACCAACAGCCCACATGAGTTCAAGGATTATAACAGCTAATTAGCCCACACAGCAGTACAGAATTGAGCCCTCTGCACTGCTGTGTGGGCTAATTAGCTGTTATATTCCTTCTTGCTGTATGTATGTGTATATATATGGGCTAATTAGCTGTTATAGTCCTTCTTGCTGTATGTATATATATATATATATATAATCATAAGTGTCCGGTTTTGTTTCTCTAGAGAACCCTGCCTAACACACCATGGGCTTAAAATATCCTGACTCTCAAACTGAAAGCTTTTATTAGCAACAAATTCATAAAAATCATGACAGAGAAGCTAGTGAGATGTGAGCTAAATAGAGTAACAGTAACATTAGCTACTCAGTTCTAAGGAGACAGTTTTACGTTTTAATAGGCAAACATTTCAGTGTCTGTTTTCATGTCTTTGTTCATATACAACTTCAGATTTCTATTTTTACAGAATGTAACTCCTACTGGTATTTAGATATAAACAAATACCTTATAGTGCTCATTGTACTTAGCTTTGTATTATTTTCAAACATTTATTCTAATATTGTTAGTATTCCTGTTTTGTCTCTGGCTCTCATGGAATCTGGGATAAACCCACATGTAAACCACTTGCCCCTGGAGACTTTTCCCCCTCTTTTTTACTGCTCCATTTTAATTTTCTCTACACTCATCGTACTTGAAGTTTTATATTTTTTAAGAATCTGTTTATTCTATCTAGGTATTTCAATTTATGGATATAAAGTACTAGTTCATAGTATTCCCTTGTTAATTTTAAATTTCTGTTGCATGTACCACCAGTCTTTCCCCTTTCCTTCCTTCATAGTTCAGTGATAGGATTTTCCGTTTCCACGAAGGAGAGAGACCCCCGTTTGTTTCCCAGACAGTGCACCTTGTTCCCAGTCACCACCCGTTTATCCGTGGAGGTTCAATGTTGTTAGGATGCTGAATAACTTTCAGTGGAGCTTCCAGACTAAGACCAGAAAGAAAGACATGGCCATCTATCGATGTTCAACCAATGAAAACTCCATGGATCAAATGGTCCCGTCCTCCACTGATCATGGAGATGACTCAGGACAATTCCTCATTGTGTTATGCATGGGGTCATAATGAGTCCAGGTCAACTTAAAGGCAACTAAAATAAGGTACTGTCTCCCACTTTACTCAGTCCCATGCCAAATCTGTCCTTTTCATTA
>NW_022103896.1:85654762-85663404 GCF_000313985.2 Echinops telfairi | reverse complement strand
TAATGATGCCTAAAAGCCATTTTGAATTTGAAGGATGGTCCAGAAAGACCAGCAGCCCATTTAGTCTGAGCATTGTGACCTGTTGAAAAATTGGGGCTGTTTAAAGGAACAAACTACAAAAGAGAAAACCAGATGAGTCAGCTGGGTTCCGGGCATGTAATTAGGTCATGTAATTCTTTCATCGGTTTCCCCAGCAATGTTCTGATGGGTTTGTCAAACCATTGATCACTCCCTTAGTTGTACACCTTAAAAAAACTCAATTCTGTAGAGGCCTCACCTCAGTTAGGGTCCCATTTTCATTTAAGGAGAGAGTGAGAGAAGACTACGTATTTCCTACCATGTAGTACTGTCCTTAGGTCATGCTAGACACTCTTTCAATGGTGTCATGTTAATTTCTACAAAAATTCATGACCCAGGGGTGGATAATATCTTGCTCTCTCTAAGAAGGTGATTTCATATCTATTTGTGGGTAAACTAGGGAAGGGTAACCTGCCCTTAGAGAAAACCTTTAATATTACTAGTATGGCCCCTTAATAATAAAAGCAAATCCACCCTGTATTATTGACCAAATTTGCTTTCTGCCTTCGGTGATCCTGGATTTTAGATTTTGTCCTTTCATGGTTTATTGCATTGTTCATAGGTCCCATCAGGACCTAATTTGGAAACCCCACTAAGGGAACTAGACTTTGACCTTAAACACACCTATTACAGATTAAAGGAACAGAACTATTCCGATGGTGTATTAAAGCTGACACCCCCTAGTGTAAGAAAGAGCACAGGGCTGCTATGCCAACGTTCTGGGCTTTGATTTAAATCTGACTTTGGGGACAACTTTATACTACCACATATTTCCTATTTTCATGTTTTTGCTTTTTTTGGTGAAGTGCCTTAATTCTGCATAGTTTTTGCCTTAGTGAATGAGTGTTATTGAAATTGTTGCCTTGTATCTTACTCCTATTGATTACTTAAACAGTGTTCTTCCGCTTGTTGTTAATCTGCAAAAGGAAACGTTCCACCTATTTTCATCTAAAGGTCTTTCTTATATATTTTTCCTTTTTTACTGGTATTTTAAATTCTGTACCTTTGGCTACATTCATGATATTATTCTTAGAATTACCAAATGTCCCTTGGAGATGATTTATTATTTCTCAAGAAGCTAATCCTGCTGTCTCGAAAGCAGACCACGTTGTAGTTAGGTGCTGTGGAGTTGCAGGCAGTTGTAGTTGGATTCCATCAAGTCAGGTCTAACTCAGGACCACCCTATGCACTACAGAATGAGACACCGCCTGGGTCTTCCGCCATCTTTACAACTGTTCATAGGTCTGCGTCCATTGTTCAGCTACTAAGTCAATCATTTTTGTTGAAGGTCTTTTTCTTTTTCGCTGCCCCTCCACTTTACCAACTTTATCCTTCTCCAAGGATTTGTCTCTCCTGATGATGTGTCCAAAGTATGTTAGATGAAATACCATTGCCACTAAGAAGCAGTCTCTGATTTTCAGACATTTAGATTTGTCTTCCTATTTCTCACTCTTATAAACAATACCATGGGGGACAGGCTGGTAGAACAGGGTTTCCCCGCTTTGGCCTTGCTGATATCGTGGTCCTTGTGAGGGTTGTCCTGTACATTATAGGATACTGAACAGCATCCTTGTTCTTTACCAACTAAATAGCATTCGCAACTCCTCCACTCACCAATTGTATCAACCGAACATCACCAGATGTCTCCTGTGAGAGAAAACTACCTTCCCGATAACTACCCTCCCAATAAATTTTCAAGAAATTACTTAAATTAATGCCTTACATAAATTCCTAGATGTGGTTATTCTTTGGTGGCTAACCATTTTTTACTTTGGCATGTCTCATTTTTTATATCTTTACTAATCTAATTTTCCCGACTAATTTCTGTAGTTCTTTTAAACTTAACTTTGTAAGAACTTTCATTCCAGGAATTTCTTGGTTCTGTGGTTAGTGAGGGTTGACCACAAGATCAGCAGTTCAAAGCCACCAGCTGCTCCTTGGGAGAAAAATGAAGCAGTGTCTCTTAGAGGCGTGCCTGGGTGTGTCCTTGATAGACATATAGTCAGGAGTCAAGCCCTATCAGTTGTACATTGACTGCCTTGATCAGAAGGCCCTGGACCAATACTGTAAGTTCTTCTATCTAACATAATATATGTATCCCAATCATGGTCTTGTTCCTGCCCCTGTAGTCCTGCCTGTAACATGTCCTTGTGTTTGTCTAAGACTTAATAATGAAATGCACAACATTCCTGTAGTTATTTAATGCTTCTTCATCCCACCCCCACCACTCCACCTGTAATGACCCCAGCTCTATCTTACAAAATCTGGCTAGCCCAGAGCATGTACACTGCTACAGATAAGAGCTCTCCACACACAGAATCCAGGACAGATAAACCCCTCAGGACCAATATTGATAGTAGCGATACAATAAGGGTAGGGGAAGGTGGGGGAAGGATGGGCAGAAAGGAGGAATCTATCACAAAGATGGCCATACAATGCACACACACACACACACCCAGGGGAACAAACAACAGAAACATCGGAGAAGGGAGACAGCAGACTGTGTAAAATATGAAAATTAAAATAATTTATAAATTATCAAGGGTTCATGAGAGTGGGAGGGTGGGGTGGAAGGGAAAAAAAGAGTAACTGATACCAAGGGCTCAAGTAGAAATAAAATGTTTGGAAATGATGGCAACAAATGTATAAATGTGCTTGATACAACTGATGTATAGATTGTTATAAGAGCTGTCAGAGCCCCCAATAAAATATATTTTTAAAAGACTTAATAAATGTTCTCCTTGAATTACATTTGAGGCTGGGTGTCTCTTTTGTACCTTGAAACATTTCCATGGAGCATTCCGATTGTACTTCCTCCAAGACCGACTGTCCATTCTTGTAGCAATCCATGGTTGTGTTAGGCCTGGTTATCTAGAGAAATGCAGTGGCGTTCATCTATGTATAAGAAAGAGTTTTATATCAAGAAGTATTTATATATCAGGGAGGCACCCCAGCCTGTCCAACTCAAGTCTGTAAGTCTGATGCTGGTCCGTAAGTCTCTCTTCAGACTAAGGTAGCCACTGGCAGTGATGCAGAATGATGACATGGGAGACAAGAAGATCACAGGCCGGTAGGTGCAGAGTCTTGTGGATCCAAAGTCAGTGGAAACATGGTAGAGTTCCAGCAGAGAGGAAGGCAAAATGGCAGAGAGAGAAGTTCCCAGGGTCTCTCATTCTTATAGCAAAAGGCTTATGACATCAAGGAGGTGTCATCAGGCTGTGACCTGACAGGTTTGACTCCACCTCTAGCCAGGAATCACACAAAATTATCCAACTACTACAATAATATATTTAATACCCTTCATCAACACCACATGCCAAAGGCATCAATTCTTGTCCAGTCTAATTCATTTTCCAGCTTTCTTCACATGAAAATATTGAAGCTACTATGACCTGGTCAGGCTCACATTAGTCTTCAACATGATGTCTTTGCTCTTCGACACGTTAAAGAGGCATTTTGGAGAATATATGCCCACATTTGATTTTCTATGGCTTTTTCTATGGGCATTGATTGTAGATCCAAATAAAATTAAATTCTTGACAACTTTAATCCTTCCTGGTTATTGTGATGTTGCCTATTAGTCCACTTCTGAGGATTTTGATGTTGAGGTGTTGTCCATAAAAGCTATTGTCTTTGATCTTCCCCAGTAAATACTTCAAACTCTCTATGCTTTCAATAAGCACAATGTGCCATCTGTGTATTACAGGTCCTTAACGAGTCTTCTTCCACTCTTGATGCCTCATTCTTCATATGAGGTTTCAAAGGGTCATTAAAAATACTCAGTATCTTTCCACTTCATTTTCCATGAACCATTTGAAGCCCCCTCATATTATTCAGCTACTCACGTTATTTGCTTAGCATACTGATTAAATAAATGTGGTGGGAAAGCCCCTGTAGTTTTAAACCACTGCAATTTCTTTTGGAATCAGGAGAATGATATTGTAGTAGAAGTCTAGTAGGTGGCTGTCTACCAAATCCAAAACCAAACTCATGTCTCTCAAGTTGGTGCCAACTCACAGCAACCCTATAGGAGAGAGTAAAATTGCTTTTTTGGAGTTCTGAGACTAATATCTTTAAGGGAACAAAAAGCCTCATCTTTCTCCTGAGGAACAGTTGGTGGTTTTGAACTGCTGACCTTGTAGTTAGCATCTCTATACTAAACTATCATCCAGAGAACCAAGTAATTCCTGGAATGAAAGTCCTTATAAAGTTTAGAACTACAGAAATTAGTAGGGAAATCAGTAAAGATATAAAAATGAGACATGCCAAAGTATTTAAAATATGCTCAGCCTTGATTAGCCACCAAAAAATGGGCACCTCTAGGAATTTATGTAAGGTATTAAGTAATTTCTTAAAAATTTAATGGGAGGGCTGAGCCAGTCAGAGTGCAGGGTAGCAACGATGAAACATACAACTTTCCTCTAGTTCTTAAATGCTTGCTCCCCGCCCCTCCCCACTATCATGATCCCAATTCTACCTTACAAATCTGGCTAGACCAGATAGCAACTGGAAACACAAGAAATCCAGGACAGATGACTCCTTCAGGACCGGTGGTGAGAGTGGCAATGCCTGGAGGGTGGAGAGAATATGGGATAGAAAGGTGGAACCGATTACAAGAATCTATGTGTAGCCTCCTCCCTTGGGGATGGACAGCAGAGACGAGTGCATGGGGAGATGTCGGACAGTGTAACATGACAAAATAATAATAATTTATGAATTATGAAGGGTTCATGAGGGAGGGGGAGGGGTAAAATGAGCAGCCTATATTAAGGGTCAAGTAGAAGGCAAATGTTTTGAGAATGATGAGGGCAACAAATGTACATATGTGACTGACACAATAGAGGTATGAATGGATTGTGATAAGAATTGTATGAGCCCCCAATAAAATGATTTTTTTAAAGATTAATGGGAGGGTAATTATCAGGAGGGTAATTTTCGCTCACAGGAGACATCTGGTGATGTTTGGTTGATACAGTTGGGGAGTGGAGGAGTTGTGAATGCTATTTAGTTGGTAGAGAACAAGGATGCTGTTCAGTATCCTACAATGAACAGGACAACCCTCACAAGGACTACGATATCAATAAGGCCAAAGCGTTGTGTTAGTCTGGTTAGATTAGACAAATAAATTTATAGACACTCATTTGTGTATAGAAAAGATCTTTATATAAAGAGTAATTGTACATTAAGAAAACAACCCAGCCCATCCAGATCAAGTCCATAAGTCTGTTATTAGAACATATGACCAGTACCTGTCTATAAATTCCTCTTTAAACTCACGCAACACATGCAATGATGCCAAGTACAGGAAGATCACAGGCCAGTGGGTGGAAAGTCTTGTGTATCCAGTGGCAGTGAAAGTACCTTAGTGCTGGCATGGGTCTCCACGTGACTCCTCCAGCTCCAAGGCTCTGGCTGCCATCAGCATAGCTCCATGTGGCTTGTCAACAGGAATGTCTTTCAGGGAATGAGTGTGTGTCCCACCTCCAGTGAGCTATTTATTTCCTTACTGCCTCCAAATGAGGTCATCAAGCTGCAACCTGATTAACAGGCTAAACTCCATCTCTTCACTCTTAATAGTCTCAAATTGACAACAGATTGTGTAACTACCACAGCAGGGAAACCCTATTCTACAAGCTTGTACCCGGCGGTATTGTTTATAGGAGTAAGAAGTGGGGAGACAAATCTAAATGTCTGAAAATCAGAGACTGGCTCAATAAATTATGAATAGATAATCTGTTTAATTCACAATAATGGAGTCATTAAAAGGGACATTGCTAAAGTGTATTCATGGTGGCAAAGGTTTATAAAGATTACCAAACAATACATAGCATATGAGCCATTTTTAATGGCAACATATGCATAACTGAAGGTGTAAACACTGGTTATCTCTTGTTTTAGGATACAAAGGAAACCCCAAATCTCAAATATAATTTAAGTAGAACATTAATTAAGTGTTAAACAGGACAAAAACAAGAAGAAAAAGATAGATCATCCAGATGAGAGAGACCATTAGCACAAGGGCATAATGGTGTCCAGGGGGTTGTTGAGATTCAGATTTAAGAAGAACACAGGAGGACAAAGGAAATTATCACAAAAGGTTAATTGGTAGCAGAGCAATACTTCACTGTTACAGGTGGGACTACAGAAGTGGGAATTACTAGGACATATACATAATGTTAGTAGAACTTACAAGGCCAACCACAATAGTCAGGGCCTAACTCATGACTATATGATCCCAATATGACAGTGACACTCCTCTATCTGTAAGAAAGAGTTTGTGGTAGTTACATAATCTTGCATCAACTTGAGGGTATTAAGAGTGAAGGGGTGGAGTTTAGCCTGTTAATCAGGTGGCAGTTTGATTGGAGAGGAACCAAGACAGTCCCTCTATCTCTGCTTTCTCCTTCCTGTTGACAAGCCATATGGAGCCATGATGAGTGACAGTTCTCATTGTTGGTGTCAGAGTCCCAGCCAGGAGAAAGGTGAAAAGGCAGAGAGGAAGGTTCCCAGTTTCCCTGCTTATAAAAAGGCCACACACCCCAAGGAGGCATCATCAGGCTGTGACCTGACAGGTTGGATTTCACCCCTACACTTCATACACCTTCATGCTGATATAAAATCTAACTGCCACATATAACAAGGCCTTTCCCATCTCTAATCCATAGTTAGTGGGATTCACTGGTGGCTTAATCAGTATGGGGTACCCGGCAAATGGGTTTTGGGCTTTCACTGTCATATGCAGCCTTCTGTACACTGAGTGTTCAGAATTTAAGCTCTCATATCATTTCCTCCTCTGGGTTTGGATTTTAATGTTTATAATTCTTGAATCACACATGCTAATGTGCTTCTTCCGAGCAGACTTACCCAACATCCCATTCAGGTGGCTGCTTGTTTTAAGACAAAGTTTTAAGATCCCAGATGCTATTCTTTTTGATAGACAGGCCCCATTTCCATTTTTCACTACACTTTGCTACAGCATCCCTATCTTCAGTGATCACTTCATGGGGATAAATATTGAGTCAAATATAATTTAAGCAGAACATTTATTAAGCCTTAAAAGGGGCAAAGACACAAGCATTATCCAGATGAGGCAGGCCATTAGCATGAGGTCATAATGGCATCTGAGGATACACAGTAAGGGCACTGGTTAAATAAGGCATGGAACAAAGCAAACTGGCACAAATTCATGACTGGTGGGAGATCAATATATCACAGTTACAGGTGGGACTATAAAAATAAAAATATGGCCATGACTAAGACACGTATACTAGGTTAGACTGAAGAATTTACAAGATTGGTCCAGGGCCCCCTAAGGTGGTCAGAGCACGTCTCATAGGACGTGACAATGCAACCCCAGTACAGTCATCAAGGACACGCCCAGCAAGCCTCTAACAGAGACTGCCCCTTGGGCTGGCTGGAGGGGTTAGAGATAATCCACACTCCAGGACACAGTCCTTGAAGGCAAGATTATCTAAATCCTTGGTTAATGATCAGAAGGAATTCAGTGGAAGCTTAATCTACGGGGACTCTGCAATGGATTTTTGGTTTCTCACTGTCATCTGTAACCGTCTACAAACTAGGGTGCTCAGAATTTAAGGTGTACTCCAGTATCTTCATTAGAGAACTGGGCAGGATCATACTAACTGTTCTCAGATTAGGGTTAAAATAAATTTGATTAAATTTGGGCTTAAAATCCATTCATATACTTATGGATTATATACATATGATCCACTTCAGAGGTAGCATATCAACTTTGATAAATAATATAAGTAACCTCCCTGGGACATTTGGTAATTCTATTAGTATCATTAATTTAGCCAATAGTACAGAATTGAAAATACTAGTGAGAAAAGGAAAATATGTATATATACACACATTATATAAATATGTATATATAATCTAGCTTTCAAGGCTAGATTACTTGCAAAGTTCACTCACACAGATTAAAAAATTTAGGTGACAGCACTGCTTAATGAAGAAAACAATGAGGGTTACACACAAGGCAACACTCATGCATGAAGACAAAACTATTTGTCTGCAGAATTATCTGCTACTGCCATTGAGTGGATGCCGTCTCATAGGGATCCTAGAGGTAAAACTGCCCGTATTGGTTTCTGAGATAGTAACTATTTGTGGGAGTAGAAAGTCTCTTATTTCTATACCAGCGTGGTAGGTGGTTTAAAATGCTGGCCTTTCTGATTATCAAGCAAACTCGTAACCAGTATGCCACCAGGGCGCCTCTGTAGAACTAAGGCATGTCACAAAAAATAATAAAAATAGAAAATATGTGCTCATCTCATATTGCCAATTATTGGGAAACGTAAAAATAGATTTTAAGGATTTTCTTCCTTTTGGCCTATTGATTATTTCTACAATTTTGTTGAATTGCTATTTAGGGGCATAGCAGTTGCTAACTTTCAAGTGAAAACATAAAATATTTAAAAATGAAACATACTTAAAAATTAGCGATGCTAGACCAGAGGATGTACTCTAGTACAGATAGGAACTGGAAATCCAGGGAATCCAGGGCGGATGATCCCTTCAGGACCAGTGGTGTGAGTGGC
>NW_022103896.1:85650088-85653632 GCF_000313985.2 Echinops telfairi | reverse complement strand
GATTTTTTGTTCTTTGAAGCCTGATACCTGATCCCCTCGACACCTCCTGATCACACAGGCTGGTGCGCTTCTTCCACGTGGGCTTTCCAACGGTAACTCTTAAGAAGAGAAGCCTGTCTCCCAGGGAGCGGCTGGGGATTTCGAAGTGGATTCTGAAGTTAGCAGCCCAATGCCACCAAGGTTCCTCAATCCAGAGGCACCTTAGAAGAAAGACTTGACAATTTAGAAAAATTAGGCTTTGAAAACCCTGTGGGAAAAAGAGGTCTACTTTTAAAACACACACAGTCGACAGGAGTCAGAGTCAACTCACAGCAACTGGTGGTAAACAGAAATCAGGAGCCGAAATATCACGATGGGCTATCTCAGGCGATGAAAATGAACTCTACATGAGTATTAAAAATCTCACTCTCAAATTATCGGTCATTTTTTCCTAATACCCATGGGCGTGCGTTAAGCTCAGAGAAGTTCCCACTTGCTCAGATAACAGGTGATTTATTCTGTCTGGATGGGTAGCAAAACCCTCAGGGTCTTTAGAACTTCACGTGGCTGGAAGCAACGCACAGACAGGGGGATTTCTCCGTTCGAGGTCAGGTCTGTTGCACTAGGCGACGCAGAAAGGCGGCTGCGCGGCCCGGGCCCGGCGGAGCCCCTCCGGACGCGCGCGGCCCGGAGCAGGGGACGCAGCCGCGCCTTTCCGGCCAACACAGCGCGTCCGCACACCGCCGGCTTTTCGGCTTCCGCGAGAGAGGTGGGCAGTTCCTGTTCCGGGGCAGCTCTGGAGCGGCGTTTGGGACCCGGATGCAGACGCTGGCGAAGCTATATAAGCTCGGCGCATGCGTCCGCCCTTTCTCTTTGAGGAAGACGCGGCCGCCGTCCCACCGCGCGCTGTCCCCCTGCTCCCATTCCTGACTCACTGCTGTTCGCTCTCGCCGAGCATCGAGGAACAAGTCGGTCAGGAAGCGCCCCGCCGCCATGGTGAGGACTGGGACTGGGGCGCGGGGCTCGGGGCGCGGCGCCGGAGCGGGGCTGGGCTCGCGGCGCGCTGCCGGAAGTGGAGGCTAAGAGAGCGTGGGTCAGGACTACAACAACAAGTAGGCTTTCCGAGACTGTGCGCCTTCACGGGAGCGACCGAGCGTACCCTGCTCCGGTTTGTACAGCGAAACCGACCTCGCTGTCGGCCCGCGCATCCCGACTCCCCGCGACTCTGTAAGACGGGGTAGAGCTGCACCTTGGGGTGTGAGGCTCCAGGGCAATCGGTTGTTTTTCCCCCGTGGCCCTCAACAAAGGAGCTTTCCGTCATCAACTGTGTTACAGTCCGACAACATTACGACAATCGGGCGGGGCGGGGGTGAGGATAGTTACGAGGTTTCTTGCAAGAGGAACCTGAGGAGGTTAACGCGTTTGTCTCCACGATTGTTAATGTTTTGTCGTCTGTGTGACTGGCAGGCATTTAAGGACACCGGAAAGACACCTGTGGAACCAGAGGTGGCCATTCACCGGATTAGAATTACTCTGACCAGCCGCAACGTGAAATCCTTGGAGAAAGGTCGGTGCTTTCGTGGCTGAGTGAGGCCTTTGGAACAGAGGCTTTGCCTTGGTTATGTGCAGAGCTATTTTCAAAGGCAACTGCTGGTCATTTAGCCAAAATAACAACTCGGGGTTTTAGTGCCTCGACTTAGACAGCTGGCAATGAGGAGAGATCTATGTGTTGAATGATGGTGATGTTTTATTGTACGCTATTCTGAGCCAGCATCCGTTGACTTTTTTTTTTTTCGTTGACTTTTAAAAGCATGTTTTAATTGTGCTGCATGGACTGAAAGGCAGTCTTTTTCTTTACAGTGTGTGCTGACTTGATCAGAGGGGCTAAGGAGAAGAACCTGAAAGTGAAGGGACCAGTTAGGATGCCTACCAAGGTAAAAGCAAACCATGGTCCAACAAGCAGGGAGTGGGAGATGCTTCTGGTTGTTGTATAAAACCACATCCTTACCTTTCCACTTCAGAAAATGGTTTTGTCTCCCAGAGCAGTTATGTTCTGATATTAACACAAAACTTAAGTAAATAGAGCTGATTGGATTTTGTTCATAGAAAATGCATTATGGTTACTGCTGTTTTTATGGAAAGAATGATGGTAAGATTCAAAATGATGCTTATTCAGGTATTCTAAGTGTACACATTTAAAAACTGCATAATTTTCTTTCATTTTAGACTCTGAGAATTACGACCAGGAAAACTCCCTGTGGTGAAGGTTCAAAGACCTGGGATCGATTCCAGATGAGAATCCATAAGCGTCTCATTGATTTGCACAGTCCTTCTGAGATAGTTAAGCAGATCACTTCCATAAGTATTGAACCTGGAGTAGAGGTTGAAGTCACCATTGCAGATGCTTAAATCAACTATTTTAATAAATTGATTTATCTGTTGGTAAAATTTTGTTGACTTTTATTTGGAGTACCAACATTTAAGAATTGATGTCTTTGTTCTATCTCAAAAACTTAATGATGGCATGATATGATACAAGTTTTAGGGTGACTTGAATGTGCTGCCAAGATTAAACCTATTGAGCAAGTACTAACAAAACTATGTTACTTGTACTTGACTGCCAGTCATCTTTTTTTTTTTTTTTAATGAGTGAAAACTAAGCATTGTAACAAAATATTTTTTGGGACTTGCCTTGACCCTTTTGTGATCTTTTCACTTTAATATGCAAGGTTCTCTTCATCTTAATGAGGTTGCATTAAGTTTATGACTACAAAAACAGGGTGTGTGGCCAAAACTATTGGTACAATAACAAGTGATGTTTATTGCTTCAACTGCTAGGCATTTCCCATAATGAACATTTCACTGAGAACAAATTGCCTATTTGTAATGCTGTATTAGAATTTCAAGGTCCCTAAGTTACCCACCCTGTTTGTAATAAGTGATCCTATAGGGCAGAATAGGACTTCCCCTTTAGGTTTCTGAGACTAAATTTTTACAGGAGCATAAGAATTCATCTTTGAAAATTCCTGACCTTGTTATCAGCCCAGTGAGTAAAGCCACGATGCTACCAGGGCTGCTTAAGTTCCTGAGTGCCGCAAAGCCAGTTTGCAGAACCCCGAAGGACCTATACAGAGGGCAACCTATGAAAACCTAATGGAGTTAATGCTCTACTTGATAAAATTGATGACAAAGGATTTGAGGGTTTATAACATGGGTAATTGGTGCTGGGTTTTCACAGGAGCAAGTAAGGTTCTTCAGAAGTCTGCTTTTAGCCCCAAGTATATGAAGTCAGCATTAACCCTTTCCTTGCTGTACAGAAAAGATGGGCCTTTTTCATTTTAACAAATTTAACAAGTATTTTGAATGATAATCTGGCTGAACAAGTTTTTTTCTGTTCAGTAATTCACACCTTTTATGGTTGTTAGTATAATAGTGCCACAGAATTCAACAGCACTCTAACCCCTACCATCCTAACTCAAGGACATTTACAAATGATTGTTAATTAAGTTGTCTAAAAGGTTGAGTCCATGGCAGTTTAATTCCAGGCTTGAAGGTTGTCTTAAGA
>NW_022103896.1:85644774-85649988 GCF_000313985.2 Echinops telfairi | reverse complement strand
TATGTATAGGGGCCATTTGTCTTCACAGTGGTCAGCAATGGTAACATCACTGTTTAGATACTCTGATTTCACTGTCAGAAATGGGTTCCTTTGGGCCATTGGAGTAGCTGATTCTTTGCATCTGATTTTTTTCCTACAGATGAAGTATTTGCACCTTACATGGCTACTCAAAAACTTACAAGACTGTAAGTGGTACTTACTAAAGTAGGATGAGGGTTTGGTGGCCCTCGTGGCCCTTGGGACTGTGGTCCAAACACTCCATTCCCAGTAACAAGTTCCTTCAAGGTAAAAGGTTATGTCTGAAGTTCTCATAACTTTGTCTCCTATATTCATTGTATTTACAGGACAAAGACAAAACCTCTGTTAAATTTGTAGATAAGGGACTTCAAAATGTAGGAAAATGGAATTAGAAGATAATAGAATTTTTCCATGACCTTTTCAAAGGTCCCTCTTAATGTAACTTTAAATAATATAAATGAGAATAGTAAACATTGTTCTGTAAGCTCATTGGATTTTTTTAATTGACAAAATTCTTTTGGAGTATCCCACTGCACTTCATACACGATTCCTTGAACTTGTGGATATTTCCAGTTTTGCTATTAAAAGCAATGGTTTCAACAAAACCACTTTTTAAATGTCTGCTAATCAACTACATGGGCTATGTTCCTTGAAGGAGATTTTCTGAATTTTAGTTGATTTTCTGGGTTAGATAAACATCCTGTCATAGGACATGGGAAGTGTAAATTGTAAGAGACTATCAAATTGTCCCGTAGGTGGTTATGCTCATTTCTATGCCAACAAGTAGACAGGATGTGACGGCATCCCTGTGAAGGATCAAAACTTCCCTTGTTTGCCCTGCCATCCATTTGTTACTGGAGAGTCCTGTTGATTGGAGGCTATCCCGTCTGAAGCTCCTGGCTGTTGCTGACCTTTCTCATAGGTTCTCTTCATTATGATTTCTGAGAGCTATTTTTGACTTTCTTTCCCGGTCCTTTTATTTTGATTTTTTAACTTTTATGAAGGAAAATGTCAAATATACACAGGGTAGTAAAGTGAACCAACACGTCTGTCATCAGCTTTTATAATTATCAACTTATGCCATCTCCAACAATCATATTATTTTGAAGCCATATTAATCCCATTTTCCCACAAGCTGTCAGAGGCCCCCTTGTAGCTGGTAATGTTCAAATTTGCAATCTTTTACTGCTTATTTACTTGAATCAGGATCTAACTCATTAAATGTGTTAAGTCTAATGATTACCCCAACATCCAAGAAATGATTAAAGACTGATGTCATTTAAAACAGTAGTGTGTGGCAAAAAAAAAAAAAAATTACCATGGGACCCGAAAACATGCAGAATAGTCTTAAGAATTATCTTAGCTACCTAGTATGACTAAAACAAATATCAAAAGTGGGTGACTTTTATGAACATTTATTTCTTAACATTTCAAGAAACCAGAAGTCCAAATGCAGGATATGGTGGAGAAGGGGACTCAGTTTATCTATTTCAACTGCTAGTGTCTGCTAGCCACCTTTGATTTTCTTGGACTTTAGATGCATCAGTCTTTTCTAGTATTGTTAAAACTCAAGTGAATTAGGTATAGGACCAACCCTCATGGATACGAGTTCATTAGTGTTAAAGAAAAACCATTATTTTAAAACCGCTGTATTTACAAGTATAAGGTACAAGGTTTAGTATTTTAACAAATGTTTTGGTGAGGATATCATTTAATACATAACACTAAAGGGGGGTGGTGGTGGATAATTCCAATTGTTTTATCATTTTTATGTTGCGGGGTGGAGGGCCCAAGATATCCAAACATAATGTCGGATATAAAAGTAAAAAACTGATACTTGTCATTTAGAATATTGGAAACATGGAGAAGTAAAATACCCTGTATCTTTTAAGCTCATCAGTGGTCATTTAAGTAGTGACTGCCTTCACAGGTAACAGTGTAGAACACACACTTTCTATGCCATCATGAGTTGTCATGTTCTATATTGGAATTCACTTCAAATAGTTGATCCTTTGTGCTTTCAGTGCTGTGAAGTATTGCTGAGATTTTCTTCAATGTGTTGTTTTGGTTTTTGCCGCTGGAACATCAACCTTGTTGTCACAACCATTTCCTCATTCATGTCAATATATTCGTTTTTATCAAGCTCTTCTGCTTATCCAAACGTCTGTCACTATTCCCACGGTCAGCTATTGCTTCGATACCAAAATCGATGATGAATATCATATCCAGCATTATCGTTTTTTCTTTGCTGCACTTTAATCTTTGTTGACCAATTCCCTGTTCAGACTCCATTTCTATAAAATATCACATGAGTTTATCGGTGGAAAACAAGGAGGCAACACAGCCAAATACTTTTCCCTTAACAGATGGCTATTGCCAATCAATGGTGGCTGAAGTAAGTGGCATGATTGGTCATTTATCATTATGTATCTCTTTTATTGTGATTTATGAAGCAAAGGATTAGCAGTTTGTTAGGTGCCATCATCAGTTTCAACCTTTATGGACACTGCATAAAACAAAACACTGTGGTCTGGTGCCATCAACACAATTTCTTATGTTTGAGCCTGTGGGGCAGCCACCGAATCAATTCCTAAGTTATGAGATTACAAATAATTAAAATACTATAATACTGATAGTGAAGAATTTTAATATTTTTCTGGGATTGATATGGCTTATTTTAGGCCTGTAAAGCCTTTCAGATTTGGATAATGACTTGTGGTTCTCTTTGGAGATCTCAAATAAGGCTTGTATCTGGAGACATCTACAAGTCTTAGCCATAGGTAGAGATCCAAGACATCACAGATAGCTTCAAGATCAAAGAGATCTTTATTGTTTTAAGTGGACGTAATGGCCATTTAATTTACTGGTGTAACCATGGAGAAGTCAGGGACTCGTCGCTGCTAAACTACCTGGCTGTTACAATGAACTCCAAAAACCAAACTCACTGACATCGAGTCCATGCTGACTCCGAGTTACCCCTGTGGGTTTCCGAGACTGTAATTGTGTTCCGGAGTAGAAAGCCCAGTCTTTGTCCAGAGGAGCTGCTGCTGGTTTCAAACTTCAGATCACGTGGATGGTAGCTCAACACATAATTACTACACACCAGGTTTCCTGTAACAAGGGCAAACTAACAGTTGCTTATTATTAATTGAATCTGCAGAAAACATACCGCTCCAGGAGACTTAATGGAATATGCTGGATCTATTCTATGGAACTTTTTTTTTTTCTTTTTACCCATAGAAGAATGAATTAATTAGAAAAATTTTTAAACAGAAGAAAAAACCTGTAAATAGATTAAGGTCTGATTTTTGATCTCTTGGCATGTCCTTCAGTCAGGACCGATGGAGTACCATGCTCTGACCCCAGAGTCCTTTGTACTCCCTCGGGGGCTCCCTGCTCTGCTCCCACGGTTGCTCTGCTGCACGCTTTTTGTGGTTTGCCTCGGTGTCTCAGGGTCAGTCTGGGCCAGTCCCAGCACTGAGTTCTATGGAACATTTAAAATCATCCATATTGTAGACAAGATACTGCCCATCACCTTGTGACAAGTTGATAGAAAAATCGATGAGAAATCTGTTCAGCGGTTGGATGAAAACCAACTGTGCCTTATCCGTTGCACAGGCCTTGTCAAAATCTTTAATAATTTAAGATCTTCATGATTCATTGTTGTAATCCCTTAAATTTTCAGATGAATTTTCTGGCTCTTCCAGCAATCTGCTGGGCTTGAGAGGTAGTGATTGGTTCTACTTATTTCTCTCCCTTTTCATTAATACTACATTTTCTAAGGGAGTAAAAAATTATTATTATTATGCTCAGATGAAGTCCCATTCCAATTGTCTTTGTAGCTACCAGGCTTTTTCATGGATCATCAGGATCATTACATTTTTTGTTTGAGGAAGTTTGTTCCCAGATGAGAGACTGACGAACATAACAGCTGATTCCAGTCCTTAAATCTCAATTTATTTACAGAATAAATATTATTCTTTCTAAAACAGACAATTTAGTCCCCAGGCTGATGATTATCTAAAGATTCTAGTGCATGAACTAGAACAGAAATGGGAATAAGCCTGTTATAGTTTTGAACCACATGAGCTCAGTTACCAGGACAGTACTAGCAGATTCTCCACACAAATGGACTTCTTCAACACAGTCCTAGAAGCGCTGTTTTAGGCCTATCCTAAAATTTTAATCATTTGAATTTCATAAGTCACAGCCACTTGATAAGGAATTATAAAACTACCCATCTCAACAGTGCACGACATAGGCAAGCAGCATGCTCCCCATCTGGCTCTACTGTCACATGCTCTTCACCTGCTATCAAGTCACATGGTACCCCAGCAGTATTATTATTTTTGAAGATTTCATGTGCCAACAATTTTAAAGGACTACCAACATTCCAGATGTTGCTGACAAGTATTTCTGGATTGCATGATAATTCGTTCCACTGTATGGGAGGCCAGAACGGAAGATTGCCTTCTGCCTTAGGGCTCTGGCTCTGGATATCAATTTTGTGATATTCTTTGTCAATGATGTTCCAGTGATCATTGATGATCTTTATAGTTCTGGAATTTGCCTTTAGATTTTTGCTCCATCTTGAGTTTGTTTTTATACAGTGCAGTATGAGTCCTGTTTCTGGCATTGTAATTGACCCAACAGCAACTGGTGCGTGCGGATTACTCTCAAATACGTATCTTTTTTTCTTCAATTTCAAAAAAATCATTTTAATGGGGCCTCGTACAGCTTTTATCACAATCCATACATACATATATTGTGTCAAGCACCATTGTTGCCATCATCATTTTCTTTCTTTTTTTTCCTTTAAAAAAAAATCATTTTATTGGGGCTGGTACAACTCATCACAATCCATACATACATATGTTGTATCAAGCACATTTGTACATATGTTGCCATCATCATTTTCAAAACATCTTTCTACTTGAGCCCTTGGTATCAACTCAGTTTTCCCCTCCTTCCCCCACCCTCCCTCCCTTATGAACCCTTGATAATTTATTATTTTTTCATGTCTTACACTGACTGATATCTCCCTTCACCCACTTTTCTGTTGTCCGTCCCCCAGGGAGGGGGTATATATAGATCATTGTGATCGGTTCCCCCGTTCTGTCCCCACCTTCCCCTTATCCTCCTGGTATGGCTACTCTCAATATTGATCCTGAGGGTTTTATCTGTCCTGGATTCCCT
>NW_022103896.1:85634729-85642667 GCF_000313985.2 Echinops telfairi | reverse complement strand
GTAGATAGATCAAGGTCTGATTTTTGATCTCTAGGCATGTCCTTCAGTCAGGTCCAATGGGGTACCATGCTCTGGCCCCAGGGTTTGTCCTTTGGGGGCTCCCTGCTCTGCTCCCACGATTGCTCCGCCGCAAGCTTTTAGTGGTTTGCCTCGGTGTCACAGGGTCAGTCTGGGCCAGTCCTGACACTGACTCTCCAATGTTGTCCCCCTTAGGGCCCAGGGCCATCAAGGGACGGCGTGTCTCATAGTGGGATCAGCCATATTGTCCACTCTGTCAATTGGCTGTTCAGAGCAGGGATGTCAGAGGACTCCAGGTTTAAAGGACTCTTCTTGATGGCAGTGAGATCCCCTACGACCCCAGTGGGATTGGATTTCATAGAAATAAGCTTCGAAAGATGACAAAGCCAACTGATCCCTTAACTAGACAGCAAGGGGCTCAGTTGTATTGGTGGACTTTTAAGCCACTGTTTGCACAGTAAATTGACTATTCCCTTGCAAGACTGTGGCACACTGGTTATTTTGTGGGCACTGTAAGACTATGATCAGAAAGGCCATATACAAGAGATTAATCTGTCTCCTCCTCCCTAAGCCTTCGTGAGAACCAATTGGACTATTACTAAAACTTCCTAAGTATGGTATAATGGCATTCCTTGGGACTGGAGAATGTAGCATCTTATCCTGGTACATTCTGGGTCCTTTGTAGGAATTAATGATATTCAACTGGCACTCCAATACACTCTGCCCTCTCCATTCGTTCGGCTTCTTCAAGAACCTCCTTATTTGGAGGGTACCATCGTTTACTATAGCAAATGTAGCTTTATATGTTTTTATTAATCCCAGATATTCATGAATAATATGAAATTTATTACAGCAAATTTAAATGACTTGAATCCATGCACAACTTAAATGCAACTTTGAAGAGATCCCCTGGGGGATTTTTCTTCCTTAAAATTTTAATTATATAACCCTTTAGTCACTAATCTGTTTGGATATCAGTAGGCAATGTGTTAATACCTCCCTGCCATGCTCCCAAGAAGCCATTAATCTAGTTTCTGTCTCTATAGCTTTACCAAGTGACTTCTTTATAATTTTAGCTATGAAGGAAATCTTGCAGAACTAGTGAACAATTCCTGGAATTATTACGCAGCAAAACACGAAATGAGAGCTTATTAAAATCTACTTTTTATATCAGTTATTTACTAAGTCCTTTGTTGTCTTAAATTTTTAAGTATTTTAAAATCAGGTTCCAACCACTATGAAAGGCCATTTCTCAAAGAAAAGTCTACTAAACCCACTATCCCTGTTTATACAGGGATTAAAGCAGTTCAATTGCTTTCCGTTGAAATCAACATAGCGCTGATCCACGTGTGTCAGACTAAAACCGTGTTCCATGATTGTTTTGGAAGTAGAGTGCCAGGCATTTAGCAGCCAAGCCCATTAGCCATTTGCACCACCCAGGGACCTCCACCGGAAGTACAGGAAGTGCGTCTGTGACCTCTTCTTCAAGAATCCATCGAGACTTGTGCGTTTTGACTCTAGGATGTAGGCACTCTGGACTGGGTCCTGTTTTGTTTTGTTTTTATAACTACATAAAGATGTGCTTGTGGGTAATCCACCCCTAATTAGTAACAGTGTATCCTTGGGAGGCTCCATAACCATCGACTGAAGAAGGACGTGAACAGGGATATGTGGAAAGTGTGCCCCACCTCACAGCCTCATGACTGGAGAGCTTGGCTGCCACGGGAGATGGGAGTCATTTCATTTGGCTGCATCCTCATCCAACACCTGGAAAAGGGGCCCATTATAAGCCTCCACCCGTCTTGCTTGAAAATATTCTTTACATACTTTTCATAGATGGGAAAATCAATAGGTTTCAAATGCGACCTGCTCAGTGTCTGGAACTGCGCTGAAAACATCTTCAAACATCTTTTTGTCTTCCTTAAAATGGTCCTGTGAACTAGGTGGTGTCATCTCCAGTTTGCAATGAGGTTAACTAAGAAAATCCAGCAGCAAGAAATAGCACATGTGCTCCCACACATGGACTGGGGAAGGTTTCACAGTGCCCACACACTATCTTACCTGAGCTCCTGTTCAGCATGCCCACAAGGTTGTCTTCTTGCCTCTTGGTTGGCTTGTCTCTGCTGTCTCAAAGAAGAATTTGATTTTGACTCAAGGACCCACTGAAATAATGTGTGGGCACTCAAAAATATTGGTTTTCCTATCTAGGAAAGTGATGTGAAGGATATTTGCAAGTAAGAAGGGAAAATCACACGCTTGAGATCTCATGATGGGATATTTCTAGGTTTTAATTGCCAGAGCACTGTGAATCTGACTCAGCCAAGTTTACATAAGGCTTTAGCTATCATATGCCAACCTCTAGTCAACGTGGGACTCATAAACATCACTTCAAGCCATACATAATCTCAAAGACCATTATAAAATCATACGTGTGCCTAGTATGATATAACTAACATATATGCAAGCAAAAATGCATTAGTCCCATTCACATCTTATATTTTATATGTAAATATATATATATATTTGCTGTTTACATAGCTGGTATTTAAAAATACTTTTTCCTTTGCCTGGCGGGGTGACCCAAACCTTCATTCTTGAAGGATCTGGGTCATTGGTAGTCATCTGAAATTGCTGTAGTTTAGCATCGACTTTAATCAGAGCATGGTAGTATTAAGAGACTACCTAATAAGAATCTTGGATTGCAAACATATTCTTTAAAAACAAAACAAAAAGCATATTCTTCGTTACTTCTGTAGTGCAGTCTCTCACGCTGAGGTCTCCTCCAGGGTATGGCTGGCTTCTAATATAAGTAGACATGGTGGAATAGCTGGTGTGCTTTTTTTGGTGAGGGTGGATCCAGCTTATAGTTAACCGACTTCTGGTTCTTTGGACTTCAGACAACAGTCTGCTACATTACTTGCCAATCTTGGGAGTCGTCAGTGACCTTCTGACCAGCCTGACCTGCTGACCTTGGATTCATTCACCTCTGCAGCCATATGCCTGTCATCTTCCTGCTGATCTTCGTGCATTGGCCTCACAATTGTGTGAGTCAGGAGAAGCCTGCAGGATAACATCTGACCCATGGACTTAGAACTTGTCTAGACTTTAAACTTTGGAACTTGTATACTTGTATAATGGTGTGAGCGGTTCCTGAATATATGCATGGATCAGCTGCACTGGCTTTGTTTCTCTACAGAACCCAGCTGCAGATACCACCCCCAGTAAAACTTTGACTCTTCTTGGCAGGCCTTTGGAGGTTTGCTTCCAATTTTTTTCTCTTGAAGTACCAAGGCTCTTGATATTAAGAGCTCTTAAGATGGTTGGGGGGGAAAAAGATGGTTGGAAACATTATATATGAAAATACTTCCATTGTACACAGCATTTATGTAGAGGTGGAGAAAAATTGGGCACCAAGACCAAGCTTTTATTATACTGATAAACAGCTCCAATCTTTTCCTTTTAATACTCTTGCATTTGAGAAGCCAAATCAGTTTTATAATTATAAAATTTGTTGTCATAAAACAAAAGTCACTCTACCTTTGGCTCTTTAAAAATCCAGCTGTTTGATGGTGCTTGACTATCAAAAGATTAGTGTCTGGGGTCTTAAAGGCTTGAAGATAAACAAGCAGCCATCTAGCTGAGAAGCAGCATAGCCCACACGGAAGAAGCACACCAGTCTGTGTAATCATAAGGTGTCGATGGGATTGTGTATCAGTCATTAAGGACCCAGAACAAAAAATTGTATTGATGTGATTGAGGGGGAGGATGGAGTGCAGATCCAAAGTCCATCTGTAGACAATTGGACATCCCTTCACAGAAGAGTCACAAGAAAGAGACAAGGCAGTCAGGGTGCAGTATAGCACCGATGAAACATACAACTTTCCTCTAGTTCTTTAATGCTTCCTCTCCCCCACTATCCTGACCCCAATTCTACCTTACAAATCTGGTTAGACCAGAGGATGTACACTGATACAAATAACAGATGGAAACACAGGGAATCCAGGACAGATAAACCCCTCAGGACCAATAATGAGAGTAGTGATACCATGAGGGTAGGGGGAAGGTGAGGGGAGGAAGGGGGAACTGATCACAATGATTGACATATAACACCCCCCCAGGGGGATGGATAACAGAAAAGTGGGGGAAGGGAGACAGCAGTCAGTGTAAGATATGAAAAAAATATATAAATTGTCAAGGGTTCATGAGGGAGGGAAAAAATGAGTTGATATCAAGGGCTCAAGTAGAAAGAAAATGTTTTGGAAATGATGATGGCAACATGTGCAAATGTGCTTGACACAATGGATGTATGTACAGATTGTGATGAGAGCTGTACGAGCCCCCAATAAGCTGATTTTTAAAAAATCCAACTATCTTTTCCTTTGTCTACCACTCTTCTGTCAGTTTATTGTACTGTGATGGTTTGCATATTGCTGTGTTGTGGGAACTATGCCACTGATATTTCAAATACCACCAGGGTCACTCTTGGTAGCCAGGTTTCAGTGGAGCTTCCAGAATAACATAGCTTAGGCAGAAAGACCTCAATCCACTTCCAAGCATTAGCCAATGAAAACCCATGGCCTACAACATCTTGTCTAATCAGTACTAGAGAATGAATGTCTAAGGTTGGAGGCACTCAAAGTGCCCACTAATCACCATGGATTCAAGCATGTTAACAGTTGTGAAGATGGCACAGGAGTGTCTGGGGAACAGTTTGTGGTGCTGCCCATAAGTCACCCTAAGTTGGAGTTGGCTCAATATCACCTAACAACAGTAGTGTTCTCCTTTGGCATATAAGGGTTATGAAGGTGCTTTCTTTTACCTCTGTTCATATTTGCTAAATATTTCGCCTTGGCCTGCTGTGGGAGGAGGTCAGATGCGTAGGCATTCCCTCCCCTGAGGGCAATCAGTTGCCAGACTGCTGTCTCATCCCACCACAGGGCTGGGCCTGCTCCCTGTCTCTGGGGACAATGGACTACTCTCTGAAGCTTGGGACCATCAGCTTGGTTCCTGTAGGAGGGGTTTGCACCCTACTGATAATGGTTCCTATAGAGACCCAGAGATCACCCCCTAGACCATTCCCTCATTACTGTGTAACCTATAGTGTAACCCCTTCCTGTGACGTATGTCTTTACCTGTAATTAGGGGCTTGCACAACCCCAAAGGTATATAGGCGTGGGTCAGACACTAGAGACACTCTCCCCACCTGGTCGCACGCCCTGGTCACTCCCCTCTCTCCCTTGTTCCCTTGCCCTCCTTCCCTTCCCCCTCTCTGCACGTGGACCACCAAGCTGGGCTGAGGTGAGCAATGCTACCATGTAATGTGTCTGACTGCATCATTGTAATATCTCTTTTATCTCTCATGCTCTCGATGATTTTAATATAATACTTTTATATCTCAACCATACACTTGTGCATTACTGAACCCGTGGGTAGTATTAGTATTAGTAGCAGCGGGTGAGGGATGGCACCCCACTCCCCCGTGCCATTTTAATTTAATACTACAGCCTGCTTTAGTTTAGAAATGACAGCAACATGATCAAATGATGATGGTTTTATGTTATAAAAAGGAACATATTCTCCTAAGCCTTAAAATTATTGCACCCAGTAATGTTGCAAACATTTGCCTGCTGAAAGTGAAGAGGGCTTGAAGCGCTTGAAGCGCTGACGGAAGATAAAAGATTACAACCTTCAGTATGGATTACACCTCAACATAAGAGAACAAAAATCCTTCAAAATGAACCAACAGAAAAAAGCATGAAAATTGTTAAGGATTCCATTTTCTTTGAATCCACAATCAGCACCCATTGAAGCAACCATCGACAAAGAAAATGAAGCTGCTTCTTCCCGTAGTGGCTTGAGGCGAGCTGCCAATATGGCTCGCTACTCATTTGACCCAGAAAACCCCACGGAATCCTGCAAATCACGAGGGTTGAATCTCCAGGTGCGCTTTAAAAACACCCGTGAAACTGCGCAGGCCGTCAAGGGTATGCATATCCAGAAAGCCAGCGATTATTTGAAAGACGTCACTTTGCTGAAGCAGTGTGTGCCCTTCTGATGTTACAACGGTGGAGTTGATGGTAGGTGTGCTCAGGCCAAACAGTGGGGTTGGACCCAGGGATGGTGACCCCAATAAGTGCTGATTTTTGTTGCACATGCTTAAAAATGCAGAGGGTAATGCTGAACGGAAGGGTTTAGATGTGGAGTCTCTGGTCATTAAGCACATCCAGGTGAACAAAGCCCCCAAGATGCACTGCAGGGTTTACCGAGCTCACGGTCAGATCAATCCATCCTGCCACATTGAGATGAACCTTATTTAAAAGGAACAAATTGCTCCTGAACCAGAAGAGGGGGCTGCACAGAAGAGAAAGATCTCCCAGAAGAAACCGAAGAAACAAAAACTTACGGCTCGTGAGTAAATTAAGATTAAAATAATAAAAGTTTTAAAGAAAATAAAATAAATGAAGTATTGCATTGGACAAACTTGCTGCAAAAGACCACTTTAAAGTGGTCTTTTAAGTTATAAAGCAAAGATGTCATTTGAGGACCAAAGTGTGCCTGACCCTAGGCATGGTCTTTGCAATCACTTCATATGTGCCTGAAATAAGAAACACTGAAGAAGAATGGACATGTCTAAAGTATGGTGTGGGAGAGCAACATTGAATATACGCAGATCCATGCTGGAAAAGGTACAGCCAGAATGCTTTTTAGAAGCAAGGATAATGAGACTTTATCTTCCATACTTTGGACATGTTATAAGGAGGGACCTAGTTTTGGAGAATGAGTGTTCCACTGTACGATGGGTCCATTGTTACTCTGAGTGGGAGCTGACTCTCCGGCATCTAACAGCAACAACAAATTTGGCAGGAGGGGAGTTGATACAGGATACCGTTTTCTGTCTCATCCTTCTGTTGAGGCTTACCTATTTCTGGAACATATGTGAGAGTACCCACCCACCCCCACACACACACCAAATCCCCAGGAATGTATATATTTTTCAAAGCTATGTATTTAATTTTTTAAATCAAAATAACCTTACTACCTTCAAAAAGTTCTCTCCATTACACTTAATAGATTGTCAAATCTGTGATTCCACTCTTCTGTTTGGATGGCTGACAGCACCTCCCCCACACCTTTTTTCTCTTCGTCTATGTCGTCAAATCGCTGTCCTTTCATGTTCCTCTTCATTTGCAGAAACAAAAAGAAATCTCATAGAGCGAGGTCAAGTGAGTAAGGTGCATGGGGCAAGAGAGGCATGCTGGATTTTGCCCAAAACTGGTGCAATGTGAGCTGTGTGAGCAGGGGCATTGTCGTGGTGGCAAAACCAGTCCTCCATCTGCCCCAAATCAGGCCTTATCTGTTGCACAGTGTTACGCAATCTTCTCAGACCCTCTGAACAGAAAAGCTTGGTTAACAGTCTGACCTGGTGGAACAAACTCAAATGCACCATTCCCCTCATATCAGCGGAGCTTTTTCCTGCTTTGGGGGGGCAACCCCCGCATATATTTTTCAGTAAGTTTTTCTATCACTTGCATGGTTGCACTCACACAAAGAGATTTTTCAAATTGTTCCTTCTTGTTTCCATGTAGGTCTTGAACCATTGCCGAACCAGACAGCTGACAGAGCCCCAAACTCTTGTTTTCCGGAACAGAGTCATCACTTTCTTCGGCAGTTCCACTTGGTGCTCATTTCTATCGCCCAGAAAACTATTTTTTTGCTTCCTTCTACTGTACTAGAAAGAAACAACTTTGTTTAATTGTTCTCATCCATAAGACAAGGCTCAAAGAATAGCTTAGCTGTGCTCTGGGCAACAGAGTATTTCAATCTGTCCAGAGCCTTCATGCAGGCATGATCCAAACATTCCAGAAAATGTCTTACTATCAACAGGCACAGGCATCCAGGGTGCTCATTCTTTTTTTAAAA
>NW_022103896.1:85630467-85633609 GCF_000313985.2 Echinops telfairi | reverse complement strand
GAGATGGGACTCAGCCCATGGTCAAAGATGAGGCAATCCTTGGTAATCACCCTGACAGCACCATAGTTCTTTTGAGGTTAAATGTTGTAAGGAAAAATATTAAAATTATTCTGTAACTCCCTGCTATGTGTTTTACATTTCAGATAATTTTCTGTTCGGGGTTGTTATCTTAAAAAAAAACCTGGATAGTTTTTTTTAAAATGGAGCAAATTGTCAGTAGCAATAGCAAAATTTCATATTTTATCACTTGGAATAACTAACTTAACATCCGTGTCTTTAAGTGCTCTATCAAAAACATCTTAGTGAACTCTGAAACAAAATAAACACATCCAGGTGCTTTGTTTTGAAAATGACTTCCTAGCACAATGAACAACATTACACTCTAAGTATGATGAAAATAATAATTTTGAGGGCTTATGGTAATAAACTTGTCATCAGAAAAAAGCACAATGTTTCACTGCAATTCTTAAGTAGAGTATTTTAAAAACCTATCTCATGAAAACTGCATAAGGAAAAAGTGATACTATAGTTTTTCCATTTTTGCCAGAGGTAGAAGGCTATTTTATGTTTTGCATCTGGAAGATGCACATTGACAGTTATTTCAGCTGTGTTGATTTTTTATGACACATTTTGAAAAATCATTCAGGTTCAAAAAGCAATATATATTATGTTAGGTTGGGTTCTTTACAGAAGCAAAAGCAGTGATTATATATATATGTATGGATATGCACGCATATATATATATATATAAAGAAATGACTCACACAGTTGGAGTGTGGGTAAGTATGGTTCAGTTCGAGAACATAGGCTAGATGTCAGCAGAAGGCTCCTCGGATTCGTGCTGCAGAAGCTGTCCGACAAGAAAGCAGGAGGACGCAGCAGGAGGGCCACAGGCTGTTGGATTCAGAGGCAAATGAATGTGAGGTCAGCCTAGTAAATCCAAGATTGGCAGTCTACTGGCGGCGCCCAGGATTAGCAAGTGAAACAGCAGATCAATGAACCAGAGACAGGATCCAGACCCAGAAGAAGGCCAATGGCAAGAGAGAACTCTGCTCTGCTCCTGGTCTCTCTCTTCTACAAAAGGTCACCCTCCCATGGCGGGGTCATCAGGCTGAGACCCATTGGCCTTCATACAGGTATGCCTAGTTGACGTCAACTCTAACCATCACATATATTAATCGTTTTGGTGTTTTTTTTAAAATTTGGTTGACATTTTAGACCTCAATTTTTCTGTCATTGTTTATTCTTAATGAAGTTATTACTTTATGAATAGCCACCTGGGCTTATTAACTAAAGTCGCTTTATGGAAATGTTGAGTTAAAGTTATATAACACAACGTACCTTGTGTTTTTTGTTGTTATGGTTTTAATTTAATATTGATTAAAGTTTTATGTAATCACTTTGATTTAATTTCAACTGACACTTGGAATTGTTATCTACTATCCTATAAGGCTTACATGATTTTGTTACTTTTTAGAAAGTGACTATACTTTTACACTTTTTCTTGAATTTGTTGTCTTGATAGTATCTGTTTCATGGACAGTATTTTGGGACTAAAGTTTTGAACATTAAAGTAGGCATTTTATAAACAGAAACATTTTAGGTTAAAGTTGGAAATGAGACCAAATTAATTAAGTTTGATTACTTAGGGGTCATTCGCAATTAAGGGTTTCTGGAAGGAAAAAAATCCCACATGCTCCTGTTTCATTGCTCTTTTCAGTTTGGAAATTATGTTTAACATAATGATTCACAGATAAGGAGTCCGTGGGTGTTGCAAATGGTTAACACTCTCAGCTACGCACTGAAGTTTAAAAAGTTCAAGTTCATTCACAGGTGCCTCAGATGAAAGACCTGATGATCCGCTTTTGAAAAATCAGGTATTAAAAATTCTGTGGAGCATAGTTCTAACTTTGACACAAATGGGGATTACCACCATGAGTTAGAATTGCCTTTCAGCAAAACTGGTTTTTAATCAGTATTGTGGACAAATAGAAAGTAACCAGTTTCTTTACTTGACAGAACGCTAGATGGTGCCCTTTTGTGGGGAAATCTAAACAGAATGTGCAGCCCAGGTGCTTTTTAGCCCATTTCAGGATTTGGTTTGTTGGGTTTCCCAGAAGCTGGAGAAAAATATTCCAATTGGCTTTTTGCTCTTAATGAAGTTTTGACTTTATGAATAACCGTCTATATTTAGAGTAAGTATGGACTTACTAAATAACTTAGCTACTTAAGGGAAAAGTTGGATAAAGGTAAATGACAGGGTGGACTCATTTTGCAGAGCACTGATTCCTGTAACTGGTGTACTTCCTTTCTTTTAAGTTACACTTTATAGTTTTTTAAAGCAACTTTAGGATACTTTTTCCCCCAAAGAGTTTTAGAGAATTTTAGAGAAAAAGTTGCACAAAAAGCATAGAATTCCCATGCACTACTTCTTTCTCTTGCCCCCATTTCTCCTACTATTAACATCTTGCATTTGCAGAGTGCATTTGCTGTAATTGTCAAACCAATCATGATATATTATTCTTTGCTACAGTCCACAGAGGAGTCCTGGTGGCATAGTGGTTAAGTGTTGAGCTGCTAATTTCAAGGTCAGTAGTTCAAAATCATCAGCTGCCCTGAGGGAGAAAGATGATGCTGTCAACTCCCATAAAGAATTACAATCTTGGAAACGCACTGCGGCGATTCTACCTCGTCCTATAGGGTCGCTATGAGTTGGCATCAACTTGATGGAAGCGAGTGTTACTCTTAAAAAAGATCCCTTTTTGGAAGAAAGTCACTTCAAGCAGCCATAGTTCGTAGAGGGAAGACATCCTTGAGGGCAAACTACATAAATCAGTTGAAATCTTTCTGCATGGGAGATTTCGTGTTTCTTCCGATTTATTTATTTTAGCAATCATTTATTTATATCAGTATGGTCTCATGGACATTTATTTTGGACTTGAGGCCACAATCTAGTATTATTCAATTTATCATGTTGCTCATCTTATTCCTGCTCCGGCCATTGCGAGCTCCCTCAGTTGACTCCTTTCCTTTATGACAAAATAGATTTCATTCTGTCTCCAGACAGAATATGAGCCCACAATGGTACGAACCTTTCTTTTGTCCATCATCAATAATATAATGAAAATGGATTGGGGGGGGG
>NW_022103896.1:85627185-85629213 GCF_000313985.2 Echinops telfairi | reverse complement strand
CTTTTTTTGGTAAACATTTGCCTGTTTGACTTATCTCCGTTTAGCCATGCTCTAAAATGGACACATCAGTATCCTTAGTGCGTGATATAATTCGGACACACAGCAGACTTTGAATAAATAGTGATGGAAGGAATTAGCCATTATGGTAGATACATAATTTCATGCCAACTTGAAGATATATATAAGTTTAGGGGTGGTATTCAACCTGTCAATCAGATGGTACATTACAGTCTGATGGTGCCTCCTTGTGGGTGAGGCCTTCTCATAAGGAGGGTCCTCGGAACCACCTCGTCTCTTGCTGCCTTCACCTTCCTGCTAGCTGATCATGATTGCTGTCAGAGCCCTGTGATGCATCCACCGCCATTGGATCCACATGCTATTGCACACACTGGCCTGTGACACTCCCGCATTCTACATCATTGCATGTAGCTGCGTGAATCTGAAGAGCGACTTATGGACTAGTATTGGGCTTATGGACTTGTGTTGGACTGGACTGGGATGTTTCCTTAATATATAATTACTTCTTGATATAAAGCTCTTTCTTATTGCATATATGAGTGTCTCTGGATTTGTTTCTCTAGTCAACCTGGCCTAATATAGCCATTTAGTGAGTTTTGATATTTAAAAATTATAAACAGTGATGTGATGAGTATCTTTGAGAGTGAAAACTATTTAAGCATTTTTACATATTATTTTGCATTTAGGAATTCTAGAAATTTAGTTGTCTGGTCTCATCCTTATTTTTAAAACTCTTGATTAATAGTTAGCACTTCCAAAATTGTATAAATTGTATGAGACGAAGCAACAGAAAGAAAGGGAAAGATATTGTCCAAACTATGCAAATGAATCAGGGGTCCCTGGTTAAGGATCTAAAATGAATCAGCTGATTAATGAGGAGTAAGCCGTTTAACAGAAACTGAAAGTCTAATTCAGAGCCTAACATTGTCCTTCTCGCATGACTTCTCACTGCTCTGCTGAGACTGAGGGGCCTTTGTGCAGCAGGTGTAATTCAAATTAGCGCAACAAGGAAAGGACAAGAATAATCCATGTCCTAAGCAATGCTGAGGAGCCCCGGTGGCACTGGGCTGCTATCCACAAGTCAGCAGTTCAAACCCACCAGCTGCTCTATGGGAGAAAAAGTAGGCTATCAGCTCCTGTAAAGATTGACAGTCCAGGGCACACTATATAGGGTTGCCATGAGTCAGAATGAACGTGATGGCAGTGGGTTTTATTTGGGTAAGCAATACTGGTCATCTAGCCCTGGTGATGGAGTGGTTACATGCTGGGTTTCAATCTGCACTGTAGTTAGTTGGAAACCACCATCAGCTCTGTGGGATAAAGACTGGGCTTTCTACTCCTATAAATCGTTATAATCGCTGAAAACCACAAGGGGTCACTATGAGTCAGCATTGACTCGAAAGCCGTGAGCTTGTTACTTTTGGAATCCTCATGCAAGGAGCCCAGTGGTGTAGCGGTCCATGAGGTGCTAACCAAAAGGTCAGCAGTTCTAACCCACCAGCTGCACTGAGGGAGAAAGATAAGGCTTTCAGGTCCTGTAAAGATTTACAGATTCCGAAAACCACAGGGGCAATTCTCCTCTCTCTCTAGGGATGCTATGGGTCAAAATTGATGGCAGTACGTTTCTTTCTTTCTTTTAAAAAATGGGAGTGAGTTTTTCCATTTTTCTAGAATCCTACAGCCTCTCTAAAGTCATCTGAGCAGTGGGAGACCAAGCCTTAGTCTCTACAGATAGGTCCCATTGCTCCTATCTCAAATGGATACTAAAACGAACACCAAACAAAACACACCAGACCTGTTGCCGTCAAGTTGCGTCTGGCTCATGGTGACCCCATGGGTTCGGAGTGCAAAGCCATCTCTATGGAACCAGATTGCCAGGCCTTTCTTCTGGAGCACCACAGGGTAGATGTGAATCGTTAATCCTTGTTCGTTTTCAAGCAGTTTTATTAGCACTTCATCCACACGTTATACAACTCACTAATCCAGAGTTGTACAATGGTCACCATATTC
>NW_022103896.1:85624143-85625267 GCF_000313985.2 Echinops telfairi | reverse complement strand
TGGTGCCTGATACCTGATCCCATCGACACCTCATGATCACACAGGCTGGTTAGCACCCTTATCTTCAGTGATTATTTCATGAAGGTGAGTATCAAGCAGGGCCATGTTATCAGAACTAACTGTTCTTGAATAGGGGCTAGAGTTAAGTGGGAGCCCAGAATCCATCTGCTTGTCCGCAGGTTATGGATGACTTTGGTTTGCTTTGGTAGTTGTAGTATGACAAAAGCAAAAACCCACAAAGCCAACAAAAACAAACAAAAGGAAGCAAAACAAAAAAGAGAAACACTGTCAATCATCTCACTGGGGTAAAAGGCAATTGCATTGGCAATATCAACACTTTTTCCAATGACACAGAATTCAAGACACTGTCAATCTGAGGATTCTGCGAGCACAGTCCAACTGCGAGCCACAACCCATGAGTTGTTGCCCTGCAAAGATAGATCTCCCAATTGACTGAGCTCTGTTTGTACTTAGCATGGGGACTGATGCCACGGGTAAACTTCCTGTATCAGTTCAATTCTTTTTTTGTTTTTCCCCTGTATCAATTCTTTCAAGTGCAGATCCCTGCCCAACCGACCCAAACCTGTTATATCAATGCAAGGAGAACATCAAGGTACTGATATGGTGATTCTGGGTCCCTTTCCACTGGACACCCACCAAGCCAGGGGTGTCACGCAAGATCCAATAATCACCATTTCTACAGTCCTGAGGCAGCCACCCTCTGCTTCCTCTCCCATCAGAGTATCCCAGTCCTCAGTCCAAGGGTACAGGCAGCTTTGAGGCAGGGCTGTTTGTTCAGTCAAGCCTCTTATGTTGAGTCCCTCTCCTGTGGTCCCTGGGGGATGCCATGCTGCCTGTAAGACACCCAAGGTCTTCACGGTGCTTTGTCCATGAGAGCCCAAATCCAACCTTGTGTCTATCCCATCTGAATTTTGAGAATATCTCAAGAACAGATTTGATGCAGTGAACACTAATAACAGAAGACCTGATGAGCTATGGGATGATATCAAGGATATCATACACGAAGAAAGCAAAAGGTCATTGTCGAAGGGATCAGGTATCAGGCATCATCAGAACAAAAAAATCTTACCATAGTGAATGATGCGGGGAGTGCAGAGTGGAGA
>NW_022103896.1:85622518-85624030 GCF_000313985.2 Echinops telfairi | reverse complement strand
ATCAAAGTGGATGTCATAAGAGACTCTGATACTTATTTTTAATCATAGAGTAGCTAAGAAAAATAGAAAAATTAAATAGAAGAAGAGCTGACAGAAAAATTCTAAGGGCAGCTTGAAACAAAGTAATAAAATATTATAATGAAATATGCAAAGAAAAACCTACAGTTAGAAAACTGAAAAAGAGGAACATGCTCAGTAGGTCAAACTAAAAGAACTAAAGAAAAAAATTCAAGCCTCAAGTTGCAATATTGAAAAATCCTAGGGAGAAAATATTGAACAACGCAGGAAGCATCCAAAGAAGGTAGAAAGAATACAGGAAGAAAAAAAAAGAATACAGAGTCACTGTATCAAAAAGAACTGGTCGAGAGTCCACCATTTCAGGAGGTAGCATATGAGCAAGAACCAATGGTGCTGAAGGAAGAAGTTCAAGTTGTACTGAAGGCATTAGCCAAAGACAAGGCTCTAGGGATTGATGGAATACAAATTGGAGTGTTTTAACAGGCTGATGAAGTACTGAAAGCACTCACTCAAGTATGCCAAGAAATTTGGAGGACAGCTCTTTGGCAAATGACTGGAAGAGATTCATATTTGTACGCATTCTAAGGAAAGAAGACTCAACAGAATGCTCAAATTAGAGAACAATATAATTTATATCACATTCAAGTAAAATTTTGCTGAAGATCCTCCAATAATGGTTGGAACAGGACATGGACAGGAAGCTGCCAGAACTGCAGGCCAAATTCAGAAAAGGATGTGGAATGAGGAATGTCATTGCTGATGCCAGATGGATCTTGTCTGAAAGCCGAAAATACCAGAAAGAAGCTAACTCATCTTTTATTGACTATGCAAAGGCATTTGACTGTCTGGATGATAATGAACTCTGGATAATTTTGAGAAGAATGGGAATTCCAGAACACTTCACTGTGCTCCTGAGGAACCTGTGCATGGATCAAGAGAAAGCTGTATGAACCGAATCGGGGCGTAGTGCATGGTTTAAAATCAGGAGAGATATGTGATAGGATTGCATCCTCTCACCATATTTATTCACTCTGTTTGCTGAGGAAATAATTAGAGAAACTAGATTATCACAAGAATGAGTATTAGGCCCGGAAAAAGTCTTCTTAACAACCCATGAGATGCAGATGACACAACCTTGCTTGCTGAAAGTGAGGAGGAAGGGAAGCACTTGCTGATGGAGATCAACAATGGCAGCCTTCAGAGTGGATTACAACTCCGTATCAAGAAAACCCCAAACCCTCACAACTGAACCAACAGATAACATCATAATAAACGGAGAAAAGACTGACGTGGCCAAGGATTTTGTCTTGTTTGGGTCAACAGTTATGCTAATGGAAGCAACACCAAGAGAGCAGATGATGTTGGATTGGATGAATCTGCTGCACGAGACCTCTTTAAAGTGTTGAAAAGCAAGGCTGTTGCTTTGAGGACTAAGGTGTATATAATCCAAGCCATGGTACAGTGAACCCTCGCCACTTCGCGCTTCGACTTCCG
>NW_022103896.1:85619862-85622418 GCF_000313985.2 Echinops telfairi | reverse complement strand
GAATTTCATTTATCACGGTAGGGTCTAGAACCGATTAACCGCGATAAACGAGGGTTCACTGTATTTTCAATGGTCTCATATGCATGGGAAAGTCAGACCTTGAATAAGGAGCATGGAAGACGAGTCCATGCATTTGAATGATGGTCCTGGTGAAGCACATTGAAATCACCATGGACTGCCAAAAGAGCCGAAACATCTGTGTCGGAAGAAGTACATCCAGAAAGCACCTTGGAAGCAAGGCATGCCAGACTTCATCTCACATACTTTGGGCATGTTCTCAGGAGAGAGCAGGCCCTGAAAAGGGCATCGTGTGTGGTAAAGGAGAGGGGTGATGAGAAAGAGGTAGAGCCTGGACATGATGAATTGAGGCAGGTGTCTACAATAGGCTGAAATGTATGTACAGTTGTGAGGGTGGTGCGGGATGGGGCCGTTTCATTCTGTTGTACCCCAGCTGGCTCTGTGTTGGAGTGGCTCCTAACTACTATGGGACGGGATGGCTCCTAACAATCACAACACCACATTTCCCATTCTGTCGTTAGCGCTCTTTGGCTTGGCTCTGGCTCATGATGCACAGCGGAAAGACACTTTCCCTCGTTCTGAACCATCCCCGTGAACCACAGGGGTTTCACCAGCGCACTTTCAGAAGACTGCCGGGCCTCTCTTCCTAGTTTGTCTGGAAACTCCACTGAAACCTATTCAGCATCATAGCAATACAGAAGCCTCCACTGGTGAGTGGTTAACTGCACATCAGGTGCACAGGCTGGGAATTGAACTCTAGTTTCCCAGGTAGAAGGCAAAGATTCTACTATGAAACCACCAATGATTTAATTTCCTATAGTTGAAAAGAATTCATCCCAATGACCTATTTGTGGGTCTGTGTTCCTGGTTACATTTTCTAGGAAAGGAACTTGGTTTAAAAACAACACCAGTGACAAAATACAATCTCCCAGGACTGTGTCAAGAAATAAGATAATGTTCTGCCTTTCAAATTAATTCTCTGTTATAAAAAGTTTGGGGAGAAAAGTGGTTGAAAGGATATGTCGGACAGTATAAGATATGACAAAATAATAATTTATAAATTATCAGGGGTTCATGAGGGAGGGGGGAGCAGGGAGGGAGGAGGGGAAGTGGGGAGCTGATGCCAGGGGCTTACATGGAGAGCGGGTGTTTTGGGAATGATGAGAGCAATGAATGTACAAATGTGCTTTGCACAATTGATGTATGTACAGATTGTGATTAGGAGTTGTTTGTGCCCCTAATTAAAAAAAAAAAGTTTGGGATTCTTGCTACTGCTCATTATCACCCATGAGTGGGCATAATAAGACGGAAAACACAGGTGCTTATCGACTACTGCACTCAAGTGTCCAGACAGCTTGGCTGTGGCTGTTGCTGCAGCAGGGCCACATGCAGCGCCCACTAACGGCCACGGACCTCCCCGCTGACCTTAGAAGTCCACGGCATCTGAGAAGAGAAGCAAAGCCACTCCTCGCTGGTTTGTGCCATTTCCGGCCTACAGTTGTCTTTTTTTAAAAAACAAAACAGCCACCAGCCACCAGCCACCAGCCAGTAGGGCCTCTACTCCCGATATTTCTTCACCAGAAATGTAATAGTCAACACGCCCTGAGATTGACACACCTGACAGGCTGAGGTGAATGGAGATGCTCTACAAGTCAGTTTTTTCCAGTTGATCTTTGACACGCCCTTGAAGGTGATCGAGAACGTCTTGAGCACATGGAGGCTCCAGGGTGTTACCATGACCTGAGCATGGGTGCAAAGCGTGCAGACTGAATAGGCGATCAGCAATACCGGTCATCGTTAGCCCGAACGCAGACAAATTGGACTAGACACATCCAACACGGTTTGGAGCCTGGTCACTTCTGGAGCCCACATTCCTTATTTCCCAAGAGAGCTAGGAAAACATCCCTTTGCTGGCTTTGCTATATGAATCCCTAGATCCCCACCCCTCCCCCGCTGTGGCTGAGAGTCCTCTGCGTCCACCAGAAGCCCAACTGTGAAAGCTCTGGGGGTGGGGGGTGGGGTGATAGTGGACCATTTTTGGTTGCTGCATCACGGCAGGACTGCCATCACTCATCTCTCCACACCTACTTGGACAATAAAAAATTCTCTGCGCTGCCTCCATGGAAGGTTGAGTGCCTCCCAGGGTGATGGTTGGCTAGCTCTTCCACAGCCACTACATCTTCAGAGTCCATTTATTGCCACTACATCTTCAGAGTCCATTTATTGCCACCTGGCTTGCCTTCCCTGTGGCCGTCTTATTTTTTGGTGGCACGTCACCCTCCCACATCCTTTGCGCACTTCTCGCTGACTGCCAGCATTCTTTTTCTCCCGGACCACTTCTAGACACAGCTGTGACTTAGCACACTCGGGAACTTCCGTGGGCCTGACTTTGGAAGTTGGCCAGCCACCAGCAATGCTACCGGCTGCCCTGCCCTGTCCTTATTCCCCTTGGTAGAGCTGTTTGCTTTGGGCACAGCTCCCAGCCTTTCCTCTGTTCGCTGGACCGCGGGGTTGCAGTGTTTTAAGCTTTCTGAGCCC
>NW_022103896.1:85618458-85619762 GCF_000313985.2 Echinops telfairi | reverse complement strand
GACTTCACTAGGATGCTGCTTCCAACTCTAGTTCTCTAACGCTCTAGCTTTCTGCAAGGGTTATCATTGGACATATAAATCAAGGTCATGGGGCTGCGTGTATTTTGTTTTTCTCTTACAGCAAATTTGTTCATTCCACCCCAAATGTGAGAAATGGAATTAGTGGGTGGGTCTGCTGCTAGTGTCTTTGAAAGAGGTAGAAGAGTTTGTGTGCTTACTTTTCCTCCATTTGATGCCTCATACTATATTCACCTCTAAGAGTCCTGGTAGCACAGTGGTTAAAGTACTCAGCTGCTAACGAAAAGATCAGTGGTTCAAGTCTACCGTGGGCTCCATGAGAGAAAAAACGTGGCAGTCACTGTGGCCTTAGGAATCCCACAGGGGAAATTCCACTCTGCTCTCTAGGATTGCTGACTGGCAGTTTACTACCTGGCAGGAGATTTGGAATTGATTTTCCAGACCACCCATTCTTGTACTGCTAGCTGATGGGATTTCTTAAAATGCTTTTCTACCACGGCATTTTATTTAACATTTTCACTTCACAAATATATTGATGTAACTATGGGCCCGACTCATTAATAAAATAGTACTGCATTGCATCCTTATCACAAAACCTCTGAGGCAAGAACTATTATTCCCATGTACGTTCTTCGTGTCGTGTGCGCTCAAGTTGGTTACAGCTCTTAGCAACCCTAGAGGAGAGAATAAAACCACCCCACAGGGCTTCCTAGGCTACATATCTTTACAGAAAGGAGGAACGCACCAGGTTTCCTAGGCTATATGTCTCCTTAGCAGATCTTTGCTCCCACGGAGTCCCAGGTGTGTCTGAATTGCTGATTTTTCTGTCACCAGCAAGGCACTTACCCATTGTGCCAGTAGAACGCCTTAATCCTATTCATCCACTGCCACCAAGTCAGTGCCAACTCATAGCAACGCTCTTAACAGGGTAAAACGGCCCCTGTGGGTTTCTAAGACTGTAACTCTTTATGGGAGCGAAAAACCCAGTCTTTCTCCTGTGGAGTGGGGAGTGGTTTCGAACTGTTGATCTTGCAGTTAGCAATCCAATTTGTAACCACAACCACTCCTAAGCCACCAGTCCTGTTTATAGGTGAGCACAATAAGCAAAGCAAGTCAAGGAACTCAGGCAGTGTGGCTTCAGGGTGATCTTCCTTAATACTGTGTCCATTCTCTCAAATGTGCACTGATTGCCACCCCAAAACTCCTTCCCACAGCCGCATCCTTGTATAGTGGGCTTCCCTGACATGAAGCTCCTGTATGTCCAGTGCATTTCAAGGGGTACAGCA
>NW_022103896.1:85604811-85618022 GCF_000313985.2 Echinops telfairi | reverse complement strand
TGTCTCTTCAAAGTCTTCTTTTCAGCTGGATTACATAGAGAACCAAGTTTGGCTTTTTATATCTGGTTTCTGAAAATAGCCTAAGCAATAGATTTATTTTCTCAAAAAGCCAGTCCATTCTTAAACTTAAGTTCTAAGTTTCCAATTCATCTCCTCGCCAACACCCTCTGAAGCCTGGAGTTTGCCCAGGCAGAATGTCACACAGATTTTAAATGCTAAAACGGTTGCTGATGAAGCCCATGGTCTCCTCAACTCTGAAGCTAGTGGGGGAGACATAGCATTGTTTATAGTCCATCTAGGTGGACCTATCTGGCCAGTAGTCAGTAGGCTCCCATGTAGCCCTTGGCCACGATAGGGTGGCAGGAGTACATGAAAAAATTCTCTATGATGTGTTAGGAAACCACTGCCCGCAAGATTGAAATCTATTCTATATGTTTTTATTAAGCCTTCAACAAGACAAAGACAAAACCCAAGAGAATCATTTGGATGAGGACAATTGCATGTTGCCAGTACAGAGACGGATGGAATCTGCTGAATCTTAAGCATAATGTTCCGTACACAGGGCAGAATACTAAGGAAATCATAACATCATGATTGGTGGCGGGTCAATTCATCGCTATTGCAAGGGGACTACAGAAATGGGGAAATATGTGTATAACTGCAGGTTTAAAAAGGTTACGAGTTATTCTAGGGTTTTAATTTCCTGGCTATGCGGTTTTAGGGCATGACTCATGTGCATGTGATCCTGAGGTAGCATCGCAAGGTGGTTGCAAGATAATACCAGGACCTTCACCTTTAACTTACATGAGAGCAGTGGTTCTCAACCTTCCTAATGCCGCAACCCTTTAATACAGTCCCTCATGTTGTGGTAACCCCAACCATAACATTATTTTTGTTGCTACTTCATAACTGTCATTTTGCTACTGTTGTTAGTTGGGTAACCCCTGTGAAAGGCTCGTTTGACCCTCAAAGGGGTCGCGAGCCACAGGTTGAGAACCGCTGCATTAGATGATATGCATCTGATTAACTTTTCAATTCATTAAGGACATGTCCAAATGAGTTACCTAGTTAGCTCTTCGTGTGATCGTGTGATCATCTATCTTCATAGTAGTTAATCTAAATTTAAATACCTCCATTCTTCCTTTGAAGCAAACTGCATTTCCCTAGGCTTGTCCAAGACTTGTCTAAGTCTAGCCACATTGTTTAACCTTAAGGGGATCTGAAATTGTGTTCAGACTCAAAATGCAATTGGCTTTCCACAAGTCACGTGCTTTTGTACTTAAGCACTCAGATATTCCTTCCTCTTGATCATGGATTTTATTTGAAATCCTTTAGTCATGCTTAGGCTGATATATTCCTACAACAAGGACTGGTTGATGGCGCCTTTAGATGATGGTTGGTTTTAAGACAAGTATTTAAGACCCTAGACACTGTTGATGCATACTTCATTCTGATCACTACAGCTGTTTCTCCTAATACCCGTATTAGATGGAATGGTGAGAGATCTTGTTCTGGGACCTTGGGAAGATTGTCATCTGCTTCTTCCTACTAGGGTGTTTCAGCTTTACTTTTAAGGGGTTTAGATCATTGGCCAGTCCAAATGAATGCTTTAGTCCCTTTAAATTGTAACAAAGGTATCTAAGGTTTAATAATTCCTGGTTCAACTAAGTATGGGCTGATAAGGTAGGGGAGGTTTCGTCTATCCCAGCAGGGTTTTAATAGGCATTTTAACAGATGACTCCGTGCATATATATGTATACATACATATATATGTATTTATATATTTGGTGAACTAAATCAGGTCTGGACAGTCTAGTTTATCAAAGAACTCTCTCACTAGTGAAAAATAATAGTTTTTAAAACATGCCTTCATCAGCTACACTAGATTATCTTTCAATAGGATGTTCAAAATTGAATGTGATATTCCCAGTATAGCCCGACTTTAGTGTTCTAAAATAATTATCTTTTTTGTGTGGCCATTTTTCAGGAGTTCTGGTGATATAGCCTTGGTAGTGTAGTGATTACACTTTGAGCTGTTAACTGTAATGCCAGCAGTTTGAAACCACCAGCTGCCACAAGGAAGAAAGATGAGGTTTTTTACTCCCATAAAGAGTTAGTTTGAGAAACCCATAGGGGCCGTTGGACAGTGTAAGATATGACAAAATAATAATAATCTATAAATTATAAAGGGTTCATGAGGGAGGGGGGAGGGAGGAGGAAAAAATGAGCTGATGCCAGGGGCTTAAGTGGAGAGCAAATGTTTTGAGAATGATGAGGGCAATGAATGTACAAATGTGCTTTACATAATTGATATGTATGTGTGGGTTGTGATGAGTTGTATGAGCCCCTAATAAAATGATTAAAAAATATATCTTTTCAATGATCAAGAAAGGTCAACAAGATTACCTTATCATTTCTGGGTTTAAGGGACATACTCAAGATTAAACTTGGAAATATTTGTGGGCCTCCTATCTTAAGTATTAAGAGTCCTAAGAATGGAGGCAATTAAACTGGAAGCTTTTTTCCTGCACATGCACCTCAGATTGGATCTTTCTAAGATAAATTGTTGTCAGTTTTAATACATCTTATTATAAAATGGTGCAAAAATTGTTATCAGAACATTTTATCCAATAGTGTAGTCTTTACAAATTATCTTTAAAAGCATGAATGGTGGGTTGAATTTCTGTGTGATTTTTATTCCACAACTAAAATCACTAAAGGAACATTTTCCCCTCACCTTTGTGTTGGCTTCTCAGAAAGCCTTTAACAAGTGATCCCCTTACACATTTCGAACATTCCACTGAGCACAGGAGATTCCACTACAAAGGTCTGTCATTTATTTTTTTCATCAGTAAACAAAATGAAGCAGAACCCATCTATTCCCTCCATGGCTTATAAAAAAAAAAGCCCATTTTCTCAGCAGTGAAACAAGGATTGCATTTTCTGTATCTTGAAAGTTATTGTGTAAGTGAGAGATAATTCTGATAAAGTGCCAAAATAAAACATAGGACAGGGGGTAAATGGTAGATATATAGAAAATGTTTTGTATTTATAGTCACCAGATCCACCAGGTAACATAACAAGGCTTGTTTTCACTTAATCTTTTTTAAATCCTTAATTTCATGTCGTCAAAATATAGGAGATGGAACTGGAATCTCCCTTCCATGAGGCACAAGTAAAATATAAAGGAAGACACTAAGGAGAAAGATGGGTGGTGAAAGCTTATCTGAGAGATGCTTTGAGTTAAGCAAGGGGCCAAACTGGTTGTTAGATGTACAATTAAGTCATAAGGGCTGGCCTATTGAGTCAAAGGGTGAGGATTTCTTTTAACCCAATTAAATGAAGATGCTGGTGTCACAGTGCTGAATATTTTGTAGTAGCTGCCAGTGCTGCATGTACTGAGTATTGAGGAAGGATCAGAGGGAAAGCGGCACTAGAGGCAGAGTTGAACGCTCCACTGTCTATGCTGACATGCATGTATAGTGCCTCCTCCCACCAACTGTTCATACATTCAGGAGATAAGGTTCACAGCCTGCGCGTGCAGTATTTCTTTTAAAGAAAAGTCTGGGCAGTGCACATTTTCAGTTGTCTAAACCTGTTTGCACTGGAATTATCGCAGCGCATGCTCCAAGGAGCTACACTGCCTCAGTGGCCCGGTTATTAAGGACATCAGGGTCAAACCCATGAGCTTCACTTTAGGTACAATGAGCTCCATGTTCATCAGAAAGGAAAAAAGGCACATGAGTATTATAATGTGTTCTCCAAGGGCTCAAGTAGAAAGCAAATGTTTTGAGAATGATGAGGGCGACAAATGTACAAATGTGCTTGACACAATGTATGTATGTATGTATGTATTGTGATAGTTGTACAAGCCCCCAATAAAATGATTTTTAAAAAATCCATAAGGCTTCCTCTGAAAGATGTCTCACTACAATATATAGACTATGCATATGTATTATATAATATACATGCTATCTATTATATGTAACGTAGAAAAGCTACACAATAATAAAAAGTATATCAAATGAAAAAAAAAAGGTGTTCTCTTCTTCCTCTGCTTCTGTACCCTCCATGGGAAACCATCTGAGGAAAGACAATATTGGGCTTCTTTGAGTAGATAGCTTTGAACGATGGGTCAAACCAGTGAATAGCTCTTGACTCAAGTGTATAGAATATCCACTTGGAGAGACTTTTAAACACATTCACACTCTATTGCACATAACTGAACCAAAATCTTGTGGGGGATGTGGGCCCTGCTGTTTTTTAAAGTTCTGAATCAGATCACCTGTTCATATCCTCACCTTTCCTGTCAATCTAGGAGACTAGAATACTGGCCACAGGAAGAGGGTATAGTTGATTTTCTTTAAGTCCTTAATACAATGGGGGGAGTACATACTTGACTGAGATGGGAAATCAAATGGCAAAGGGGAAACCTATCCAAGAGGCAGAGACAAGTCGAAACTGAATTTAGTAACTATTTTGTGCTTTGAAGGCTTTAAGTTTCTTTCCTAGGTAATATATACTGTGTTGAATGTGTCCTGAAATACAATGCGAATGGATGGGGTGTACACAAGAACATACTATTGTGAAACACAGTGTGCCAGGACTATAGACATTATATGATTATAATATTATTTTTGTGAATGGAGAACTTTAGAAAGAACATTTTAAAAATCACTCCAAGAAAAGAGGCTAAAATTCAAAGAAAAGTGGAATGTTGTGTCCTTACCCATTGCCAATCCAGGCCTAGTTAACACCTAACAAAAAGAATGTCCATGTGCCTGTCCGGCCTGTTTGAAAACAAATTCTATTCGCTTCCAGAACGGGTGTTCAAGTGTCCAAGCCATCAGCACATCAGTTTTCTATCTGAAAATGGGCAAAAGCTAGAGGTAGAACATATACACATCTCTGAAACTATCGAATTACATGAAATCACATCATTTTCTCCCCAACTGGTACACATTTTTATGTTGACAATAGTTGGAAATGTTAAACACATATTGGAAATATAAAACACAAATATTTTGAAATGTGTTTGGGCCAGGTGTATTAAAATAAAATCAAAAATAGAAACATTAGGTATATACATGGTAGGATAAGTGAAGGTAATATATCATTTTCCATCAAGGATTATAGTAGAAAAATTTAGTAAACAAAACTTCTTTCTTGTTTTCTTGCTGCAGAGCTTCATATTATCGGCTATAAGTAGTCTCACACATATTACACAATTTTAAAAGATTGCTGAACCACACATAAAATCCAGCCAAAAATATAGCATTATTACACTCAAGTACATCTAAAATTAATGGTTTCTTATTAAAATAATTTTCAAATCATTTGAAGCAACAAAGAGAATTCTAGGTTTCCCTATCACCTTATGCAGAGATTAGAATATTTGATTTTCCAAACTACATTATCAAAAATGTCTACATAAAGGGAAATAGGGACTTGTGAAATTGAAAAGCTGGAATGTTAAAAAACATGCTTTCTGAAGGCAGAGAGGTTTCTGAGCAAGCTGTGGTATCTTCTCCATTTCTTGAGGTCTTACTGCGCCCTGTGTAGTCAGTGGGGCCTGCGTCCCCTGTGCAGTCTCACAAGTAACACATCTCCAGGAAGGAATGTGGCTTTTTCTGTCTGGAGATCTCTGCAGCCGCAGGGATGGAATAACAGTTTCAAATTACCAAGGGAAGGAGAAAAACACCCCAAGTCCCAAAAGACATCTTTAAGTTGCAGATTTCACCTGCAACATCTAACCGGTTGAATTAGTAATTATTAATACCCTACAAAATAAGCCGAAAGTACAGAGAAATGACAGGATAAGGATCAGGATAGTTTAACATTCTAAAGGAGTATTGCTCTGCTACTGTTTGGGATTTGTTGCGATGGTCTCTGAAACTTTGGGTCACATGTCCAGTTGTAAACACAGGGCCAGAGCAGCTGCACTTTGGGCAAGACAGGAATTCTCTTTGCAGAAAACTATTCAGAGATGGATCTAGCATAACAAGACGATCCGTTGAGGAGCAGTCCAAGCTGCAAACCAAAGAGCCTGAATCTAGAAGATAATCCTTTTCTATATAGAGGGTGTTCTTCCTCAGCAACTTGGCCTCTGCTGTTAGGCACCAGGAATGATCAATGGTCCAAGCACGTGAATAACTAGTGCAGCCAATGTTTGTGATCTTTTCTTCTGAAATGAGACAGCCACCATAGCTAGTCCTCCCCTGGATACGTGTCTCCCATTGTGCTAGGGCTGCTGTTGATATTGCCCTTCTGTTGCTGTATAGAAGTCATCCAGGACACTCTGCAAGTAATCAAACGTGGGCCTCTCTTCTGCCTTCTCCTTCCAGCACATCTTCATGATGTCATAGAGCTCGTCTGGGCAGTTCTCCATCCGGGGCATCCTGTATCCTTGAGCCAGGGCAGTCATCACATCAGCATTGGTTCTCCCTGTGACAAATAAAACACACCATTTAGAAGCCAGGCTGGAGGCTCAAGCCCTGTAGTATCCTTTCAGTAGCCACATCCCACAGCTACTAATACTACGAGCTATAGAGGCTAATGAAATGTCCGCAAGGAACTACATATGTAAACTTTAGTATGGAGAGTCAAAACAGCATCAGTCAAACCGAGAAAAAGAGGCAAATATGTTTGGTACCACAGCTTGCTCAGAAGGGAATGCATATGAGGGGTTACCGCCCCTCAAAAAAAACAACAACAACCCAGAATTTCCCCCCCAAAGCGATGTATTTATTTATTTTTTTAACAAAACAACCTTATCACCTTCTATTACACTTAATACATTTGTCAGATCTGCTACTCCATTCCTGGAAACATTTTTCAAACTCATTTGTTTGGATGGCTGATAGCACCTCCCTCGTTTTTTTCACCTCTTCTAAAGCCATCAAATTGCTGTCATTTCATGTTCCTCTTCTTTCACAGAAACAAAAAGAAGTCACACCGAGTGAGGTCAGGTGAGTAAGGTGTGTCGGGCAAGAGAGGCATGCTGTTTTTTGCCAAAAACTGGTGCATTGTCATGGTGGCAAAACCAGGCCACCCCCCCCCCCACCTACCAGAAACCAGGCCTTTTCTGTCGCACACTGTTATGCGATCTTTTCAGAACCTTTAAATAAAAAGCTTAATTAACAGTCTGACCATGTGGAACAAATTCCAAAAGCATTATGAGTTGACATCTTCATCTGTTCGAGAAGTTGGCAGATGTCCAGAATGAGGTTTGTCTTCAATGAACATTTCATCTTTCTTGAAATGAGAAAACCACTCATACACCTCAGTTTTTCCCATAGCGCTGTGCTTGTAAGCTGTGTTCAACATCACAACAGTTTCTGTGGCATTTTCCCCGAGCAGAAGACAAGATTTCACAGCTGTTCACTGTCCTCTTAAATTGGCCATCACAAAAAATCGAAGTTCTAGCAAAATTGCTTTTACAAAAAAATTCACTGTGAACAAAGAAAAACTTCTCAGGTGATGCCACTGGTTGCACGAACTCAGAGAGAGTTGTTCAATGCTCACCTAGCGGGAAAAATGCATACTACGAAAACTCCACCCAGCACAACTCCATTTTTAGGGGGGAACCCCCTCATATCTCCTCCAATGGCCAAAAGGATATTATTCTTGAATTGCCACCCCACCCCAATTATTAACCTCTATGTCTCAATTTCCTTTGTTGTATTTTTTTCAAAATCTCCCTGTGATTCATTTACCAAAATATTTTTAAAATAAACATTTTTATTGTGTTAACTATATATACAACAAAAATATTTGTCATTTCAACAATCGTTACATACATTATTCAGTGACAGTAAATATGTTCATCATGTAATTCAACTGAATTTTCATAAAACTTCACTGTTCCCTAAACAAAAAATAATTTTCACATACATTGTTCACGCCAATAGTTTTTAAACTAGTTATTCATTGTAAATTTTCTTAACAACCTCCCTATCCTGAACTCAGCCAGACCAATTGGCAACTTTAGTTCAAACCCTCAGGAATTTATTTAGAAAGAAACAGTTGTTCTGGTAATCTGGTGGATACCTGCCTATAGCTGGGGTTATGTATCTTATGTTATCTTATGTCTTCATTGTTATAAGAGAAAGGAATTAACAAAGAGGAGAAAAATCAGGTCCAACCCTCACAGCTCACAAGTGGAGCTATTTACTACACATACTCAGGTTGTTGTTTCAGTCTCAGTACTAGCCAAAGTTAAAGCTCCGATTTGCATATTCTCAACATTCTGTGAAGGGACTAGTGTATTCCTCAATTCTATTGAGCCCTGCAAGATGACTGTTAGGGGGATTTGTATGTACTCAAATGTCTCAGCCTAGTTCAGAAGCTGACTTGTAGCTCTGTAGTACTGAGAATAGTTCTAAGAAAGAAACGATCTTTTGAACAATAACAGTTTCCTCATTATTAAAGTGGGAGATAAATGTGTTTATTGATTGTAATAGAACTTATCCACATTTGGACTGTTTGCATATTTTGCAGGAATATATGCTCCTTTGGGGAGAAGGTGTATTTCATACAGAATCTGATCATGCAGAGCACACCCCCCCCCCCACTACTCTGCGGTATTTGACATAGAATTACATATTTGACATAGAATCTTCACTTGAATTTATTCTCTAACTGGTGTTTATTAAATTGGAGGTCACTTTCCAACATGGGATTAACAAAAATGAAAAAACAAAAACTGAGGCGGGGGTAGGGTGGGGTGGGGGGAAGGTGCTACCAGTATTTGAAAACATGAATTATCATAATATAGACAATCTCACAATGTATTACGCATAGCAAAAGTGATTTTGTTTTTGATTGGATATTACTTTATTAAGTACCAAAAACAAGCCAGTTGCTGTCCAGTCAGAGCAGAACTTAGAGAAGTGTTCTCCACCATTTCTGCTTTTCAAATTTTATTTATTTTGTCCTTGGTGGTGGGAACATACACAGAAAACATATGCCAATTTAACTCAATAGGGATTTGTGACATTTTTATTATATTTAGAGAATGAATCTGTGTATTTCTTACCATGGGTCAGATCAGTAAAGATTGAGATCCGTAATTAGTCTTTCTTCTTCTAAGGACAGGTGAAGTATAGTGACTATAGGAATTTTATGGACCCCAACCACTAAAAACTATGTATTTTTGTCTTGGAACAGCCTTTGGTTTTAAGATAGTAAAATCAACCTAATCTTTATAATAAGTCAGATCTTTGGATAGTTTACTGCTGAATTAGTTTTGCTCAAGTCTACTTCAGAAACACCATTTCCAAATATTTATGTGACTGGACTTCATTTGACTTTCACTGCTTAAAAGGATTGACTTGCATCACTTTCTTTGGGATTCTGGGTTCAGTAACATGACGTGGCTTCCACACAGCCCTGGCTTTTGTTAGGCGGCAAAGCGAACTCATACGAACACATTTTGGAAGGAATACTGGAACGGTGACTTCTGGAGGTGCCTGAAAGAAGCCCAGTGGGAGGACTAGCATCCAGAGAACGTAAACTTCAGATGGACCTGAAGACCTGGTAAGGAAGAGCTCTCCCACTTCCTTCCTAGATCACCCTCAGGGGCATAGAAAGTCAGAATATGCCCTCAGAAGAGACAGTTTCTTAGGGCTACTTTGTCTCACATTGCAGACTGTCTCTTCCTCATTCCAAGTAGTCCTCTGCCTCTGAACAACACTCTCAATTTTAAGAATAAGGGCCAATCATCTTCCATCCTTCTTAGGAAATAGGGCTTGATAAGAGCAGTGAGAAGCAAAAATCTTGGATCTCAATTTGTGTGTGTGTGTACATAAACCAACTTACGTGACAATGTTAATGAAGAGAGGAAGAAGAAGAAGGAAGGGACTTCAGCTAGTCCTGAAGATTACAAATGATACCTGTTATTTGGTCTGATGCTTGGTTAAAAAAAGTGAATATCCATCAGCTAGGGACCTCAAAAGACAAACAATTTTGTATTTCACCATGCATTCTTTCAATAAGCATTTATTGAGAACTTATCATGGGCTACTAGGTAGCACTGCGCCCTGAGAGTGACAGAGATGACTAAGACAGAGTCTTAGTGCACAGCTTAGCGGTGAAGGTACTCACTTTAGGAGAGAGGGGCAGGATGTGACATCTGGAGTGGGTAGGAATGAACTGAGGCTAAAAGTTGATGAGGACCCTGGAAGGTGCACATCAGGATGCCCTTCATTGATAGCTGAAAGTGTTGAGGTTTGAGTTCACCCCGGGATGCTTGGATGAGAGTCCTGGTGATCTACGCCAAAGAGTTTAAAAATTGTGGAAGGAGGGAAGGAAGGAGAAAAATAGGTACAGCAGAGACTAGAAAAGAGCTAGATAGTGATTATATGAGTGTCCAGAATCTCTATGATTTGTAACCATCTTTAAAGACACAGGGAGTGAATTATGTGTTAACAGAATTGTTATATATAAACCAAAAGAAAACAAAAAACTAAAACAACCAAAAAAAAAGCCTGCTATCTCAAAATACCATATTTTTCCTAGAACTGTACTACAATGAAAAGTAAACAAAAGTCACACAGGACCACACACATTCACACAGGGGACCCTTTTGAATATGGGATGGAGAAAGTACCACTTACTGTGGGACTACAATGTCCAATCCAATCATTCCAATTATTATTTTTTTGAACAGTGCTTATAACTAAGTATTTGTAGCATGGTAAGTTTCCTGATTCAAACTAACACAGAGCATTAAGATACTAGAAAAATCTGATAAGAAACAACCAGAAAAGATATGATGTCCTGGAAAGTCTGTCATTTTAAAAAGAAAGTTCTTTCTCTTTCAAAGAACAAACTGAAACCAATCTCACAATCACATAATCACATAGATCCTTCTTCTTTCTTTATAAAGCACATGTAAGTATAACTATCATTTTGATTTTAAAATAGTGCGGTAAAGATTCTATGACTCTCAGAAGCAACAAAGCCCACATGGAACAACATATCAACCTGTGTGATCAATGTGGCGAAGAAAGCTGATGGTGCCCGGCTATCAAAAAGTATAGCGTCTGGGGTCTTAAAGGCTTGAAGGTAATCAAGCGGCCATCGAGCTCAGAAGCAACAAAGCCCACATGGAAGAAGCACATCAGCCTATGCAACCATGAGGTGTCGAAGGGATCAGGTATAAGGCATCATCAGAACAAAAAATATTACCATAGTGAATGATGGGGGGAGTTCGGAGTGGAGATCCAAAGCCCATTAGTAGGCCACTGGAGATCCCCTTGCAGAGGGGTCTCAGGGAGGAGATGAGCTAGTCAGGGTGCGATGTAACAACGATGAGAAATACAACTTTCCTCTAGTTCCTAAATGTTTCCTCCCCGCTCCCACTACCATGACTCGAATTTGACCTTGCAAGTCTGGCTAGACCAGAGGATGTACACTGGTACAGATAGGAACTGAAAATCCAGGGAATCCAGGGCGGATGAGCCCTACAGGACCAGTGGAGTGAGTGGTGAAACAGGGAGGGTAAAGGGAGAATGGGTAGGAAAGAGGGAACCGATTACAAGGAACTATATGTGACCTCCTCCCTGGGGGACAGACAACTGAAAAGTGAGTGAAGGGAAATGTCGGACAGGGCAAGATATGACAAAATACCAATTTATAAACTATCAAGGGCTCATGAGGGAGGGGGGAGCGGGGAGGGAGGGGAAAAATGAGGACATAATGTCGGGGTTTAAGTGGAGAGCAAATGTTTTGAGAATGATGTACAAATGCGCTTTACACAATTGATGTGTGTATGGATTGCGATAACAGTTGTATTCAACCCTAATAAAATGTTAAAAAAAAAAAAAGATTCTATGACTCCTGTTTTTCCCTGTAAATCACTTCCCCCCAAACAGAACAAAGTGAACAACAACAAAACACATGAAACACAAGCTCCGACTTTTAACAAACGAAAATACTCATGTTAGTGAGACCATTGCACCTCTTGCACTTATTCCTCACGTTATCTACTCTCGTTACCCAACATTTTATATTTATAACGATAGCAAAAAAAACCCCTACTTTTTTACTACTACAAACTTGTGCATTAATAATGTATGTCTAACAGTAATGAACACTGAGGTGGGAAGAAAGAGAAACACTGCTGTGATGGTTAAGGGTATGTGTCAGCATGCCAGGGCCATGATTCGGGGGTTTGGTACTTATGGCACACTGAGTTATGAGTTGGGCTGCTAATGGCAATGGAAAGAAGAAACATTGTATTTCCATAAAAAGTTATAGTCTTGGAAACTGACAGGGGAAGTTATACTTTCTCCTATCGGGTCACTATGAGTCAGAATCAACTCAAGCTAGTGAAGGTTTTTTTGAGTAATAATGTAGACATCTTTAATTTTGTGATCTGATGTAGTTATCCTCCATTTTCATGTAATGCCAATTTATGCATAATGATCTAGTCTTTTGAAATTAACCATGTTAATAAATGGGAGTGGGTACAGTCATAAATTAAGAAATTTGAGGGAATGACATTCAGGAGAGGTAAAACTACAGAGACAATAACTAGATTAATGGTCCCTTGGAGGTATGGCAGAGGAGGTTGGGGGGAAATGAGGAGCTAATAGCAAAGACAAGAATGAATAAAAAAAGAAAGAATAAAGAAAATGTTCTAAAATTAATTGTGGTGATGATTATACAACTCTTCTTGATGTGATTAAATAATTGAATTTTATGATATGTGAATTATATGCCAATAAAACTATTTTTTAAATTACAAATTTGTTCCCCAAAAATAATACAACCAAAATGTTCCGTAACTGCAAGGATTTCAGCTTGCTGTCCTCGGATGTCAGGAAAGGCCAATAGCCAGCAAAGGACAAAGTGGTTGGCAGAGAACCAGTGAAAACAAACAGACACCCTGAGTGAGATGGATTGACCCAGTGACCGAACCAATGAACTCAAATATATCAGACTGTGGAAACGATGTTGGACCCACAGCGTTTCTGTTATCCCAAGGTTGCTGAGTCAGAGCTGACTGGACAACACCTAAAAAGGGCCTACCCAGATGTATCATCTCAGGGATCCCTGTTGATGAAGAAATAGGTTTCCTTTCCTACAAGAGTGATGACTGTGTGTCACAAAATCCTGGGACGGTCAGTCAATCACTGCATAGGCACTACCCAAAGCCTTCCTCCCCGAGTCTGGTTCCCCTTGCTCCCTGGTTTCTCCAGGGCTCA
>NW_022103896.1:85581820-85603542 GCF_000313985.2 Echinops telfairi | reverse complement strand
GCTTTCCTCCTGCAGTCGGCATCATTGCGTGTGTTTTGTGAGACGGAGGAGGACTTTGTGGATTGGTGTCGGACATATGGGTTAATGTTGGACTTCTGGGCTTGGGCAGCACTGGGATGGGATGTTTTCTTGATGTGCACTTACCCTTTATATAAAACTCTCTCTTATACATATGAGTTTCTGTGGCTTTGTTTCTCTAAAATACCCAGATTAACACAGTTGGGGGGAAAAATGATTAGAAAAATGCTTTCATTCAATTCAGTTTGTTTTCTCATATGCCACTTGAATGGAAATAGATAAATAAACAGTACCTGGATAGGGAATTTTCCCATAGGTAACAATTTCATACAGGAGAATTCCAAAGGACCAGACATCCGACTTAATAGTGAAACATCCAAAGTTGATGGCTTCGGGAGCTGTCCATTTAATCGGGAACTTAGCACCTAATGAAGACGATAAAGTGTTATTATTTGTCATCTGAGCTTAAACAAAAAGCTCATGCGTATATAACCTATAACCCTTGCATTTTCCTTTCAAAACAAACAAAAGCAAAACAACCTGATTTATTTTGAACAGGTAACACATACACAAAGTACAAAACAAAGAAGGCACTAAATGATGTACTAAAAACGTTGCCCTCTCTCCTTTCCCTTTTGGGTGATATCCTCTTGAGAAGCAATGTTTCTTGGGTTTCCTCTCAAAGAGATAAGTAGGGAATTTGAAGCACAAAAGAACATAAAGCAGAACATAAAGCATTATTAAACTTTTAGGTGTTGGGTAGAATGATGATCGGCTTCGGTGTCTCACAAGGAATGGAAGGACTACACTGCAGTGTCTCATGTGAAAATACTGGTGATGAACGAAGTTCAACTCATGCTCGTTCCATGTGTGTCAGAGTTCAAGTGTGCACCATCAGGTTTTAATGGCTGGTTTTCCGGAAGCAGGTCACCAGGCCTTTCTTCTGAAGTGTCTCTGAGTGTCATTAGAATCTCCGGTGGCTCAGTTCGCAGTCCAGCACATTAACTACTTGCACTACCACCCAGCGAACTTCTCCAATCAGCAGAAACAGTCAGTCTTGTTGCCATGAATAGACATTTGACTCAAGGGCAACTAACAGCAGCAGTTGTGACTGATAAGCGCTAGTGGAATTAACTGAAGGCACTCAGTGGGATAAATTTTGGCTCATGTCATTTTGGAGCTAGACTTCCTTAACTTGAACCCTGGCTTTACCACTTACTGTGTAACCTTGGAAAGCTGGTTAACCTCTATGTTTCCTTATCTATAAAGTGTGAATAATAGGAATACTATCTTTTACCTTGGGGTAATGTAAGATACATGAAATAATGTATAATGAGCACTTCAAACAGTGTAAATGTAAATACACTGTAAATATTCAGTACAGTGAACCCTCGTTTATCACGGTTAATCGGTTCTAGACCCTACCGTGATAAATGAAATTCTGCGAAGTAGGATTCCTTATTTGTAAATCAAATATTTTCGTAGTTAGAGCATAGAGGACATGAAAAAACACCCTTTAGTCACCATTACACTCGTATTACCCAATTTATTAAACGAAAAAGGGAAAATACAGTAAAACATTTTGGACGTTACAATGGTCATTTATTATTTATTATATTATTTATGGCATCAAGCGTGTACAGTATGAGCCAATCAGTGGCAGTAATGACAGAGCATGCGCTGTTACGCAAAAACCATGATAGAGTGAAGCCACGGAAGTCGAAGCGCGAAGTGGGGAGGGTTCACTGTACATCTTAACTATCTTATGTAATTCCTTCTTTTTCTCAAACTAAGCTCCTTTAGCTGATTTCATGCTGTGACAATAATCCAGCCCAGAGATGATCATAGTGCTGTACAAGCCACTCAGAAGAAACGAAACCCAAAAAACACATCAGAGAGCTCAGGCCTGAGGCAGGAGGAGAATCAACTTTAAACACCAGGAAATCAGAGAAATTCTTAACCAACTACGTAGTGGCACCATCTTCCAAAAGGCACCGGAGAGAACCCATGCGATAGCTAAAAGAGAAATATTTCCTGCTTAGCAATTACTGGGCATGTTAAGAAAATAGCTGGTTCTTTCTGAAGAGGGAAAGCATTGCAAATATATTCTCTTGATTCTTTGGTGAGTAAAGCCATCAAAACCAAGAGACCGAGGCCAAATCTGAGACTGTGTGACCACAGACCACCTTGCAGGTGACCCAGGTGGAACTGTGTGGGGAAACTCCTGCCTCTGTGTGCCTCTTTGAGTATACATATAATAGTGACTATAGAAAAGTACAGGGGTATTTTTATAGCAATATATTTAGTTCTCGGTGTGTGATCATTTCTGTGTTTTGATTGCAATGGGAATGGGCAGAGAACATTGTATATAGAATTAACATTACAAATATTTTCTCTATATTTAAGGAAAAGGTAATTCATCATTTGTGTGACATGCTTTAACATATAATGTTAAAGAAATAAGCTTGATCTTGTCAAGTTAATACTTTGGTGGTGGTTTTATTTTTTGGGGGAAAACCTATGCTTAAGTGAAATAAATCTTTAGCATATCTAAACTTTGTGAGAAGGGATCCCAGTGGGCACAGTGGTTAAAGTACGTAGCTGACAATGGAGAGCCTGCCTGTTTGAACCCAACAGCTGTTTCACGGCAGAGATGTGGTAGTCTATTTCTGTTCAGAAGACAGCCCTGGAAACCCTGTGGAGCTGGACGTACCCTTTCTAGAGGGTTACAATGAGTCAGAATCACCGAGACGGCAGTGGATTTAGTGTTTATGGTTTTAAACTTTATAACAGCATCTCGTCGCGTTACTCAAGAGGGTCATTTTGAAAAATGTTATTAGAATAATATGACAAACAGATCCATAGAATTCCTTGTTAATATCATACCATATATGTTTTCTCTTTAGGAACATTGTCATTGCTTTGTTACAAACATACCAGACAAAATGAAATAACAAAGAAATCTAACAGCTGTCACTAAAGCATACCTTCCCGCGCGGTGTACTCATTGTCTTCAATCACACGTGCAAGGCCAAAGTCTGCGATTTTGCACATCAGGGACTCCGACACAAGGACGTTGGCTGCTCGCAGGTCTCGGTGGATGTAGCTCTTCCTCTCGATGTAGGCCATTCCTTCTGCAATCTGAACAGGGAGAAAAGCTCTCAGTCTCCTTTCCAGTCACCTCGCCAACCAAGTCCTGGCAATGCTTAGGGGTCGGTGGGTAAATTACAAGCATCATTTGGAGTACTTTCTAAAACAGCCGTCGCCAATTTTACAAGGATGTTCATTCTTTTCTTAATAACAGCACTTTCCAACGTTTTCTAATGTGTGCAAAATCTTTTTAAAACCTTGCTACATTCCACATGGGTACAGACAGATGTCATTAGACCCAGGGAGAAAGTGACAGGCTAATACAAATAAATTACCGAGGTATCAGATCAGCATCTCAATAGCATCTCCGCATCAGTTGGTCAATAGCACATGGTAACAGGTTTCCATGTTCTCCACAACCCCTCCAGAATGATGAGAGGCTTGGTCTGACCCACAGAGCACGGCACAAAGGGATAATCAGAGATTTTCACAAACAATAAAACAGGAGAAATTAAAAATTCATTGCTTAATAGAAAATGTGCTGTTGTTCCAGCACATCTAAATTATAAAGTTAAGGATCTTTAAGGAAAAAAAAAAGCTGCCACTGATCTGATCCTACCACAATGAGGCAAAACACTAAGGGGGTGCAACAAGACAGCAAGGGAACAGAGCGGTGAGGTCCCCAGGGAATGCCGAAGGTGGACTTTGGGGCCAGGGCGTGGTGCCCCAACAGACTGGATTGGAAAGCACTCCTAAGGGCCAACAAACAGTCCTTGAACTAACTGAAAAAAGAAAAAAAGAAAAAAAAAGCTGCATGGGTAGACATGTGGGATGGACAGGTATGAGAAGGAGAGTAGAAGTTTAGTACAAATAAATAAGAACAAACAGAAAAAATAAAACTAAGCAGATGTAGCTGGTGAACAATTGAAGGGGACATTTGGAAGATTTTCAGCACCTGACTTTCGCCATTCACCTGCATCGGCTTCCCTGTTATTACTCAATTCAACACCCCCACCCCCGCCGCCCCGTCAGTCGTCAGTCGGGCTATGTGACTTGGGGAGAAATACACTCTTGTCAGTTGCCATGAAATTGGCTTCCAACTCTTTTTGGCTTCATGTACAATGAAATCCTGTGACCCATAGGGTTTTCTTTTTCATTTAAAAAGTTTTATTGGAAAATAATCCGCATATCATACGATTCAATAGTTCAATTATATCTAGAAGAGTTGTGCAATCATGACCACAATCAACTTGAGGACATTTTCTTCTTTCTTGTACTTATTTATTCACCATTTCCCTGGAAGCTCCCCTGCCATATCCCCAAGAAACCATTAATCCAAGTATTCCCTCTGCAGTCACCTACCCTGGATTTCATATACTGGAAAACATAAGACCCCAAGGAACCAAAAGAGGGAACGATAACAAAATAAAATAGAGAAAAACCTCAATTGAAAAGAAAGCAGAAAATACTAAAAACAAAACCTTAAAATGGGCCACAAGGGAGCTCAAATAATCAGTGTTAAATTTTAACCTATCTGCACCTGCCATAATCCATTCTCCAATGCACTCTGCATGGTAGCAAGGCTGTTTACCTCCTTGGTCCATGGTCAGAGGGAATTCACTACAGGTTTCATCCACAAGCATTTCCCCTTTATTTTTTTTAACTGAAATTTTAAATGGGTCAAAAGGGAGATCAAATAAGATAGTACATTTTAACCTAACTATAGTCACTATAATCATCCCTATAATGCTCTCTGTTTGATAAGAAGTCTATCCACTTCCCTCAACTATGGTTAGGGATGATTCACCAGAGGCTTAATCTATGTGTGGGTGGCAAACAGATTTGGGGCTTCCACTGTCATCCATATCCTTCTGCAAACTAGGTGGTCAGAATTTAAACTGAACTATTCCCTCCTTCAGTTCTGGATTATATTATTTACAATCCTTGGCTCACACAGCCTAAGGTGCTTCTTCTATGTGAACTTAGTTGACACCTCACTTAGACGGTAGCTTGTTTGAAAACAAGTCTTTAAGATCCCAGACACTTTTCTGATAGTCAGGCATCATCTAGTTTCTGCACGGCACTTCACTGTAGCATTTATATCTTCAATGATCTCTTTATGAAGTGAGTATCAAGCAAGGCCATGCCATAAGCCCCCAATAAAATGACTTAATTATTTAAAAAAAAAAAGAAAGAAAGGTCACTTGGCAGGAATTAGAAACTTTGGCTAGAAGAACCATGTTAAATAATTCACTGCCCTTGTAATAAAAATATAAAATGTATAAAACACAGAAAACAGAAAAACATTAAAATTGCTAATAAAATAATTAAATAAATAAAACAAAAGAACTAGATTAGGGTTAGAATTAAGTGTGAGCCTCAGATCCATTCATCTAGATAGATGAATGGATCTGAGGCTCACACTTTATAAATATATATCTCACCTTAGAGACATCATTGCTATTTTATGTTAGAGAACATTACCAATCATTTTCTGGGCCATAAGGTAATTCTTTTAAACATGTCATTAATTTAGCCAAAGGCATAACATTTAAAACAGTTGGGAAAAGGACATTATACAAGTTTAGGCTGGCTACAAACTACACCACATGAATTATTGGCTTAAGCGAGTGGACACTATTTACACAAACAATGAGGGTTGGTGATATGGCAAAACTTTCAATAATATTCATTGACAATGGCTGAACCAGCCCTACCAGATTGATACATATCTTAATAAAGCAAGGAGGGCATTAAAATAGTAAGTATATAGTAGTCCTGGGCCACCATTCATCGGGGGCTCCCTCAAAGCAAGAGATCCAGACCAAAGTCAAATGACCACCTTGGTATACCCTTGGTATAACCCCCATCAAGTTTTCATTGGCTGATTTTCCGAAGTACATCGCATCACCAGGACTTTTTTCCTGGCCGCTGCATCTCAAGCACAGCCATCAGTCGGTCATTGGTGACTGTGTGCTGCTCTGACACTGGACAGGTTTCAACAGCTTCCAGATGAAGACTTCTAGTGAGGATTTGTTCATTGTTATCGACTTTCATGCCCTTTGCTCTGCCTGCCTGGAATGTTTTCCTTCTTTTTTGGCCCATCCCCAGTTTACCTTGTGCCCCGAAGCTTTCTCTTAAACTCCTCCTCTAGAATTCCTCGTCATTGTCTACAACATCTAGTTTGTACACACATTGTTCCTACTGATAATAATGTCGTAATTATTTCTGTGGTTATGCAAACCAGGCTATAAGCACCTCCAGATCAGAAGCCAGGCCTAACTTCTTTTCTGTTCTCACTGGTATCTATTGGAACCTTTGATCTGTGACCCCACCTCTTCTCAGAGTATGTTCTTTAGCCTTGGCTTTCTATTTGGTGTGGCATGACCGGAACCTTGTTGCTGATACACAGCTGCATTAACTTGGCATACACTATTCTTATGGCTATCCATTGTGCCTGCTCACCCAGGTGTGCTATGTCAGTCTCAACATTTCACTTCTGACAGGGCCATCAAGGAAGGCTGTCCTGTCCGGGCACTTAGCACTGGATGAAGCTAATTAGACACAAGAATCAGAACAAGGGACCTTGTCCTCCAAGGAATTTCCAAAGTGAGCCAGGTGCTGAACAGTGTGTACACCAGACAAGGACAGCAGAACAAGGTCCCGGATGACGTGGACAGTCTGACTGACTCCACCTGCTGAGCATGCCCAAGACAGACGACCCTTGTCCGACTCTGGAACAAGTATGAAGCAGCCTCTACAGCGAGTCAATAAAAGGTGGTGCTGCTGAGGTTTTATGTCAGGGCAATGTGCCTGTGAAGTGCGTGGCTTCCTCTAGGGAACAATAGATGAGCTCTCACGAGCTGGTGGCATGGTGCAGGCAGTAATAAGTGATCAGAGAAGGTCATGGCCAAGCAGGTGTTACAGAGGGGAGAAGACAGACAGGGGCAAGTTTGAAGGATGCTGGGAGGCAGGAACGGGTCCTCGCAGGTTCCCTGTGCTCTGCTATCACGACAAATCCAACACTATCCACGAGAAAGAGTCAGTGACACGGGAAAAACTGAGTGTGAAGACCTGGCTCAATATGTGTAAACGTGTGGAAAGATGAAAAGTTACCATAAAATGGAGATTCAAGTTCGGGGCTTTGCGGGTGGAGTAACAAGGCCTGCTCATATGGAACAACGACGCTGTCAACAGGAGATGGCACCCAAAGAGCAGGGATGCTGGCACTGCCTCCAGACTCCGTTCTTTGTATAAACTAACCAGTTGCTACTGTGTTGATTACAACACGTACATAGATGGGTCTTTCATCTCAAATGCCTCTGGACTTGAACTGACAGCCTTTCAGTTAGCACCCAGTACCTTAACCATTCATGCAACCCAGGGCAATAACATGCATAAATTCTGTTAGACACACGAAGGGACAAAAACCCAAACAAAGTTGGCTGAAATCCCAACTAAGGCCTACAAGGACCCAGCCACTGGTGTTCTCCAAATCTACGAGGAGCTGCTGGACCCTCTCCCGGGGCTACAGTTTGATCCCACAGGGGAGCACTTGCACTGACAGCTCCAAGGACATGGGACCAAGAGAGAAACCCTGTTGTTCTCATTCTTCACAACTGACTGTGGTAATCTGCTGACAATAAAACGTTTTCTGAGAATTTAAGGCTTTTATCATGATATTCCAGTTCTGTATTTACATAAAGCTGAATTCCATTTGGAAACAATTCATTGAAATAATGCCATATTTACCGGAGGCTTAGTTTGCCTTGGCTTTCTTGGCCATGCCAGTCAGCGTGATTCAAGGAGCTCAGATTCCAAGCAATAACAATTGTATTAAACAAGACTGAGATGTGAAACTATGGTATTAGCCAAGTTGAAAAAAACCCACAAAAACAGGTAAGGGCACAAATGAAGAGTTTTCAGAAATAATGTGCTTTTAAGGTCATAAAAGATCACAACTCTCCTCATATAAATAATAGTTCATTCTTTTTCTTATTTCCCTGGGCTCGCTCTCTCTCTCTCTCTCTATATATATATATATATATTTCATTCTTGATTCCTTTTTAAAACATATATATTTTTTAGTTGTAGTATTTATTTTGGCTATTATAAATCCTGCTCTATTCTAGCTCAGCAGGAAGAAATCGGAGACTATTTTGGCATCGGAATGAAAGATCAACTTTCTTCCATGTACTGCTCTCCCCCTTCCCAAGGGGTATTTAGTGAAGCTATTGTCAGCACTTAGGTAAGAGCTGTCACATAAGTCTATCAAAGCAGCCTCGGCTGTCCGGCCTCCTACGTCTATTGTTCGTTAGTTGGAAGACTGACTGTGAGGGAGTTACATGGGAGCAAGCCAGGTGAGCCAAGGAAAGCATCTGCTTGCGTTAGAGACTGAGCTCCATAGAAGCACACCGGGAAGGACCCTTTGCTAGAGGATGGTGCTGCTGGAATTCAAAGTTGTCTTTTTTTTTTTAAAGCTTTTTTTTGGTAAATTAAGTGAAGATTTACAGAGATCATAAGTTTGACATTCAACAATTTATATACAGTTTGTTTCATGGGACTCATAGTTTTCAACAAGAGAATACGTCTTTACTTGTTGATGTTATCTGTCAAGTTGTAACACCATGCACAAGGGAATCATCCTCGTGTGTTCATAAGGTTTTCATTAACTGATTTTTCTGAAGTAGACTGCCAGGCCTTTCTTCCTAGTTTATCGTAGTCTGGAAGCTCCACTTAAAACTGTGGAGCCTCATAACAACCCTGAAACCTCCACAGACTGATGCATGGTGGGTATGCACAAATTTACTTTGTTTCTCTCACGAAAGGTTAAGAATTCCACCACCAAACCATCATTTTCATCCTTTTTTTTTCACTGAGAAAACAGAAAAATAGTTTTGAAGTTTACCTACAGAATTCATTGGGAAGGGAAAAGTTTCACCCCTCAGAAAGGGTGAGACAAACTCTGAACAAAAGCAGAACTAGAACAGTGTTCCTTCATGATTGCCCCCCGCAAGGAGAACAAATTCGTTGACCTTTATTTCAATTTATTTATCCCTAAAAGAAGAAATGAGTTCATTTCAAACATATGGGGAAGTGGGGGAGGAATTAAATTAGAAGAAGTGAGATGGAACCAATCAAAGCTGCATCGGCAGGCGTTGGCCAGAATGCAGCAGGCACAATGCATGCTGGGCCTGTCGGACACTAAGGGTGGTCCCTGGAGGAGGATAGTCCCTTTGGGATTATCCGGGAGGCTATTAGGTATAATTGTGGACCCTGACCCTGATCCATTTGATCAGATATTCGTTTTAATCAAGGTCTCCAGGTGATTTTAATGCACCTTGGAGTTTGCGAAGTACTATATTTCAATTGTATTTTATGTTAAGTTCTACAAAGATTTGGAAAAAATCTTGGTCTCAACATGTTGCCTGACACCAACCTCAAAGCAGGTTGTTGGCCTCATAATGCCTGGGGAGGAATGTCCCACTGACAATGCAGTTTAAGAGAAGAGATTGTGTATGACATGCCTCTTAAAAAGTCCAAACCAGGGAGAAGTGAGGCCTTCTGGGTAGGCAGGAATGAGAGGCTGGGTAAGTGGGAGGCCAAGGGCTCTTCGGACAGCTGGACAGAATACTTCATACAACCGAGATTTCAGGGCATGTGCTGGAACTTCTGTGGCTCCTACAACTTTGGGAGAAGGGCGCCTTTACCCTGCTAATTAGAAGCCAACCAGCCCCCAGTGTCTCTTCGCTGTGTATCCTGATTGTGAGGCTGGCGCATCTCTTAGAGGATTTGAGAAAATGATTGAAACTTTTGGCTTTAAATTTTGTGAGGAAATTCTTCTTAGCCAGCATCACATTATTATGCCTGGAAGTATACAAATCTGATGTTCTAACCCCCTTTTAAAGAAGTAATTAAATATGTCTCTTAGCAGTTCAGGACCACCAGCTGCTCTGTGGGAGAAAGATGAGGCTTTCTAGTCCTGTAGAGTTTTTCTCAGAAACCACAAGTCTGACTGTCCTATAAGGTCACAATGCGTCCAAATCAACTCGATGGAAGGGAGTTTGGCTGAGTTTTTTGGTTTTGCCCAGAAGAATTTATGATCGAAGGAAGAAGATAGAAAATCATAAATCAGCACATAAACATATGGCATGCTAGATAGCTAAGAAGTATAGGAAATACAGAATAGGCGCCTGCCTTATATTACAAAATATACAAACTATCTTACAGAAGCTGGCTTTTGTTGAGCGGAGAGAAATTCAGGTGTAAAGCCAGAACCTAGCCCTGAGAAGAACCCCCAACTTATTATATGTCCTGAACATTCAAAGGAAGTCTGTAACAAGACCTACTGAATTCCAAGTGTACCTGAAACCGCTTTGCTATAATCTTTACTTGTATTTCAAACCCTTTGAAAGGAGCTTTCAAAACAATGTGTGCATCTGAAAGGAGCCTGTGAAAGTTTGCTCTCAGTGGCTGCTCACTTGTCTTCTTCATCCTAAGAAGGAGGAAGTGGGAGCAGGACTTTGGATGGTTGAACTCGGAGGAAGAGGTAGTCAGGCATTTTGCTCATCCAATGGAATCCTTTCATTTCTATGATTTAGGGACGCAGTTAACTTGAGCAGGGAGAGAAGTCTAACTCCTCTCTAGCAGTTATAGTTTTATAAGGAGGAAGAGAAAAAGCCTTCTTAGTACGTAAGACCTGGGAAACGGTTACTCACTCAGCTCAGCAATTCTCACTGGCACATTCACCCAAGCCCAAGAGCCACCTGGAGACTTGTCCTGGATCCAGCGCCTTAAATTCTCAAGACCAAACGTGGGATCTTGAAATCTAGAGAGTTTTTGAACAAGAGCCCAAAGTGGGTCTCGTGGTGAGACCAGTTTAGGACAGGCTGCAACACACACTTACACACAGAATTAAAAGACGGTCAAAAGAAGTAAGTTCTGAAAAGTCATACGGGACATCACTACAATGGAAGGGCAGTGGCAGCAGTGCCAGCTTCAGCTTTAGTCCTGAGCGAGATGGAAGAGTGCTGGGGTGGTGGTGGTGGTGGGTGGGCTTGGAACAAGAGGGGGCTGATTTTTTTAAATCATTTTATTGGGGGTTCATACAACCCTTATCACAATCCACACATCCATCCATTGTGTAAAGCACATTTGTACATTCGTTATCCTTATCATTCTCAAAACATTTGCTCTCAACGTAAGCCCCTGACATCAGCCCCTCATTTTTTCCCCCTTCCGGGGCTGATGTTTTAAAAGTATTATTCTGGAAACAAAGTTCTGATACATGCGATGACAAGGATGAACCTTGAAAACAATATGCTGAGTGAAATAAGTTTATCACAAAATGATAAATACTGAATGATCCCATTCATTGAAATATCTAGAATGGAAAAACATACAGAAACCAACATGACGGTTGCCCGAGGTAGAAGACAGGCCGTAGGGGAATAAACAGTCACTGTTCAGTGGGAGACCAAGATTCATTTGTGGGAACCACTTAGGAACTAAGTCCCTGGAGAACTCCTCCTATCTAAAATTGAGCGATGGGAGGAAAGTGGCCACTAAACAGAGTGCTTGGGAGAGAGTTCAGAAGAGTGAAGGCATAAATCTGACCGAACAGTTAAAACTCTGCCAGTAGATCCCTCCCCCCACCCCCGCCCATGGTGGGGGATGGTCCTGATCTGGTTTCCAAATTTGTATTTTCGGTTTGTATTGTTTTCTTTGGTTTTTGTTGTTCATATTCGAGTGTATCTCAGAGGTGTTACGTCAATGAAGGTCACCCTCTTGAAGTTGTGTTACATGCTTTTTCCAGTATATGAAACCCAGGTTTTATGAACCTAGAGGGGCAGCAAGTAAAATATGGGGTTTGGGCAGAGAGGTGTACCTTGGTGGAGGTGGGGTACAAGGGAGACAATGTCAAGGAGGCCATCTAGAAAAAGAATGTTTGGAAACGGATTGTGATAGCCACTGTACATTCAGTCATTGACATGTTTGAAATTTGGAATGATATATATATTACATCCCAACTTTAAAAAAGAGTCACTGTTTAGAAAGCATTAAGTTTCTGTTTATGCTGATGAAAAATTTGGCAATGCAGCTGGCCCCCCCACAAGACACGACATCCCTCACTGACCCATAGCGCTACGGGAGACAGCACTGGAGACACAGTGCAAGAATTATGCCCAATTTGACCCCACCACACTGAGGCGAAACATTAAGGGCATGTAACAGAACAATAAGAGGAGCAGAGCAATGAAGCCCCCAGAGAATACCAAAAATAGACTGTGGGGCTAGGGCGTGGCACCCCATCAGACTGGACTGGAAAACAATGTCAACAAACCTTGGACTATTTATAGGCTTTTCTTTTTTTTTTTTGGTTGTAGTTGTTTTATTTTCTTTTGTTGATTTGTTTTGCTCTGTCTTGTTTTTTGTGCATGTTATTATCTCAGGTCTATCTAGATAAGATAGACAAGATAAACAATCTGGAGGAGAAAACACGGGACCAATGGTTGGTGGGGGTCATGGGAGGGGGGGAAAGGAAGTGGCTGTTAACAAACCCAAGGAGAAGAGAATAACAAGTAATCTAAAATCAATGGTGAGGAGGGTGTAGGAGGCCTGGTAAGGCTTGATCAAGGGCAATGTAACAGAGGAATTACTGAAACCCAAATGAAGGCTGAACATGATAGTGGGACAAGAGGAAAGTAAAAGGAAACAGAAGAAAGAACTAGGAGGCAAAAGGCATTTCAGAAGTCTAAATACAGGCATGTGCATATGTAAATATATTTTCATAATTTGATGGGGGAATGGATCTATGCACATATATTTATAGGTGTAGTATTAAGATAGCATATGGACATTGGGCCTCTACTCAAGTACTCCCTAAACACAAGAAAACTTTATTCTATTAACCTAGCATTCCATGATGCTCACCTTTCCGACGTGATCGCTAAAGACAAAGTGAGTGCATAAGCAAGTGTGGTGAAGAAAGCTGATGGTGCCCAGCTATCAAAAGATATAGCATCTGGGGTCTTAATGGCTTGAAGATAAACAAGCAGCCATGTAGCTGAGAAGCAACAAAGCCCACATGGAAGAAGCACACCAGCCTGTGCGATTATGAGTTGTCAATGGGATCAGGTATCAGACATCAAAGACCCAGAACAAAAAATGATATCATTGTGAATGAAGTGGAGTGCGGAGTGGAGACCCAAACCCCATCTGTAGACAATTGGACATCCCCTTACAAAAGGGTAGCAGGGAGGAGATGAGCCAGTCAGGGTGCAGTAAAGCACGGATGAAACAAACAAACAAACAAACAAACAAACAAACAAACAAACGGACGAGGAGGGCGAGGCAATGCCCTTTTAAGTTAGCCACCTACAGGCAAGGGTGAGTTGCCAATAGCAATTTTGGTTGAAGGGTAGTAGGTTCCAGAAAGTGCAGGAAGTGAGAAATTGAAAAATGACTTATCCTTTGAGGGCTTTTGTTGTCAGACAGAGGGAGAAATGCTGATGTAGACCCGATGGTTAATGGTTTGGGTCAACCCAGAACTGCCTAAGAAGAAATGCCTGGTGACCACGTCTAGAAAAATCAGCCTTTGGAAACTCTATGGAGCACAATTCTACTCTGAGACATCGTGAGTGTCCATGAAGCAAAGTAGACATGGCAGCCATTTGTATATGGTAGCTGGAAGGGAGTGTAGGGAAAGGGAGTATATTTTTTTCTCATTCTAATGGGAACGATAGAGTAGTGAGGAGGAAAGCACGAACATCGAATGTCTAGAACATGGCTTAGTATGAATGGGCAAGAGGGAACAGGACCTGGGCATAATGCAGGGGCCGGCTCTTCCATCAGGAAGGAGAGTGTGGAGGGTTCTGTTGGTGGCTACTATTTTATCAGTGAAGGACACACATATGAGAGAAGAAGGTGAGGTGGAAGAAGTGAAGGTAAGAAAACAAACCCCCCTTACCCAACTCCCTACCATTGAGCCAATTCTGACTCGTAGTGACCCTCTAGGACAAAGTAGAAATGCCACTGTGTATTGAGACCGTAGCTCTTCACGAAAACACAAAGCCTCATCTCTCGATTTCTAACTGCTAACCTTGTGCTTAGCTGCCCAACCCGTCACCCCTATGTCACCAGGGCTCCAGGTTTGAGAACTGAGGAGGAAAATGACTGTCTAGGCGATTGTGAGAACAACTAAGTAACATGTGCATGTAGTGGTCTTGAAGTAGACCTGGGGAAAGCCAGCACATCACCTTTGTTCTAGTCACCCTCATTGTGTAGAGGCAGGAGCAAAACCGTAGAGTCAAACGTCAATCAGTGAGGATTTGGTGTGGTGAGTGGGTCCACATAGACAGGTGTGCCTGGGGAGGAGCAGGAGGGGAAGAGCCTCGAGGGAGGGAATCAGGAAGCAGAAAGTCCTGGTGTGAAAGTCACGATGCAGGTCACTGAGGACAGCGACAGGAGCCAGGAATTGGGGTACAGCTGAAGCGGGGGAGGGGAGGGGGCGAGACACTCTAGAACCGATGGAGGGAATTGAGACAACCACTCTCCTGTAAGAAGGTAAGATGACCCCAGTTGAAACAAACCATTGTTTTTTATGGGAGAATATTAAGAAAAACAGGATCTTAGTCCATAAATGTGCATGTAGCTGGTTCTGCCCAAGTATTTGAAGCACTAAGGGAGAGCAGGGGTGGACTCATAACAAGAGCTGGACATGCTGCCGTGGCTTACACCGCCTGTCTAGCCCCCTTCAAGGCCACAGGCTGCTCTGATTGATGGTAGGAGGGAAACGTGGGTAACCTTTTCTCCAAATGAAGGTAAATGTCATCCACCAATGGTGTCAGGGAAGAATATGGACTATTTCATTTGTAATCTCTTAGAATTTCTGATTTATTTATTCTACAGGCAAGGCAAAACAAAACAGTTCTTTGCCTTTTTTCTTTCTTTCTTGGCCTCTTAACAAAGATCCAAGTACTTAGGTTCTCCCTATTTCATCCTTTCTCACTTTCTTTCATCCAGTACAGAGCATGTCTTGCAGGAAATAAGCCTACAGGGAAAGGGAAAGAAGGTAGGTGTAGCTAAATCCACTCAAATAGCGAAGCAGAAAACATTTAAACACATGATATTCAGGTTACTCATGCGGGACTGCATACAGGAGAGAATAAGGAATTTATGATGTGTAGCAGAATGGAAGCAGTCCCACTTTCGTGGTCAGTGCAGTCATTCAGCCAGAACTGACTGGGCAGCTGCTAGATAAAAGGTGCTGGAGACACAAAGGCAAACCAGGGCTTATCAAGACAGCCAAGCTCTGGTACATGCTTTGGGAGAAGGTGATGAGGGCCCCGGGTACACTGAATAAGCGGGCCAAGTGGGCTTTCAGTGCTATGATGGTAGGTAGGTGGTCAGGGAAGGTGCTTTTGAATAAGAATGGGGCTTGGCACAGAATGGAGTGGGGAGATGCCAGGTGGAACCTGGGAGAGGTACTGGGGCAGAAGAGAAGGTTTCAAGACCGAGGAAGGCAAGATGCTGAGGCAACTCACCCTGATCCATCAAGGAGGTTGGACAAATGCACTAAGAATGCACTGACAACTCATGCAGAGCGTCCAATCTTCAGATGTGCCTAGAGCCATGGTCCGGGCGAGCTGAAGAGAGGGCGGCTAAGCAGGGAGGCGGGGACCATTTGGGGAGCACTGGCTGGTAGCCACACGGGCACACTTAGGCTAAAAATTACCCATTGAGGGCGACAGAAGAGTTTGGAAATGGATAATGGTGATGGTTGTACATGATAATGAACACAATGGATGTCACTCATTGCTATCTGCAAAAAATGCTGAAATGGCAAACGTTTTGAACTATAGACAGAAGTAGTCCCCTGCTTACAGTGGGAGTGCAGGTCCAGTGACTGGCATAAGCGCATTCTGATGTTATGTCAAACGCGTCATTTAAAATTTTCATGATTGCCTTTTGTCATTATTATCTTTGTAAATCACGCCATTGAACACCTGTGATCGAACACTTGAGAGTCACATCTGCACACTATGGCCTACAACCCTTTCGGAGCACATAGGACTAACATGAAATGCACAACGCAAAAACGCAACTGAAAAACCAACAACAGCCAGTCGTGTGACTGGTTACCACACAAATACCTCATAAATAAAAAAATCAAGGACGACCTGTGTGTGTGTGTGTGTGTGTGTCCTCAATAAATAGGGAGCCCTGGAAACACAGGAGGAACCCTGGTGGTGCAGTGGTCAAAAGGCTCAGCTGTTCAGGCCCGGGTCAGCAGTTCAGGCCCACCAGCTGCTATGCAGCAGAGAGATGTAACAGCATGTCTCTGTAAAGATTACACTGCAGGGGTCCTCAAACTTTTAAAACAGGGGGCCAGTTCACCGACCCTCAGATCCGTTGGAGGGCCGGACTATAGTTTAAAAAAAAACTCTGAACAAATTCCCATGCACACTGAACATATCTTATTTTGAAATTAACAAAAGGGAGGGTGGGGGGGGTGGCAAAAACACCGGGTGGGCCAGATAAATGTCCTTGGCGGGCCACATGCGGCCCACGGGTTGTAGTTTGAGGACCCCTGGTTACAGCCTCAGAAGCCTATGGGGGCAGTTCTACTCTGTCCTCTGACGGTTACTAGGATTCAGAATTAACTCGACAGCACCCCGCCACCACCATAAGCAAAAATAACTCATCGTTGATCTGAAATTCAAATTGGCCTGGGTGCGTGCTCTTTGTATTTGCTACATTGGGTGGCCCTACCTAAGAGGCAATGGCAACAATGCAAATGAGAGTTAATGAGGACTTCGAGGAAAACTGGCAGGAGCAAGATGAGGCTTTCTGCTCCCATTAAGAGTTACAGTCTCGGAAACGCCACGAGGACAGTCTGTTCTGTCCTATAGGGTCCCTGTGACTCTGAACTGGCTTGATGGCAGTGCGTCTGGCTTGAGCGAGAGAGGACGAGTGAGAGTGTGTACTTGACTGCCAGGAAGAGGGTGAGCAAAACCAGAACCCAGGGGGCCCAACGGGTGCAGTAGGACACACTGACTTGGGGGCTGTGGCTGGTGCTGTGGCCCGGCTCAGGAGGGGCCTGGAGTGACGTCAGCTCCTGGCCTGGACTGTAGCACACCAGGGAAGATGAGCAGCTGGGGCTCTGCGGGCTGACTTGAAAGCGGAAGCCTGGAACCCACAAGGAGAGGTCTCTCTGTGGGAGGAAGTGCAGCCATAGTGGGCCAGCATCAGGGCCTTCGGCCCGGACTTGGCTGCTCTCCGCAGCAGGATGGTAGCTGGGACAGCCCCTTGTGCAGGGGTCTTAGACTGGCCGCTAAGGCAGACTGGAGGAACTTCAGAAAGGCGTCACGGGAGCCACAAGCGCAAACTCTGGTGGGCAACGTGAACTGGGACAAAGGTGTGCAGTGTAGCACTGGCTGGAAAAGAGATTCTGAAGAAAGTCTATGAAGCTGCCCTCAAGGCAATCTGGGAAATTGTACCCAAGTGTCAAACTGGCCTCAGGAGAAACGTTTTTCCCCTCCGCCCTGAGTGGCTTTAACATTTTAAAACGCGCTGTGCAATCACCACCACAGTCAATTAACAAACATTTTCTTCATTTTTGTTTTCATTATTAGTAGCTCCCCATTTCCAGCCAACCTCCCCTGCCATAACCCTGAGAAATAATTGACCTCACGCCTGCTTCTGTAGGTTTACCTCTCTTGGATTTCATATAAAGAGGAATACACTTTTAAACCAAGACATTGTTCTTTGGTTGGAGTACTGCTCTCTTTGGTGACTCGGGTTTCAATTATCATCTTGTATTTTGCAAAACCTTTATCAGCCACGTGGCACAAATGTCTTGGCGCATATAGTCAGAGTGGGCAGGCAGAGGGCTTTTTCCTGAACAAGGCAACAGAAGCATCAGACCAATAATATAAACGCTGCTCTTGCTTTCATTTTTCCTTCACAGGAAAAAACATCAGCATCAACTTGCTTCTAAAAGTAAGACGGGCTATAGAGTTCCATCGAACCCGGCACAGACATCAAGGTTCTCCAAGAGTACGGCATGCTTAGGGTTTGCGGTAGTTGGGAAAGGATCACGAAGGGGGAGGGGGAAGAAATGGAGTGAAAGAGTGCACTGGGTTTGCAGAGGACTACCGAGAATGCTGCTGCGGTAGAGACGAAGCCAAGGATGCGAGGAACTAGGAAAGGGAAGGGGGTCGGAGCAGGGAAAGGAACTCAGCTCAGCCTAGGTTTCTCACTGGGCTTCGGCCACCATACTGAGAATGGGTTAACCAAGTTTTCCAAAGACGCCCTGGCTTCCAAGCCCAAGGGAAGTGCAGGCAGACAGCTGACCACCTCTGTGTCTGCATGCTCCTTACAGTGCGCTCCTCTCCTCTCTTCTCCCCATCTCCTCTCCTCTTCTCCCCTCCCCTCTCCCCATTGAACCATCTTCAATTCCATCATCAAGCATTTCGTCCAAAGTGCTACTGGGTCGGTCCTAACTGTCAGTTGGTAGCCCAGCGTGAACTTTTTGCATGACCCAGGAACATTTTCTAAGCCTCAGACCCCTGTTTTTAAAACACACAACTCCTGGGATTTATCGACTTGAATTCTTAGGACACAGAACCTTGGCATTGACCAGCTTAGTCTACTCGTAGGCCTACTGCTCCATGGCACCCATGCCCGATCTCACTGGACCATGATGTCAATCACTCAGTAGCCCAACCCTGGTGCTCATGGGTCTTTTTCAGAGCTTAGTTCTATCACATATGGTGTGGGGCGATGACCTTTCTCTGTCCATCCTCTGACCCTTGAAGCATGCATGGCCAGGGCCTTGCAAGGACTCTGGGTTTGATCCCTTTAGACTTTAAAGCACATATCTCATCAAAGCACATTTCTGTATTATGAGCTGTCCACGATGCCCCATTCTTTTCGGGAGGCGCAAAACTCCCCACCCCGTAGCCTGCATGACTTCATGGCCCAGAGTGCAGGGCAGCACAGGAAAGCCGCATGATTATCTAAAGACTTCATGCGCCCGACTCAGATTCCTGCCTTCCAGACCTAACAAAGCGTTTCCATTTTCTAAGGGGTAGAAAGGGGCGCTGAGACATCTACCTCTCAATTATGAACATTTGCAATGAATCCCGTCCGTTTTAAGATAGAACCTTTCAAGATGAGCTCTGGATTACGATGCAGCGTCTCCCATGACATTCTAACCCCACCATTCCTAATCTCTTTTTTAAAAAGCAAAACCAACCAACAAGAAACCCCAGCAGCAAAGCAAACTCCTGGGAGCAGAACGAGCAAAGAGCCCCGCGGTTCCTCAATATTCCAGAAGGGATTCCACGGAGGAGCTCTGGGTGGGTGGGTGAATATGGAGCACAGTCAATACCAAGAGCAGCTGCTGATTACTGAGGGATAAAACACAACCAGCAAAATTATCACTCTTGTGAGATTATTTGCTGAGGATAATCCTGTTGGCAAAATCATGTTAAAGTCATAATTATCTACAGACAGCTAGCTAGCTGCTGATCTTACATAACTCAGTGCTGCATTTCCTTCATGTCCATGACTATGTCTCAGTTCCCACAATGTTAGGTTTCCAGAGTGGGTGACACTCCAGCATGCTGAAGGAATTCACACCGAAGCCCGTTTTGTCATCCAAGTTGGTTTTTATGAAAGACACGGCAACTTTCAGGTTTTACAGTCTCAAAGGGGTTCACAACTGGGACTGAACAACCACGTGGAAAAGAGCACCCACACGTGTGGAACTTAGGGGTGATCCTGGGAGGCCAGAAGCCCAAGAACCCCAGAGGCTGAAAGCATGTGGGCCATTAGGCTGGGGGACCTCCAAGTAGGCCCAGAGTGGGCCTATGTGCGCCAGCATTGGGGAGGGAGATCTTCCCCCGCTCCCTGCTTTTGACCAGGAGCAGGGTAAGAGAGCATCCCAGAGCATGCTCCCTGACTTTATTCTAGCCCACCCCCTGGCTGGGCAAAGGCTGGGTTGATGGTATTGGCTGACTCCATTGGCTGAGTTAGGCCCACCTGGGTGAAGTCATGAGTCTGGGCCCAATTTGGCCCGCCCAGGTGTACCTCCCACCTGGCTTGGAGGCTTGAGTATGAGCATGCTCAGTTTATGTCCCATTCTGCTTACTCATTCCATTTCTATATACATCCAGTGCAACCTGTTTGCAGTGCCCTTATGTGACCTTATGTCCAGCCATCAGTAATTCTTCCCTGCATCTCCCCCTTTCCCAGGCTAGCAAGGCTATCTCTGGATTTGAGGGTCACTTTCTCCAGGAAGCCACCTTGCCCCCCTGGACTCCCTATGCACCATGTACTTTGATGTCCTTACACTGAGCCCCACCAGTTCCTAGTGTCCTGGTACAATGGACTCACCTGTTTAGCTGTCTCCCACACTAACCCACCAGCTCCTAGAGACAGGCTTGCTGGCTTGCTCGCTCATCCCATGCTAGCACTGCACCTGACTGTGTTCAGCAAACATTTGTAGAACTGAAGGCAGATCCAGAAATTGAGAAAGAAAGCAACGTAAGTCAAATGCTTGAGACAAACATTGTTTGGGTTTTCCATTCTGCTGTTCCCTTCAAAGATGTCTCTGGGTGGTGCAAACAGTTTGCATGGCTGTTAACTGGCAGAGTGGTGTTTTGGACCCACCCAGCTGCACTGTGGTAGAAAGGCCTGGTGATCTCGTTCATACAGATTATAGTCAGAAAACCTAAACAGCAGCAGTTCGTCTCTGTAAACCATGGACTTGCCATGAGTCAAAACTGACTTGAAGGTCATGTTTTTTTTGGTTTTTCCTTTCAAAGTGCTTTCATCTTTACTTTTAAATTACAAGCAACTGCTAATTAATTCTGCCTGCTCCTAAGCTATGCCACTTTAATTTAATTCCAGCCACAAAGGCTTCCATGATGATGATTAGCATAGCCAAAGAGGCCATTAATCAGCAACTTACAGTGAATGGCTGGAAAAGATCATCTCCTGAATAGGAGACATATTTCATGTCCAGACCAAAATACTCTTTGTTTTTGGTGGTGGTATTCAGTTTGACCACTCCTTTGGCTCTTTAACACTTCTTTTTAGGCCCCATAGGCATCTAATCAAAATTAACACGAGCATAAGCCTTTCTGGTTTATTTGCTGTTTTATTCAACACAGTTCCTCTGCTTATATATACTAAATATTTACTCGCCCAAATTGCCCTCGCCCCCAAAATAGAGTTCCTGATTTATATAATTTTTCAATGAGTTTCCTATTCATTAGCCCTTTCGGGAAGAAACTGTATCTGAGCTTGTTTGGCAATTCTGCGGCAACATCAGTTTCACTTTCTTATTTTGTAAGTTTCCATGGTCAAAGTTTAAGCCCCTTAAACAAAACGCATTAATCAAAAAAGTACATCACTCGAGCATGTAGGTATGACTATATTAAAATGACAATCATATTCTTTTCTTTAGAGCAAAGTCAGTGGCATGTAAATACTCAAAATCAGTAATCATAATGTTTATGTTGATTTGCACTGACACCTGCAGTGGACAGTAACTCTGTTAGTCATGGGAAAAGTGTCATGCTGGTGGGAAACCTCACCTCTCC
>NW_022103896.1:85577323-85579777 GCF_000313985.2 Echinops telfairi | reverse complement strand
CTTAGCATAATCAGGGAGGACTCCTAAAGTTCTGATATAGAAAGAAAGCCTTGAGAATAAATATGGATACACAGAAGTTGCTACCTTCCTCATTTTACCAATTTCCAGGTCATAATAATTGGGTAAGATTAATACTTAGGGGCAAGCTATGAGAGAGCTTCAAGAAGTACATGGCAAAATAGAACTTCCCCACAAGCTTTCTGAAGTCCCCTTGTGCGTCTTGAGCATTTTGTGTTTGGGCACTAAATATTCCGGTATCTATCGCTAAAGTTCAAAAACAAAGCTAAACAAACCATTACATCTGATAGGTGAAATCTTTAAGAGAGAAAATGCATCATTTGAGTAGTATTAGTGCAAAATGATCACAGGAGCAACTTCGACCATTGGTGGCAACATTCGTCAAGTGCAAGAACTACTGAAAATGAAATCGATAAGTTTTTGTGAGAGAAAAGCTGTGCAATTACAGTTGTTGACATAATTATGATAATAAATATCATTTATTTTAGCTTTGTCCAGCGTATCTCAACCTCTATCTTACTTGAAACTAACAACCTCTAGAAGTGAAATAGTTATTTATATGTTACAGATGAGGAGGTGAACTTGGACTTGTTCAAGATTTCAAAAGCTACTAGGTAGAACTGCTGGAGTTAGTTCTGGACCTTCCCACTCCAGAGAAGGCGTCTCCTCTGCACCCACTGTCCATCTTCTTTCAAGTTCATTTTTTTCTTCTTATATGCAGCCAAGGCTGGAAGGGAATTATACAAGTCTTTCGTCTATGAAAATGTCAAACTTCCTCCTTAGAGTGGTGATTTTCTGATTTCAGCACAAAAAGCACACAATGGCTCAACTGAATAGACGCTGCAAAGCGCAGGTGAAATCTACGTTTGTCAAGATTTCGTAAGAAGGCAGCATCGAGGGGCGAGGGAAGAGAAGAGGGCGGAGCTAAGCAGTGGTTCTGACGGGAAGGGCAGCAGCCACCAAGCCTCTCAGCGCTCATCATGGGATAGGAAGTGATCGCATCAGCTTGCTCATGAACTGCTAGGCCACCACACGCACTCACTCCTGCCTTGACGCTTCCTGTCTCAAGTGGGGTCTGGGTAGATGGGAGGAACACAGAGAAGTAGGTCCTGGGGAAAGGGAAGTAGCCAGATGAGAGGGGATGAGAGAAATTCCCAGTGCGGCCTTTCTCCCATGCCTCATTCTCCCGGAGCTGGGATGAAGGAGATCAAGACTCTTTCGACTTTCAGTGACCCATCTCCTTCTGCTAAAACAGTGCTGACTTTATAACCCTCTGTGAACATTTAAATTCCCAATGCCTGGATGCTCTTGACAATGCTTATAGAAGAAAGAGCATCAACGTATTTTATAGTCTATTGCTTGTTAGAATTCAAACACCAAGTGGACTTGCTTACGCTTTCTGCCACTGTTCTTCTCATTAGGAAAGCACGGAACGAGAGCTGAAAGGCAGGGTGAGCGAACATCTGAGCGCCAGAGGTCATCTGTCCCCTTGGGCTAGGACTGCTAACATTGACCATTCTCATGTTATGCACTGTGGAAAAGTAAGAACGTCCATAAGTGGCACACGATAGAGAGGACACGGTGACAACTGCCAGCCAGCTTTCTTTAAGGATGAGATTGTTTCCAAAAGAGGAGTTCCGGGGTGAGGCAAAAGGTTAAGCAGTTGGCTTTGATGGGAAAGGCTAGAGGCTCCAGTCCATTCAGAGGCACCTCTACAGGCAGACCTGGTGATCACCTTTCTGAAAAATCAGCCCATGAAAAGCCCAGGGAGCACAGCTCTGTTCTGAAAAACACAAGGTCAACAGGAGCCGAAATCAACTTAATAACAGATGGATGCTCATATAAAAGGGAGGCATGCTGGGTCGTACCGCTCTTCTCTGCATTCTCCAGGGGCCATGTATCAGGTACATGTGACAGAAAGTTAGTGTCTAAAATGTGTGGTTTCAAACTGAACTCGAAGTGTATAGGCCTAATTCTTTATGGCCAAGGTCAAGCTCCTCTCCTCATGTTACCAATACTGGACTACGTTACAAGCAAATGAAATAAGTCGTAAGTAAGGGTGGGACAGCAGACTGCCTCTTGAGCTCCACCTTGAAGTAAGGACTGCAGAAGAACCTCCTTGGCTCTGCTCAGGGGAGTTCATCACCAAAGACGAACGCCGCGGGAGAGGGCGCTACAGGGTAAACAACAGGGAATTCGTGCTCAGGACTTCATGAATGCTGAGGACTCGCCTGCTGACGCTGTCAAAGTCAATGACCGTAAGCCACGTACTCCATCAGTTCTACCAATGACCACTGCAAGAAGTGAGGTTCTAGGTCAGGTGGACTATGAGTTGGACTTGGGGAATGGGCTTGGCTGGAAACCAGTGGTGGTAGCTTGGACTTCAGCTCTTTCTTGTCATCAAGGAAACAACTGAAGCTACTTGAATTATTTATT
>NW_022103896.1:85563615-85576858 GCF_000313985.2 Echinops telfairi | reverse complement strand
AGAAAAAGTTACCTCTATGTCATAAAATAAGCTAAATTATTTCATATTTTAAAAGTAGCTAGACAGAGACCAAAGCTTGAAAAGATAAGGACCGACTCTCCTCTTAAGCCTCTAGAGACAATGTTTTGAGGATGATGATGATGGCAACAAATGTACAAATGTGCTTGACACAATGGATGGATGGATTGTGACAAGAGTTATACGAGCCCCCAATAAAATGATTAAAAAAAAATCCACTGGCCATGACCTTGCCAAAACATTCATTTTGGCCCACTGAAATTCACTTTAGACACCTGGTCACCAAAACATGACAGAATAACTGTGCTGTTTTAAGCCACATATAAATAGGTAATAAGACTTCTAATTGGATCTTAGAAACTTGTCTTATGAGATAAACCACATAAAAAAAAAATCAAATACAAAAAAGCCATGGAACAAAAATAGTCCTTCTTCAGTTACGGTGCACATCCGAATGGATGGCATTCCCAGAATTCAAGGCACAGATCAGACATTCAGGCAGATTGCAACAGCTTCAATCAAGATTCATCACATTTGAATCAGACCCCGCTGACCCTGCTGTCCTACCTTTCATTTCTCTATCAGCCTCTTTCCGCATTGGGGGACGGATATCATAATCTCCCAGTACTCCTCCAACCTTGCAACCAATGAGGATCACTCAAGTATCTACCCCAAGGAGAGCCTCATTGATTGGTGTCAGGTGATGTGGGATACAAGCTTATCAGTTGTCAGCTTCTTCCATTTCCTGCCCCCCTCCCCACAGAGTAAGCACATCTATGCCCCTCCCCATAATCTCTCCTCTTCCTAGGGAGCAGTGATTTTTTCCCACTGATGTCGGTAAATCCTTGGCGTCACAAAGAGTCCCTCATGGGCCTGCTTGCTGAGGATGGGAAAAAGGTTAAAAATGCAGGGCACTGGGCCCTGCACCCTTGACCAACCACAGCACTTGAAATGGCTTCTGACTGGCAAAGTGGGCATATTGCCTGCATTTTTCTATTACTTGGGGGAAGATAAATATTTTTTTTTCATATTAGATACTAGATGAGTTAGTTAATTGTGCCAGCCTGGCCGATAATCACATGTGGTGCTGGTTGAAAGGCGGAGGGATAAATGGGTGGTGAAGCCTCGCCTTTCTAGTTCTCGGGTCTCTTGTTTTGTGATGGTTGTATCGGGTGCAGCTGCCTTAGCAGTTCCCTGCTTCAGCTTGCAAGATGGACTTCCTACAAGACATCCCCAAGGAGAAGCTACATGGACCTATCCCGATGCAGCCCTGGGTGCTGGAGCAGCTGTGTGGAGACCCCTGCTAGTGCTGAGATGCTTGTAAGTTCACTGACTCAGCTTTCCTCCTGCAGTCGGCATCATTGCCTCTGTTTTGTGAGGTGGAGGACTTTGTGGATTGGTGTTGGGTTAATGGGTTAATGTTGGACTTGTGGGCTTGGGCAGCATTGGGTTGGGATGTTTTCGTGATGCACCTTTTCTTTACATAAAACTCTCTCTTATACATGAGTGGCTGTGGATTTGTTTATTGCTTGCATTTTTCTATTACTTGGGGGAAGATAAATATTTTTTTTCATATGAGATACTAGAGCTCCAGATAACACCTGACTCTCCTGTCAGATAAGGAACCTACTGAGCTGCCAAGTTGTGGTAGGGTGAGACAAGGGTTGAGAAGATGTACTTCTGACGCTATTATAGGACTGATGGGGGCCAACTCTCGAATGTTTTCCCAGCTACTACTAACCAGCTTGGAAACGTGTTTGCACATGCTAACCCCTTTGACTTGGCTGTCAACAATAACTCCTTGATGTAGGAATTATTACATCCATTTTATATGTAAAGTGGAAAGGGCTTCCTGAAAGTGGGCTGGTGACAGAGCGATAGAGCTAGGACACAAATCATCTTCAGATTCTGAACTCCAGCCCCCTTCTCGGCACTCAATTCCAGGTGACGTGCTCTGACCCTATCTTATAGGAATAGCTACCATGTAATTATTCATTTTCTCGATCTCGCATTCCCAAGAAAACCTTCTAATTTCCCAGCGAAGGAGGGTCTGAAGGAATAAATGGGAAGAAGAAATTAAAATCACCAAGACATTCTTTCTTAGAATTTCCTGAGTTCTTTCGGGGTCTTTTGGGATTTAAGGTAGCTTTCCCAGTAGGAACGATTCATGTACAATATTGAGGAACAAATCAATCAAACAACTGAATGTGACTGAGGGGTACAAGGAAACTACTAAAAGGCGAGATGATCCCTGGCTGAGTTCTGGTGCTTCGAAACCGCGGAAGAGGCTGCAGAGGGGGGCGGCAGGTCAGTCAGCTCCTGGATCTGAGGTAGCATATGGTCAAGAGCCAAAGAGACTGAAGGAAGAAGTCAAAGTTGCACTGAAGGTATTGGCAAAAAAGCAAGGCTCCAGGAATTCATGGAATACCAATTGAGATGTTGCAACACAGAGATGCAACACAGGAAACACTCACTCATCTGTGCCAAAAATTTGCATGACAGCTATTTTGTCAACTAACTAGAATAGATCCATATTTGTGCACATTCCGAAGAAAGATGATCCAATTGGACATGAAAGTTATGGAACAATGTCATTAATATCACATACAAGTAAAATTTTGCTGACAGTAATGAATAAATAGTCAGTATCTGAACAGGGAACTGCCTGAAAATCAGGCTGAATTCAGAAAAGGATGTGGAACAAGTGATATCATTGTTGACATCAGATAGATCTTTTTTTTTTTTTTTGGACATCAGATAGATCTTAGTGGAAAGCAAAGAATACCAGAATAATGTTAACTGTGTTTTTTTGACTATACGAAGGCATTCGACTATTTAGACCATAACAAACTATAGATAACATTGAGAAGAATGGATTTTCCAGCACAATTCATTGTGCACCTATGGAACAGGTACATAGACCAGGGGCAGTTGTTCGAACAAAACAAGGAGCTACTGTGTCATTTAAAATCAGGCAGGGTTGTTTCCTCTGACCATACTTGTTCAATTTATAGGCTGAGCAAATATTTCAAGAAGATTGAAAAGAACTCAGCATCAGAATTGGAGATTTATTAATAATCTTTGATATAAAAATAAGACAGCTTGAGAAAAGTCAAGACTTGAAGCCTTTATTGATAAAAATCCTCACACCTGACCCAATAAGCCACATCAAGATAATGTAGAAAACATTGAAATTGTCAAGGGTTTCCTTCTACTTGGATCCACAATCAATGTCCATGGACGCAGAGTCCAGAAAGCCAATGTCCAATTGCACTGGACAAATCTCTGCAAAAGACCTATTTAAAGTACTAAAAGGGAAAAATATCACTTTTAGGACTAACACCTTAGTCCTGACCCAATGGTTCTGACCCAAACTATGGTATTTTTCAATCACCTCATCTTCATGTGAAAACTAGACAATAAAATAGATTAGAGAAGAATTGATGTATTGGAGTTATGGTATTGCCAAAGAATATTAAATATACTATAGAATTCCCCGATAACAAATGAATCTGTATTGAAAGAAACACATCCAGAATGCTCCTTAGAAGCAAGGACGACAAAACTATGTCTCACTGTCTTTGATTATTAGGAGAAGGCAGTCCCTGGAGAAGAACATCGTGCTTGGTAAAGTAGAGGGTCAGCAGAAAGGAGGAAGACCCTCAATTAAACAGATTGACACAATGGCTGCAACGATGGGCTCAAACACATTAACTACTGAGGATAGTGCAGAACTAGGCTATATTTTGTTCAGTTTTACATAGGGCCACTGAGTCTGAACTACTTAACATCTAGCATAAACATTATATGAAAATCCCATATGTGGTAGTTATATAATCTGGTGTCAACTTGAGACTATTAAGAGTGAAGGGGTGGAGTTTAGCCTGTCAATCAGGTCGCAGCTTGATGACCTTATTTTACAGAGATAAATAGTTAGCTGGAGGTGGGATGCACACTCACTTCCTGCTAGACATTCCTGTTGATAAGCTATATGGAGCTATGCTGATGGCAGTCAGAGCCTTGGAGCTGGAGGAGCCACGTGGAGACCCATGCCAGCACTGAGATGCTTCCACCACCACTGGATCCACAATACTTTCCACCCACTGGCCCGTGATCTTCCTCTACTGAGCATCATTGCATGTGCTACATGAGTCTGAAGAATTTATAGACTGGTAATGGACTAATACCAGATTTATGGACTTGACCTGGTCTGGCTGGGATGTTTTCTTAATTTACAATTACTCTTTGCTATAAAGTTATCTTACACACACACACACACACACACACACACACACACCTAAAAGTCAACAACTGGCATCATTCAAGTAGTTCCTTGATAATGCAGCTCTCTTACTGTGTTCCTAGGTGACTTGCCTCTTCTCTAAATACACTTCTGTAAATATGATTCCCAAATCAACAAATTTGCAACTCCTAGGCTAGTACTGGAAATATTACAAATGGACACTTCTCAGAACAAGGAGGAGTGGAAAGGGTAGAGTAAGGAAGCAAATGCGTTGATCTGTTTCTAGAATACAGATAATTTATTACAGGTCAAAGCTAGCCTTGACTTGTATAATATCCTTTTCTCAACAGTGTTTTCAATTCTATACCATTGGCTAAACTAATGATACTGTCTCAAATGTGTAGTGATTATGCATTGGCCCACTAATCGCATTGGTCAGCAGTTTGAAGTCAGAGCCAACTCTGCAAGGAAAGAATGAGGCTCTCTGACTCCTGTAAAGATTTGCACACTCAAAAAAAAAAAGATTTGCCTACTCAGAAGACTCGCAGGGAAGTTCTCCCCTGCCCTATAGGGTCACTATGAGTCAGCACGGACTTGATGTCAGTGGAAGTGATGTCCCAGGGGGATGACCGATAATGTTCTCTAATACAAAGTGACAATCATGTCTCTGAAGTGATCCAGAGGCAAATATAAAGCATAGATATAGGAATGGACTTTGGGATTCCACTTAAGTCCAGCCACCACCTAAGAATAATGAGGGTTTTTTAAAAATCATTTTATTGGGGGCTCATACAACTCTTATCATAATCCATAAATACGTGAACTGTGTCAAGCACATTTGTACATTCGTTACCCTCATCATTCTCAAAACATTTGCTCTCCACTTGTGGTGACATAATTTTGTGTCAACTTGAAGATACGTATATAAAAGTGTAGGAGTGGAATCTAGTCTGTCAAATCCGGTCATAGCCTGATGTTGGCTCCAGGTGGGCATGGCCTTCTCATAAGGAGGGTCCTGGGAACCTCCCCTTCTCCCTCGGCCTTGACCTTCCTGCTGGCTGACAAACTCAACAGCTGCTGCAGCCCTGCTATGTTTTCTACTGACCTTGGAGCCACACGACTTAGCATGCACCGGCCTGTGACTTTCCTGCATTCTGCATCATTGCACGGGGCTGCGCGAATCTAAAGAGGGCCTTATGGACCAGTATTGGACTTATGGACTTACGATGGACTGGACTGGGATATTTCCTAGATATATACTAGCTCCTTGATATAGAGCTCTCTTCTACATACGTGAGTGTCACTGGATTTGTCTCTTTAGTCAACCCAGCCTAACACACGGCTGTAATCAATCCTGTGACATTCATCTTATCATGGTGGGGAGAGAGGAATAACCAGATAACCAGAGAGGTTAACTGGTCTTATAGAAGACAAAGACCCAATCAAAACTAGGTCTATGCACCCACAGTCTCTATGACACTCCTGCTCCTTTCTCCCCAAGGAGGGCACTTCTCAACATCTTTTCCTAACTGCCACTGGAAAACATCCAAAAGAAATGCCTTCTAAGAATGATGATGGCAACAAATGTACAAATGTGCTTGACATAATGGATGTATGTATGGATTGTGGTAAGAGTTGTATGAGCCCCCAATAAAATGATTAAAAAATAAAATGCCTTCTTTCTGAACAAAAATCCCATCATGAACTTTAAGAGAGGAAATCTTAGGGACATAGAGTCCATGTATGTTTTCCATACATTACCTGAGCTGAAAAGTCAATTAGTTTTGGAAGCAGGACTTTGCCACCTTCATCACTCTTCAGGAAATCCAGCAAACTGCCTGTGTGTAAAGTTAGAACCAGTTAGTGGAGTTCAAACACACAACGGACAAAACCCAATGAAAGAAGTCATCACCACTGCTCATTGCTGTCAAGTTGTCCTAACTAATATCAATCCCACTGTCAGGGTAAAACCACACTCCAGAGGGTTTTCAACAGCTAATTTGAGGAGAGTAGATCACCAGGTCTTTCTTTGGAGGCACCTCTGGGTAAACCTGAGTCTCCAACCTTTCAGTTAGATCCGAATATTGAACCATCTGCACTACTCTGAGGTAGGTGAGAGGACCTATCGAACTGATTAGCAGTATAGTACTGTGTGGCTACAAATGCTTTTCCCAAGGGTGGTCAAGGTCAGACCCCTCTAACCTGTTACCTTTGATCTCATGTGAAAAGTAGTGTGTGCTCCAGTTAGGGAAGGGAGCATTGGATACTACTTTTCTCCAACAGGTGTTTGAAAGCAATGACTTGTCAGGATGCTTTGTGGCTGAGACCTGATATACAAGGATAAGTCAAAAAGTTTTGCTACTCAGTTGCCAATCCACACATGCATGGATTTATTCCAAATGAAATATGTTTAAACATGCTTCTGCTATCAGTGGATGGCTACAAGCATGTTCTCTCAGTAAGACACATCTTTTTAGGGTGAAAGGGAGACACTTTTGGTTCCATGAAAAAAAATATTTTGAGAACAGAACCCATATAAAAATTTTAACAAAACTCAAGGGTGTATTTCTCCAAATCACTGAAGTTTGCTTCAAGTTTACAGGAATGCTCCCTAACAGAACACAATTTTTAGATGTATCAAGAATTTTGACGAAAGTTGGGAAGTCCACAAAGATGAGTCAAGAGAGGTAAGACTATCCACCTGAATGCATAAAGGTAACTTCAGTGAAGTCCAGAAACTGGATAAGATGACTAGGCTGTGATAGTCCCTCAAGTTGGGCTCTCGCCTGGTGACCGAGGCAGGTCCAGTTTCCAGCAAAGATCCTGGTCGCCGTGAGCTTTCACTTGCAGACTCTCTGGTCCTGTAACTACTTCCTCTTTGGGTTTGAGGAGCCATACTCTCATCTGCACGTGACTACAGGCCCTGGGTCCCCCAGGGTGCTCACCTTTAGCCATGTACTCTGTGATGATGTATATGGGCTCTTCCTTGGTGACCACAGCATAGAGTCGCACCAGTTTGTCATGCTGCAGCGTCTTCATGAGGTTTGCTTCTTCCATGAAGGCTTGCACCGACATGGTGCCGGGCTTCAAGGTTTTTACAGCCACTTTGGTGCTGTTGTTATAGTAACCTGGGGAGAAGAAAATGAAAAGGCAAGGCCTGCTTTATTATATTGAATATCATCAGAAAACCTCATTTGGTAGATACAACATTACGAGAAAAGTTGTAGATAGAAAAAAAGCAACATTATATAAATTTTACAGTCAGAGTATCAGAGGAAACTGGCAAAGGGTATATGAAAATTTTCTGAAATATCTTGACAACACTTCTGTAAACATCTGAAGTTATTTCAGACAATTTCAGATAATAATAATCAGATACATAAAAATGGTCTTAAAAGTCCATATACATTCCATCATGGAAACAAAAAAATATTCTTCTTATGAATGAGACATTCTCTATCCAAGACCAAAACAACAAAACAAATCCTAAACAACCAAAAAACTAAAACGAAACCCTAGATTCTGCATGATGATGTGCATGCATGCATGCTTTTCGCTTTCTCCAGTGGTGTTATTATGGATACTTTTATTTTTGTTTACCATAAAAATTAGAAAACCCAACAAGTTGCTACGGAATTGTTTCTAACTCACGCTGATGAGAATAGAATGCTGTCAAGTGAAATCACGAGACATTTCTGCCCAGGCATCTCTGTGTAGACCTCCCTATCGGCTTCCTCTACTTTTTTGCCTTTACTTGCCCCCAAATAATGCAAGTGCTGAGAAATGAAGTTTCCTCCAATCCTGATGGCATAATATTCATCATATACTCCAGTTTTTGGATGATTTATATTTCTCTAATTATGTATGACAGCTATCAAGAGGCAGACAAACAGAAAAAGAAAATACTGTGTTTGAAATCAGGAAAAGTATGTCTCAGAGTTGTAGCCTTTCACCATACTTATTTAATCTGTAAACTGAGCAAATAATTGGAGGCAATGGGCTATATAAAGAAAAAAAAACTCATAAAATTCAAATTGTAGGAAGACTTATTAACAACCTAAGATATATAGGTGACCATAACCCTGCTTATTGAAAGCAAAGACAACCCGAGGCATTCACTGAAGCAAAAAAAAAAAAGAGAGAGACAAACGCTATAGCCTTCAGTATGACTTATAGCTCAGTTTAAAGAAAACAAAACTCCTCACAACTGGGTCAATCAGCAACACCAGGATAAAGGGAGAAAAGGCTGAAGCTGTTAAGGAGTTCATTTTATTCGGCTCCATAGTCAAAGGTCAGGGAAGCAGGCGTCCTACAAGCGAATGACATACCGATTGGGTAAATCGACTGCAGAAGATTTCTTCAAGTGTTAGAGAAAGCGATGTGTCACCTCGAAGAGTAAAGTGTGCATGACCAAGCGATGGATGGGATGCTGAATGGCCTCCTTACATGTGAAAGTTGGACATGACTAATGGAGACTGGAGAAGAATACTGAATGTACCATGAATTGCCAGAAGAACAAACAAATCTGTATTAAAAGTAGTAAAGCCAGAATGTTCTTTAGAAGTGAAAAGGGCAAGACAGTCTCACGTAGTTTGTAGAATCAGCAAAAAGAGGAAAACTCTCATGAGCTAGACTGACAGAGCGGCCGAAACAACAGGCTGCAGGACTGTGGATGTGCCGCAGGACTGGGCAGTGTTTTCCTCTGTTGCTACAGTGGCTATCAGTTGGGGCTCACTAGACAGCACTTACAATGACATAAAACTATGGACGAGGGACTGTGGAGGAGGGAGGAAGAAAAACAAGTCGACGCTTTCCATGGGTAGGAAGAGAAGTTATGAGGAACTATGACAGCTATTAAAGACCTCTAACACTATGATAAGGCGTTTGAGGTGAATAATGAGTAAGACACATGTCCACCACAGTGTACGGGTGGCAGCGGTTTCTGTGGAATGATCTACAATACTGTAGGGCTGATGTTCTTGTGATCACAACAGGTGTGCTATTGATTCAGAACTTAAGATCGAATCCTACTTTATCAGGGCGTTCTCACCCGTTTTCATGTTTAATGATCCTAGTCATGAGATTTTGGTTATCAATATGGATGGAAAATGGTTTCATTTAAAATGTTTTTCAAGGTGGTAAAGACTTTCTAGTGGAGGGCCACTTTGCCACAGTTACAGAACGTCCCAAGGCCAGTGACGACTAGCTAGTTTGCTAAAATGTGCTTAGCTATTCCAGCTGAGTATGGCAAAACACATGGTGGTTTACCAAAAGACTGTAGATGGTTGAGTCTGGAGTTGGCTGGTAATTACATGTAATGCACTTGATTTGAAGAAGAATTTTTCAAGCACATTTGAATTCGAAATAAATATCCGTTCTTCTTTAAAGTTCCTTCACAGACCAAGATGTAAGAGGAAATAGCCTATTTAGCTCCACTGGGTAGACAGTCCCCTCAGAATATAATAATCAACAGAGGAAACTGTGTCATCCCAGTCATCTGTCAAGAGGATCACACAAGAGGAAACAGCTGCGGCAGAGACATCTCTTTCTTTTATCCCCACCCACCACTTCCCTCATCCAAGAGGGCCGTTCCTACTATTTGTTTACTATAGTCCCAGCCCCTCCTCCCCCCAAATCAGAACATGAAATGTTATGTTAGTCTATGAAATAATACCTTAAGCTTAAAAAAATGTATGAATGCCTTTTCAGGCTAAATACAAATAATTACAGAGGCTATCCATCTTAATGGGCTATTCTTTTTTCTATCAATGGGAAAAACTAGCCTTCTTAGCCCTTGGGAAATAAAAATTAACCTTTGGGGTTCAAAATGTCACCAACTTTGCTACTTGAAACGTTCTTGGATAGTTACAATGCAACACAAACATGCACGGGGTACCCTTTGACCATTAGTTTGTAAGATAACATCACTGATAGCTATTGTTTTTTATTTTATTCCCAGTATTCTTCTGTTAAATGCATTCAGCATGTGGAAGTTAGTTCAATAATTAAGGAGTCCCCTGGCCAAAAGCCAACCCCACAAAACAATAGAGCAAAAGATCCTAGGTCAAAATGCTCTTCTTAAAAAAAGGTCTTTTTCTTTCTCTCGCTCCCTTTCTTCCTTCAATGTAAGACTTGAAGGGTCCTATTCGTGGAGACGCATGTTTGTCAGAGTCGAACAGTGCTCTACAAGCTTTCCAATGCGGATTTTCTCTAAATAAATTGCCAAGTCTTTCTTCTGGGGAAACCCTGAGTGGACTTGAACCTCCAACCCAGGAAGTCCAGAAAGAGAAAAGAAAAATTAAAAGACAAATAACTATCCATATCAATATCCTAATAATTTTATCATACTATAATTTTGCAAGATGCTACTGCCATCTAGCCATTTTTGACTCAGAGTGACTCTGTTGGACAGAGTAGAACTGCCCCTGTGGCTTCCCTGGACTGTAATCTTTATGGGAGAGCAAAGCCCCGTCTTTCTCCCATGGAGTACCTGGTGATTTCAAACTGTTCATCTTGCCATTAGCAGCCCTACACATAACACCCTATGCTACCAGGACATTGAAAAAACAGAAAAGTTTACTTGAGATTCCTGTTTTACACAATTACATATACACCTAAGTCACATTTTCCTCACTTCTAAACCTCAGGTCTCTCAGAGACTACCCAGATCTACATGCAAATAAAAGTTATCTAAAATCAAAGTGCAAAGGCTTAGGATATAGCCCGGTAGACATCACAGGGGAAAGTGAGAAAAGGATGGGAGGAATTAATGTATCCAGAATTAGAAGCAACACGTGTTCTCAGTCCTCAAAGCACTAATGTGCTCGGATTGCAGGGGCACAGTTTCAAGGAAGTTTCAGTCATTCAGGATGGCTGTAGATTGGCTTTAGGGAGTCTTGATGGCACAGTGGTTAAGTGATAGGCTGCTAACTACAAGGTCAGCAGTTCAAAACCACCAGGTGCTTCACTGGCGGAAGATGAGGCTTTCTACTTTTCTAAACAGTTATTATCTGGGAAACCTCCAGGGATAGTTCGGCCTTGTCTTATGATTTTTTTTTTTAAGATTGGTTTGCTCAGGAGCACACCTCCACCTCCAGTCACTTTGTCATGAATGAGATAGGCAGGCAAATAGTACCACTGACCACGACTTTAAATACAATTATCCTCAAATTGATCACTTCCTGGGTCAGCCTTCAGCTATGTGAGTCTGAAGAGGGACTTACGGATGAGCATCAGACTTATGGACTTGAGTTGGACCAGGCTGGGATGCCTTCTTGCTATATATTTACATCTTGATAAAAGCTTATGAGTGTCACTGGATTTGTTTCTCCAGAAAACTCAGCCTAACACTTCAAAATAGATCTTGAAATGTCTTTTTTGACGAACGCGATGTCATTTTTCTTAGATCCATCATTCCTGGCATAGTAAACCATGTGATTTTTGGATTCAGAATGGCGAATACCAGTCCCTTTTACCTCATCTATTCCTGTGATAGGGGTTTTTATGCTTTTCATTTCTTTTTTTGACAATTTCCAATGTTCTTAGATTCATACAACATACATTCCAAATTCTGATTATTAATTGATGTTTGCAACTGTTTCTCCTCATTTTGAGTCATGCCCTATTAGCAAATGAAGATCCCCAAACTCCTGCAGGCATTACTCCATCCACATCATTATAGTTGACTTTACTTTGAGAAAGCAGGTCTTCCTGAATCATATTTTGATTGCCTTCCAGCCTGAAGGGTGCTTCTAGCACTATCTCTGGCACTGTTCTCCTTCTACTGGGGAGAGGTTCAGTAAGTGGCAATATTCTGGTCCTATCCATAAGGTTCTTTTTTTAAAATTTTTAAAAATTATTTAAAAAATGTTTTTAACTAGATGACCAAAACTTTTATTCCTCACCTTATTCCTTCTTCATAGTCTGTTCTTTGTCTGGAAGCTCTGCTGAAACCTGTTCACTTTGGGTGACCCTGCTGGTCTTTAAAATACCAGTGACATAGCTTCCAGTATCACAGCATCACACAAGACACCACAGTATGACAAACTGAGAGACAAATGCTAGAATGATTGGCTGAGCCAATGCAAATAGCGTGTGAAATATGAATAGAGGGCATTGGTCAGTTTGGGTTGCCATTCCCTGTATAGGTGAGTCTTCTCAGAAGTGCGGAGAGAGAGAATCTCAGGCCCCTCCAGGAAGAGGAACCACCAATAGAGCGCATTCAAAATCTCTACCCAAAGTGGGGGAAGCTTGAAATCAGAGGCACCAGAAGTTACTGCATGGAAACCATGTGACAAATCAGTGAAGCCACAGTGAGACCAGAGGATGAGCCAAAGAGACTATGAGACAGAGCAGAGAGGATGGTGGAGACCAGGAGACTGTGCGGCACAGCAGTAGATGGGCTTTCTGGCAACAGAGGCAGAGGCTGAGGGACCATGTGGCTAAGAAACTGAGGATTGGAGAGAGACTTGGCTGCTGACTGATGAGATGCGTTACTGTGAACAACGAGTATCCTTATATTTACCGATTCTGACTTATGACAACCTGTTAACTTCCCCAAGAGCCCCCCTTAATCATAAGCATTGTCTGTGAGTTCTGTGTGGTTATAGCAATGGATTATCGAGCCCAGCAGTAGAGTACTGCGGGAGAAACAGCTGATGTCAGAATAGGGTAAGAGAGGATGACGGCGGCAGGTGTGACCTCTGTCTTGCAGCAGTTGGCTTGGGTGGCGTGGAGTTGTATTCTCCTTCTCTCTTGCATAGCCAAAGGAGGTCAGATATGGCCCCGTGCTGTTTTCTCAACCGGGAGTAGGCAAATCTATAGAAATAGAAGGCACCTCAGTGTTTCTAGGAAATCTAGTACTGTCTGAAATGTACCGTTGACTGGTTCTAAAAGATAAATCCCAAAATGAAGAATATGAGATAATATTCAAGTGACCAGAGTTCTGCCCATTACTGACAGTGCAGCAAAATCCATTGTATG
>NW_022103896.1:85561284-85562771 GCF_000313985.2 Echinops telfairi | reverse complement strand
AAAAAAAAAGAAAGGAAAAAAATTTTTAATTAAAAAAAGAGAAAAGAATGGTAATTCCATAACACCTCATTATGTTCATAAAGAACTTGTAAACATGGATCAAGAGGTAGTTTACAAACTTGACTGGAAAAGACTTCTGAAGGTCAACAAACAATATATAGGCTTTCCTTTTGTTGTTGTGCAAACGCAAAAGTACTGCATGGTTTAAAGTCAACAAAGGTGTGCATCGAGGTTGTATCTCCTCATCATACTTATTCAATTTATATGATGAACAAATAATCAGTGAACCTGGAAGAAGCAAGAGACATCAGGATTGGAGAAAGGCTAATTAGCAACCTGCGATATGCAGATGACACAACCTTGCTTGATGAAAGTGAGGAGGATGTGAAGTACTTGCTGATGAAGATCAAAGATAGTAGCCTTCAGTATGATGTATCAATGCCAAGATGACCAAAGTCCCCACAACTGGACCAATAGGTAACATCAGGATAAATGGAGAAAAGATTGAACTAATAATCGAAGATTTTGTTTTGCTTGGATCCACAATCAGTGCTCCTAGACTCTAGAGCTGTGGTTCTCAACCTGTGGGTTGTGACCCCTTTGGGGGTTGAACAACCCTTTCACAGGGGTCACCCAATTCATAGCAGTAGAAAAATTACAGTTATGAAGTAGCAACGAAAATAATTTTGTGGTTGGGGGGGTCACCACAACATGAGGAACTGTATTAAAGGGTCACGGCATTAGGGAGGTTGAGAACCGCTGCTCCGGAGCCAGCAATCAGAAGATCATAAGACACATTGCATTGTGTAAATAGGTTGTGAAGACCTCTTTAGAGTGTTGAAAAGTAGGGAGATAACTTTGAAGACTAAAGTGTACCTGTCCTAAGCCATAGTATTTTGAGTTATTTCGTATGCATGTGAAAGTTGCACACTGAATAAGGAACACTAAGGAAGAACAGATGCATATGAAATGTAGTGCTCTCAAAAAACACTGAAAGTACCACGGACAGCCACAAGGACAAACAAATCTATCTTGGAAGATGCATGGCCTGAGCACTACTTAAAGGCAAGGATGGAGAAACTCCATTTTACATACTTTGGACATGTTGTCAGGAGAGACCAGCCCCTGGAGGACACCATGTTTGGTAAAGTGGTGTGGCAGGGAAAAAGAGGAAGGCTCTAAAGGAGATGGATTGGTACATTGGCTGTAAGCAACAATGGGCTCTAGCAGAGGAACAATTGTCAGGGTGGTGCAGAACAGGGCAGTATTTCCTTCTGTAGTGCATAAGGTTGCTATGTGTAGGAACAGATTCAGTGGTACTGAACAACAACATGAACAAATGGACACTTTAAAAGAAGAAAAAATTTGTTTCTTTAGCCTTACAACAGAAGAAATTCATATTCACTGCAAAAGTATTAGAAGAGACAGTTGAGCAGAATGATATTCTGGCTCAGAGCAGCTGATGCACAGAGAGGACAAGAGGGAGG
>NW_022103896.1:85552193-85559562 GCF_000313985.2 Echinops telfairi | reverse complement strand
TAAGAGCTGTAGGAGCCCCCAATTAAAAAAAAAAAAAAAAAGACAGTTGAGCATAGCACCGCCCTAAAGAAAACCAGTACTACAATCTTTGTGCACTGCTTTTGCCAACAAAAGAAGCCAATACTTACACTGAGGAGTGGTTCACTAATGGTTGGAGCTCTTAACATTTATAAGAATTTTCTTGGCAGCCCTCATATTGTAATAAATATGAAGCTTCCTCTTAATCCTAGTGCACCTTTTAAGTGGAGGCGGGTCTTAAACGCCAGGGCACCATTCCAAGAGATGGAAGTCAATGTTCTGCAGTTGTTCGTATGTGTCCGAGAATGAGGTAAGGGGAGAACGATAAGAGAGGACACAGGACCACGAGGATAAACCCCCCTCCATGGTAGTGCAGTGGGTTATGTGATGGGCTGCTAACTCCAAGGTCAGTAGTCTGAACATATAGCTGTTTCAGAGGAGAACAATGAGGCTGTCTGCTCCTGAAAAGACTGACTACTTTGGAAACCCTATATAGCATCACCATGACTCAGAATTCACCGGATGGCAGTGGGCTTGGTTTTGGCTAGTCCTCTCCTTAAAAATGTTCACTCTAAACGCCACAAGGGAAGGGAATAGTCAAAGCACTTTGGCTTGTGAAATACATTTGTAGGTCAGGTGTTGTACAGAAAGAAGCAGAAGAAGTGATGATTCCGATCCATTCAGTACTGGGGAGAAAATGGGCAGAAATAGGCCTATGCCCTTTATTCTCCTGTTGCTGCCTCCAAAGCAGACATCCTTACAGGGCCACACTCACCCATCCAGACTTCTCCAAACTGGCCAGCGCCCAGCCTCTTCACCAACTTAATGGACTCCCGTGGAATCTCCCAGGCATCTTTATCCCATGGTTTCTGTGGTCTAGGACTAATGCAGGCCTTCTCCAATCTTCTGCACAAGCCATCAGATTGTTCTAGTGTGGAAGGGAAAATGAAGGTTAACACATAGCTTGAAATAGAACAAAAAGTACTGTTTTTTAATTTTACCAGTCTATAGAGACACATTTGGATAGCTAATCTTATCATTTCCACCCTGCGACAGTCTGTGAACCTACAATGCCTCTGGGTATCTTTTACCTAACTTAAACTTCTTCAATGAAAAGACAGTTTAAAATGCACAATAAGGCCAACTTTTAGAAGTGCTAATGCAAGGGAATCCCTTGGTGGAGCAAATGGCTAAGTGCTCACCTGGTATCTTAAAGGCTGGCAATTCGAACCTACTGAGCGATGCCTAAAAAGAAAGGCCTGGCATCAGATAAAATAGCCTCTGGGGCCTGAAAGCCTTGTCTCCAGCAAGCAGCCATCCAAGTGAGATGTCAACTAAGTGCACGTGGAAGAAGCACGCCACCCTCAGTGACGGAAAGACTGTGAATCATATAATCTGAAGTCAAAGGAGGGACTAGTATCAGAGCCTGAATTGGGAGAAGCTGGCTTGCAGAAGGCTCTGGTTGACATTGGGAGCCCAAGGAACATTTTTGGAAGTATATAAGGAACAAGCCTCCGCTGATCTCCCTTTAGCATAACAGAGGGATGGGAGGAAAGTGGTCATTAAGCAGAGTGCCCTGAGAGATGACGATAGAAGATCAGAAGGGTAAACCTGACTCGAACGGAGAAAACCTTGTCCGTTGATGCCCGCTCCAGAGCACCTTGGACCTGATCTGGTTTTCAACATTTTCTGTATTTTGTTTGTTTGTTCGTATTGGGGTTTATCTCAGATGTGTTGTGTCATTGGGGGTCACCCTCTTAAATTTTTGAGATATGCTTTTCAGTTTTTCAGTATATGAAACCCAAGGTTAATAAACCTATAGGGACAGCAAGTACAATTAGGGTCTGAGTGGTGGGGGTGGGGGTGGGGGGACAGTAGTGGTGGTGGTGGAGGTGTAAAAGGGAGCTGATGCCAAGGAGTTCAAGAAGGAAAAGAATGTTTTGAAATTGATGGCGGTAGCAATTGTACCATACTGCTTGATGTGATTGAACTATGGCATGATGCGATATCTGTATTAGCTCCCGGTAAAATGGTTGCGTGGGGCAGGATGTGGGGGAGAAGAATGAAAATAGGAAATGCCTGAGAGCCTGCTGCCAAATGGTCATAGCTTTGACAATCCTGTGGAACAGGGTTTCCCACTCTGTTCTGCAAGGGATCACCGTGAGTGGAAACTGATCTCACAGCACCCGGTTGAATTGGTTTATGACAGAAAAGCTATGAAGTGAACAATCAAAGACCATATAGCTTTGTTTGCTGTATCCATGCCAGTTCCAGAAGGCACAACAGCAGGGACTTAGCCTGGGCACTAAGATACCTGGCCCCCAGGACAAGAGCAGAATCCAATAAGTGCCCAACACATGTGCTGAAGGGGTAAATGAGTGGCAGAGGGTTTGAGAGGAACCCACACATTCTGGGGCACCATCACGCTCTCTGCAGGTCGATGACCCAATTTTACATAAGCATGTAAGGCTCATTCCTTGAAAGCAAGTGGTAGAAATAAGCAGTACCAATAGTTGCCTACTGCTACCAATTTCAACCACACGGGGAATGAATCCAAAGACGAGTCAGCCTACCAGAGTGTTATCTGACTGTTAATTCTCCAACAGCATGAATTGGATGGGAAGGCCTGGGATCATTATTCTCAAGGGTCAAATCTTACTTCTATTTAAGAGGAAATCATGTTGCAGTTTTATCAACATGTAATGGCTTCAACATAGTGCCGCACGTCGCTATGATTAGTTGCCATTGAAGTCAGCTCTGGTCATGACACTCTTATGTACAAAAAGAACAAAAAATTGCCTATCTAGTCCTGCATGGTTCTCGTGATCACTGGCAATGTGTGGGCTCAGTGCTGCTGCTAGTATGCCCTTATCATAATAAATGCATCTTATTTTGACATAACCAGAAGTTTTTACTTACTCTGATAATGCTTAATCATGTCACTGATACTGGAGAAAGTGATTCGTGGAGAGATATAATAACCTCCATTGTCCAGACTTCTAATTTTGTAGTGCTTAATAACATCACCTTGCATAGGGTCATAATCCCGGACAGACAGAGAGAAACTTCCTGCAAGAGAAAGAGTTTAAGTAAAACTTACTTATATTTCTTTTTTTTTTAAATCCTTTTATTAGGGGCTCATACAACTCTTATCACAATCCATACATACATCAATTGTGTAAAGCACATTTGTACATTCATTGCCCTACTTATATTTCTTACAAGAGAAATCTGCATTATACAGTATGGTGCTAGACAGCTTGCAAAACACCTAAGCACAAAAAACATATAAATTAAGTATATATAAAGGGGCTTACAAATTCTTGAGAGAATTCTATTATCTTTTAATTCAATTGTGTCCATGAACTCTTTGAATCCTTCTATGTAATACATGATTTTTTAACTTCCAGAAAAATTCTAGTTGACAAGTGGAGTTAGCAGTTTTGTTTTCTAAGCAGCTTGCCAACATGCCATTTCCTGTCTTTATTTTATTTTTAATTATTTAGTCATCCATAAGGTTGTTTTGATTTTCTTTCTCCTACAATGCAGGATTTATTCTACATAACAATGCAAGCGGCTCAACAAACGTAAAAGAATGGTATGAAATGCCACAATTCGGCCTGCTTTCTATGTTACTTTCAGTGTAATACACAAGCTCTGAAAACTTTCATGACCAGAACAGAACATATTCTTTATTGGAGTAATTCTAGAACTGGTTCTGAGCAGGACTTTCTAAAGAGCATTCCATAAGATGCCTTGCACGATTTCCTACCTTTCAACGTCTCACTTTCTCTGATAAGAAAGGCTCCCGCACTATTTCCTGGAGCCAAGAGCTGCCGTTCGGCATCTTTCCTGGTTATATCCTTGAAAAACCACCTGCAAAGACATTTTTTACACTTGATTAGTCTGATGTTCCAGGGGAGGGAAGGAGGAAGAATCCACGTGACATCCAAATGTCTTCAGAGCAGACAATCCTTTGGAGAGGACAGAATTGAGAACTCACTCTTCTGTCTCTAACGTGTTGACTTTGGCTACGTAATTGCTGGGGATGAAGCCTTCTCGCTTGGTTGAAAGGGATTTTGCTTTCCACCACTCTCCATGCCTGAAATAGAAACACACATGAAAAGGTATTTATAACCAGCACTCAAGAGTTACAATAGCTATTGTCTTAAAGTTTATGTTTGTTTGAGGGCATGGAGGGGAAGGTGGGGTAGATCCCTGGAAATTCAGAGTCCACAGGAAAATACTCCTCTTGCCAAAATAAGAATGCTTAGAGACTTAAGTAAATGAGAACAGTCTTGCAATTTAAGTATGGTTCAGTGTGCTTAGTGCGACATAAAGTAAAAGTTGGTAGAAATGGTTCCTATCTTCTAGAAGCGAGACATTTGCAATTTCTTTCAGTGTGTCTAAGAAATAGTTTTGTATCCATGCAGAAATGGAAAGGAAATCATGGGTCATAATTTAAGGGTTATAAACTCCTTTGTTAAAACACCCTGTTTCCAAAGAAAGCTGAAGAAGAAGAAATAAAAGAAAAACCATGAGAGGTGCATCCCCATGGTCTAGCCCTCAAAAGAGGCCAAGGAGACGGTGGTGGGGATCAGCAGTGGACGGCGCGGTTGGGTCAGTGAGCAAAGCAGCAATGGAATGGGTCCCAGGAGGCTCCACTACATTCCTCTTTGAATTCTCACAGATGGTTCTTACCTACCAGGCATGCAGGAGAGTTGCAACTACCATTAAGCTCTCCAGGGATTCTTCATGGCAACATCATGTGTATTGGAATAGAGCTGTGTTTCGTTGGGCTAGTCAGTGGCTGCTTTTAGAACCGTAGATGTCAGGTCTTTCTTTTGGGGAGCCTCCGGGTGAACCAAAGCTGAAACCCTGTATCCACCAGCGATGCAAGTCCACTGTCTACACTTAGCTGCTGCTATTAGGTACTTTCGAGTCAATTCCGACCTACAGCGGCCCTCTGAGAGAGCCTCCTCGCCTGCAGTCTTTAGAGCAGAGCCTTTACAGAGGTGCAGGGGTTAAAGCACTGCTAACCAACAGCCTGGGGACCCTTCCGGGGCAGTTCTATTCTGCCCTATAAGGGCACCAGGAGTCAGAATAGACTTAATGACTACGGATTTAAGGAAAAAAATGTGGGTAATCTTTGGGAGGCATGTTGACAGCTTTCTCTCGCAGAGGCACTGGCAGGTTCTAACAGCTCACGTATAGATTAGTAGTTGAGCACGTACCTATCAGGCTAGCAGGGCTCCTTGGCACTTAGCTATTGCCTACTGTATGCCAGGAAGTCTTACATTTATATGTGTATCTTTGTACATTTAATCTTAATTTAGGCTTACATGAATGCTCAATCTTCAAACTACACAGCTCTTAGACCTCCGCACCTTATACTTTGTGAGCAGGCGCCCCTCCTCTTGTCCTATTGGACAGGCTAAGATGACAACTTATGCAGAAAAAAAAGCATGAAAACATTTGCCATTCCTGATGTCGAGTCCTCTTTTGACCCCATGGTGGGGCAATAGCCAGGTGTCTGAGTGAGCAAGGACGATGGTGGTGGGGGTGAAGTGTGCTTGTGTCAAGGAGATGACATCATCATGGCATTACAGAAAGGCTGTGATTGCTAAGAGGGGCTTGACCATGACCGTCACACACCAAACCAAGTTGAGTCTCTAAACCCAATTTGAATGTCAGCAAAATAACAAAATAAAAATGGCACTTGATCTTTTTGAAGGAATCGTTTAGATTTTGAAATGCAAAATCCACCCAGAAAGACCCCAAACTCTTTAAGGGCAACAGCCAAATAAACAAAGAAACCTTCAAAGCGAAGCTTCCAGAGAGAGTTCACAGCCAGATTTAAAAGGAACATTCCTTTGACCCTATCCTTTCACTCTCTGTGTTCTAGTGGCAACCAGGGTCAGGAGGCTGTATGGCCATGGCCAGAGGGGGTCTGGCCATCCCTATTTTCCTGGAAGCTAAATGTGGGGAGCCAGGGAGTCGACAGGACACCAGCAGCCCAAGAAATAAAGTGGGATTGCAGCAGGGTACTCGAGTGTACTCACTCCTCTAAGACTTTCATTTTCTCTCCTTTCTTGAAGGACAAGTCGTCTGGGTGGATGCCATCATAGGGGTACAAGGCCACCACAATGTCTCCTTGCTCCTCTGGATCTAAAACAAAAATCACAGCCAAGACTTTTAAGAATCCATCAGCAGTTACACTTCAATGAATCATCATTAGGCCGAAAGAGCAAGACAAAGCACTAAGCAAGGGAGGGCGGTTAGAATGATAGCGCAGTTCCTCCCCCAGGGAGCTGATGCCTACTCACCCACAGAATGCAAGTTACTGCACATGTTGTGCACAACATTTGCTAGCTCAAAACACTAAACAAACAAAAACTCACTGCCATCGAGTCAATTCTGACTCATAGCAACCCTGCAGGACAGGGTAGAAGTGACCCTGGGGGTTTCCAAGACTGCAAATCTCTATGGGAGTAGACAGCCTCATCTTTCTCCCGTGGAGTGGCTGGTAGTTTTGAACTGCTGACCTGGTGGTTAGCAGCCCTATGTATATGTATGTCACCAGGACTCCCCTCAAAACACAAGAGCCAACAAATATAAATAATTCCAGTTCTATATTTTAAAAAGGTAAATATCCAGAAGAACTAGTTTATAGAAACTCTACCAAAAGAAACAAAAAGAAGTATATTGCTATGAAAACATACCTTTAGTTTGAAACCTTTGTCCTGGCAAAAGCTGAGATTCTGGAACCTATGAGAGAATATTTGTTAGAAAAAAATGTACAGTTAGCTTTGCTTACTCATATCATTTTTCTAACAGTAACGAATGAGGTTTGGCCTGACTAGTTGATTATGTTGGGGAGAAGAGGAACACAGAGAGAACTAGGCAGGTCATGATACACACAGCTCAGATAGACCCAGTTCTTTATTCTGAAAGCTGCATTTGCTGATGATGGTAGCAAGGGACCTGGACTCTGGGCAGAGGTGTTAGATGTGGACCTAATTAAAATTTCCCCTTCTTACTTGGTAAGAGAAGCCTAATATTATTGGGGAAGCAATTTCCCAGGTGACTCCATTTTCAATTTTCCTAGTCTCTCATGCACATAGGAAACAGCCCTTGTGATGTAAGAGGTTAAATGATGGATTAACAAAATGGTCAGCAGACTGAACCTAGCAGACATTCCGAGGGAGAAAGAGATAGCAGTAGACAGATTCACAGTCTTAGGAGACTCCATGTAGCAGCGCAGTTTTGCTCTGTCTGGTAGGTCTCTCTGAGTCAGAAAAGGTTCATGGGCTGTTATTTTACTTTTTATTTTAATGCACAAATAAACAGA
>NW_022103896.1:85546592-85551090 GCF_000313985.2 Echinops telfairi | reverse complement strand
GGGGAGGAAGCATTAAAGAGCTAGAGCAATGTTGTGTGTTCTGTAGGTACTATAATTACACCTCTTTTAAGAAAGGCATGGTATCAGATGCATATATTTGTCAACTAGACCACATTTCTGTTTCTTTTTATTAAAGTAGTTTAATGGAATAGGATCAAAATCATTTTCACTGAAATGATCATTTCTGGTGAAAACCAGCCCATAACATCTCCAGTATGTGTGCTGGGGAATGGGTAGAGAATGACTACATTCTAGTATCTGGAAAATGCATGAGTACACACTACCCTTCAATACTTATTTCAGAAGCTTATAAAAGAACTGATATTTACAATAATGTAGCCACAATATATGATCTATTTTATGTGATTTTGAGGAAATAATTAGAAAGCATGAAACTAAATCATTTTGAAAGCAGCAAACTAAATTACAAGTAGCAGCAAGTCTAAGGGCAAAACACAAATATGCAAATCATGTGTCATTGCTCTTTTTTCTTTAAAATGTCTTTTCCTTGAATGCTGCTTAATGTGCATGAATTCAACCTGGGTGTCTCTGCAGTCTTCCTGTTACCCCCAACATCCAATTTCAGCACACCTGACAGCACAGAGAATGCTCAATGGCCAGGGACTAAAGCCAAAGAAGCAGCTCACAAGGTGAAGGGTGTCTGACTGTGGAGGATATACTAACGTTAGTATCTTAGACAACTGAATAATTTCAAACACTCTTACTACTTCTGCTTTCTAACTTTGTAATTTTATTTACTCCTACTAGCATAGGATCTCACAATGTTCCCTTTTATTAAAAAAGGAACATTTATCTGTAATTTTGTCCTATTCACCTTTGCTTTTCTGAATAAAAGACAACTTCATTGAAAAAACAAACTTGGATTTGAAAGCAAGTAGAATTGATAGCACGTAGTCTGGATAAAATTCCAAAAAGCTTTCTTGATTCAAATTCATTTCACTTCTTATTAGTCATGTTTATGTACTATATAATTCTATATTTGTATATATATTATGTTTCAATATGTATACACATTTATTAACACTAAGAAGCTATTAATAGTCTTATGCACTTTGAGTTTCTCTATTTTCTATATATAGAATTATAAATGCTAATCAATCGAGGGAGGACCACTATGTATAAAAACTTAATAGCATCATGTACTGACTTTTAAAAACATAAGCCCAATTCTGTCGTATTCGTCATCAGCAGTGGCATGAAATTTGTAATATTTGACAAGTTGTGCCTGTAGAAAGTTGAGCCTGTGTACTCCTGTAGAGTCTCAGAAATTCACAGGGTCAGTTCTACCCTGTCTGCAGGGTCGCCATGAGTTGGCATTGACTCAATGGCAGTGAGAGAGACATTAAAACATTTTTTTGCTTGTTTTGAGAGACATAAAACAGTGGTAAAACATGGTTTGAAGAGAGTGACCATAGGCTTGATAGTAATTAAAGAATATCAGACTAAATAAACTATTAAATTTTTCAATAAAAGCATCTGGGCTAGCCTGGAGTAAACACTGCGCAGCTTAAAGGCTGAGAAATCCCACAAAAAACCTGAACTATGAGAGGATGCACATAGTTAAGACACTGTATGAAAAGAATGTAAATTCCAAAATAAAGTACATTTAAATTTGTGATTATCCAAAGTTCTTTTCCTTCTTCTTATGAAATACAATATGAGTTCTTTCTTTGAAAAGCACGTCTCAAGTGCACCAATGACTCGTATAACATTTCTGATGTAGCTATTTGCATAAGGTTAAGGCGCAATGTCTTTTAAAAATATTTTCATTCATTATAATAAATAATCACAGCTTCAGTATCTATACTACTTAGAATTAACTGAGCAAATTATAAGAAGGAATTGTCTGGTACTTCACAGGAAAGATTAGTACAAATTTTAGTTATTGGCCTGAATCCAACATTTCCTTTCGTTCCCAGATCACTGGGCCTATCTCAGTCCCTCTCCTCAGTCACAGAAGCGGTTTTTCATATATGTATGTGTGTGAAAACCTGGGTCTTTAGCACTCGTGATAGGAAAGATGCTTTTCACAATGTAAAAGATGACCAAAGAACTCAGTATTGTAAAATAAGTGGCCTCGCTGTCACTGAGATATTTTCAGGTTCTTTTAGGGATAAGTAACAAAGCAGATCCAAAGTTACGTGAGGCCTCGTTAATCAATATGATTTTTTTGCATGCACATGCCCCAGATTGGATTTCCGATCATGCCAGCCACGCTTTGATCTTGCTGTTGGAATGCTCTCCTGTGACTATCTACTTACTGGCCTTTGCTGTTTATTGGACGTTGGATCTCTCACATAAATAGTTCGGTCAGTATTACGTACTGGTTGGGTCTTCAAATCTACTCCATCGCCATTCAGATTGTCTTTCCTTTTTGATTTTATACATCCCATATTTCCTGTTGGAATACAAAAGCAATGAGGTGCATTTTTTTTTAACCATTCTAGAACTGGCCTCAGACACCAAAATATCTTTAATGAAGAAAAACAAAAGGAATATATTTCTTCTCTACTCCTTATCAGGTGTGCATTAAGAATCTGGAAGCTGTTTGGCAAAATTAGTTTCGACGTTCATTCATTCAACGAACATTTACAAAGCATCCATTTTATGTCAGCAAGACATAACCCTCGTTCAAAAAATGCACGTATTCTGTGAGGAAGGACATATGAACTAAAATCACAAAACAAATACGGGAAGATGGCAGGACAAACAAATCATTCTTCCAACCCTCCCCTACAAAGGCAACAAGAAACACACAGAAATCGCGCTGTGCCTTGAGGAGCTCTGATTTGGGGAGCGGAGGAAAGCAACTGCAAACAGCTGACAGGCAAGAACCAACAAGTCAGCGAGCCACAGTCTCCCGCCATCACTGGCCCCCCTTTAGCTAGTAGTTTGTCGGCTGCTGTAAACTAGGGTTTTAGCCACAGAAATGAGCTCTGGTGGTGTAGTGTTTTGTATTAGACTGCTATTATAAGGCCAGCAGTTTGAAACCACTAGCTGCTCTATGGGAGATTGATGAGGCTTTCTGCTCTGTAAAGAGTTGCAGTCTTGGAAACCCATAGGGGTAGTTCTACCCTGGCCTATAGGTTCACTAATGGACTCGATGACTGTGAGTTTTCAGTTGAGGAGACCCAGAAACAAAGGCTGTTCCCTAACCACCACAACCCTTGCCTATCCAAAAGAGAACCCCAAGAGTCTGGTCTAAAATCAGCAAGCAAGACTTCCGCTGGGGTTTGTTGGAAGTGTGCAGCACCTCCCCACCTAGACCCTACAGTTTGCAAGTCTCCTGAGCACTGCTACAGTTGACCTGTGCAGTGAAGTCTGTCCCCGTAGTGAATGCTCTACTGCTCTCTTCATGTGCCCTATAGCTCATGCCTCCATAACCAATAGCACAGCCACCCCAGGGAGTCAGTTCTGGGCTCTCTGCTCCCCCTTTCAGCTGCTGACTGAGGCTGCTGTGTGTTGAGAAACAGGCATCTTTAGTGGGAGCTGCATCTATACAGGCAACGTATTCCGGAGGGACTCTGATGTCAACAAGCAGACTTTCCCATGAGTCCATTTATCGGCTGCAAGCCTGCAGCAGGCCAGCTGTGAATTTCGACAGAAAGCCCCTACAGTCGAATCTGCTCCCATAGTGAGCACCCTGGCAGCCTCCCTGCAACTCTTACCTCTAAACCCAACAGAGCAGCGGGACAATGAGCGATAGTCTGCTCCTACTTCAAAGATCCTTGGTGACATGGTGGTTACACGCTGGGCTGCTAACCATGAGACCTGTAGTTTGACTGTGGGGGAAATGTGAGGCTTTCTTCCCCCGCAAAGAGGTACAGGGGCAGTTTCATTAGTCCTAAAGGGCTGTGATCTGTTGGAATCTACTCGATGGCAGGGAGCTTGAGTTTTGAGCCCCTGCTCTCTGGGTGGCCCTGGGGATTGCACACCTGGTATACAGATTGATTACTACACAGTATCTCACCCGACTGGTAATGCCCACTGGTGCAGACTCTACAACATGTCCTGCTGGTGTGTTTGATAGAGACTGAAAGTTGAAAAACAAAATCAAGACCTTTCCAATTAAACCAGGGAGGTAGAAGGGGCTGTCACAGAGAGGAAATAGACAGAAAGGTTGACGGCATTACCCACATGTCCTGTGTTATTGAGTGCTCTAACACTCATTATTAATGCCACAGGGGATGGCTTTAACAAAGAGAAAGGCATTCTCCCACAACTTAGAAGAGCAGCAGCCTGAAATCCCAGCATCAGCGCCTGCAGAAGCCCCGTCAGCTCTGGAGGAAGGTCCTTGCCTCCTTTCAACAGCTGTGTACTCGATGCTCTTGAAATTCTCCGTGTGTCTTGGCATCAACCTTCCCTTGGGTCTAGAGGGCAGCTTAGGGGCTATAGGCCCCAAAGGACTACAGGTCCACTGATAGCTCTTCTTTCTTGTGGTAGTCATCCCCCTCCCTCTCTGCTCACTTCTCTCTCT
>NW_022103896.1:85544337-85545551 GCF_000313985.2 Echinops telfairi | reverse complement strand
TGAGGACTTTAACACAACATTTAGAGAATGAATATCAATATTGTTTAAACACAAGAAATAAAGATAGAAGGAATTCATTATATGAAGCAACTTCACTCTGACACCAGAAATAGACACCAAAGAAAAGAAAACTAGAGAGCAGTATGAATATAGATGTGAAAATTCTCCACAAAATATTAATGAACAGATCCAACAGTGTATTAAGAGTCCTACATCCACACCAGGAAGGGTTTATGATGGGAATGTGGGAATGGTTCCGTATGAGAAAATCAATCAATGCAATCTAGTACATCAAATGAACAAAAGAAAAGGACCATACACTTAATCTCTATGGGTGCAGGAAAGCATTTGCTAAAATCCAACACCCTGTCTTGATAACACTTATGAAGATCGGGAATGAAGGGAAGGAAATTCCTTGATACGATTCAGGGCATAAGTGAAAAGTCAACAGGCAACACTATACTTAATAGAGAAAGACTGGGAGCTTGAAATCAGGAATACGACAAAGTGCTTGCTCTCACCACTTCAATTTAATATTCTATTAGAAATCAAAGACAGAACAATAAGCCAAGAAAAAGAAATAAAAGGTATTCAGATTGAAAAAATAAAAAGAAGTGAAATAACCTCTATTTGCAGATGAGACATAGAAAATCCCAGAATCCATAAGAAAACTTCTAGAGCTAATAAAGGTCTTTAGCAAGTTGTAGGGGCAATAAACAAAAATCAGTTAGGCTCTACACAGCAGCACTGAGAAATCTGAAAGGGAAATTAGGCCAACAATAGCACCTATGAGAATAAAATACGAATAAAACAAACCAAGATGTAGACTTATAAAATGAAAACTATAAAACATTCCCAAAGAGATTAAAGACTGATATAAATGGAATGATGTCCATATTTCATGGATTAGAAGACTTACTGTTGTTTAAATAGTACTACCTAAAGCAATCTATAGATTCAATAGAATTCCAACAGTCTTCTTTATAAAAACAGAAACACAACCCTCAACTTTATATGACATGCAAGAGGCCTTTTCCGGATTTTTTAAACACACTATACAGCTATACTACTCAAAACAGTCTGGTACTAGTATAATATGGACCAATGGAATAGACTTGAGAGCCCAGAAATAAACCCAGATACCCAAGGTCAACTGATTTTTCACAATAATGTTAAGTTCATTTAACAAGGAATGAAGAGTCTTTTACATAAAT
>NW_022103896.1:85539474-85543370 GCF_000313985.2 Echinops telfairi | reverse complement strand
GACAATTTAACAAGAAGACAAACAAGCCAATCATAAGAGGGGGGGAAAATATTTCACTGAAGAGGTCATTCAAATGGCCACTAAACACATGAAAAGATGCTCAGTGTAATTAGCCATCAGAGAGACGCAAATCAAAACCAATGAAATACCGTTTTACTCCTCCCTTGGATTGCAAATTTGAAAACAGAGAGCATAACAAATGCTAGCAAGAATGTCCATAAACTGGAATTCTTACTCATTGCTGGCAGGGATGCAAATGGGTACAGTTGCTTTGGGAGACTCGGTGGTTCCTCCTCAAGAAACTAAACCTAGAACTACCCTATGACCAGCAAAGTCACTCCTAGGTATACGTGTATATCCAAAAGACTTGAAAACTGAAGCTTAAAAAGAGACCTTAACATGAATGTTCATTGCGACATCATTCATATCAGCCACAGGGCAAAAACAACCCAAATGCCCATGAAATAGATGAATAGATTAACACACTGTGGTATGTATATGTAATGAATGGAATACTTCTCAGCCAGTAGGAGAAATAAAGTCTTGAAGCATGCTACAGTATGGGTGGCGCTGGAGTGAAATAAGTCAATTTCAATGGAACAACTATTACAGGACCTCACTTACATAAAAAGACAAGGAAAAGCAATTGAATACAACTAGTTTATTATCGGGGGCTAGAGCAAAAGGAAAAATATGAGTTGGACAATGATTGGAAAAAAATCACATTTTTGGGTTTTTTTTAAAAAAAAAATCACATTTAAGAGTAGAGCTGCATATCCATTTATTATCATTTCTGTCAATATTTTGTACAACTGTTAAAAAAAAGGTGAACTTGTAAAAGTTAGGTGATAGGTATATTTATAATAACCAGAGAGAGAAACAACCAAACACATCATGAAGTTTAGTTCCTTGATTTGGAGGGTTTAGGATCATGGCTTCACAAAAGGTCACAGTTAAGTGGCATGAAAATGTGTTCTCCCTCTTAGTTTCTTCTGGACGAGCTGGGATCTTCAAAGTTTGCAAGTGGCCAACATGTCACAAAAATTGGTGTCTGCAACCGCTGAAGACAAAGCGGGTGAACAAGCAAATGTGGTGAAGAAAGCTGATGGTTCCCGGCTATCAAAAGATATAGCATCTGGGGTCTTAAAAGCTTGAAGGTAAACAAGCGGCCATCTAGCTCAGAAGCAACAAAGCCCACATGGAAGAACACATCAGACTGTGTGATCATGAGGTGTCGAAGGGATCAGGCATAAGGCATCATCAGAACAAAAAAACTTACCATAGTGAATGAGGGGGGCAGTGCGGAGTGGAGACCCAAAGCCCATTTGTAGGCCACTGGACATCCCCTTGCAGAGGGGTCTCGGGGAGGAGACGAGCCAGTCAGGGTGCGATGTAGCAACGATGAAAAATACAACTTTCCTCTAGTTCCTAAATGCTTCCTCCTCCGCCACTATCATGATCCGAATTCTACCTTGCAAGTCTGGCTAGACCAGAGGATGTACACTGGTACAGATAGGAACTGGAAACACAGGGAATCCAGGGTGGATGATCCCTTCAAGACCAATATTGTGAGTGGCGATACTGGGAGGGTAGAGGGAGAGTGGGTTGGAAAGGGGGAACCGATTACAAGGATCTACATGTGACCTCCTCCCTGGGGGACAGACAACAGAAAAGTGGGTGAAGGGAGACGTCAGACAGGGCAAGATATGACAAAACAATAATTTATAAATTATCAAGGGCTCAAGAGGGAAGGGGGAGCGGGGAGGGAGGGGGAAAATGAGGACCTAATGCCGGGGGCTTAAGTGGAGAGGAAATGTTTTGAGAATGATGAGGGTAATGAGTGTACAAATGTGCTTTACACAATTGATATATGTATGGATTGGGATAAGAGTTTTATGAGCCCCTAATAAAACGATTAAAAAAATTGGTGTCTGTTCAACTGGAACAGTAGAGAAAGAAGTCAAGAATAGGAGGAGGATTTGGAACGTGTAAGGAGCCCGGGTGGCACAGTGGTTACCCATTGGGCTGCGATCCACAAGAGGCCGGCAGTTCAAAACCACCAGCTGCCCTGAGGGAGAAAAATGGACTTTCTACTGCAGTAAACAGTTGCCGTCTTTTCCAGCTCACAGTGGCACTTCTACCCTGTCCTATAGACTCGGTGTGCGTCGGCATTGGCTCAATGGAAGTGCGCTGGATTGTGTGGTTAATTGCCTCTTTTGTCATAAACCCAGCCAGAAGAACAGATGGTAGCTTGTGCCCATTAATGAACAGTTTGATCAAAGATTCTGTAGAAGAATCCTTAACAGAAGTGGGGAAATGCAGCAATCAATTTCAAATTCTCATAGACTCTAGACTTACTGGGGCCATGGAGACTGGAAAAATCCCTGCAACTATTGCTGTGAAATAAACGAAGTCATTTTAAAACTGAACAGTTTAGCTTATCGTAAACAATTTCTGCCCTGAACATTATGCTCTTTTAAGAACTACTTATATGAGATCACGTTGAAAATAGACTTGAAAGATGAGTTAGAAATTGTAAGGGGCAGTGAGTTTGTATTAATGCAGGAGAAACAACTCAGAAAAGGAGAGGCATATTGATGTACAATTCTAAAAACATAATAGATACCAATAAATTGTACACGTAGAGAGTGTTGAGTCGGTATAGGCTTTGGTGTGCATATTCTCAATAACAACATAAGTAAAGTTTAATAGGAAAATTACAATACAATGCGGAAACTGATGATAAAAGATACCCAGATCTAGAAAAGAAAAGGACATCTAACCTTTACTGTCAGAGGCAAAAAAAAAAGAAAAAGAGGCGGGTCAGACGCTTCCTGAAGGAAAGGCTTTTTAAGTCCAAGTGGGAAACATGCCAGTAGTTGACAAGCTGGTAAAGGGATTCCAGGAAGCAGGAACTTCACATACAAAGGCTATGGCATGGTCCCTCCCTGGAATTAGTTTTATCTGACAATTGTATTAGAGCTTAAATTCTGAGCACCCCATTTGCAGAAGGCTATGGATGACAGTGAAAACCCCAAATCCATTCGCAGAATCCCCACATAGATCAAGCTTCCATTGAAGTCCCTCAAACACAGTGCACTGGAAAGTGGGTTACCTCCACCCCTCTCCAAGCAGCGCAGGAGTGGCAGTTTCTCTTAGGAGCTTCACTGGGTGTGTCCTTGAGGGATGATCCTGGGGGGTGGGGGGACATAGTCATGACTATCTTGGTTGGAAGCTCTTCTTGGCCCAGCTCCTTCTGCAGTGCCAGCCATAACGGTGATGAATTGATTTGACACCAATCATGATACGCGACAGTTTCCTTTGTTCCATGCCTTATTTCACCAGCGTCCTGTGAATCTTCAGATGTCCTTATACCCTCGTGCTAATGGCCTCCCTCATATAGATGATGTCTGTGTCTTTGTGTTGTCCTTGTCTCTTTTAAGACGTATTTGAGATTGGGGTCTCTTTTGCACCCTAAAACCTTCTTTAGGGTACTAATTCAACATTGTTAAATCCTTCAGACATGGGATGTAGAGGGATGGCCAGCAATTTTAACTGAGAGAGAGGCTCATCTCAATGCCAGGCTGAGGAATTGGTTCTTTATCCCGAATGCCAAGTGACACGATTGAGAAGGGGCACTCAAAAGTAGAGTACAGAGTGAAGTTAGGGGCCTTTGAAGTTTCAAAGTTAGGCATAATTAAGAGTTTGAATATATAGAACCTATTTCCCATCTAAGGAGGGGAGAGGGGTCAAGGAAGAAATAGAGGAAGCAGCGCTGGTAAGGGAGCAATAGCCCATGAGCATGTCCCGTGGGCGTCTTGGTATATTGAGCTTAACATTTTGAGCACTGGGGATTGCAGAAGTCTACAGTATATGGGGGGAGCCCTACATTCATT
>NW_022103896.1:85536569-85538639 GCF_000313985.2 Echinops telfairi | reverse complement strand
ACTGATTAAAAAAACCAAAAAACCACCTGGACGCAGATATAATCTCACCTTACAGTTGAACCTCATAGTCTTGAGTACCAATAAAGCGTATTGTTTAAGGCTTCTGTTGGAGCCCTGGTGGCACAGCAATTACAAGTTGAACTGCTAACTGCAAGGTCTGCAGTTTGAACCCACCCGCCACTCCAAGGCAGAAACATGGAACTTTCTCCTCCTGTAAAGAGTTACGTTTTTGGAACCCACAGAGGAAGTTCTACCCTGCCCTACAGGGTTTCCATGCGTCATTAACTCAATAGCAGGGCACTTGTTGATTTTTGTTCCTGTTTTCATAGGGCAAAGGTTTGAAAATCTGGGGAATTAACAGAATTACTAAGAGTAAACAAAAGACAATCCTTAAGCACATTTCAGAAAATTTCTAGGGAAGGAGAGAATTCCATGGGAGTGAGAATGCTCTCTACATGATCTGGGAACATGTCTGCAAACTGCGGTTCTCAAGCTCTATGTGGGTCTTTTGGTATGTACACGTGGTTCTGAAGTAAAACTGAAATGAAAATAAAAGTATTCTAGTTTAGTTTAAAGGATATTATTCAGATCATGGTGATTTTACTTGTTTATAAATATAGACTTATAGCTATCAAGTAACCTTCAAATTGTTGTGAGGGACAGGATTGCCTCTTCTGTCTCAAAAGTTTGCAGCCCTGGCCTGGAAGTTTAGGGGAAGGAGAGGTTACTTAGAGCTTGGAGAAGGAGCTGGTGGTGGGAATTAGGGAGTGTTTCATGGAGGAGGACATTTAAGGTCATTCATTCTTTTATACTTAATTTAGACTCGGAAGACATAAAGATGTCTCTAAAATTCCGTTCACAAATTCTGTCATCCCCATTGCATCATTGCAATAGCCTATCTCTGGATCTTGTGGTCCAGGATTCCGGTCAATCTACGAAGAAGAATTGCATCTTGTTCATCATTTCATTAGGGAGGATGGTGTCTCTAAAGGACAGCCATCTCTTTCTGAGACTTCAGAGCTGTAGTTCCCCAAATAAAAGGGAAGTGAGTACTTCTTTGATTCAAAAGGGCACATTTTGTTCCATATACAAAAGATTCTGAAATTGAGAGGGTGGGTTTGTGTGTGTTGTTTTTTTAAAGCGTTGATCTGCAAATGAAGCCTTGTCCTTCTCTATTCACCGGCCCCATCTTTCCTCCACCTCAAAGGGCTGCCTTTGGCTGCTAAGCCAAGGAAATGATGTTTTATAAATGAGGAAAATGATGAGAAGAAATTCCTCCCTGCACGGCCCTCTGAGGCCACAGGCCCAGGTGGTGGGGGTAGGGGTGGGGGAGGGAAGCCATGGTCGCAGGTGTCACTCAACATAGGAAGGGACCAGAAAGCGGAGCACCTTTACAGAGTATCTCCTTCCTGAAAATCTCTCATAGTTGTGGGTGACCGGAACTTGCTCCTCAGTCCAGCCCCCTCTCTATCTGGTTCTTGCACCCTCTCTCTCTCTCTCTCCCTCCGGATCTCTACACCAATGTTACTTCCTCAGACAGGTCTTCACTAACCACCCTCCTCAAAATAGCACCCCATCACAAGTTAAACTCTTGTTTTCAACTGTATAAGCTACAACTCAGAACATATTGATTTGCTTATAGTCTACTCTTCCCATCTAGAGTAGAAATTGTGACAGGCTTCTTTTCTAACTGTGTTCGCCGCAGTGCTCACAGCACTGAAAACCAGGTCTGCATAGAGTAGGTGCTCAAAAAACACGGAATAAGCGAATGAATGAAGTAACAGATAATGCAGCTAAGTCTGCCTCATCTGGACCCCTCGCTGAAGATGAGTACGGGAAAGAGAAGCCCACTGCACTCAGCTTTGCTTTACAGGCGAGCCAGAGATCTGTGGATGGAACATCCAGTTTATAGGGCGTACTGGGGGAGGGGAGTAAGAGAAACCATCAGAAAAAACCATAATGGATGGCATCATACAAGAGAATTAGCCCACGCACTTCAGAGGCCTCGGTGGGGATGGAAAAGCGTGTGGGGAGATTCCATGGTAACAGAGACTGAAGAGATGCAGTGTG
>NW_022103896.1:85535011-85536291 GCF_000313985.2 Echinops telfairi | reverse complement strand
GGGGGTGGGGTGGGGACGGGGACACACAAATGTGGCAATATATAAAATTATTGCATCTAGGTGAAGAAAGGACTCATTGATGTTTTCCTTTTCTTTTCTTTATTATTTATTTATGACTTTTCCCTTTTTTTCCTGTAGATTATAAATTTTCAAAATACAAAGAAGTGGGAAAATATGGGGCAGTGTTAGGAGGCTTTGTCTTCCGTCTTTGGGCATGTTATCAAGAAAGACCAATCCCTGGAAAAGGACATCATGCTTGGTAGTGAAAAGGAGTTAAGCTCTTGACAAAATGGCTATGACAAAGGGATCAAACATAAAGACAATTATGAGACTCGCTCGGGACTGAGCAGTTTCATTCTATTGTACAGAGGGTCGCCATGAATCAGAACTGCAACAATGCTAAGGAACCCTGGTAGAGCAGTGAAGAAAGGATGGGCGCCTAACGGACGGGCTTGTGGTTTGAACCCACTGGTGGAAGAAGGATGAGGCAGTTCAATTCTATAGGCTTTCTGTGGATCAGAACGGACTTGATGTCACTGGTTCATTTCAAATGACTAACTTTATGTTAAAAAAATAGTTATCAAAGTTTTCTTGATGAAAATGTTAGGGGGAGAGCAGCTAGAGTGGAGAAATCCATCACCCTGACTTTAAAATCGGTCTAGATGAGATGAGGAGGCAGAAGCGGGGGAGCCACGTGGGCCTGGGCTGGCCACACACACAGCACAGAGATTTGTGTTTGAGGTCCTATGATTCGCTCTTCCAGTCCCTCAGAGAGCCCCACCACAGTGCCATGGTCATAAATAACCCAAGCTAGATGAAGGCTTACAATCCCTTACAATCGTACCCAAAAAGCAGATGATATCATTTTCTCCCAACACAAACTGAGAAGTGGTTACATGTTTGAAAGTGGTAAGAAGTACTCTTTACAATGATTCACACCTCCGTTTTTTAAAAAGTTAAATGTTTATGATGCGCTGAGCATCTCATTCGCTCCTTCAGAAGCCGTCCGATTGATGTGTGAGCAGCCCCACTTTACAGAGGACTAAAGAGCTTCAGTGGTTCATCCAAAGTCAGGATTGCCCTATGAAACATCGTAATGTCTGATCGATCCACCAATGATACTAAGAGAAGAGGTTATTGTTACAGTCTGCCTCTTACCCAGAAGGATTGGAAATGCCGACCACAAAAATGACAGCCACAAGATTAAGGAAATCCAACCTAGGGAGAGGATGAGAAATGCAAATCTGGCGTCTCTGTGGGTGGTACGATTTGCCGTAACC
>NW_022103896.1:85532327-85534086 GCF_000313985.2 Echinops telfairi | reverse complement strand
CCCTGACTGGCTCGTCTCCTCCCCGAGACCCCTCTGCCAGGGGATCTCCAGTAAGCCCCAAGTTTTTAATGATGAACTTGGAACATCCGCCAGCACTTCCAGAACAATGGGCTTGAGTTCTAAAATGTCTTTCACTGAAACAAGTATCCATTGAACTTTGCCCATGCTCTCGAAATGGCCTTAGAATATTCAAAGGCTAATTTTTTTTTAATACTAAAAGGGGGACTATGAGATAAAAGACCACTAATAACTCTTAGTTCATCAACCAACTGCCTCCATGCATCTAGCAAGTCCTTCCTAACTAGTTGCTGGAAAAGGAAGCAACTGCCCACTGGAAATCTGGCTTCCGGCTACCTGTTCCTCTGAAAGGCTAGCTCAAAGGCATGGGGAGGGTCACAGCAGCAGTACTTCTGTGATAAAATTATTGGATGAAATCTAGGTGTTAACCAATAGGGAATACTTTGGGGGTTTTTTTTTGGGGGGGGGATACTTTGTTACAGTGGTAGAAAATGGATATTTTGAGAGTTGAGTATAAAAGAGAGATTTGTTTCTTTGGCCATTCCATCAAGAATTGCTGATTGAAAAAAGTTACAGCACAGACATGTCTGTATACACAGACGGATTTGCTCCCTGCCATCAAGCCAATTCTGACTCAGCGATCCCATCGGTCAGGGTAGAACAATCCTTGTGGGTTTCTGAGACTGGACCCCCTAAAGTGAATAGAAAGTCTCTTTTCTCCTGCAGAGCAGCTGGTGGTTTTGAACTGCTGACCTTGACTTGGCAGCCCAATGTGTAACCCACTACATACACTACCAGGGTTCCTTAAAGTTTTCTAGCTACAAACAAAACATAAGATGAATCTGACTGAGCTCCGGAGGCATACGAGGACTCTGCCCAGCACTTCCAAAGGTGACCGGCCACCACACAGGCTCCAAGAGAAGCCATGTGCTCCATTCCACCCCACACCCCGCCCCCTGCTCCCCAGAGAGGGCCATGCTCAACTGATCCATCAAACGGCTTCTCTTTGATTCGTTGCAAAAGTGGAAGATCTAAAGGATGGGAGTTAGAGATAGAAGGAGCAGCCAGTGCAAAGTTCTCGGGACTGAAATGAGCGGAGGGACAAAGCAGCAGCAAAGTGAGCAAGAGGCGGAGGAATAAGAGAGAGGTTCAGAGTGCTCGACCTCATCGGACCAGTGTGTGGCTGATACGCACGACACTAAAGAGATAGGGTTGCACTGAGTTGGAAGGACTCCGTGGCAGTGAGTGAGTCATGCTCCCTTGAATTTAAGTGCTTGAAGAAATCTCTACCTCATTGCTGGCCCATTTGCATAGCTCTGAGTTGAGCAACTGCACACGGAGGAAGGCAACAGTCGATTGCTGCAACAAATGGGGTTTAGGGTTTGGTTTCTCTTAACAATAAAAGGGAACACTATGAAAACAAGATGAGCTCATGGAAACTTATGTATCACAAAAAACAAGCCATTTAAAGAATCTGAAGAGGAAATTAAAAGTGCAGTCTAAATTATGTACATTCAACCCCAAACGGTTTTTAAATTTCAACTTGTTTCAAGCCCCGGATTTTATGGTAAATAATCCACCTACTTTGTTTTTAAAAATACATGATCATTACATATTTCTTTCCTGCTTGAAGAGTTAAGTCAGCTTGCATAAATGCATGGAACACAAAAGAAACTGTTATGAAATCAGGAAAATTTGAAACTAAGTCCAAGATAGTTAAGGACACCGAATGTTCTCTCAT
>NW_022103896.1:85530054-85531879 GCF_000313985.2 Echinops telfairi | reverse complement strand
TGGTAGTCAATCAGTGAAGAAGGTTTCCAAAAACCAAACCAAATTCAGGACCAGGGAGTTAATTGCAACTCATAGTGACCCTATAGGATATGGCAGGACTGCCCTTGTGGGTTTCCAAGAATGTAACTCTTTATGGGAGCAAAATTTAAGGGTAGACTTGAAGGCTGAGGACCATAATTTTAGGGAACATCTAGGTCAATTGGCAAAATCCAGATCATAGAGATAATGTTCTACATCCTAGTCTGGCAGGTGGCATCTAGGATCCTAAAAGCTTATAAACATCTATTTCAGAAGCGACTATTGGTCTCTTCCCAAGTGGAGCAAAGGAGAACGAAGAAACACAAGAGGCAAGGAAGCCATTAGTCAAAAGGACGAATGCACCCCATGAGTCGTTGCCTCCTCCAACTTGAGACCAGAAGAACTAAACAGTACCTGGGATGACTCTGACCAGGATCACAGTAGAAGGTTTCCGCGAGAATGAGTAAAACATTTATAAAACTTAAAAAAAAAAAAGGGCCCGATTTAGTGATCTGAAAATATCCGAGGAACCCTTGAGATTAGCGCCCAGAGACATCTTTCTGAGTTGGAACTGAAGACACTCCTGGAGGCCGGCTTTTAGCCACATAGTAGAAGAGGCTGAACACTAACACCAATGAGGAGGTGAACTTCGGAACACCAACTCTGCAAGACCAAGGGCAATGCTTGCCAGAACCAAAGAGGAGAAGACCCGGAGGGAGGGAAACCAGATGGATGGCAATGGGGAACCGAGAGTGGCGAACCGAAACATTGCAGGAATTTTCAACCTATGCCAGGGAACAATTTGTGGATGAACTATTAACCAGAAAACTAATTTTATATGTAAAGTCACCTAAAGCACATGAACAGGTTTAAAAAATTAAGTGGCATAATTAGGAATCATATCGAAAGAGATGCCAACACTCTCCTTTTCAAACACAGATACAAATTCATGCGATCACACACACACACACACACACACCCCTGTGCTAGTGTAGACCCTGCCGGGGTAGCTGTGTACTCAGGTATCTGTGTATCTGTATACTTCAGTAGCGACTAGTCTTGTAAGATCAAGCTAGAAGAAGCTCAAGGAAGGATCTAGTCTAGACCTCTCCTCTCATATGCAAACTAAGGCCCAAGCAAGTCAAACCAAGATATTTACTGAGAGATTTTATTTTCACTGAAAGTTTTTTAAAAACCTAAAAAACTTAATTAAAGTGTATTGTGATGTGTTGGGGGAGTACTTGTGCAGGGGCCCACTGTCCATCTGTTTTCTTAATACTCTACCTATAAATATATGTACATTGATCTATTTCTCCCGCATCATATATAAATATATTTTACATCTTTACATGCCTGTGTTTACATCTCTATGAGTACTCTTTGCTCAAGCTGATGGTGCCAAGCTGTCAAATTACACAGAATCTGGGGTCCCACATGCTGGAAGATAAACAAGGGGCCATCTAACTGAGACACAACAAAGCCCACATGGAAGACGCACACCAGCCTGTAAGATGACAAGGCTGCGAAATGGTCAGGTATCAGGCATCAAAGACCAAAAAACATCATAACATTGTGAATGAGGGGGAGTGCAGAGTGGGGACCCACGGCCCATCCAGGGGAAATTGGACATCCCCTTGCAGAAGGGCTGTGGGGAGGTGAGGAGCAAACCGGAGTGCAGTGTAGCAACGATGAAATATGCAATTTTCCTCTAATTCTCAAATGCTTCCTCCACCCCACTACCATGATCCCAATTGTACTTTACATATCCGGCTGGACAGGAGGAGGTGCACTGGCACAGATAGGAACT
>NW_022103896.1:85528628-85529954 GCF_000313985.2 Echinops telfairi | reverse complement strand
GTGGGATGGGGTAAGATATGATAAAATAATAATAAATTATAAATTATCAGGGGGGAGGGAAGAGGGGGAAGGGAGGGGGAAAAATGAGCTGACACCAGGGGCTCAAGTGGAAAGTGGGTGTCATAAGAATGATGAAGTCAACATATGTACTAAAGTGCTAGACACAAATGACGTATGTACAGATTGTGATAAGTTGTATGAGCCCCTAATAAAATGATTATTTAAAAAAAACTATTACCCTAAATATTAATTCTAAATAAAAGTGACCAGGTCCATATAACGAGCCCTGGTGTCATAGTATGTTATACATTGACCTGCTATATAATGGTCAGCAGTTCAAAACCTCCAGTTGCTTCTTTTGAGAAAGATGAGGCTTTCTACGCCCATAAAAGATTTACAGCCTCAGGAACTAAAAGGTGCAGTTCCACTCTGTCTGGTGGGATGGCTCTGAGTTGAAGTCAAGGGGATGGCAACTGAATGTGGTTTAATGTGGTCCACACAGCATGCCTCTTCTTAACATACCCGATACTCTTCACAATTATCATGGTCAGCCTGGAATAATTGCGATTTAAAATACAGTACAATTTCATGAACTCTTCTAGGTTTAATTCTCAAACATCTATAATTCTAGCTCGAAAAAAGAGTGGGTATCTAAGTAAGTTAAAATTTAATCTCACTTGATTTCCCTTTTGACCCACTCTTAATTTGTTCTAGGTTTTGTTATTTTCTGTTTTCTTTTGATTGAGGCTGTTCTGTGTTTTGTTATTGCTAATGAGGGTTTCATGTATGATTTTCTTTATCTAAAATCCAGGATAGGCAAATCTATAGAGGCAGTAACTAGCATGAAAGTTTCTGAGGGCTACGGCAGGGATTCTTGTGGGGGAAAGGGGAGCTAATAACAATGAGTACAGAAATGAAGAATGTATTCTACAATTGATTGTGATTATGACTGCACAACTCTCTTTAGCATATGCAGATCATTGAATTGTATTTACAATTATATGCCAATAAACTGTTTTTTAAAAGAATGGACGTATCTATTAATCTTTAATAATGAAGTTGCTACTCAGGAATGTGTCTATAGGCATGTATGATAAATGGTAGGCCAATGAAATCATGTTAAGCAACATGGCAAGGAGCGTGGATGGCACCGTGGTTAAGCGCTCAACTTCCACGGAAAGATCGTGGTTGGAAGCCACCGATGTTCTGCAGATGGAAAGGCCTGCTCCCGTAAAGACAGTGTTGGGAACGGGGGAGCCGTCTGTTCTCTTCTACAGGGTCAGATAAGCGGGAGACGACTTGAAGATGCACAGCCGCATCAACATG
>NW_022103896.1:85526730-85527747 GCF_000313985.2 Echinops telfairi | reverse complement strand
AAACACAACCCTCAAAACAATTCACTGCCATTTAGTGGATTCAGACTCCTAGCAGCCCTACCGGATAGAGCAAAAATGCCCCTTTGTTCTTCCCAGGTACAGATGGCCTCATTGTTTTCCTGAGGATTGGCTGGTGGGTTTGAACTGCTGACCTTGTGGTTAGCAGCTCAGTTCATAGACCACGGGGGCTCACAAAAAAGTCAACAGCACCAGGTCTTCCCAGGAGGTTTCCTATTCAACTAATCACCAGGAATGAACCTGCTCAGCTTCTGAGATCAGATGAGATCCAGGGCATTCTGGATGGTGTGGCCGAGCTTTAACTTGGTTAGATACATCACCAGCATTTAATGCGATAATTAGCTATCTGTATTGTGATAGATAGAAGACAATTATCCCTCTATCTGATGACCCTAACAGAAAAATGTTTAAGGATCCTGGTTCTTCCATTTATTCATAGCCCTACAAACATAAGTAAGTTCTTTAATTAAAGCTATTTTTTTCTCATCTGCAAAACATAGTTAATAGTGTCTATCATTGTCAGATTAACCAATAAGCAAGGAAATAATGACTTGTGCTTCCTTACTAATCTGCAGTGAACTAATTTGTTTGTTAATCTGTAATAAACTGTTCACTACAGATAAGCAAATAAACACAAGTAAACTCGTGCTTACCTTGCTTATTGGGTAATCCATCCCTGTTGGGGCTCCAAGGGTTATGTGAGAATTAAATGAAATAATATGTGTTAAATGCTTCACACACAAGTAAACACTGGGATATTTCTTGGTTTCTCTACAAGTCCCCACCCCTGCCCACACAAACACAAACAAGGGAAGGCAGACTACAGTGACGTTCATCATACTGTAGCGAAGAAACCTTGTAGGACATACAAAAAACAAACCGATAAAAATTCCTAGGAAACCTCTCATGAGTGCACACTCTTCGAATAACAACTAAAAAGTAAATGTGGTGAGTGCAGCCAGTGTCGCTGAGCAATATACGTGTTATCGATGTTCTTTT
>NW_022103896.1:85510972-85526500 GCF_000313985.2 Echinops telfairi | reverse complement strand
AGATGTTGCCATCATCACTCCCGAGGCATTTTCTTTCGACTGGAGCCCTTGGGATCAGCTCGTGGCTGTTGCTCTGAGTCGGTGTGGCTGAGTCCGCTCGGACTCACAGCAACCCGATGGGCCACAGAAGGACCGTCACCCGCTCCTGTGCCACCCTCCCAAGTGCTTGCATGGAGCAATATCTATAGCAACTGTTAAACAGGAACATAATTCGATGTGTGAACTTTCACCAAATTCCATTAAGATTGTTTTTTTTAAAAGCGAAAAACTAAAGGATCATCGTGTTCTCCTCACGCTGGATAATATCTAATGTGACGCTGCTCACCTCACCCCTAACCCTCCCTTGGTATGACTGGTATTGGCAAGTCTTATAAAGGGTCCGGGTGCCAGGCTCACCTCCAACACATACTACGCTCCCCCCAGCTCATCTACTCACCCTTTTTACTGAATCTAGAGCCCGCATATTTGTCAGGGATGTATTTGCAGGTAATTTATTTTCGATTAGCTTTGCCTTTTTCCCCTCCAATTTTGTCACCAAGTGAATAAGAATGGAAAAACTCGATTTTTAAGCTGTAGGGGATGCTCAATTGAACAGGAGGCAAATGAGCAAAGAGTGCCAGTGGAGAATTACAGCATTGCCAGCTTCTTTGCCTGCATAGGCATTTCCTACGTCAGCGCGCATGTGCTGGCTCTTACCCAGATCCCACAGCCTCCCCTCTCGCCCTTGCTCCTTAGCCGCTGTGATGAATGAAGGGCTGGCGGCTGGGCAGGCAGTCCCATGCTGGGGTGGGAAGGAACTGGCTTCCGGAAGGGCTTAGTCCAATTTTCAAGAAACTCTAGGAAAGAAAATTATTTCCACAGGCCTGGGTGTTTCTTTCAGGGAATGTGCTTTGTTTTGTGTGTTTTTTTTTGTTTTGTTTTTCTTTCTGAAACCAGGAAACTAAATTTGCCAGTGGTGACTAGCATTGAAACCCAAAAGGATGCGCTTCTTTCTTCTGCATTCCATCCTTCTGAGTTAAGACGTGTTCATTTCCAGTCACCAGGGACAAAGGGAAGGTTATACTTCCATTGTTTAGGACAGGCACAATACTAACACAGCATTCATATGTACTTGTTTACTACTCTTCTCACGCAAACGTCAACGTTGCAACTACTATAGTATACCTCAAGTTCCCAAAAAGCACAAATCAAACTGTCCTTTTGTCCCCATTCCTTCTTCTCTTCTGGATAAACTGTGCTTAAGTTCACACACAGGCTCGTCACCGCTCGGTTGCTGCATCTGCGCGGCCCAGCAGCTCCGCTTTCCTGTCCTCACTCAGGTCCTCTTCCTTTCCCAGCATTCTGGGGAAGCATCCAGACTCTCTTGCTAACAAGCCTGGGCTTTCGACGCTGGGAAACAGTTACGTCTCGGGAACCCCGAGGGTCACTAGGCGTCAGCATGGCCCGGATGGCAGTGAGTTTGGTTTGGATTTGGGAAGACTTTATGGGAAGAAATAGCTTCAACTTTCTCCTGTGGAGGGGCTGGTGGGCTGGAAGCCCCAACTTTGAGGCTAACAATCGAACAGCTACGCAACGAGGCCAAAGAACCGTGCATCCAACAGCTATGGACAAGAAAGAACCCAGCCCACTGCTGGCTGGCAAGTTGATCCCGACGCTTGGAGAAGAAACTGGCAAGAAGACAAGTGCTCCTTAGGCTTTCCCAGACAGCTTTCTCTTTGTCCCATGGAGCGGGCGGGAGGTTGAAACTGCCAACCCTACTGTGAGCGGCCCAACACCAGCGCCCCTTCACTCAATTTGCACAAGTTAATATCAGTATCATTTACGTGCGGTTTCTGATAAGACTTTAATATTCCTAAAAGCTTTTCGTCTTCATCATTAATCATTCAAACATTTCCCCCCACTGTACTGGCAGTTACGGTAGCACAATCTGTATTTGTTCTATCAATGGATGCAAGCGCTTCCAAACTGTATGGGGGAAATCCTATTATCTTTTAATTTCACGTTTGTATGAACTCCTTAAAGATGAGGATGGCAAGACATCATCTCATGGACTTTTGGACATGTTGTCAGGAGAGACCAGTCCCCGGTGGACATCATACTTGTTAAGTGGAGGGGACAGCGAAGAAGAGGCAGGCTCTCCGCGAGGCAGGTTGACAGTGCTTTCCACAATGGGCTCAAACATACGAACAATCGTAAGGATGGGGTAAGACCAGGCCATGTTTAGTTCTGTTGTGCAGATGGTCACTCTGAGACAAACCGCCCCCGAGGCACCTGACAACAAACAGGAACTTTTGAAGCCCCTTAGTGGTGGTGTAGTGGACTGCTCACTGCCCTGCTCCCTGAAAGTGTGAACCCACCGGCAGCCCCGCGGGAGGAAGACTCAGACACCCACAGGGCAGTTCGACTCTGTCCTATAGGAGCGCTATGAGTCGGCATTGAGTCTGGCCCCGAGCTGTGGTTTGGACCACCTGTACAATTGTGAAGATGCTGCTGGTCTTGGGTCACCATCCGTTGGAGTGGACTTGATGGCAGCTAACAAGATAAGCGAGACACAGAGGGTGGCTGTCCATCACTCTGCAACGTGGCTCCCTCCTGAAGGAGCTGGGTATGAACTCCATGTGAAAGGAGGAACATGCCAAGTACATGCACGTTTGCATTGTGTGTCAGCAAGTTGATTCCAACTCATAGCGACCACACAGGACAGAGTAGAACTGCCCCCTCCCCCGAACCTTACTTGATTTCCTTGGCTCTACAGAGCCTGTAATCTGGAGAGGAGCCCCAGTGGTGTCGTGGGTCATGAGGTTCAGTGCTAACCACAAGGTTGTTATTTCAAGCCTATCAGCCACTCCACAGGAGGACAATGAAGCTGTGCCTTCCACAAAGACTTCCCGCTCAGGAAACCCTCAGCAAACCCTCGGGGCAGTTCTACTCTGTCCTCCAGGGTCCCTGAGTCAGAAGCAGTGCATTTGGGGTTGGATGTAATCTCTACAAAGCAGATCACCAGGTTTCTCTCCTGCGGAGAGGCTAGGGAGTTCAAACTAGCAACATTTTGGTTAGCAGCCAAGTGCTTCACCACCTTGCCTGCAGGGCTCCTTGTGCACCCCTTTTTGGGAACCCCACTCCTTTCTGTCTTCCTTTAGCCCACTCTTCATTAGCTCTATGCTCTCCTTCTCCACTCCCTCAATCCCTTAAGCTTGACAAAACTCATTAGTGTATCTAGTACTTGTATATATATTAAAAAAAAGTTAAGATCAGTTGCAAGGTAATCCTACCTGATTTCACTTATCAGTCAAAATAACAGACGTTTGATATTTCAACAATTTCTTTCTTGCCCCTTCGGCTTTGCAAGCTGCTCCTCGGAGGCCACGCAGCGGTCTCCTCTGGCCTCTGGACTCCCCATGGGGGTGGGCAGTGCACTGAAGGTACCTGTGTAAAACCTGCAACTTCTTCAGTCCTTTATAAAACTCACTTGGATCACACACACACACACACACACACACACACACACACACACACCATTCTTTTCTTTCTTATAGAAAATATATACCTGCCTAGGGTATCATTTAATAATTCTGAACAGTTTAAAAGAGTTTAAAGAGCAACGTGGCCATTTCCACGTTTCCAGGACAGCACCACAGAGGTCAGCTTCTTCCTTCCAAAGGGTGAGGCTGGGACAATGTGAAGCTCAGTACATGACGAGAGATTTATCCCTTCCCTAACATCTGGCTCTGACAAGTCATCAAAGACAGCATACCATCTAGTTCGTCCTTCCAGCATCAGTTTGAGCCAGCTGCATACATACACTTCAGATGCAAACATACACTCGTTCCCACTCCAAAATAAAAACAAAACAAGTATTTCTTAAAATGAAATCCACAGTACTTCTTTCGTCGATAAAGTTTGTTTTGTTTTGTTGTCTTCTAAAGACTTAGCAAACAAGTCTCAGGTATTTCGTACACAGTTCACAAAAAATAGAGAAGGAGAATTATTGAATTGACTTACTCAAATTTGTTTTATTGGCCTGAAGGTGCCACTGCATTTAGTCTATGACATCATTTTATGTACCACTAAGAAAAGGAAAGGGTGTCCGTCTTCGGTATGGATGACAATTCAGTGTAAAGATGACAAAGATCTTCACGAATGGGAAACAACACGATACATTGGAGAAAGGACTGAAATTGTCCAGGATTTCGTCTCACTTGGAGTCACAATCAGTGCTCTTGGGAGCAGCAGGCAAGAGATGAAAGGGTAAATCTACGGCACAAAACCTCTTTAAACCGTTAAAAAGCACGGATGTTAACTTTGAGGATTAAGGTGCACTTGACCTAAGCCAAGTTGGACATTGAATAGGGACCACCAAAGAAGAATTGACACATGTGAGCTGGGGTGCTAGAAAAGAATACTGAAAGTACCATGGGCCGCCAAACAAATCGGTCTGGGAAGAAGTACACCCAGAGCGCCTCGTAGAGGCAAGGATCGCCAGACTGTGTCTCACATACTTTGGACACGTTGTCAGGAGAGATCAATCCCTAGAGAAGGACAATATGTTCGGAAGAGAGGCCACCCAAAATAGGAAGGACCTAAACAATATATAGATCAACACAGTGGCTTGCAACAATGCACTGTTGTGCATTTGTGAGGATTCAATTGTGAGGATGCAGCAGGATCGGGCAGTGCTTCGTTCTGCTGAGCATAGGGTAGCTATGGGTCAGAACCGACTCAGTGGCACATGACAACAACAACATGGACTGGCAAAAGAACATGCAGATGTGTCTTGGAAGAAGTACAGTGAGTGCTCCTTAGAGACAAGAATGGTGTTCTCAGGAGAGACCAGTCCCTGGAGAAGGACATCATCCTTGCTAAAGTGGAGGGACAGTAGAAAGGAGGAAGGCCTTCGACAAGATGGATTGACACAGAGGCTACAACAATGGGCTCAAACATAAGACCCATTGTGGGGATAGGGCAGTGTTTCCTTGTATTGTACCTAGGGCCGCTGTGGTTGGCAGTGACTAGATAGCACCTACTAAACAACAAAAGGTAAAGGAAATTTCCCCCTTAAATATTTAACTGAAAGATGATGCATTGTGATTTCAGAGGTGATAAAATGGGAAAAAATACGCACATCAGGAGCCCTGGTGGCTGGTGGTATAGTGGTTATAAATTTGGCTGTCAACTGCAAGGTTGGCAGTTTGAAACCATCAGCCACTCTGAGGGAGAAAGATGGGGCTTTCTACTCCCATAAAGAGTTGGTCTTAGAAACTCACAGGGCAGTTCTACCCCATCCTATAGAGTCACTAAGAGTCGGGGCTGACTCGATGGCAGTAAGTTTTAGGTGAGAAGGCTTGTGAGATACAATACGTACCTGTCTGGTGAATATCCATCTCTTTACCTTACAGATCACAACTCTGTTCAATTTGATCATACCTTTAAAAAATTGTACACGTTGCTTCATGCCTTCTTATGCAGGGAGAATATAGTTATTACTAATGAAGTTTCTGTGGGCTTGAATGGGAAGCCTCTTATTAATGGTGAATTGAAAATTATTTAAAAGGTTGGACTTGTGATTTAGAAACTGTATTATCATCAGCATTTCTAATCCGCTGTGCAACTCGAACATTGCCCTGACCTAGTAAAAGCTAACACTGGATGTAAAAATTTCAGAACAATGGTCTTAACAGTTCAAAATGTTTTTCTAAATCTGACAAAAGAGCACACATAGAAAAGTTTAATTTGCCTTTTAGTTAGGATTATATACAGACAAGGAGCCCCGGTGATGCACAGGCTACATGTTGAGCTGCTAAAGGTTATATGCAAAGCCAGTAGTTCGAAACCACCAGCGCCTCCAAGGGAGAAAGAAGGTGCTTTCTACTCCCATAAAGAGTTAGAGTCTCGGAAACTCACAGGGGCAGTTCTATCCTGTCTGACAGGGTCACCACGAGTTAGTATCGACTTGATGGGAATAAGTTTGGTTTTTGACTTTTCTATAAACTCAAATGGTCTATGTTTTTGTATGTTTATTATATCGAGCCAACTAATAACTAATTCAAACCAGCTCTTGGTTTCTTGTGTTTTGGTAAATAATAAATAGTCTTTGGAAATATTGGTCAACTCTTAAGAACTCATAATAGGTTCAATTTAGGGGAATGATCCCTGGGTAATCCACATGGCTCATCATTCAGTTACTATCTGACAGAATGGCAGGTTAGATCCACCTAGAGCAGCTGTTCTCAACCTGTGGGTCATGACCCCTTTGAGGGTCGAATGACCCTTTCACAGGGGTGACCTAAGACCATTGGAAAACACATAAATATCTCACTATATATAATTATATATTGTTTTGTGATTAATCACTATGGTTTAATTATGCTTAATTATGTTCAATTTGTAACAATGAAAACATATCCTGCATATCAGATAGTTACAGTATGATTCATAACAGTAGCAAAATTACAGTTATGAAGTAGCAATGAAAATAATTTTATGGTTGGGAAGTCAGCACAACATGAGGAACTCTATTAAAGGGTGCCAGCATTAGCAGGTTGAGAACCATTGACCTGGAGGTTCCTAGAAGAAAGGCCTGACTATCTACTACTTCAGAAAGACCAAAGCCATGAAAACCCTATGCAGTGCAGCTGTACCCTCAAATGGGAGGGGTTGCCGTTGAGTGAGAGTCAGCTGGATAGCAACTGATTTTGGCTTTGGGTGGGGCAGGGGTGGTAGACACGGATTCATACACTCAGCTTACTACTTGGTAGAAAGTCTTCGTGATCTACTCAAATAGATCAACCATTGACCACGCTCTGGCACACAGCTCTACTCCAATACATTTGAGGTTGTCCGGGGTCAAAGTAGGAGCCTCCAAGGTGAACTGTTTTGTACTCAATACAGTGCCAAACACTTTACGTGAACTGTTTCATTCCTTCCTTACAACAATTCTTTAGATTTCATTATTATTCCCATTTAACAGCTAAGAAAACTAAAACGTACAGAGGTAAAGAGGCAATGATGATGGAATCAGAGTCAGGCTGCATCCTCTTGGGTAACCACCACTCACTGTTCTGGAGAAGATTGAGACGGTACACCATGCAGTGGAGGCCAGGACCACAGTTCCACCTTAGAATGGCCTCGTGCTATGGAGGGGGAGTGCCTGTGGCCTTCAAATGTTGATGGGCTTGTTACAGAAATAGACCACAGGGGTAAAATTGAAAGAAGAGTGCAGGAGCTAGAACAAGACGTTACAGAATTCGTGTAGAGAAAACTTAAGCAAAAACTCACAGATACAAACAAGTATGAGAGAAATGTTACAAGTCCCCTTTTGGTGCTTCACAGAACACAAAATCAAAATGTTTGAGCTGGAAAAGACATAAGGGATCATTGGACCAGTGAGGTCACGATCTATTGGGAACTTGTGGGAAGTGAAAATGCTCAGGCCCACCCCAGACCTCTCAAAAAGACAGCCCAACAATCAAATTTACTGCCATTGAATTGATTCTGCAAACCTATCAGGCATGGCAGAATGGCCCCTTAAGGGTTACTGAGACTATAACTCTACAGGAGTAGAAAGCCTCATCTTTCTTCCATGGAGCAGCTAGTGGTTTCAAACTGCTGGCCTTATGTTTAGCAGCCCAACATATAACGATTACACCAAGATCCTAGACCTAGGAAACCCTAAACTCTGGAAGTGGGGCCAACAATCTGGCTTGAGCAAATCATTCTTAACATGCTTAAGTTTAAGGATTGCCTCTTAATTTTATAGACAAAACAAGGAAGTCAGAAGGAAGCAGTACTTTGCCGGGGTCCAGCAGTATAGATGTAACAAAGACAAAAACCAGAATCCTAGCCTCCAGTCTCAAGGTTTCTTGACTGTTTGGTTCTCATTTTATAGAATGATCAATTTTAAGGGATTTGAATTTACCAAAATATAATAAATTTCCATTAAACTTGCGTCTCATGGAGGGTAGTGGTGGTTTAACAGTACAATTCTCACCTTCCATGAAGGAGACTTGCGTTCAATTCCCAGTCAATGCTCTCATGCACTGCCACCTGTCTACAGACGCGTGTATGTTATCATGAGGCTGGACAGGTTTCGGTGAAGCTTCTAGCCCAAAACAGACTAAGAAGAAAGGCCTGGCTCTTTCCTTCCGAAAATTAATAAATGCAAACCTTAGAGATCACAATGGTCCAATCCCCAACCAAGAAGGCTAGTGCTGCTGGAACAATATTTTGTTCTGTTGTGCAGCATGAGTTTTCCAAGGCTAAGACAACTACTAATAACAACATCAAGGAGTTCTGGTGGCATAGTGTGTTATATATTGGGCTGATAACAGCAAGGTCAGCAGTTCAAAACCACTAGCCACTCCTCAGGAGAAAAATAATGCTTTCTACTCCCATGAGTTAGTTTCCGAAACCAACAGGGACAGTTGTACGCTATCCTAAAGGGTCCTGATGAGTCAGAATGGATTCCACAGCCGGGAGGGGAGGCGTGGATACCAACATCAGAGGCTGGCGGGTATCTGGGATTCACAGTACATTTGAGGGGCTTCAAATGTTTATGGGAAATTGCATTTTCTACAAATTATATTATTTTTAATGCCATATTTAAAATGCCAACTCTTTGAAGGTTTCTCATATGTTGCACAAGAGATCAGATGAAATTGGCATTGTTTGTAATACTGAAAACCATCAATCTAGAATATTAGGGAGATTGAACAACCACAGCACAGCATGATAGAATAGATATTTTTTTCAAAAGGAAGATCAGATGATAGATATGACTTAGTCAATAGCAGAGAGTCCAGTTTCAGTTATCAACTCATAGTTAATATTATAACTATTTGAACATTTGGCTTTTTCATCTAATTAACAAAGTCATTTGTCCTCTTCCAGTCTAATCGGATATTATTAAATTATACTAATTCAAAGCAGGTGAAACTCAAGCACATAATAAACAGATGGCTAAGGGCCAATGTAAAGTTTAGCTGACCCTGAATCCCATCTGAAGCAAAGCCAGCAGCACTGTTTTCCTTTTCAATGGTTGTTTGAAATCTGGCTCCAGTGTGGCAAACAAAATGATCAGGAGGGGATATTAAAGAAACTTCCTTGGTCTTCCCTACTTTATCAATTAGGTAAACCAACTGCACTTTGATCTAAAATGACACTTACTCACATTTGGAAGAGGAGACAGGGGTTGGTGGGAACAAGGCACAAGCACACACCACCATGAGGACTTGTTGCCTGGATTTCCACCCACATTCCTGGAAGTTTGGGCTTCAGAGAAAGGTCCCTGTCTTAGGCTGGGTTTTCTAGAAGAGGAAAACCAGTGAGCATATATTGGAGGAAGCTTCAACAACTTCACAGAAAAATGGAGTAAGAAGGTAATTGAAGATTTCTAAGAACTTTTTAAAAGTCCCTTCATAAAGATGGATTTATTACAAGAAAATGACTCACGTAGTTGTAGAGGTCAGCAAGTCCCAAATCTGTAGGTCAGGCTTCTCCTGACTCAGATGGTTGCAGGGCTGATGAACTCAAAATGGGCAGGTCAGATGACAGACTGCTGGCTCACATCCCGACACCTGGAGATTGCGGAGTGAGGAGCCTTGTGCAGGATCAAACCCAGGGCTCACTTCGCCAGGATATCCATACGTATCTGATGCAGGCCACACCCCTCAGGGAAACTACCCTGACTGGCTGCTCACTTCAAATCACAAAATGGAGAGAATCATGGGTTGACCAGTTGAAACAAAATCTTAACCCTCACAGTTTCAGATCTTTGGTTTCTTATTCACAGGAATGCGAGGGACCAGAAGGGCTGTGGTCTTGCCACCGCATCCTTGGAAGCTGATGGGATCCGATCCACACACAAAAGGGGCTGTCCCACCTGTGAAGGAGTTGGCTATTTCTCACCTTAGGATACAACATTCTCTCTTTCATCCTCCCCTCTTATTTTTTACTTTTATTATTTTATTGGGGGCTCGTACAATTCTGATCACAATCCATACGTACATCCATTGTGCCAAGCACATATGTACATTCGCTGCCCTCATCATTCTCAAAACATTTGCCTTCTATTCTAGGCCCCTGATATCAGCTGCCCATTTCCCCCTCCCTCATGAACCCTCCGTAATTCACAAATCATTATTGTTTTGTCATAAGTTACACTGTCCGACGTCTCCCCCCCTCCCCCGCCCTCTTGTCTCCTGTCCATCCCCCAGGGAGGAGGCTATATGTTGATTTTTGTAATCGGTTCCCCCTTTTTACCCCACATTCCCTCCACCCTCCAGGCCTTGCCCCTCTCACCACTGGTCCTGAAGGAGTCATCTGTCTTGGATTCCCTGTGCCTCCCCTCTTATTTTAAGGGAATCGTTGCACCTTAAAGTATAGAGGTCATCATAGCGTCTCTCATTTTAAGCTTTAAAAAAAGGTTATAAAGAGTACCCGGATGGCTTGAAGGGCTCCCAGCAGAATGAGTGCCTGAATCCCAGTCCTATTTTTGATCCCACTGTCCTTATTCCACTCACTAGACCTGCGGTGATGAGAACCCTCCCACCGGGCCTCCCAGTCGCTTGTCTACTCAGTCCTATTCTCTACTGTCTCACTCTCTTGCCTTCTCTCCAAACTATCCATTCTGAACCACACTGCACACAGTTGTTCCTGTTGTCTTTCCAAGAATAACTACGATGATCTCTCCCCCCCCCCTGTCTTAAGCCTGCCTGCTTCCTCCTTCCTCCTTGTTTATACAGTAAAGTCTGGCAATGAACTCCCTTCCTGTCCTAGCTGGAAATGTTCGCCTCATGCTAACCCACCCCAGACCTCCTCTGGGCTTTTGCATAGGCATTTCCTTCACAGCTTGGAGAGCACATGATTCAGGTAGATGGGGCCCTCTCCGCCCCTGTGACTGACCCTGGCCAGACCACAGCCCTTTCCCGTGCCTTGCTCTCCCTCCAATAACCAAGACCCCACCCAATTCGCAATCTCCTTCCTGTTTCAAATGACCTATTTCAAACAGTCCATTCCGGTGAAAACTGTCTGAACTCCCAGAAGACCAGCAATCCCTTCCTCTGGGTTCCTGGCACCGGCTTTCTATCTTATTCTCCTTTGTATCCCCAGCAGCCCAGGCATTGGTCATTCTCTCAGAAGCGGTTGGCTGAGTTAGTGAATAAAAATAATTTATGTGCGATAATTTATTCTCCAGATCCTTAAAAGCCACCACTGTCATAGCTTCCATACAGCTGAAATCCAACCATTACTCCCTGGAATCTTACCACTGAAGACAGTTTTTGTACATTCCTGATTTGTGTGTTCTGAAAACTGACTTGGGTATCTGTTAAAAATACAGATTCCTGGGCCCTGCCCTAGGCTGCCCTACCCCAGAATTAGAATGGCAGTACAGGCATTTGTAGCTGTAGCACACAAAGTAAGTAATTCCCATATCGATTTGTTTCAGGCCATATTTTTTCCCTACTAAAAGTCAGGAAAGGAGCCCTCGTGGCGCAGTGGTTACACATTGGGCTGCTAATCTTAAGGCCGGAAGTTCAAATCCATCAGTCTAAAATCTTCAGTTACTCCATGGGAGAAAGAGGAGGTTCTCTATTCCCATACAACCTTACAGTCTCGGAAACCCACAGGCAAAGTTCTCAAAACACAACACAACACTTTAATTGAGAAAGTGGGAAAAGAAAAAGATCATAGAACGTGTCCAATTTTACTTTTGCAAGATATAGTTTGCATCCGTCATCTCTGTGAGTCAAATAGTTGTGTAATAAAGTCTGTTGAACAGGAAGTCCCCCTACTCACTGTATCACATGATTTGCAGTTTCTAAGGAGGAGCATCCTCAGGTCTCTACAGCTGAAGTGCGGACAATGCTGGAGTTCTAGCAATAATGAGATTGAGTTGCTATGTAAGAATTAAGGCGAGCTTAATTTAAAATTCTACAGAGGGGCCATGTGAAGAGAATTTATAATATCTGTGGTCCAATTAATAAAATATAACTTTTATTCAAGGAATGTAGTATCACAATTGTACTTATAGACTCCTTTGGTTTTTTCCTCAGAGTGGAATTGTTTTTATTTGGGCTAACACTTCAGAAAAGGCTTAAATGCATACAAAGAATAATCTAATTATAATGTAGGATTTTACGAATTTTGTGAGGAAGCTAGCTTGGAGCCTGGTTTATATTGCTTTCCCTTGACTGCACAAATAACCACTTTACTGTAGACTGTTTTGTTTCACTGTGTCTGTCAGTATATCCTTAAAGATATGCTGCAAAAGAGGCAGGCAGAAATGAATTACACAGACAAATATTCTTTAGTCCAATTCCTTGAGGTACAAACTGTGCTTTAACCACCATTTCTCTTCTTAACAGTGGCCTACCGGTGTGCGAGTGTTTATTTGGAACGTAGTCTGTCATCATTACACTGTGCACTGAATTGCTCCTCTCACTCATGCAGAGAAGAATTAAATGGAGAGGGGAGGAGGAGGGGTGATGCTAGAAAAGGTAGGGATGGATGGAAATGGACCAGGATGATTTTGATCATCTTCACTTGAACATCTATCATCCACCTGAAATAAAACCCGTGCAAATCAGAATACACACAATTCATCTTGACCATCTTGATCAGTGGCACTGACTAGCAGGTAATTCAGGTTTAACACCCAGAAGTCATCTTGAATTTTCTCATTCTCACCCCAGAGTCTAATATGACAGCAAGTTCTTTGGATCAACACACCTCTGTCTAACCTAACCCCGCCCCAGAAACACATCTGCGTAGGTTTGCATAGATGGCCAGATAAAGGACTGGACATCTGTTGCACTGGAATTTTGGATAAACAGTTTAACCACATTTTGGTATTCTTGTATTGCATGATACATACAGTGTTTCAAAGCTATGCATAAGGTTTTTAGTGGCTACTTCCTCCGAAGTGGGCTGCCAATTCCTTCTTCATTGTCTGTTCTTAGTCTGGAAGCTGCACAACCCAGTTCACTTTGATTGACCCTACTAGCGTTTGCAATACCAGTGACATAGCATCCAGAATCACAGAGATCTGGAGAGGAATTGCCTAGGGGGAGGAGTGGCAGAACCAAGAACCAGAACAAGAGATAGAAATTTGTGCTCATGAAAACTGAACAACACTCTGCTTAAACACTTCTGGATCGAAGAAACAAGAAATGAAAACTTTTCCTTCCTTGAGGGGAAATGAAAATGAAACAATACACCAAAACGTTCAAGACAGCAAAAACAGTATTCCAGACTGCAATTTATAGCAATAACTGTGCACATCAAAAAAGAACACCTTAACCTACCTACATCAACACCTTAACTGAATATCTTCACCAATTAGACCAAAAGCAACAAAAGAAACCTTCAATCATGATAATAAAAGAAATAGTAATTATCGGAACAGAAATACTGTAAATGAAACAGAAAACAAAAGTAATAGAAAAAAATCAACAATACAGGAAATTGATTCTTGAAAGGATTCACAAAATTGACAGAACACTGGCAAACTTAACAAAGGAAAAAGGGGAAGAATCAAACGATCAAGAATAAGAAGTGAGAAGGAGACGTCACAGCAGAACCCAATGACATAAAACAGATGACACAATTCTGTGAAAGAGACATCACAGCAGAACCCAATGACATAAAACAGATAACACAATTCTGTGAAAGAGACATCACAGCAGAACCCAACGACATAAAACAGATGACACAATTCTGTGAAAGACTGCACCCAGCAGACTTGAACATTTAGATGAAATATTCAAATTCTCTAAATACACTATCTTAAATTAACACGGAACAAGACAAACACTTCAACAAAGCCATAACAAAAGAAGTAACAGATCAGGTCATTTAAAAAACTTCCAACAACAACAACAATGAAAGTCCAGGTCTAGATGCCTTCTCTGAGGAATGCTATCAAACTTTCAGAAAAAAGTTGACAACAATTCTATGCAAACTATTTCAAGATACAAAGGATAGAAAATTCACAAACTCATTTTATGAAGCCACTACAACTCTTATACACAACCAGGTATTGCCATTACCAGAAGAGAAAATTATGGACCAACACCCATATGAATATAAATGTAAAACTGCTCTGCAAAATGCTGGTCAACAGAATTCAACAACATATCAAAGAAATTAATACATAATGATCCAGTGGGAGTCATACCAACTATGCAAAGATGGCATAACATTAGAAAAGCAATGTAATCCACCATATAAGTAAAAGATAAAACTCACATGATCCATCAATTGATACAGAAAAGGTATTGGATAAAAATCTAAGATTCATTCTTGATTAAAAACTGAGCAAAATAGGAATAGAAAAGAAATTCCTTAACATAATTAAAGCCATATGTACAAAACCAACAGCCAACATCTCCCCTAATGGGGAGAATGTGAAAGATCCCCCCCTGAAAACTGGAATCAGACAAAGATGCACTTTATTACCACTCGTATTCAACATTGTGCTACAAATCCTAGCCAGAGGCAGTACACAAAAAGAATTCCAAATTGCCAAATTTTTCTCACTATTTTCTATACATAGAAAATCACAAACACATGACCAAAAAAATTTGTCGAAAACAATAGAAAGTGACAGGGTCTGAGAGCAATATGCAACAAGCAATAGGATTTCTGTGTACTAATGGAGATAGCAATGCAGGTGCACTCAAAAAAGCAATACTACTTAAAATAGCCACACAAAAGTTGAGTTATTTTTGCAATAAACCTAATCAGAGAAAAGACTTTTACAACAAAAACGATGAACATCACCACAAGAAACCAAGAGACTTACATAACCCGAAACCGAATCCATGCTCATGGAGAGGAAGGCTTCAATGTCAATATTACCCAAAGCAATCTATGGATATAATACAATTCTGATCTAGATTCCAACTTCATTTTTAAACAAAATGGGGAAAAATGGAAAGAAACTCAGGATAAGTAAAGCTCCACTTAAGAGGAAAAGTAGAAGCCCCCTCACTTCATGACTTCAGAACCTGTTACAGTCACAGTCGTGAAAACTGCCTGGTAAAATGTAATCATCTACCATTTGAGCCTCCTTTGACCCATTTTAAAATTGTCTCCATTTTTATTATTTTATGTTTTTGCTTTGAGTGAGATTTTTTCATGTTTTGTCTTGCCATTGTTGTTGGGTGTTTGGGGTTTTTTTTTGTTTGTTTGTTTGCTTTGTGGGATTGAATTTTGTTTTGTATAATTTTCTGTATACGAGATCCAAGATAGGTAGATTTAGAGACAGGAACTGGATGGGGGCATGGCAGAGGAGCATGGGGTGGGGGTGGGGGTAGGACGGGCGGGAGGGGGAGCTAATAATGCGTATAAGAAGAAAGTGGTCTGAAATTGATTATGGTGATGGTCGCACAATTCTTAATACGATCGAATGATTAAATTGTATGATATGTGAGGGATAGGCCAATAAAACTATTACTATTTTTAATCATTTTATTAGGGGCTCATACAACTCTTATCACAATCCATACACACATCAATTGTGTAAAGCGC
>NW_022103896.1:85508931-85510344 GCF_000313985.2 Echinops telfairi | reverse complement strand
ATTCACTATGGTAAGATTTTTTGTTCTGATGATGCCTTGTATCTGATCCCTTATTTTTTAAAAACTGCAAGGTATTGGTACTATGATAGATACATAGACGAATGAAATGCAATAGAAAATGCAGAAATGAATCCATCTACCTAAAACCAATGTTTGATAAGGGAGCAAAAAACATTAAATGGGGGTGGCGGAAACAACATTAAATGGGGAAAGATAATCTCTTCAACAAATAGTGGTAGCAAAATGTTATCTCTATCTGCGGAAGAATGAAACAGGATGCATGCCCTCACTTCACATACAGAAATGAATCAAGATGGATTAAAGGGCCAGAGCAATAAAGACTTTCAAAGAGAAAATAGGGACAAACCTAAGGGCCCTAATCCAGGGCATCACCATACTACCAATAATAATTTAGAAACACACATATGAGAAGACAAAAAAGATGTCTAGGACCTAGTAAAAATAAAACCCAGATGTGTATCAAAAGACATCATTCAAAAAAAAAAAAAGAGTAAAAACTGAACTTTTCTGGGGCGAAAAAATGGGTAATAACACATTGGATAATTTTGGTAATGACACAGGGGATCATTTCTAAAATCTTCAACACCTCAGTAAGAAAAAAATAATAATCCAACTAAAAATAGGCAAAGGATATGAAGACATACAGGTAGGTAACAAATATATGAAGAAGTGTTCATTATCCATAGTCATCCAAGAGATGGAAATCAAAACAGCAATGAGAAATCATCTTACACTGGCATTGACAGCACAGTTCAAAAAACAGGAAACAGCAAATGCTAGACAGAGTGAGGAGAGTTTGGGATTCTCATACACTGCTGGTAGGACATTTTGCTGGTGCAAAAATATACCACTATGAACTGGGGATAGAAACCCCATACAGCCCAGGATTCTCTTTTCTAGGTACATACCTTTGTGGGAGACTGAGAACCAGGAAGGGAGTGGATGCGGACAAATTCCCTATGCTCAGATTTTAAGGAGTCTGAGCAGTCGAGACTCCCATGCAGGCCTATATTTCATGGGTTGGAGATGCGTCCCAGTCACATTCTCCTAAGGAAAAGTAATTCCTCATGATGTCCCCCCATAATAATTCCCATTTTAAGGTGCTGCTTGCAAGCACATGGTTGCTTACGATACTCTTCAAGGTGAACTGCTTGAAGGCTATGTCCCTTAAGTTATCTGCCATCAAAAGCAATCAGACCATCTAACCCTAAGGATGGCCCACTCCCTTCTGATAAAGACCATAGATTATTCTCCTGGAGAAGAGCTCAGGGACACATAAGGTCAAGCCAGATCAGAGATGACAAAAGTTAGGCTGCCACCTTAACACTAGAACCCACGCATACATACCTTCCTGTCACATGTATGCCTCTAGTACTTCCCTTTCCTACTGTG
>NW_022103896.1:85503059-85508295 GCF_000313985.2 Echinops telfairi | reverse complement strand
CCTTCAGTATGGACTACAGCTTAATGTAGAGAAAACAAAGTCCTCACCACAGGACCAGCAGGTAATCTCCATAAGTCACAGCACATTGCACTGGGTAGATCTGCTGCTGCTCGAGACCTCTTTAAAGTGTGAAAAGCAAGGCTGTTATTTTGAGGACTGAGGTGACTCTGGATCCAAGTCATAGTATTTTCAATTGGCTGATGTGCATATGGAAGTCGGACACTGAATGTGGAAGGCGGACGACAAGTCAGACAATTGTACATTTGCATGATGGTGCTTTCGAAGAACACTAAAAGCACCATGGGCTGCCAAGAAAAAACAAACAACTCTGTCTTGGACGATGTACAATCAGCATGCTCCTTAGAAGCAAGGCCAGCGGGACTTCGTCTCACATCCTTTAACAGGTTATCAAGAGACTCGTCCCTGAAAAAGGGTGTCATGCTCGGTAAAGTACAGGGGTAGCAAAGAAGAGGAAGGGCCTAGACCAGTCCCCTGTACTTTACCGAGCATGTCATCCTTTTTCAGGGACGAGTCTCTTGATGACATGGACGTGAGACGAAGAAGATATATACGGAAGAGAAACTTTAATCATAGTAAAAGGCGCAGCTCTAAAACAAACTTTGCTTTGGTGGAAGAAGAAAAAAAATTTTTTCTCAAGAAATAGTAACAAACATAATAGGTAAAACTGAGTTGCCAGGTAAAGTTAAAGTGGATTAACTCAACTTGTTTCATTTCAACCAAGTCTTAAATGCTTGCTTAGTGCATTTTAGCTTTCTTTCGTGCAGTTTAGTTAAACTTCAGGCAATGTCAATGATTTCCCTTCCCTCTTGGTCTTTCCAATCTCAGAGCACAGTAAAAGGGCACCCAATCGGAGATTTGCCTTGCTTTGGCTATGTGGCTGTTGTCGTGAGTTGCCATCGCTCTGACTCTAGCTCACGCCAGGTGACCCCATGTATAACAGAATGCAATGTAGCCGGTCCTGGCATCACCTTCAGACTCACTGGTGTACTTAAGTCCATTGTTCAGCTTTTATGTCTTTTGGGATACTTCCAACCTTGGAGCTCACCTTCAGCACTATATTTGACAATATTCTGTTGTTATCAATCGGGATTCCACTGACTAATTTTAGAAGTAGATTATCAGGCCTTTCTTCCTAGTCCTTCATAGTCTGAAACCTGCCTCCCACGGGTAGCTAATATTTGAAATATCAATGGCACTGCTTGCAGCATCAGAGCAACATACAAGTTACCACAGTCCGACAGACTCACAGAAAGATGGATTTTGGCTAGACTGATTGGTTTTCAGGGTTTGGACTTTTAGTCTCACCAAGTCTGAGCAGTGGCACATGATATTTGTATAGAAGTTAAGAGCAGGATCTTGATAGACTCCTTATGTTTATGCTCCAGCTACTAACCTGTATGTGTCTCACTTAACTGGATGTATTTCATGAAGTTTTGTGAGACAGAAATGGCAACTGTTTAAAGCAATCAAAGCAGCTTGGTATTGGTACACTGATGGATAGGGAAACCAATGGACTAGAAAAGAGAACCCAGAAATACAGCCGAGCACCTCTGGGTACCTGATTTTGGATAAAAGGCTAAGACTAAGTTAAGTAGGGAAGAGAAAGCCTCCTTAACATATGGTGCTAGAGAAATTGGATCTCCACCCGCAAAACAATGAAGTAGGACCAATACCTCATATACCCTGTTCAAAAAAGAACTCAAGATAGATTGCAGATCTATATGTAAACCCTAGAAACATAAGGATCATCAATGAAAAAAATAGAGACAAACTTAAGGACCCAAATACGAGGCATAAAGACACAATAATGAAAAACACCCACACCACAGAAGCCAAAATAGAGGACTGGGGTCTTCTAAAAGCCCGACATTTATGTCCATCAATCGACTTCATCAAAAAGTAAAAAAAAAAGTAGGTTGTGAAACGTTTTTGTCAATGATATATCAGATAAAGGATTAATTCCAAAATCGCATTGAAAGCCACAACACCTGAATAAGAAAAAATAAAAAATGGGTACAAGATGTGAATAGATAATTTACTGAAGATGACATCCAGGTAGCTAACAATCTTATGAAGAACTGCTTGCGTTCATTAGCTGTAATAGAAATATAAATTAAAATAGTGATGAGATGCCACTTTACACCAACACTTTCAGTGAAATTCAGAAAAACAAAAAGTAATAAATGCTGGAGGTGATGTGGAGATTAGAGCAGTCATACATTGCTCATGGGATTGTAGAATTGTACAGCCACTATGGAAAACAGTATGGCTCTTCCTTAAACAAGTTCAAATACAAATATCTTGCAATCTCTCTAATCTCAAGAATAGCTATAGGTCATCTGGGGTCTTAAAGACTTGAAGATAAACAAGCAGCCATCTAGCTGAGAAACAACAAAGTCCACATGGAGGAAGCAGACCAGCCTGTGTGATCCTGAGGTGTCGATGGGATCAGGTATCAGGCTTCAAAGACCAAAAAATCATAGTATTGTGAATGAGGGGGAGTGCGGAGTGGAGACCCAGTGCCCATCTGTAGACAATTGGACATCCCCTCACAGAGGGGTCACAGGGAAGAGATGAGCCAGTCAGGGTGCAGTATAGCACCGATGAAACAAACAAGTTTCCTCTAGTTCTTCGGTGCTTCCTTCACCCCACTATCATGACCTCAATTCTACCTTACAAATCGGACTAGACCAGAACATGCACACTGCTACAGATAAGAGCCCACAACACAGGGAATCCAGGATAGAAAAACCCCTCAGGGCCAACAGGGAGAGTAGAGATACCAGGAGGACTAGGGGAGGGTGGGGGGAGAAAGGGAGAATCAATCACAAGGATCAAACTAGAACCCCCTCCCAGGGGGACGAATAACGGAAAAGTGGGTGAGGGGCGTCGGAGGATGATGTAAGATATGAAAATAATAATCTACAACTAATCAAGGATTCGTGAGGAAGGTTGGGTGGGGGAAGAAGGGGTAAGAAATAGGGAGCTGATATCAGGGGCTCAAGTGGGAAGAAAATGCTTTGAAAATGATGTTGGCAGCATATGTGCAAATGTGCTCGACACACTGGAGGAATATATGGATTGTGATAAGAGATGTAAGAGCCCCCAATAAAAGCATTTTTTTTAAAAAGCATAGCTATAGGCATACCTATGTTTACTTCAGTAATTTTGATAATAGCAAAAAAGATGGAAACAATGAAAACCTCCACCTGTGGCGGAATGGATCAATAAACTTTGGTACATACACATAATGGAATATTATGCTTCCTTAAAAAGAATGACAAGTCTGTCAGACACCTCATGACAGGGACAAAATTGGAGGCCATGATGCTCAGCAAAGTTAGTCAACCTCATAAAAATAAATATTCCATGATGCCATTATTATAAAGAAAAACACACACATAAGAACAAAATTAGTTTTCACACCAAAAAAAAAGACTTGGAAAACTATGATATGCTATGGGTAGGGAGAGGGGGTGGTGGGGAATGACACACTGGTCCGGAGAGGGGCAGGGTTGGAAGAGAAAAAGAGAAGAAGACAATCCTGGGGCGTGGCGTTGGCTGGGACGCTGCCACGGTGGGATGTGATGGGTTTTGCAACCACATATAGAATGTTGTTCTTTGCATGTGCTGTATTTCACAAAAAAGAGGGAAAACAAATCAATGAAACTTAAATTAAGGTTTCTTTCTTCCTCTTTTAAAGGGAAGGGTCATCTCGTTAAGACATCCTCTTGATTCTTTACCCGTCACACCCCAACATCAGTTGGTCTGAGTGGAAGAGAAGGAAAGTAAAATTGAAACTGACTTACATTCCTTTGTGACACCCACGCTAGTTTCAAAACAAACAAACAAAAAACTAGGCAGGTGTTTACAGTGCCCGTGTGTCACTCAGCATACAGAGTGCACTTGACTCAGATTCACATTATATTTATCATTAGTCTCTCAATGGTAAGAGTATTACTATGTTCACATTAAGCTAAAGTCCATTAGATAAACTAAATGTCAAGGACATTACCTCCCACTGACTATAATCTTGACTTTAAAAAATAAACTAACAAAGTCGAGTAAAACAAATCACATTAGGAGTTAAGCAGATTATGGTTCTAGTTACTTGGTGAGCAAAGAATTTATTATCTTTGAACTTATTTTCCTTATCAATTACAATAACACACCTCACAGGAAATTGGTCACCTATTGTTATTTTGAAATCATGAAAGAAAAGTACTTTCTCATTCATGTCCAAATGCTTCCTTTCTTAGTTCCTTTTTCTTCCTGGTGGTATAGGGGAGTAAGTGTTGGCTTGAAAATGCAAGCTATGGGTGTCTTCTTTTCCATCTTTGTGAATCCAATCACTTTTATCCTATTAATAACACTGATTTTAAGCTTTTATGAATAGTTCAAAATGTACTGCTAACTCAAGTCTAAATGTATCTACGAGTAGGTGCAGACTAGCATATCTTTTACAAAATTTTGAAAAATTTTCATATAAATAGAATAAGCTCCAATGGCTTAAAAAAGAAAAGGAGATATTGAATCTGTATTAAGCACTTATTATGGGATATCCATAAAGAGCTCTGGTGGCATGGTGATGGGCTGTTAGCCACAAGGTCAGCAGTTCAGTTCAAAAGGCCAGCTGCTCCAAGGGAGAAAGACCAGGGTTTCTATTCCCATCCAGGATTAGTCTCAGAAACCCTGAGGGGCAGTTCTATTCTGTCCTATAAGGCCTCTAAGAGTTGGTATCAACTCGATGGCAGTATGAACTATTGATACACAAGAACACTATCAATTAAACTTCAAAACCATCTTCTATTATTCATCCCCATGTAACAGACTGACACAAGAAGATGAAAACAAAATGAGGGACTTGCCCAGGACCATCGTCCAATGAGGGAGCTAGTCAGTGGCACGGAATGCTTCTCACCAAGAAGGGGAAGGCTATGAAACACTAGCTTGGACGATGACCAGTTCACTTGGTGCTTAGAAGCTGCTGTGAGACACTGTGGGAATGCCCATTTTGCTAGCTGGGTGCATAAAGACCACACACGCCTAAAGACACCTGGAAGTTAGGTGCCACCATTACCTAAGAGCATCTTGCAAAATTCTTATTAGGTATTACACTTGAAAAAAAGAAAATGCCTTACTGGAGTATCCTTGATGAAAGAAATAAGATGCTTTCCCCTCAATATTATTAAACTTTATGGGAAATGTGTTATAA
>NW_022103896.1:85499840-85501240 GCF_000313985.2 Echinops telfairi | reverse complement strand
TTATTTGTGATTAAAAATGATATTGAAGAGCTTAAGCAGAGTAGTATATAAGCCATATAGAGCAAAGAAAACTTATTTCACATTTAAAATTCCAGTGATATTTTCATAAATTCCTGTTAAAAAAATACTTGATATTAAAGTCAGCAAAATGCTTTTCTTGGCTGATACCTAAGATTATTTTACCACTTAACCTGCTTACACAGTGATTTTTTTTTTTTAAGTTTTAAAATTTTTTCAACCACTTTATTCTTTAAGATAAATGAAGTCAGTGATTACATATAAGTAGCATTATCTTTTAATAATAATATAAAAAACATGATAGGAGTCACATAAGGAAAACTTCTAATTCAATAATATTTATTTCTCATCTTAACAGGAGAAAATAGGTCAAACTTGGCATCAGCTCAAAGGGATTCAATCTGTATAAACCTGGTTCTCCTATCAATAGCACGATTCTCCATCCAATTGATAATATTCCAGTGATTACACTGTAACTGATAGCCCTTTGAATCAAAAGGACAGAATGTAATTCATGCAGTAGATTATACTAACCCCCCAAAAGTTGCCATTAAATCAATCTCAACTTAAGGGACCTCATTTGTGTCAAAGCAGAACTGTACTCCGTGGCGTTTTCAATGGCTGATTTTTTTGGAAGTGGATCACCAGGACTTTCTCCCTAAAGTGTTCTTGAACCTCCAACTACAACATGGCATTTTAAACACTTAGGGACTCCTCTATTGAAGTAGATAAGTTGTCCCCATTGACCCTATTTTTTCATCTCTGAAAATATTTAAAGTATTTTAACCCTCACGGAGCCCTGGTGACTCAGTAAGTTAAGCACTGGGCCACTAACAGAGACATTAGCCATTAGAACCCACCCGTCACTGTGCTGGGAAAGATGAGGTCGTCTATTTCCCTGAAGATTTATAGCTGAGGGAGCAGTTCCACTCGGTCCTTCTGTTTGCTATGATTTGAACTGATATCAAACGTGGAATTTTAAATTTTATCCTTCACGGGATGTGAAGAGTACCTCATCATAAAAGATTATGTTCCCCCTCTGCCTTTTGCCATAACATTTTCAAAGGAATCCAGTTGCATCTGACGGATACCTCAAATCTATACAAGATTTACAGGTACCGTGGGGTAAGATGGAAATGAATCCATCCAAAACAAGTCAGGGGTGCCCTGAGAGTGCAGGGGGCGGTAATTCTCCAAAATCAAGAAATGGCTAGGGGGTCTATAGTTTCATTCAAAAAAACAGCTCAAAGTCCATTTCGATTTCTTAAGTGTCTGTCATTTGGATTTCTAAAATCTGTTTTCACTGTCTTCGCTATTCAAAAAGTGAATCCTGTGAACTTCTGTGCCTTGTTCTAATGCCCCAAGACAGGTCTGTGAGAGGG
>NW_022103896.1:85487413-85498351 GCF_000313985.2 Echinops telfairi | reverse complement strand
TCCCCCCTTCCATTCTTTTTTAAAATTAATTTTTTATTTTATGACATGTACATTTTGGTGAATTGAAATTGTCTTAGTATTATGAAGAATTACAGAAATGGTTCGTTTTGACAGGTTTTTGTATGTGTACATCAACTTTAGAATCTAGACCTTTACAAATGACTTGAAGTAGACATTAGAAGTGTTTCCAAAAATGGAAGGTGACAAGTGAAAAAATGAAAAAACAAAACAAAATCGGGTTTTCCCCTTTGTTTAGATATGCAAGTGAATAGGGTTAATTTTAGGTAATTCTAAGTAGAAGTAGGCTGGTGTGAGAGTGAGTCAAGGGCTGCCCTGCTGACGCAAACATGGCAGTTGAAGCCAAGCGGCCATTTGCACAAAGATCTGCCAGTCACTGTCCGTTGACCCCGAGAAGCTGTGTCTGCTCTGTCCTGAGGGCACTGGGACTCAGAATCAATCCAACAACCAGTTAATTTGAAGTAAAAATGTAGATGGACATTTTAGAGAATCTAAGAAAGCTAAATGTAGACAAAATACGGAAAACCTTAAAATTAATGAAACTTTAAGTAGTATATTGTAATAATTTTAAGATTTTTTAAGTGATTTGCTAATATTAAAATTGAGTTAATTAATTTTATTGTAATTAAAGGTTCATGCTCTTTAAAATAGATATCTGTTAAAAAATGTGTTCATTTTCCCCCTAATTTTAAATAGTTTTATAAGATATATACAAGGACAATGGCTGAAGAACTCATTATTTGATGTAATCAAAACCTACCTGTCTGACTGAAAGTTTAATTAGTATCATTAACAAAAAATTAACTTTCTTGTCATTGGAAAAGGAATATATATGAGATTTATCAAGCTACATGGTTGCAAAACAGGCTGATGCTCTGGCATTTTGGGGATCACTCCTGATAAGTCCAACTTTCATGTGAACTCATGTCTTCTAGGCTTTCTTTCACTGTCCTCAAGTCTGTTCTGACTAACAGCGAGCCTATGAGACAGGATAGGAACGCACGACTGTATCTTTCCGGGAAAGCCTGCCTTTCTCCCATGTGGTGCCTAGTGGTTTCAAATTGCTGTAGTTAGTGTAACTGCATGCCATGTTTGCTTTGTTCCTCACCACAGCTTTCGTGGAATTGTTACTTTTCATGACTTTCAGACATGATGTCTGGATAATTTGATTGGGAAGGCCATCCAAGACTATTCCGTCCATAGGGTTATTACAGCAACTAAGGAGATTGCACCATGTTATTACTGTTACTCTTATTGTTTCATTTTATTACTGTAGTAGATATTTCCAACATTACACAACTGAGAAACAAAATTAAAGGTTTAGTAACAGGTTTGATGTTATATGTGAAAGTTTTAAGCACTGTATTTTAAAATATTTCCTTTTTGCTTAATATTCCTTCTAACTTTCAGTTAAGCTGTTTAGCTTTGTATTGGTTCAGGAATTTTCTAATCAAGTCTTTACAATGTAGTGTGTGTGTGTCTATGTATCCAAAATTTGTAGAGAATAGAAATTAGCCACTAAATAGATGAAATATTTCTGAGTTCTATATGTGGGAATATTGTGGGTATTTAAGAGTGTCCTCTGAATATATGTAACTACTTTTCTAATTTTTCTCAAGCTGTTTAACTTATGGGCTTAAAATATCATAGCTCCCAAATTGAAAACTTCTATGAGAAAATTTAACAAATTAATAAAAGTCAACATCAGAAAAGCTTAGTGAGAGAGATTTGAGCTCTGGATTGCAAACAGAATGACAATAAAATCTCCTGCTATGTTCCAAAGAGACTTTTGTGGCTCAACAGATGAGTGTTCCCACATCCTTATTCATACACATTATTAATAAGATAACCCATGATCAGAGGGGATAATTGTATTAGAGCTTAAATTCTGAGCATGCCGTTTGCTTACTGCTATGACAGTAAAAGCCCAAACTCCATTTGCAGAGTCCTCCATAGATTGTCTCCATTGAATTTCTTTTGATCATTAACTAAGGGTGTAAATAATGCTACCCTCAGACTGAGTTCATTAGAAGGGGATTACCTCTACCCTCTCCAGCCAGCCCACAAAGGGGCAGTCTCTTTTAGGAGCTTACCTGAGGGTGTCCTTAACACAGATCAAGGTACTGGGTTATGACATAGTTATTAGTCATGCCTTATTAGTTATGCCTTGACTGCCTTTAAGACATGCTGAAAATCATCAAGATTTTGATGTTAAACAGATCTCATTTATATGAGATCCTTTATATAAGCAGTGCAGATCAATAGAGGAGGGTGAAAGAGCCTCTGTTAATGAAAATACCAGAAATAGTATTTTCTTGTTGTCAATCCAAAATACTAGAAATAAGATTTAGTTGTTGTCAATCCAAAATGTAACAGTCCCCTCGCAGTAAAAATGATTTTTACAGAAAAAAATCATTTTTTATGCTTAACGAGTACAGATTCAGATTCCAAAAGGCAGCGAGCAAGGCCATTAAGGTGCGTAGCCAGGCACAAAGCACTCTCTACTTAGATAGAACATGATGCTTCAAGGGTGGTCTGTCATGCCCCGGTAGGTTATTACAAAACCTGCTTCTTTTGCCAAATTGTTGCTTTTTGCAAAATCTGTTCATATTTTCCTAGGATCATTGCAAAATTATTTTTTAGTCACGTACTTTAACTTGCTTGATTTTCACTGGATTTTTGAAGCAGGTTAAGGTGGCAAATCCCGCTGTTTGCTTCTATCTCATGCTTCAGAATAAACTTAAGAATTTCTTGAAACAACCCAGTCTCTGTTTGGGGCTGAAACGGCGACAGGTCCTCCCGGATCCTTGTTTACGGCAACATTATCAGACGTGAGTAGAAGTGGAAAGGGGGAAATATTTGGGGTGATGAAAATATTTAGAAATGGCTAGACAACATGATGACTGTAATTCAGGCCACTGAATTGTATAGAGTTAAAATGAAATTTTAATGACAATGAGTGTGATAAGTATTTTATCACAATTTTTAAAACATTTTTAATTACTTTTTGTTCCACACTCTCCTCAGTTCTAGGATTCATCATACTTCTGAGACATGCAACAGTTGTCAGCAGAGACGAAGGCTGAAGTACAGAGACACACAGCACTAGAAACTGCAGCTGTGGAAAATTAAACTGGGGGTGAGATGGGTGCAGTCAGTCAAACCTTTGTTCGTTTTCATTTGGAAAGTTAGTGTCTTCCTTTGACCTGAACATTTGCATGCTTCAGCACTACTCCATTTGTATATGTCCTCAATGTATTCTATGCAATAGAAGTGTAGACTCCTCGTTCCCGTTGATAAAATGTTACAACCTCCCAAGTACACAGGAAACAATTCTGCTATTGAGAGACAGTGGATACACATTCATGTATAGTGGGCATTCAAGAAATAGCTGCTGAATGCTAAACAAATGAGGCATTACTTCATGGATTAGCAAATACCACAGGTGAAAGTATCTATCCCAACAAAAATAAACATCCAAACTGCTTACAGCAGCAGTTGAACAAACACAACCAATAACAAGGGTTCTGTGTTCCTTACAAATCAAAGGAATGAGTCTCATTTAACTGGAGGCTATCACAGCTGACTTCCCAAAGCCAGCAGCCCTCTCACAAGTCTCTGTGCAGACCCGCTCTGCGTCGGACCGCAGGACGTTTAATTACATGTGGGTCACTGGAAACCACCCTCATCACACCCAACATTTATAAATTCAGCTAGCTAGGAAGAGAAGGGTAGAAAAACAAGGCATCTTGCCAGCGCGCACTATTTTTACTAATTAATCGTTGAATAAGAAGCTATTTAAATAAGGCCCAGATCAAAGTGTGAGAATTTTAGCACTGATTAGCAAGGGAATTCACACGGAGAAGAGGTCAATGAACAAAGAGACAACAAGGAGAGCAACCTAACCCACAGGTGAGCATCATCCATCTGCTACTTTCAAACATTGGACAATAGACTAAATCTAGATGTCTGGCTGGAAGGGGAAAGAGTCCTATTTTGGACAGTGGTCGTAGAAATGGTCCAGGGCCCCATATCTGACTTCTGGCTTCCCTGTTGCCATGAGGCAGGTCAGACTTGTCTCCACCCTCCATCTTTCTTTACCTATTCAGATACCAAGTGAGGCACTCTAAAGAACTCATACACAAGGGGGTTTGTTAGGGAAGTTAACAAGATTACACCAAGACAAGTCCACTGAACAATAGGACATCGGCACTGGTCCAGAGCAACACCTCTCCTCAGCCATCAGTCTCTCTCTCTCTCTGCCATTGGTCCCTTAGCCTCTGCCTCTGTGGGCCAGGAAGCCAGTCCTCTACTCAGCCTCACAGCCTCAGTCTCTGTGCTGCTCCTCTGTTCTGTCCCATGGTCCCCACGTCACAGCCTCTGATGCTTCCACTTCAGACAGAGAGCTCAAATGTGCTCCACTGCAGGCTTTTCCTCTGACGGGCCTGGGCTTCTCTGTGCTCCTGTTTCGCAGAGGACTCGTTCTCTGGCACCTTCTTTTTAACAGTTTTATTTTTTTAACAGTTTTATTGACATTTAATTCATGTTCCAGACAAGTCAATGGTTGAAACACTTTCAAAGAGTTCTACAATCATCACCACAATCACTTTTAGAACATTTTCTTCATTCTTGCACCATTATTGGCTCCCGTGACCCAAACGTCCCCGGTCGTGATGCTAAGAAACAATCTAGTTACAGTCTCTACGGATGTGCCGATCCTGGATTTCATTTCAAGAAAACCACATGAAATAACTCCCATGGCAACAACAAAACAAAGCACAGGAAAAACCTCAATCCAAGAGAAATCATCAGCTAATAGAAATGATAACAAATTAAAAATGGGTCAAAGGGGAAAACAAATGACAACATGTTAAATGTTGACCTATTTATATCTGCAGGAATCCACTTTCAAATGCATTCGGAGGGCAAGATTATTTAAATCCATGGTTAATGGTCCAAGGGACTTCAATGGAAGCATAAACTCTATGGAGACTCTACAAAGCAACTTTGGGCTTTCACTCCCATCTGTAATGAGATGGCCCATGTTTAGATGGAGGTGTGGCTATGTCTTTCAGCAGACCATATTCCCAAGGAAACAAAAGGTGGTAAACTTTAGTCACACCCTCTCCTAAGGTAGAGATCAAGCCCATCCCCCTTAATCCTCATCCATTAGCATAGCAGAGAATTCCGTCCACAATGGGATCACAGCCAAAAGCACCGAGGCTAGGATTTATAACACATCACAAAAAGGAATGTGGCCACAGGGCCCGTGTTAACTGACTACATCGCAATGATCAAGGAGGGCTTCGGGTATGAGCACAGTTCTGTTTTAGAGCCGGGGGTACAAGAGTTTCTATATGTGCGATGCTCTGGCCAGCTGCCATAGAGGTGACTCCAACTCATTCCCATGCATAGGGACTCCATGTGCAACAAAACCAAACATTACCTGGTCCTGCACTATCCTTACATATGCTGTGTGTGAGCCCACTGTTGTAACCACTGGTCAATTCGTCTTACTGAGCGCCTTTCTTTTCATTGCCAGCCTCTAATTCCTTCTTCAGGGACTCATCCTTTCTGATGACGTGTCCAAAGGATGCGAGACAAAGTCCTGCCATCATTGCTTCTAAGAAACTTTCTGTCTATACTTGTAAAAAAAAGTTTTATTTGCATATACTTCATAGGTCATACAATTGAATCATTCAATCACGCTAAGAGTTGTGCGATCATCACCACAATCAATTCCAGAACATTTTCTTCTTCTACTCGTTAGCTACCCATTTTTCCCCATCATCCCTTGCCATGCCCCTAGGTAATTATTAATTCAGTTCCATCTTTCCTTCTTCCGAGACAGTTTTATATTATTTTGTGAGCCCAAGGAATATTAATATTCTTTGTCAACACCTTAATTAAAAGGCAGGAATTCTTCCATTTTCCTTATCCTTATCCAGCTTTCCCATGCATGTAAGGTGGCTGGAAATACCATGGTCCGGGCCGGGCACACGGTAATCTTCAAAGGGTACCTTTGACTTTGAACACTTTAAACAGGTCTTTTGCCATAAATTGTTTGATTTCCTGGTGTCTGTTTCCATGGCCATTGATTGTGAAGCCCAGCTAAATGAAATCCATGACAATGTCCATCTTTTCCACATGTATTATGGTGATGTTACTTATTGGTCAAATAGTAAGGATTTGGTTTTCTTTATGTTACATTGTAATCCCTACTGAAGACTGTGGTCTTTGACTCTTACTTCGGAATGCTTTGAGTCTCCTTCACTTCAGCCAGTGAGGCTGTGGCCTCTGTGTACCAAGAGTTGTTAGTGAGTCTTCCTCTAACCCTGGTGACACATTCAGAGAGTCAAGTTTCTCAGATTACTTGCTAAACACAAAGATTAAATAAACCGGATGAAATAATGCAATCTTCACACATACCTTTCCTGATTTTAAACCCTGAAGTATCGCCTTATTTTATTCAAATCACTAGGTCTTGATCTATGTGCAGGTCCCCCAGAGGGAAATTGAAATGTTGTAGCATTCCGATTCACTGCAATATTATCCATAATCTGTTTTGATCCACACAGCCCAGTGTCGTTGCAATAAAACTCAGGTAAATGTATTTTTGTTTTTCTTCGCTTTCAGTCAAGATCCATCTGATCTGAGCAACAAAAGCCCTGTACTGAGAAAACTCTCAATAACTAATGCCCTCACCGGTAGAAATAAAAGAACCAGCCAATCAGGAAATAGCATCTAATGTTGTTTTTTTTTTAAACACAGTGGTTAAACACATAGCTGTTTAATCAAAAGGTCAGTGTGTCAAACTCACTGGTCACTCTGCAGAAGAGGTGACAGTTTGCTTCTGTAATGATTACAGCCTTCCAAACACATCTCTGTTACTAGGAAAAATGGAGAGGAGCAATTTCCATTGGGGAGAAAAAACAAACAAACCACTTAATAACATGTATATAGAACCCAAGGGGAGAACACGCGTGGTACTATGTTCCTTATTAGAAACATTTGACCTAATTTTTGTGCAGCCCTTGGCAACCCAGTCCATGTGTTATAGATTACTGAGCCTTCAGACTCTGTCTTTTTGAGGTACACAATATCCTCCATCAGCCACACCAGAAGGACTCAGTGTGAAAACCCCACCACGTGAGTCAGACATTACCTCAAACACAGTGTAACCTTGGACTTAAACCGGAAGCTCCCTAGTGTGAGAAGCCGCAGATGACTGCTAGCCCAAGGGCATACAGAACTGGTGGACATTGGACTTGGGTTTAGATATCTTGCCTTGAGGGTGCCCAATGGTACTTAGAACTACCATATACTTACTATTTTAATGTCCTACTTCCTTTAGTATGACATGTATTAATCTGGTAAACATGGATCTCCTGTTGTGAATGAGTATTATTGAAAACTTTGCCCTATCAATAAACCTCCACTGTTTGTGTAATAGTGTCCTGTCACAGTTTTATCTGTACAAGTCAATAATTCCTGTATTGTGGTTCATAGCTGACCGAAAGGCATATAATTTCCTTTTCTCAACAGTGTTTTTAAAATTCTATACCATTGGCTAAACTAATGACACTATCAAAGCATAGTGGTTATGCATTGGACTGCTAACTGCAAGGTCAAAAGTTTGAAACCACCAGTCAGCTCTGAGAGGGCATGATGAGGCTTTTGACTTCTGTGAAGATTTGGAAGCTTAGAGATACACAGGAGCAGTTCTACACTGTCCTATAAGGTCGCTTTCGTCAGCATTGCTTCGATGGCAGTGGAAGTGATGCTTCAGAGGCTGATTGACATACAATCACAATGATGTCTCTAAGGTGAACCAGAAAGATATACAGACCATCGATATGTAAGTAGATTTTAGGCTTCCACTTAGTTCTAGCCCCAAACTAAGAACAATAAGTTCTTATAACATGGCACTGCTTCATGCTGACCCTCCTGAAGAGATCACTGATGATACTGGTGCTATAGCAAAGTGTGGTAAAGGGATTAGATGGTGCCCAGCTATCAGAAGGAATAGCATCTGGAGTCTTAAAGGCTTATCTTGAAACAAGCAGCCTTCTACGTGAGATGTCAACTAAGTCCACATGGAAGAGGCAGACCAGCCTGTCTGATCCAAGGATTGTAAATAATGAAATCCAAATCCAAAAGGAGGAATGGTATCAGAGCTTAAATTGTCAGCACCTGGTTTGCCTAAGGCTATGGATGACAGTGGAAGGCCCAAATCCATTTGCAGTGTCCACACATGGATTAAGCTTCTGGTGAAATCTCCTCTGATCATAGTTGAAGGATGTGAATAACCTTGTTATTAAACAGGGAGTATTGTAAAGTCAATTATGGCAAATGTATTTAGGTTAGAATGTAATATTTTATTTTCCTTTGGACCCATTTAAAGTTTAAAAACAAAAGCAAAAAGGAACTACACATTGATTAAGCTCTAGTGAGTCCCCTCTGCCCAGAGAACACAGGGATGTAAACAGCTCAGTGATCGTGCAGAATGCATCGAAAAGTAGATCACTGTAGGTGCAGTTAGGTAAAATTTACCAACTTATCCCTTGATCCTCCTTTTGTGAATTATATGCCAATGAAACTATTTTTTGTTAATCACAGCCTTCAAAACCCTGTAGCACAGCTCTACTCTGTTCTGGAGTATCTCTACAATTGCAATAGGTTCTTGGATTTGGGGGGGGGGGGCGCGGTAGGGTGCTTTGTTTGTTTTATGCTTTTTAGTAATCCAAACTTTTCCAACAGATCCTGCAAGACAATTCCTTAACTGATAGCCTTTTCACAATGGAAAAAGATTTCTTCATGCTAGAGTCCACTGAGAACAATTAAACAAACAAACAAACAAAACACACCCCTCTACTGCCATTAAGTCAGCTCCAACTCAGAGCAACAAGGCAGAACCACTCCATAGGATTTCCAAGCCTCTAAATCTTTATGGGAGCATATAACTTCATCCTTCTCTCAAAGTGACTGGTGGGTTTGAACTGCTCTGTTAGTCTGGGTTTATTAGAAAAACAAATCCAGAGACACTCATATGTGTTTAAGAGAGAACTTTATACCAAAGAACAATTGTATACTGAGAAAATATCCCAGTCCAGTCCTGATCAAATCCATAAGTGTGATATTAGCCCCTATGTCTGATACCAGTCTATAAATTGTTCTTCAGACTCACTCAACACATGCAATGACACTGAATGCAGGAAGATCACAGGCCAGATGGTGGAAAGTCTTGTGGCTCCAGTGGCGGTAGAAGCATCTCAGCACTGGCATGGGTCTCCATGGGACTCCTCTAGCTTGCTGTCTTGTCAGCAAGAAGACGAAGCAGAGAAATGTCTCCCGCCTCCAGGGAGGAATACAGGAATTCCCAGAATCCTCAGGAGAAGGCCATGTCCACACAGAAGTGTCACTGGCTATGGCTTGATTGACAGGCTAGACTCCACCCCTTTGCAAATTGACAGGAAATTGTGTAACTGCCACAACTGCCAACCACACAGCTAGCAGCCGAACACACAACCCATAGTGCCACTAGCATTCCTGAGATTCCTCGGCTGGCAGTTTGAATTGTTAAAGCAACCCTCCTTACTGGAATCCAGTCTTTCTCTTTGTAAAATTCTCCACTGGTACACTTGTCTCACACCACAGCTATTGTAATCCTTTAAGTCAGCCAACTATCCACATGGCACTGTATTCAATGGTAACAGTGTTACAGACCCAGCCTGGTAAAAGACCCAGTTCAAATAAAGGTGAGCATTATCTGACAGCAGTCAAATCACAGTCCAACTGAAGTCTATTTACTAAACCCAATGGATAAATTACCAAGTTACACTTATGTTCACGCATCTTACCCAAGCATCTTTCTCTTAATAACAGTCACTCCCATTCATTCACATGTGCTTTACACGTGGCTAATGCTGAATCCATTATTCTCCAGAATCCTCACAAGCAATCAACCAGATCTAAGCAATAGAGTCCTGAGGCTAATGACCTGCCAGCAGTCCCATGGCTAGGAAGTGACACTTCCTTTTTTATCCCCACTAGTTTCTGGGCATAGACTCAAGGGTTCTGAGCAAGAGAGTGACCATTGCATGTACGAGTACACTAAATAAATTTGTCAGCATTCTGCTTTGTAAAACAATCCAAAGGTAACAGATTACAATCAATTCTTCTCAGACAAAAATACCATATTTACTAATATTTATATTACCCCCCAAACACCTACCACAATGCTTAGCTCAAAGTGTTCAATAAATACACATTCTTTTAAAAATGGCTACAAATCTGTCTGGGTTCTTAAAGGCTTGAAGATAAACAAGCGGCCATTTAGCTGAGAAGCAACAAAGTCCACATGGTAGAAGCACACCAACCTGTGTGATCAAGAGATGTCGATGGGATCAGGTATCAGGCATCTAAGACCCAGAATAAAGCCATACCCAAGGTGAATGGGGGTGGGGGTCCATGGAGTGGAAACCCAATGCCCATCTGTAGACAATTGGACATCCCTCACAGAGGGGTCACGGGGAAGAGATGAACTAGTCAGGGTGCAGTATAGCACCGATGAAACATACAACTTTCCTCTAGTTCTTTCATGCTTCCTCCCCCAACTATCATGACCCCAATTCTACCTTACAAATGCAGCTAGAGACCAGAGGATGTACATAGGATGTACACAGAGCTGGAAACACAGGGAATCCAGAACAGATAAACCCCTCAGGACCAATAATGAAAGTAGTGATACCAGGAGGGTAAAGGGAAGGTGGGGGAGAAACGGGGAACCAATCACAATGATCTACATGTAACACCCACCCTGGGGGGTGGACAACAGTAAAGTGGGTAAACAGAGACATTGGACAGTGCAAGACATGAAAAAAATTATAAATTATTAAGGGTTCATAAAGGAGGGAGGGT
>NW_022103896.1:85483562-85486406 GCF_000313985.2 Echinops telfairi | reverse complement strand
GCTGGGTTCTATAAGTCATTGCAACGGCCACAGAGAAGTCACAGACAAAGCTCATGATTATGTGGTTTATTGAGGAAGATAACAAGTTACAACTGAGGCAAGAAATGCTCAGTTGCTCAGTCAGGGCAGTTTCTTCTCTGCCATGTCCTCAGCAGGCCTCTCTCCTGCCCTCAGCCCCCTGGCCTGGCCAATGTCATAAAGCTCTTCTAGGGTTGCCAATGACAGTCCAAAGGCATGCCCTGCTGACAGTCCAAAGGCATGCCGATGACAGTCCAAAGGCATGCCACCTTGCTGTCAGCCTCAACCCAAAGGCCTCTAGCACCAACTCCATGGGTCAGCAAAACCCAGCTGCCACAATGAAGTGCCTAGAGGCACCTAGCCCAGCTGCCATCCTTTTGCCCAAAGGCCAGCATTCAGCTTGACTTGCCTGTGGGCTGAGAAGTCCATCATCTGCCTCATAGTTCTGCTGCTGCTCCTCCACGACCCCTCATGTGTCACAGCTGGATCAAGGATGTCCAATGTGCGGGGATCTCCGGGTCCAAATGACACATTCCACTCCTGACTCTTTTCTTTCGCTGGGAGTAAGATCTCTCTTTCCTGCTGCTAAGATAGCTCAATTTACGGTATGCCCGGAAGGATGGAAATCACAGAGTCCTGTTAACAAGCCCTCACACCAGAATCCTATCAGTATCTTTCCCCACCTTCTTATATCAGATGCATCAGGAAAAGATCATTTGGTAGAAGTGGTTAGGGGTTGGATTGCTAACTACAAGGTCAACCGTTGGAAACTGCCAGCCGCTTGACTGGACTAAGACAGAGCTTTTTACTTCCACAGAGTTACTGTCTCATGAACTCACACAGGCAGTTGTACCCTGTCCTATAGGGTCGCTTAGAATCAGCATTGACTCAATGGCAGTGAGTTTGGTTTGTTGTTTTATAAAGACTATGGACAGAAGAATCATAGTAAAACTGTATCTCATTGCAGTCCACCACCACTGTTTCTTCCTTATGGGAGAGCCTGTGATTCGAAAGTCAAATGCCAAGGAAGAGAGTCAAATGGGAATGTCAAGAGGCCAATGGATGATACTCAAACATGGCAGGCAAGGTTTTAATGTTAATTTAGATTTTACTCTAGTCCCTCCATTGAAGTGTCCCTTAATGGTCCAAAGATTAATGTGTTCTGAAAGGTTGGAGGTTTGCCTCTGCCCAGACACACCTTGAAAGAAAGGGCTGCTGATTTACTTCTGGAGAAAAAAAAATAGCCATTGCAAAATCTATAGGCTATCAACAGATGAATGGATTAACAAAATGTTGTATGCACGTGCAATGGAATACTATTTAGTCCGAGAAATGTAGTCTTGATACATGTTAGAGTACAGATAGAACATAAAGACATTATGCGGATCAATGTAAGCCAGTCACAAAAAGAACAGTAGTATATGACCTCAGTTATTGAAAAGGGCAAGAAAAGACAGATGTATGTATTTTTGGTTCCCAGGAGTAGGGGAAAGGAGAGGAAAGGGGAAGTTCATGGTGATAGGAAACAGCATTAAGAATAGCATTACAAAAAAAAAAAGAATAGCATTACACAGTCGATGGTTGTGATAGTTGACAAAAAATCATACATCTATAAAAAGTTGAATTGGAAAAAAACTATACTTACATAGCTATATGTAATATACTTACAAGGACAAGAAAAACATCTAAAAGGCGCTGCTGAGGCACCTGTGTACAAGCAAACACCTCACAGAACCAGTTCTGTGGTTGGAAGGGTCGGAGCCAAGCTTTTGTGAGACAGTCAGTGCGCTTCTGTTCGACCTCCTAGTCTGCTCTGCAGAAACTGGGGTCATACAAGCTTGCCAGTGGTCATCCAAGGCACAACTGGTCTCTAGTCACGTGGAGCAACAGAGGAAAAGGAAAATCAGAAATAGGAGGAATGTCTAGAGCGTGTGAATGAATCATTGCCTCCAGGAACTGCCTCAGTTGCCACGAGACCAAAAGACCTGGACGGCTCATGGCTACTATTACTGAACAGTTTAAGCAAAGATTCTGTAGAAGAATCCTAATAAAAGATGGGGAAATGCAGCACACAGTTCCAAATTCTCATGGAGCCATGGGGCTGTATGAATCCCTGAAACTATTATTGCCCTAAAACCTAATGTTATCTTAAAGTAGAAAAATAATTTAGCTTAACTAGTAAAAAATGCCTGTCTGGAGCATGAAGCTCTCTCTCTCTCTTTTAAAAAAAATCATTTTATTGGGGCTCGTACAACTCTTATCACAATCCATACATACATCCATTGTGTCATTTGTACATTTGTTTCCCTCATCATTTTCAAAACATTTGCGTTCTACTTGCGCCCTTGGTATCAGCTAGCAGGACGCTCTTTGATGAGATCAAATAGCATCAGCAACTCAAAGGATTAGATAGGAACCTTAAGGAAGAGTGAGATGGTGATGAGAGAGGGACCACTCAGAAAAGGAGGCTCAGAAGGGTTCCACAGCTTAAAGAATATAATCAACATCCCTAAATTGTGCATGCAGCAATGGTTGAATTGGTGTATGTTTCTAATGTGTATCTCATTATTAACAACAAAATAAATACTATTTAGGGCAGGAGTTGGAAAACTTTTTAAAAATCATTTTATTGGGGGCTCTTACAGCTCTTATCACAATCCATCCATCCATCCATTGGGTCAAGCACTTATGATGCCATCATCATTTTCTAAAAATTTTCTTTCCACTTTAGCCCTTGATGTCAGCTCATTTCCCCCCTCCCCAATCCTTCCTCCCTCATGAGCCCTTGATAATTTATAAATGTATAATCCCGCCCCCCACCCCCCA
>NW_022103896.1:85478435-85482092 GCF_000313985.2 Echinops telfairi | reverse complement strand
CCAACAGTGAAGCAACACGTCCACATGGAAGAAGCACACTAGCCAGTGTGATCATGAGGTGTCATCGGGACTGGGTAACAGGCATCAGAAGATTCATAACAACAAACAAACAAACAAACAAACACTTTGTTGAGAAGGAGGGGGGTTGGAGCAGAGACACAAAGCCCATCTGTGGACAATGGAACATACCCCCACAGAGGGCTTGCAGGGAGGGGATGAGTCAACCAATGGATCACGCAATATTCCTCTGGTTCCTTGAGGCTTCCTCGCTCCCCACTGTCATGATCCTAGTGCTGCTTCTCACTCTGGACTGGACCGGAATATGTACACAGGTATGGACAAGAGATAAAGCTCACGACACACGGAATCCAGGAACGGGAATGGGAATAGCATTACCAGAAGGGTAGGGGGGAGGGGTGGGGAGAGGAGTGGAGAAAGGGGGAACTAACGGTTCACAATGATTGGCACATAACCACAAACCTCTCTCCAGAGGGAAGAACAACAGAAACCAGAGGGAAAGGGAGACAGCAGTCGTTGTGAGATGTGCAAATAATAATAATTTATAATCTATCCATCAGAGAGGGGGTGGCAGGAGGGAGGGAAGAAAAGAGGAGCTGATACCAAGGGCTCAATAGAAAGTAAATGTCTAGAAAAAAATGATGGCAACATATGTGATGTAGGGATTGTAATAAGAGTTGAAAGAGCCCCCAATAAAATGAACTTTTAATTTAAAAAAATTCAACTAACAGTTTGCATAATAAAAATGATATCTGTTGAAAAAAATTAGCCTGTTCTATTTTATCAGATGTTGAATGAGCCCACTCCTAATGTGATGACTGGATTGGCTTCTCTTCAGTGAGGGTGTGATGTCAGTGAGTATTGGTGATGTTGTTACTCGAAGCTGGTTGTCCACGTTTGCACTGGTCAAACTGGAGTGTAGTTGACTCGTTTTAAGGGTAAATTGTGAAAAAACTGCTCGAAATAGTATGCTGTTCCAAACACTGACCCATAATTCAATGCACATTTCCTCCACATGGGAATTCATCATTACTATGTAATGTTTCTAGAACACAAGCAGTGGAGATTGTTGCGCATACTTTTCAGCTCATTATTGTTCTGCTGGTGAATGATTTTGTGTTGCAGCAGACACATACATCAGTTGGTTCCACATTGAACAGGGAGCAAAGATGTTCAAATTCTGCTAGTTTAGCTTTCACATCCTTGAATCTTCCATGAAATGCCTCAATCCGCTTCGCACGTTTGCTAGCATGTTCAAGTGTCATAGAAGGCTTTTGTCCGTTCAGAGTGGGGACATGCACCCTGTGACTCCTTTCAAGTTGTACTCTCCACAGCCTTCATTTAGCTTCCCATAATTTCGCATTTGAAAGCCAGGCGCTGAGATGACGACTGGGGCCTGCAGCTGGACATTCAGCTCTGATAGGTACTTGGTAATGTCCATGATAAGTCACATGGCCACTTGTCATTGAGTTCCCTGACCGGTTTCCCCTTCATCTCTGTGAACTGCCTCACTTCATCTCGAAGGTGGTAAAAAATACCACGAGCGTGTTCCCTCGACTCAGCCATGACACTTCCTAGCAATAAACAAGGTCACCTTATTCAGTGTCAAGTTCATTCAGGAACTCCTTAACATGGCAGCTGTTCCGCCCTCAGCTTTTGACACAACATATGTGTGGAATGCCTGTTGGCATCACATGGTTGAGCTCAGCAGTTGTGCACAGAGACTGTCAGGGTAGATGATTCGGTGGGCAGATCGCTTGGGTCAAAACTGAGATGATTCTGTTCATTCTGACAAATACCATGCACTCTTTTGGGGAACCAACTATGACTGGAACTCCGTCTGTACTTAGGCCACTTAACTATTCAAATGTTAGCTCAAGTTTTTCATTACGCAAACAAGCCTCTCAAACGTCCTCACCTCTTTCAGGGCTACGCCTGGCAGCCAAGGACAGCGGTTCCTCTCGCCAAAGTCTGCACTGATCCCCGAAACGGAAAGAGCCAGTTGGGCAGCATTTGTTAGATCTGCTGTCGTGCCACAAGCCAGAGAGAAAAGCTAGAAATCTCCTGCAGAGTCCGCCAGTGTTTTTTCAATATCTTGTGTTAAATCAGGCATCTGATCTCAGAAGGCTCTCCAAGCCAAACTCACATCCTGATACAATGTGACTAATAGCTTGCTGCAGCCTGATGCACTCTGTCACAAACTCTCCCTCCACAGAAGGCGTCAGCATCTTCGCGATTAGCTAGCTCACTACAGAACTTACTGGAAAGACGTTGTCTCTGTCACGATGAAGCTTAGCGAAGGTGGCTTGTTTTGATTCCGAACTCTGCTGGGGAGCAATGCTTTTATCCAGACACATTTGGCTGCCGAATTCATTGAATGTAGCTGTAATGACGCAAATTGGCTTTTTTTCATTACTGCTAATGAATCTCCACAACTAGGCACACAGTCTTAACTGTGACTCCAACAACCAAAAACATCGTTTATCCATTTCTCTTGTAAACATCAACAGTCTGCATCAAGGTTTCTTTGCTTTGTAGTCACCATGTGTAAGATGTCACACCACTTAATGTTTTAAGAACCCTCCACTGTGTGTCCCAGCGACGCAATTACTTTGCTTTGATCGCTGTTCTAATCCCGAATCTTGGATTTGGAACATAGCCAGTGTTCATATCATTCAATTTTGAGGCTTTTACTGTGTACTGAAATTTCCTTCATCTTCATCTGACATTCAGTGTTTGCAAGGACCTTTGATCGTGGGGGTGTGGATAATGGTTGCAGTTAACCATCTGTGTCGACAAAGACATGGGCAACATTGTTTATCGCCAGAGGTAAGGCCATCAATATCATAAGCAATCATCTCACCCTATCTCTCTCATTACCACAGTTGCACCACTGTGTGTTAACATTTCTGTAACATGTACACTTTGAGGATGCCTGGCATAGACTGTTCTGAGTCACAGCAGTACAGGCAGAAGGGCCGCATGCAACCAACAAAAACCATGCATGTATGTCCCATTCCTTGTTTGCCCTCAAATTTTACATTATTGTTATGATTCAGTTAGTATAAATTTATGTTGCTAAAAAATAGGTCCTAGATATATAGAACTTTAAGACTTGCCTGAGGTTACCTTGGCAGGGCTTGAAGAAACTATTTCAAGGGGCTTATACAGCCCAGGGAGTCCTGGTGGTTATGTTTGGGGCTGCTAACCACAATGTCAGCAGTTTAAAACCACTAAGTGCTCTACATGAGAAAGAAAAAGAAGAGACTTCCTACTCCCATGAAGAGTTACAGAGTTAAGTATATAAAACAAATAATTCACCATGACTAAGTGGGATTCATACCAGGGATGCAGGAATGGTTCAACATATGAAAGACCATTAATATTATTCACCAGATTGACATGAAAAACTACAAGAACCATATGATATCGATAGATGCAGAAAAAGCATTCAACATCATCCATCACCCATTCTTGTATAAGACACTCAAGAAGATAGAAATGGAAGGAAAATTCCTCAATATTATACAAGCTATCTATGAAAAACCAACAGCCAAAGTGGTAGTCAATTGAGAAAAGACAAAAACAATCCCACTGGAAAGGGGGATCAGACAAGGATGCCCCTTGTCCCCACTCTTA
>NW_022103896.1:85467744-85477363 GCF_000313985.2 Echinops telfairi | reverse complement strand
AAAGAATTCACCGAGAGTATTAAGAGAGCCCACAGACTGGGAAAACATCTTTAGCAATGACACATCAGACAAAGGCTTTATTACTAAAATCTATAATAATCTGCTAGCTTCCAAATAGAGAAAAACTAATTGCCCACTGAGGAGGTGAGCAAAGAACCTGAACAGAAGCTTCATAACAGCAAAAATCCGAATGGCCAAAAAACATATGAGAAAATGTTCCCGATCATTAACCATAAAAGAAATGCAAATTAAAACAACCATGAGATACCACCTAACACTCTCAATGAGAGCCCCATTCAAAAAATCAGAAAGCAACAAGTGTTGGAGGGGCTGTGGTGAGATAGGAACTCTCGTCCACTGCTGGTCGACCTGTAGGTATATACAAACACTATGGAAATCAATTTGGTGATAACTAAAACAGATGGAAATCAAACTACCATACAACCCAGCAATCCCCCTACTTGCAATAGATGAGGCAAGAAACAAACCACGGCCAGACATCTGTGTTCCAATGTTCATCCCGGTGCAGTTCACAGTTGCAAGGAGTTGGAAACAGCCCAAATTTCAACAACAGATGAACGCATTAAAAACTGTGGTACATACACGCAATGGAGTATTACGCATCCCTAAAAAGCAGCGATGAATACATGAAGCACATTGCCACATGGGAAGAATTTGGAGGAAATTATGCTAAGTGAAGTAAGCCAAGCAATAAAGAAAAAGTACAACATGAGTCCACTGAGGTAAGCTTAAAAAATGCAAAAGGGACATAGGGGAAAAGTTACTATATACACATATTCCTGGGGTGAGGTCCAGGTGCTATGGTAGGGGCCAGACTCAATCCAGGGCTACATATGGCAGCCAACTAAATAGGAGGGGAAGGGAAAGGAAAGGAAGGAGAGAAAGAGAGAAAGAAAGAAAAAAAGCAAGAAAGAAAAGACATGGGTAGCAGGACAACAGGGCATTAACCCACCCAAGGGGAGAGTACTGTTTATATCTCCACAGGTGAGGGAGAAAGGGATCAGACTTCAACCTGGTGCGCCAAGACTTGAATGCAACATACCAGCATGAAGCAGTGAACCAATAGAGGTCTTCAGGGCCAGCCCAACCCAACTACATGGACACCCCCACCCCACCCCTGCCCCCCAAGAATGCACTTCAGGGGACAGCACTGAAGCTATAGTTGGGGGAGAAGGCACCTGTCTGATCAGAGAACAAAGGAGCAAATGAAGAGGGAAGGAGAGAGTGGAGCACATCCTGGCCCACCAAGCCCTGAGGACAATACTCCTGCTCAGAGCAGCCAATGCACCGAGAGGACCATAGGGCCTGTCCCATCAGAAGACATGACGTCCCTCACTGACCCATAATGCTACAGGGAACAACACTGGAGATGCAGTGTGGGAATTGTGCCCAATCTGACCCCACCACACAGGGGTGAAACACTAAGGGCATGCAACAGAGCAGCAAGGGGAACAGAGCAATGAGGTCCCTGGTGAATACCAAAAGCAGACTTTGGGGCCAGGACTCTGGGGTCAGGGCTCTACCCAAAAACCCTCCTAAAGGTCAACAAACAGACCTAGAACCATTTATAGGCTTTTCTTTTTTTGTTGTTGATTTCTTTTGTTGTTTTGTTTAACTTTGTCCTGTTTTTGTGCTTATTATTGTCTCTACATGTCTATTTAGATAAGATAGGTTGGATAAACAATCCGGAGGAGAAAACAACAGGACTGACAATTCTGGGGCGAACTGGGAAAGGGGAGTTGGGGGAAAAGAAGTGGGGGGTGTCAACTAACCCAGGGACAAGGGAAAAACAAGTGATCTAAAATTGATGGCAAGGAGGGCATAGGATGCCTGGTGGGACTTGATCAAGTGCAATGTAGCCAAGAGGAATTAATGACAGTCAATTTAAGGCCGAACATGACAGTGGGACAAGAGGAAAGTAAAAGGAAATAGAGGAAAGAAGTAGGAGACAAAGGACATTTATAGAGGTCTAAATACAGGAATGCACATATGTAAATATATTTATATATAATGATAGGGAAACAGATCTATGTTCATATATTTATATGCTAAGTATTAAGGTGGCAGATGGACATTTTGGGCCTTGACTCAAGTACTCCCTCAACGCAGGAACACTTTGTTCTAATATTCTGTGATGCTCATCTTCCCGACATTATCGCTGAAGACAAAGAAAAAATGGGTGTATAAGCAAATGTGGTGAAGAAAGATGATGGTTCCTGGTTATCAAAAGATATAGCCTCTGGGGTCTTAAGGGCTTGAAGATAAACAAGCAGCCATCTAGCTGAGAAGCAACAAATCCCACATGGAAGAAGTACACCAGCCTGTGTGATCATGAGGTGTCCATGGGATCAGGGATCAGGCACCAAAGACCCAGAACAAAACATCATACCAATGTGAATGAGTGGGGGTAGGCAGAGTAGAGACCCAAAGCCCTTCTGTAGACAATTGGACATCCCTTTACAGAGGCTCACAAGGAAGAGACGAGCCAGTCAGGGTGTAGTATAGCACTGACAAAACATACAACTTTCCTCTAGCTCTTTAATGCTTCCTCCCCTTTGACCCCCGACTATCATGACCCCAATTTTACTTTACAAATCTGGCTAGACCAGAGCATGAACACTAGTACAGATAAGAGCTCGCAACACAGGGAGTCCAGGACAGGTTAACCCCTCAGGACCAATAATGAGAGTAGGTTTACCAGGAGGGGAACGGGAAGGTGGGGGGTGGGGGGGAAACCGATCACAATGATCTACAAATAACCCCTTCCCTGGGGGATGGACAACAGAAGAGTGGGTGAAGGGAGACATAGGACAGTGTAAGACATGAAAAATATATACATATACAAATTATCAAGGGTTCATGAGGGAGGGAGGGTGGCGAGGAGGAAAAATGAGCTGATTCCAAAGGCTCAAGTAGAAAGAAAATGTTTTGAAAATGATGATGGCAGCAGATGTACAAATGTTCTTGACACACTGGATGTATGTATGTATTGTGATAAGAGCTGTAAGAGCTCCCAATATAATGATTTAAAAAATAAGTAAAAGAATGAAAAAATAAATAAAATAAAACAACTGTAAAAGACAATGTGGTCCTGAAAGACAAAAACAACTATTGTTTAATACTATTAATATATATCAACGCTTAAAGCTGTGCCTGTGATATTGTCTTTCCGTCCTCCTTCCTGTCTTTCTATCCTTCTGCTCCTGCTGCTGTCGACTCGAATCTAACTCATGGGGACTCCCTGTGTGAAGTGATGATATTAATGACCACAAACTCCATTTTAAACATTTAAATGAGGCCAGGAATTCTGTTTATTACTCAACTTCCTTGCTATTCCCCAGAAACCTCCCTATCTAAAGATATAGATCATCCCATCACCTCAGACTAAGTCATCCTTCCCCTTCCTGGAATCCTTCATTTCTTTCATACCTTCGCATTTTTCCCTCAGGGCTAATACACACGTGTCTCTTCCCTACCACCAAGTGGCCTTTCTTTCTGTATAGCCATCTGGGCTGGCATGCTTCACACTCTGTGCACGGCAGACATGATGTTGCTCAATCCTGCGTCTCTAGACTTGCAGCAGTTCCTGGAATACGGTGGGCTGGTCAGAAGGACAATTCCCTGAACATCAGCGCACCCATTGAACGCTGCAAGAGACAGGAAGGGTTAGGGCTGACGGCCACCACACTCTGAACATGGAAGTACGTGTATCAGCTTTGTGCGCAATATGGTTGTTGGTGGCAGGAAGGAACTTCTCTCTGAGAAATTCCTAACTTAGAAAACAAAGAAAGAAAAAGATATTACCGCGGAGTTGATTGTGAATCATAACAACCCGACGTGTTACATAGGGCTTTCTTGGCTGTAATTTTTATGGAAGCAGATCACCAATGATTCTCCTTCATTGATACCACAAAACCCAACGTTCAGTATTGCCAACAAGGACCCCACCACTGCCCCCAGGACTACTGGTCCAGCTTTATCGCCCACCTCTCAAAGAACAATCTCTGGTAGCATTATCTTCATACAGTTCTCTCCTGGTGGCCCTCTTTCTTCCAAGATTTGCACCACATGTGCACATTGTATCCAACAGATAATATGTAGCTGGCTCACAGTAGGCACTCAATAAATGTTTGCTAAACTGAATAGTAAATATCACTGTAGAATTTTCTTTAAGAAAATATTATAGCCATTTACAGACGCAGGGCCAGTAAACATTCCTAGCACATTAGTGCCTCCTCAGGTAGGTCCACGTACAATTGTAGCCATCAGTAAAGACGTCATCCTCCCGGCTTTCTTCCAAAGTCCTCAATTGCGTCTATCTGCCCTCTGCGGTCTTCAGGTTCTACTTTAATGCTAACTATACTACTGAGGTAGTTAATTGTGCCAACCTGGTTGATAAACACATGTGGGGTTAATTGAAGGGCAGAGGGATAAATGGCTCTGTGAGCCTCCCCTTTTAAGTTCTAGGGTCTCTTGCTTTGTGACGGTCAGACCAGGGTGCAGCTGCCTTAGCCAGTTCCCTGCTTCAGCCGGCAAGGCTCACTTCCTGCAAGACATTCCTAAGGAGGAGCCGCATGGACCTACCCCGATGCAGCCCCGGGTGCTGGAGCAGCCATGTGGAGATCCCTGCCAGCGCTGAGATGCTTCCACATTCACTGACTCGGTTTTCTTCCTGCAGTCGGCATCATTGCGTCTGTTTTGTGAGGTGGAGGAGGACTTTGTGGATTGGTGTTGGACATATGGGTTAATGTTGGACTTGTGGGCTTGGGCAGCACTGGGTTGGGATGTTTTCTTGATGTGCACTTACCCTTTATATAAAACTCTCTCTTCTACGTATGGGTTTTTGTGGATTTGTTTCTCTAAAGTACTCAGACTAACACAACTACCATTAAAAAATAAGTGATGCTTGTTTTTGTAAGTGAATATGACCCCCCTAAAAAATAAAACCCAACCTTGCACCACCTATTACCAAAAAACTCCACCAACATGTCTTATAGATCATGTGCCCAATATATGGATATTATATTTCAGAAATGGCATTGCATATTATGTCCCAGTTTATGTTCCTTAGTAAAATACTAAGTGTAATTGAATGCTATCTTAAATATTAAAATACTAAGTGTAATTGAATGCTATCTTAATTATGTAATAAGCCTCCAGTGAGCCCTGCTTCAAACCCACCAGCCTGCCCTCAGGAAAAAGAGACGAGACTGCCTGTACATATATAAATATGTACGTCTCAGAAACCCCAGGAGCATTCTACCCTTTCCTATCTGTGTCAGAATCATCTGGATGATTCTGGGTTTGGCGTCTCGGTTTATTAACTGTGGAGTCCCTCCAAACCCCAAACCAAACTCACTGCGATGGAGTCCAGTCCAACTTGGAGGGGCCCAGAAGGATAGGTCAGTACTGCCCCCTGTCAGTTTCCAAGACTGCACTAGAAAGCCCTGTTCTTCTCCAGTGGAGAGTGGTTTTCAACTGCTGACCTTGTGGTTAGCAGCCAAATGTGTAACCACTAGCGATGACAAAGGTTACAACTGAGCACTGGCAACTGAACAGTTGGAAGTTCAAGTCCACCAGAGATGCCTTGGAAGAAAGACTTGGTGGTTTCCTACTGTAAATTTGGTCATTGGGAACCCTGTGGAGCACCGTTCTAGGTTGACACACGGGATTGCCACCGAGTTAGAGGTAACTCAAAGGCAACCGATTTGGCATTGAGCTGCAGGTTTTAAAAATGCGATGCCTGAAGCTGAGCAGGACTTTAAATTCATGTTTACCATGTTTTCTTTTCTTTTTGCATACAGGTAGGTATGTACATTCAGGTACAAGGTAAAATATATTCCTTAGGATACATACGGTCAAAGAATTTAAAAGCCACTACTCTATTCCAAGAATTTAACTAGAGGCCAACCATTATGTAATATAAGAAACAACACTGATCCATTGTAGTAAGGATGAAGAAATTATTTTATTGACTGAGCGATAACACATTTCAAACATTTAGCTGTAGTTTTGTCATAGTTTCCATCACAGGAAATTTCAAAATGTGCACCTTTTTGTTGTGGAAAAGTTGCATCTGGTAACTCCTACACTCCAGTCGACACAGACTAAATCCTCTCCTTCTCTCCTCTCCTCTTTGAAGATTGATGTTGTCGGGGGTAAGAAGGACCGGAGGGGAGTGAGAAAGGTGGGGCTGTCGTCCGAAGGCCCAAGGGATCAGAGCAGGAGGAAGTATCACTTCCTGAGGCCTCCCTCAGCCTGTAGCTACAGTCCTCTGTGACCCAGCTTCCCCTGGAAAGCAGAAGTGGTCATCCCTCTCAGGGGACAAACTTCTGCACCCCCCCTTCCCTCTAGCAGAGGTTCCCACAGCCCATCAACGAAAGGGACCTCCAGGCCACCATTGGAGGCAGAATGAATATAGGCCCTTCTCGCTCCAACTCATCCTGTTTCCCCAAATCCTCACCCCAAGCTGTTTTACGGATATAGAGAGGAAGGCGACGAAGAGGAAAGCACTGTTGTTAACGAGCTTCCAGTCACCAAGACTTGAGGCTACTAGGAGAAGTCAGAAAGGTTTTAGAAGCTCAGAAACAATGGATTTGGCTCAGCATGGATAGCAAAGTTCTAAAAAATTACATTCTGGAGAGGGTGTGAAGAAATGGGAACTTTCCTACACTGTTAGTCGGACTATAAAGCAGTATGGCACTTTCTCAAGCAATTGGGAAGATATGTATCATACGATTCAGTGACTCCTTAACTTGGTATATACCCTAAAGAAATAAGAGCTCTTTCAGCAATAAATAAAGGCAAACTATGTTCATCATACCACTACTCACAATAGCAAGAAGACTGAAACAACCTAGAGGCCCAACAGTAGGATGGATAAAGAAACAAACGCAAACTGGAATACCATGTGCCATTAAAAATAAGGATGAACCTGAGAAACACTTTGTGAAATGGATGGAATATGAGGCCATTATGCCGGATGATAGTAGTCAGTCACAAAAGGATAAATGTTAGGAGACATTTATTTTCCCACGGAAAGAAACAGGCTTTGATGATTATGAGGGTGAAGCGCTGGTGAGGTAAGAGGAAGTAGTAGGCTAGAGAGTAGACAGGTGCTAACTTCAGTGAAGGAAGGTAGGGAAAATGATGTTGGAAACAAGATAAGTCATTGGGAGATTTGCTAAACTGTTGAATACAAAAATGATTATATTCTCTACAAACCGTCACCTACTTCACAATAAAAAGTGTTTAAAAATAAGCTGCAAATTGAGAATGATAATTATTTCATTTCAAAAACGTTGCATTTACTGTGGTATAAGTGATGTTACATTTTGGGGATTACAAGCAAGAGATGAAACAAAAAGTGTATGAATTGAGTAGAAAACTGCCGAATTCTGTAAATCTTTATCCAATTCACAATAAAAAGCTAAAAAATGAGAAAGAAAAGGTGGGGGTGGGCAGGGAAATATTTAACTCTGTCTGAAGTGTGAACAGCTAAGTGAAAAGAAGACAATGAAGACCCCCTGGGGATACTGCAACAAAGAATTCTTTGCAATGTTGTACAACTCAATAAAAATATCACCTAGACCATTAAGACATAGCCACTTTACTAATTCTATAAAGTCATCCCTACAGTTTGATCTAATAGGGAAAATTCATTCAGATTTCTTCATATACGAACGATTAACATTACAATTATGAAACTGTGTTCAATTCATTTCATATTTAATTCATGATTTGAAGAAGGAGTTACAGGCTCTGTTAGATGGTGGAGAAAGGGTTGAAGAGAGGAGAGAGGGAGCATTGAAAAGATGTTGAGAATTAATAAAGCCTAGTAGAATAACACTTTGGAAGAGTCGTATACAAATGAAAAGTGTATGTCCTAATTGTGAACACATAAACTTTCAAGAAATAGCTTTGTGGCAAAAAGCAAAACAAAAACAGGATGTTGACTCAGTGATAAGGGAAAGTGGAAAGTAGAGAGCAAGAATGAAAGATAAAGCTTCCTGTCATTTGTCAACCTAAGTGAGCCCCTTTTAAACACATTAATTCAAGTAATGACTGAAATTTGTTACTTTAAAGGATAAGAATGCCCTTCTAGTTGCTAACTTAACCAATGGCTATTTTACAAAAAACAACCAAACAAAAACCCTCACTGCCATCAAGTTAATTCTGATCCCTAGAAACCCCTTAGGTCAAGATAGAAGTGGCCCTAGCTATTTCCTAAACTATAACTCTTTACGGGAAGAGACAGCTTTGTCGTTCTCCCATAAAGCAGTTGGTGGTTTAGAACTGCTGACCTGGCTGTGAGCAAGCCAATGTGTAACTGCCACTCCGTCAGGTGTCCTCTCTTGAAGGTTCAAATCAATCAGCTGGCCTGTTTCAAATGTACTAATTACTCCACTGGCTAATTTTCACACCATTTCCTACGCCTGGGCTTCTCCCAAAAATGGGAACTTACTCAAAATACATTTCAGAACTGAAAATAGTGTGAACTCAGTTTCACAATGTAAGTATCAGGAAGCAGGGCAACTGAAGAAATCTTTCAATATTTTGGACTGGAAAAAAAAGCACCCAACTTCCTCTTTCCTTTTCCCTAGCTTGCCTTAAAGGCCTATCTAGCAGGACAGCAGGCGATGCGGCAGCATGTGGGCTTTGGCATGACGCCTCCCACGTAGCAGGTCCTCAGTAAGTGGGGTGTGTGGTTAATGTGTATCCAAAGGGCTTCTCTTATATTTTCACCTCACATGCCGCTCACAGGTCTAACATCCACAAAAGGAGGCTCTTAGGGGTAGCCAAGAGGACAGTTCGAGAAGTGGCTGGAGGGCAACTCCTTGGGAGGGACTGCTTTGACATTTCTGACGTAACCAAGAAGCGTATGATGGCCTTCAAAGCCGTCACGAGGGGTGCTTTTAAAACAGCCAACTTCCCTCTTAACAGTCATCAAAGTCCATCTGCTCCCTGCATGGGAAGGCACAAAAACTCACCTTCAGAAGACCACTGAAATACCTTGCTTGGTGGCCCTTCCTGCTGGTCTACCCCAAGCAATCAGCCACTTAGCTAAGACATGTACCAAGGAATGGAAGAGTGTTTACCTAGTGTTTCTGTTTTAAAATGCTTGTCGAATGATAAATTAACTTTACTTTTGTTATTAAGAAATTAAGTAACTACTACATATCTACAGGCAGTCAAGTGGGGAAAGGTCTAAATTTGGAGCTAGTTGTCAGTTGGATCTGTGACCTTAGGCATGTCACCAAACCTTTTTCTGTACTGTCCCTGCCTATCGTGGGGAGATTGTGAGGACTAATATTATGTTTCAACTGGTCTAGGCTACGGTTCCTGGGTGCTCAGTTAAATTATAATCTAGTTTCTGTCATGGAGTAGTTACATATGATTAAACTACTACATATCGAGTAGTTACATATGGGTAAAGCGGATTACATTTCATACCCCAATCTATGTAATGTGATCAACCAATCTGTTTTGGTTATACTAGTATAAGGTGAACCCTACACCTCATTACTTCTGAGTTATAAAAAAACCAGGAGGACTGAGGTAGGAGTGGGGCAGAAATGGACTAAGGACACAGACACTC
>NW_022103896.1:85462588-85467644 GCF_000313985.2 Echinops telfairi | reverse complement strand
AACTGTGAAAAAAAAATAAACTGCTCCTCTTTAAAGCCAACTGCTGTGGTATTTGTATTACAGCGGTACTTATTAAGGTCATAAACGGTTCAAATGAAATCAAAGTTTAGGGAGGCTTCAGAAACCTGGTCAACCATAAGCAGAAGATGTTAGCACCATCAACACTAGACAGAGCCCAGAAGTTAAGACGCCATCAGACTTAACATCAATGCGTCGCTGATTAGTATCTCAACTAGTGATTGTCAGCAGTCCCACATTATACTTCTCACATAGTCAGGATCTCATTACCCGACATTTTACACGTAGGACAATAATGAAAAGATCTAACTCTCTGACTACTTTACATATTAACAATGTGCATCTGGCAGTGAGGAACACCAAGGCGCAAGGAGAGAGAAATGTGAGCTGTGGCTGTTTAGGTCAGTGCTTCTCAACCTTCCTAATGCTGCGACCCTTTAATACAGTTCCTCATGTTGTGGTGACCCCCAACCATAACATTATTTTCATTGCTACTTCATAACTGTAATTTTGCTACTGTTATGAATCGTAACATAAATATCTGATATGCAGAATGTATTAGGCAATTGTTAGACCCCCAAAGGGGTAACAACCCACAGGTTGAGAACCGCTGGTCTAGGTTATATGTCACCTTTGCTGGGCCATGATCTTCAGGGGGGATCTTGTTGTTTGGCACCATCAAGGTGGTTCCAATTCATAGCAATCCTATGCACCACAGAACAAAAACTGCTGGGCCTTGCCCCATCCTCACGATTGTTCCTGGGCTAGAGCCTATTGTTGCAACCACTGTGTAATTTCATCTCTTTGAGAGCATTCCTCTTTTTCATTGCACCTCTACTTTCCCAAGCACGATGTCCTTCTCTGGGAATCGGTCTCTCTTGACAACATGTCCAAAGGACATGAGATGAAGCCTCATCATCCTTTCCTCTCAGGAACATTCTGCTCGTACTTCTTCTAAGACAGATTTCTTTGTTCTTTTGTCAGTCCATCATACTTTCAATATTGTTCTCTATGCCCGTAGTTTAAATACATCCGTTTTCTTCTGTCTTCTTTATTCAATGTCCAACTCTCACATGGATATAAGACAATGGAAAATACCATGGCTTGAGTCAAGGGTACCTTAGTCCTTAAAGTAACACATTTGCTTTTCTACACGTTAAAGACACCTTGGGCAGCTGATTTACCCAATGCAATGAATGCATTGTTTGAGCTCTTGACTGCTGCTGCCATTAGCCCTGATTGTAGATCCAAGCAAGACAAAACCCTTAACAACATCAACCTTTTCTCCATTTATCATGACAGGATTATTTTGGTTTTCTTCATACTGAGTCGTAATCCATACTGAAGGCTGCAATCCTTGATCTTCGTCAGCAAGTGCTTCAAGTCCTCTTTACTTTCAGCAAGCAAGCTTGAGTCCTCTGCATATTGCAGGCTGTACCTCCAATTATGGTGTGACACTCTTCTTTATGTCGTCCAGCATCTCTGATGATTAGCTCAGCATTCAAATTGAATAAATATGGATGGTGAGATGATACTACTCAGATGTACACCTTTCCTGATTTTAAGCTATGTGAATGCCCTCGTCCTGTTCACACAACTGCCTCTTGATCTATGTATAGGTCCTCCATGAGCACAATGAAGTGATCTGGAGTTCCCATTCTTCTCAAGGCTATCTATAGTTTGTTAGGATCCACACAGTTGAATGCCTTGGCATAGTCAATAAAACACAACTACACATCTTTCTGGTCAAGAGCCAGCTGACATCAGCAATGATATCCCTAGTTCCATGTCCTCTTCTGCATCGGGCCTGAACCTTAGGCAGCTCCTGGTCAATGTACTGCTGCAACTATTGTTCAATGATCTTCTGCAAAATTATACTAGTATGTGATATCAATATTATGGTTCTGTAATTTGGACATTCTGGGGAGTCACTGTTCTTTGGAGTGGGTACAAATATGGATGCCCTCCAGTCAGTTGGCCTAGTACCTGTCTTCCAAATGTCCTGGCATAGACAAGTGAGTGGTTCCAATGCCTCATCAGCTTGTTGAAACATTTAAATTAGTATTCCATCAATTCCTGGAGCTTTGTTTTTGGCCAACGATTTCAGTGCAGCTTGAACTTCTTCCTTCAGGACCATTGGTTCTTACTCAGATACGATCTCTAGATGGCTGAATGGCACCTAGTTCTTTTTGGTATAAGTGACTCTATGTATTCTTTGCATCTTCTTTGGATGCTTCCTGCATCACTCACTATTTTACCCATAGAATGTTTCAATATTTCAACTTGATGCTTGATTTTTTTCTTGAATTCTTCCAGTTTAAGATGTATGAAGCATGTTCTTTTTTCTTGGTTTCCTGACTCTAGGTCTTTCTGTGTTTCATTATATTATTTGACTTTGTCTTCCCCAACTGGCCTTTGAAATTTTCTGTTCAGCTCTTTGACTTCATTATTTCTTCCAATTGACTTAGCTACTACTCTACAATTCATAGCAAGTGTCCGAATCAGACGCCCACTTTGATCTTTTCTTTCTTTCCTGTCTTTTTAATGACCATTTGCTTTCTTCATGTATGTTCATCCCACAGCTCATCGGGTCTTGTCATTAGTGCAACCATTCTGTTTTCGAAATTAGGGTGGACTTGTTTTCATGTGCTTCAACTTCAATCTGAACTTACGTACAAGTGGGTACCCCCCCCCAAATAAAACAGAATCATGCTGAGCAGAGCTTTCCTAGTATGCACTTACCCCACTAGGCAAGCATCAAGCAACTCGCTCTGAGTGCACAGTGGTGTTGCCTGGGAAGGTTCGCTCTGCTCACAGTGAATTTTTGCATAAAAGCAGTTTTGCTCTAACCCCATTTTTTGGTGTGTGATGGCCGATTTAAGAGAACAGTGTGCCACTGTGAAATTATGTTTCCTGCTCGGGAAAATTGCTGCAGAAACTGTTGTGATGTAGAACACAGCTTACAAAGATAGCGCTATGTGGAAAACTCAAGTGTATGAGTCGTTTTCTCGTTTCACAAAAAGGTGAAATATTGATTGATGACAAGCCTCATTCTGGATGTCCATCAATTTCCCGAAGGACAAAAATGTTGACTCATAATGCATTTGGAGTTCATTCCATCTGGTCAAACTGTTAATCAAACTTTCTAGTTAGAAGTTCTGAAAAGATAATGTACCAATGTGTGACCAAAAAAAAGCCTGATTTGTGGCAGACGACAGGGGACTGGTTTTGCCACCACTACAATGCACCTGCTGATTCAGTCATCTCAGTGTGCCAGTTTTTGGCAGAAAAACCCAGCATGCCTCTCTTGCTCCACACACCTTACTCACCGGACTGCTCTGTGCAACTTCTTTTTGTTTTCACGAATGAAGGACATGGAAGGATAGCAATTTGCAGATGTAGAAGAGGTGAAAAAGAAAACGAGGGAGATGCTGTCAGCCATCGAAACAGATGAGTTTGGAAAATGTTTCCAAGATCTGAATCACAGATTTGACAAATGTATTAGGTGTAACGGAGAGTACGTTGAAGGTGATAAGGTTGTTTTGTAAAAAAAATTTATATACAAAACTTTGAAAAAAAATTCCGTTTTGGGGGGTACTCCCTCGAATGAGCAATTGATGGTCTGTTCCACAGTCAGCCCTGGCCTAGTTTTAGTCTCTCCCATTGTCTCTTGCCACAGATGTAGTCAAATTGATGTCTGTGTATTCCATCTGGAGAAGTCCATGTGTAACGTCACATTTTGTGTTATTGAAAAAGGTATTTACTATGAAAAAGTCATTGGTCTTTCAAAAGTCTACCATGTGATCTCCAGCTCCATTTCTATCACCAAGACCATATGTTGCAACTATGTTCCTTCCTCTTTGTTTTCAACTTTTGCATTCCAATCACCAATAATTATCAATACATCTTGATTATATGTTCGATCCATTTCAGACTGAAGGCATTGGTAGAATTCTTCAATATTTTCATCACTAGCTTTTGTGGTTGGTGCATACATTTGAATAATAGGTGTACTAGTTGGATTTTCCAGTATGAGGATAGACACTGTCCTATGAAAAATCATGAACTGTCCATTTTGACAATGAATGCAAGACCATTTCTCTTCAAATGTGTAATTCTTTTGGTTTAGCAGTTGTTTCATGATATAATTTGGCAGTTATGTGATGGTGGAGTCATCCCCCATTCTGTGATCTAATGTGGTAATCATCCATTTTCTCATATTGTCAATTATCACATGCCATCCTAATCTATGGAACCTAGCCAAATTGATAACGGGGTGTGATACTAATCTATGCCTGAGTGCTTGCAGCTCACAGACCATCGATACCAGTGAGCTACATCAATGTTCTATTTTTGAGCATATAGAAACTAAATTTTTACTCATACAGATTTAAAATTAGCTTGAATTTATTTAGGAGTAATGTTTCAATTTTTTTATCAAGTTACATTTATATATATTAACGTGAACTAAATGTGTAATCTCAATGTTTTAATGATTTTTTTTGATAAATAAATCATTTTGTTGGGGGCTCTTACAACTCTTATAACAATCCATACATTACTTGTATCAAACACATTTGTACATATGTTGCCATTATCATTTTCAAAACATTTGATTTCTGCTTGAACCCTTGGTATCAACTCCTCTTTTTCCCCTCCCTCGTGACAATTTATTTCTAAGTACAAATAGAGAGAGCAAGAACTATAGATTTACGGACTCACAAAATTGGGTTGAACCAGTTTTGATAAGTAGTAAGACATTGACAGCAGGGGGGTTAAAAAAAGGATATTATCCTCTGCACACCTTTGGAACAAAAATGAATATCAGATGAAGTTGGTTTTCTGGACTGTGCAACCTACTTTTGTAGGAGTCTTATTTATTTTTAATGAGCCCTCCTCCCTTTCTTTTCTTTCTTTCTTTTTTTAATCATTTTATTAGGGGCTCATACAACTCTTTTTTTTAAATCATTTTATTAGGGGCTCATACAACTCTTATCACAATCCATACATACATCAATTGTGTAAAGCGCATTTGTAC
>NW_022103896.1:85458081-85460052 GCF_000313985.2 Echinops telfairi | reverse complement strand
ATTAACCGCGATAAACGAGGGTTCACTGTAGTGCATTATGGGCTGGGCTGCTGACCCCCATTCCAACCCACAAATTGCTTCATGGGAAAAAAGATGAGGCATTCTACTCCAGTAAAGATTTACAGACTTGGAAACCCACAGGGGCAGTTCTACTCTGGCCTGTGGAATCCCTCCATGGCAGAATTGGCTCCATGGCAGCGAGTGTCCTTTTTTTCAAGGACCTGTGTCAGGCACCAGGAGTGGCATTTTGGATGGGATAGACAAAGCTTCAGTCCCATGGTAAACACATACTATAAACATGCAAAAGTTGCGATGCAGCTTTGATTATTGCCATGGAAAGGGAGCCCAATAAACTCTATCAGAGTCCAAATCACAGCTCTAGTAACGGGTGGATGAGTCCCAGACTCAAGGTTCTGGGCTCCTGATATCCTTTCCCTTCTGAGGGTTGCCCATTCTGCCCCCACGAGGACCGGTCATCTCAAGGCCCTTGTGCTAGAGTTAAGTTCTGAAGCCTATGTATCCTTCCCTCCAAATGAAAATCGAAACCACAATGGAATCTAACCTTTTTCCCATAGAGCTTCCTTTAGTAAGGATTTCTGAGTGAACTGTTTTGAATGTCTACCAGGGGTCCTCAAACTACGCCCGTGGGCCACATGCAGCCCACTGATTACATTTATCCGGCCCACCAGGTGTTTTTGCCCCGTTTTGTTTTTTACTTCAAAATAAGATATGTGCAATGTGCATAGGAATTTGTTCATAGTTTTTAAAAACTGTATTCCAGCCCTCCAAGGGGTCTGAGGGGCAGTGAACTGGCCCCCTGTTTAAAAAGTTTGAGGACCCCTGAAAGGCACTCTAGTGTGCTAATCACAAGAGCTTTGGTTCAGATTCACTAGACACGTACTGGGAGAAAGATAGGACTGGCTAATCCTGTGAAGATTTAACATTTCAGAAACCCCGAGGGTAAATTCAATCCTGCCTCAAAAGAGGGGTGTTTCTTCGCTTGAGTGCCTATTCTTAGTACCACTGTACAGACGGGACGATCCTTGCCTTCCTAACCTTACAGACAGCTGGGACAGTGAAATAAACATCCTTATTAGCTAGTTCTTGGGGCTAGTCAGACGAAGTCGCTGGTATACTTAATATGCAAATTTATTAGCAAGGTCGAATTTTCATAGGACAAGACTTCAGCAAAGGGGGCCAGGCAAATTGGTCGTGCGGTCTTGTCTTCAAAGCCAACCAACCGGCACAGAAGGAGCCGCTGTTCCCTTGAACAAGATGGTTTGTAAGAAATAACACTGCTCACGGATAGCCTAGCTTGTCGGAGAGGGTTTACATACCAAAAAGTGCCTAACGGAAGAGGAAATTGACAAACGGGAATTTCAATCACCTGCTCAGCTGCGCGCAGAGATAGGAAATCGAAACGCCCGAATTTTAGCGGGTCCCAAAGATGGTAATGACTTTGGGGTACTACACACACACACACACACACACACACACACACACACACACACACACAGAGCGATTAGCCGGCGCCAGCAGTCCACCAAGATAATGCCGGAAAAGGGGAACTGACACTTGTACCCTACCCCCAAGGCGAAGGACAGGCCACCCAGATTCTTAAAATAACCCTCGCTTCCTCTCTGACGGGGCACCAGCTGCTCTTCCGCGGGGCGCACGCTCCAGGGAAGGGTGAACGCCCGCCCGGAGGGAACCTAGACATCGCGCTCTAGCCTAAGGCCACCAAGACAGCAGTGGCGCGACAGAGCGCACCTTTCTTTCCCCCCAAGGGCCCCACGGTCCAGCGGACTGCGAGCGGAGCCCTTCGAGCCTCTCCGCGCGCGCGCCCACTCTGCGCGAGGTGGGACTTCCGCGGCGCCCCAGAGTGGCCGGAGGGGACCGCAGGGCGCCCGTGTGGGCGTCCCATTCTGCCACCCCGCCCCTGCTGGCCTGCGGCGAGACACCTGCGGAGCC
>NW_022103896.1:85450163-85457730 GCF_000313985.2 Echinops telfairi | reverse complement strand
CGCAAACTGCTCGGCGTCGGGCCCGGGGCGCCGCGGCAGGGAGCGAGCGGCGGCGCGGCGGAGAGGAACTGGAGGTCGCTGGGCTCGGCCGGGAGTCCCCAGCTACTTCCTGGTGCTCGGATTTGCATACTGCGCCCAGAGGGCGGGGAAGTGACCGTTTAGCCCCCGAGGCTTTGGTGTGGCCGTCGCGCAGAGCGCTGGAAGCTTTGACACCGGGCGTCCCCGGCGGCCCGCTAGGGAGTCACGAGTCGCCTGGGACCCAACCTACTCCTGCAGACCGACCGTCTCCTGCCAGGAGACCCATTGGAAATCTGAGCACGTCCGTGAAATTGATCGCCTCTCCTTCCTTTTCTCCAACTTACTCCCCCAAATATTAGGAAGCGGGGTGCTGTTCTGATCCCCCCCACCCCTAGAAAGAAGACAAGATATTCGAAGTTCACGCTCAGGGTCTCACTGTGGTGCTGATTTGGGAGTGCAGAGGGAGGAAAGGAGGGAACGGGGTTCCATGCACTGACAAACTCCTCAGCTCTCCAAAATTCCTATTTCCTTATAGGACAACGGAGACACTAATGCCAACATTGCAGGGCCTATTTTGAGTCTACCCTTAAGGCTATGTAAAGGACTAAACGGTGCTGAGCACACACTATTCCGTTCTCTTTGTTTCTGCCTTTTCCTTCCTCATACTACAGTTGCCTGAGCTGTGCTCGTTGAAATGTGACTGCCTCTCTTAGCCCACACTGCAACTCAGTAAAGGACACTCACATAGAACGCAGTATGAAGGAGTCATCCCAGTCACAGCCGATGATCACTTGTTCTATAGCCCAGCGTTGGACTACATTGTAGAAGGTACAAGAAAAGAAATCACACACTTAGGATATGTAGTCTTTGTGTTAATAATGTGTATTATTATTAATAATAACCAACGGCTAACCTAGGTCCTAATGAGTGCCGGAAGGAGTTCAGGTGATGCACTTGTTAAAGCACTCCAGCTACTAACGGAAAGATAGAAGGGTTGAGCCCACTAGCCCTGTGCAGTTAGACAGATGTGACATTGTCCTCCCATAAAGATTACGGCCTTGTAAACCCTAAGGGACAATTCTAATCTGCCCTACAGGATTGTTAGGAGTCTTAATAGACCGGATGATAATGGGTTAATGGGAGCCAGCCCCTCTTCTCGGCATGCTAGCTGTCATATTACCTTCTGTCTTGGTTTCTTAGAGCATCTATAACAGACAGACCAACTATGATGTTTTAATGATGTGAAATGTGCTTTCTCATACTTTAGGGAACTAGAAGTCTGAAAGCTTCTTCGTGTGTCTCGAGGAAGACTGGCCGTCAGCTCTTTCCGTTTCTGTTCCTTGGTTCCTTGGGAATCCATCTATAGTGAACAGCTCACATGTCTTTCGCCACATTAAAGTCCGTGTGAAACCATTCATTACAGATTAGTAAACCTGCACAAAGTAGCCCAGGCTTATCTTGCTTACTGAAGACTCAGTCCATGTCAGGCAGTGTAAAATTGAAAAGAGGCTTTAGTTCTGTAGGAAGGTGCTGCTGGTTTGAACAGAGACAGATCCCAGCGATATCTAGAAGCACAATCTTTGACGTGATGAAAAAATGTGAAATTGCTCACTACCGAATATCCAGTAAGAAGAAGTCAGATCCCGTTTGCCTTGCTTATTGAGTAATCTGACTTTGGTCCAACGCCTTTTACCAGTCTGACACAGCTGTGCTTTCTAGCTAGTGGGCTAGAGTTGAACTACTATCTGCAATATCCCACCAGACCCTGCAGGAGAAAGACAAGGCTTTCTACTGCTATGCAGAGTTACAGTCTCCTAAACCCACAACTCTACCCTGTCCTGTGGGATCTGTGAGTCAGCATTGACTCAATGGCAGTGAGATTGTTTTCGGGTTATTGAATTTCTCAGTCTGTTATTCAGGTTGTTATACTGCGGTGGCTTACATTTGCTGTGATGCTATATGACTGGTATTTCAAATACTAGCAAGGCCACTTCTGGTGTACAAGTTTCAGTGGAACTTTCTGACTAAAGACAAACTAGGAGGATTAGTTTAGGCCGTGGGCTTCAGAGGGATTAGCCACAGGAAATCTTATGAGTAGCAGCAGGACATTATGTGATACAGTGCCAGAAGATAAGTCCGGCAGGTTGAAAGGCATCCAAAAAAAGATCCTCTGGAAGAACTGCCTCCTTAAAGTAGAGTCCACCTTAATACACAGATGAAGCAACGCTTTCAAAATTTTCACTTGCTAATAGAGCATGACGCAGAATGAGAATAAATAACTACTAACATCCATAATAATCATAATGTGGAATGTAAAATATGAATCTAAGGAACTTGGAAGTCATCAAAAATGAAATGAATACACACAGATCAATATCCTAAGCATTAATGAACAGCAATGGACTGGTATTGGCCATTGTGAATAAGACAAATGTAAGCTCTACTATGACAGGAATAACAAATTCAAGAGCAGCAGGGTCATACCATCAAAAAGAACATTTCAAGATGTATCGTATAGTACAATGTTATGTACAAGGAGAACCAGTTGATATGACTAGTATTCAAATTTACCAATGGCAGCATGTGTACAAATGTGTCCGATACCACTGATGTATGGATTGCTATAAGAGCTGTGAGAGCCCCCCATAAAATGATTTATTAGTAAAAAAATTTTTAATTACCTACCAATCACTAAGGCACTGATGAGGAAATTGCAAAATTATATCAATGTCCTTAGTCTGAAATTTATCAAACATGTGATCAAGATACATTGATAATTACTGGTGATTGGAATATAAAGTTGGAAACAAAGCACAGGATCAGTAGTTAGAAAAAATATATCTGATAGAAATAAAGCTGGACCATGAAACACACAACATTCCTCTAGTTCTTTAATGCTTCCTCACCCTCCCCTCAATATCATGACCCCATTCTATCTTACAAATCTGGCTAGACCAGAGCATGTACACTGGTACAGATAAGAGCTCTCAACACACAGAATCCAGGACAGATAACCCCCTCAGGACCAATAGTGAGAGTAGTGATACCATGAGGGTAGATGGAAGGTGAGGGCAGAAGGTGGAGAAAAGGGAAACAGATTACAGTGATCAATCCCACCCCCACCCCCCAGAGGGATGAACAACAGAAACATGGGTGAAGGGAGACAACGGACAATGTAAAATATGAAAATTAAAATAATTTATAAATGATCAAGGGCTCACGAGGGGAAAAAAGAGGAGCTGATACCAACGGCTTAAGTAGAAAGAAAATGTTTTGGAAATGATGATGGTAACATGTATAAATTGCTTGATACAATTGATACATGGATTGTTATAAGAGCTATAAGAGACCCCCAATAAAATGATTTATTAAAATTAAATTAAAAAAAAGAAAGCTGGAAATCCCAGGGTAGAGTTCTGCAAGACCAATGGCTTTTTCATTGCAAATGCTCTTTTGCAACAACATAAAGGGTGACTGCACACTTAGACCCAGACACTTGCATCAGATTGACTACAGCTATGGGAAGAGACAACGAAGAAGCTTCTACTAATACTGCTTCCACAAATACTTGCTTGAATTTTCCCTTTCTCCTGAAGAACCTACTGAGAGCATAAAACGGATTCCTGAAACGCCTTTTAATGTCCATTGCAGGACTTTACTCCTTGGGCACATTCAAAATTACATAAAATTGCTAAAGGTTTTGCAAAACTGTGGGAGGATCCTTACAATTTGCTGAGGAATTTTAAATCATTGTTGAGTATTACCAGCCTGAACTTCCTGGTTTGTATCAACTAATTCACATGATATCCAGACCTGGAGAATCCCAACTGTAATCAGAATGGACAGAGTGGAGAAAGTCCGAAGATAATTTTACTATAGACCTAAAATAAAAACAGCTGCCTAAGTGTTAAAATATTCTTGGACTGTCAGCCAAACATTTCTAGAAGCTATTCCAAAGGCTTTCCCCCAATAATAGCTTGGACAAAAATGACTCTTACATACAAAATAAAGCTGAGAATATATATGATTACCGAACTAGATATTTACAATGCTTGCTAAATATTCCACCATCCATTACGACTACAGAAGCTTTTAATGCAGTTTATTTCTATCTGGCCTAAAACTTGAACTTTAAGCCCTAGTAAAAAGACATCAATCAACTAGGCTGGAAAGCAGCTCTCTTTGCCAAACTTGCCAATTGAGCTCACCAACTTTCTACGACTTAACAAACCTCTCTGACATAAGTTAATGGCTTTATAATTACAAGTGCAATCTCTTAACCAGCAGAGTAAATGGAAGCTCTTTGGCCATATGGAACTCAGAATTTATAATAAGTGCAAGGAACCCTGGCATTGGTAAAATGATTGCTATAAGGGAAAGTTTTACAAGCCAGGGGGTCCTTCAATCAGCTATGAGAATGCAGAAGGAGCTTTCCCTATGATGCTATTTAACTCAAAAAGAAAACTACCATGTATATTAATGGAGAATCTTGCAAAGTTCTAGTTGACACTAGGCTACACTCCCTAAAACCAATACCACAATTTACAAAAGCCTTTGCCTCTAAATATTAAAACTTCAAAAGTTGTGGAAGTTAAAAATTGAGAACAGACTTGAATCCACTCAAGACCTGTTTCTATTTTCCTTGGCCCTATTAATGATTTACACACTCTTCTGCTTAGGGGCCAAGACCTTTTGTTTAAATGGACCTGTGCTATACAATCTTCAGAAGGAAGAGACATTCTTAAACAAACCATTCCCACTCAGGCTTCTAATGAGGGCATTGAAGTAGAACTGATTCAAAGTTAGGAAGATGCTTGCCATTTGCAAGCATTAGTCAGCAAAAAGGAAAACTTAACCCCTTCCAGCCCACTTCCTCTTTTCTTTTTTTCGAGCCCACTTTCCCTGGACTTTTCCCCCTTTAATTCTTAAAACTCTTTGGGGCACAGCACCTACCAATGTGAATGAATTCTATCTGTAGAACCCACCAAAGTACAATGACACACTTCTAAAGCTTTACCGAGATGTCCTCAATACTCCTTAAAACCAGTAGCTAGAGAAGGCTTAGCCCCGATTATTCAAGACTTCCTTTCTAAAGAATTCCTTGTTCCCGGCACTAGTCCTTGTAACAGCCTTCTATTCCCTTTTAAGAAATCACACAATAGAAGCTGGGGATAAGTACAGGACGTAAGAGCCATTAACCACCAGTATACAGTACCTAGATTTCTTGTAGTCCCAAAGCCTCACTTATTGCTTACAACCATTCCCCCATTGCTATACCTTTCACTATAATGGAACTTTGTCGTTTGTTTTTCATTATTCCTGTCCACTCTGAGAGCAATCATTTGATCTCATGGGTGAGGTGACACAAGGACCTACAATTTACGTGGTCTGTATTGCCTCAAGACCTACTGAATCTTCCAACCACGTCTTTCAAATTCTCCACACAGATTTATTATCTTTATCATTTAAATGTAAATATAAATTGCTGCAAGTCTAACTAACTCCTGTGCTCAAACTCCCAATGTACCTTCATTGGTGACAATATAATGTCATTACATGTTTAGGTGTTAGGAGGCATACTATTGCTAGAGAAAAACTACAATTGACCCAGACTTCACCCACGTATTCAGATCATTTGATTTCAGGAGAAGGCATTTCTGTTGATTCTAGGCAGAAAGAAGCTATTTTTGCTTTGCATACTCCCAAAATAAGAAAAAATATGTAGGTTTCTGGGACTTTGCTGCCAATGAAGAATTTAGATTCCTAATTTGCCCTTTTTAGTGCAAGGAAACCTCCAGATCAGTCCTTCCCAAAGGTCACTGAAGGGTTAGAGAGTCAGAATTAACCTAAAAATAGCCCTCGGAAACACACTTGCGTTAGGTGTCCTAAATGTCACCTCAATTTTCCACTGTTGACACATGAATCCTCTGGAATGTTTAAGGTGTTTTTGTTTTTGAAGATCATTTTATTGGAGGCTCTTATACTAACCCATACATCAGTTGTATCAAGCATAGTTGTACGTATGTTGCCATCATAATTTTCTGAGCATTTACTTTCTATTTGAGCCCTTGGTAGCAGCTCTTTTTATCCTCCTTCCCCCACGTTCCCACCCTCGTGAACTCTTTTGTTTCCCCCTCGTGAACTCTTAATAAATAATAAATTATTATTTCCATATGTTACACCAATTGCTGTCTCTCCCTTCATGCACATTTCTGTCCATCATCCCCAGGGGCGGGGTGGGGTTAAGTGTCCATCATTGCAATGGGCTTCCCCTGATCGGTTCCCCCTTCCTCCCCTTCTCCCCCCACCAGCTCCCTACCCGCTTGGTATCGATACTCCCATTTCTATTCATGAGGGATTTATCTGACCTGGATTCCATGGGTTGTGAGCTCTTGTCTGTACAGCTATCAAAAGATAAATAGCATCTCGAGTCTTAGAGGCTTGCAGATAAACAAGCAGCCATCTAGGAGAGAAGCAACAAGCTCACATGGAAGAAGCACACCAGCCTGTGCAATCATGACGTGTCAACAGGATCAGGTAACAGGCATCAGAAGACACAAAACAAAAATATATATATATTGTTCAGAATGAGGAGGGTCGGAGCAGAGACCCCAAATCCATCTGTAGACAATAGGACAACCCCTCACAGAAGGGTCACAAGGAAGGGATGAGTCAGCAGTATAGCACCAATGAAACACACAATATTCCTCTGTTCTTTGAGGCTTCCTCAGCCCCCTTGACTCTTACAGTTTCAGGTGCTTTAACACAAGAGTATGAAGGATATCAGAGACCAGTTGGCTAACTTCCGTCTGAAGCTTGATCGTGTAGCTAAAGGGTTTCCTCCTTGCCTCCGACTGCTGCTGCTACAGCTGAACTAGTGAAAACATGGCAGATAGAGTATTGGATTTTTTGTTTTTTAATGTTCACATTGCCCATGCAATATCTACTCTTCTTAACATCACTTTGAGCCACCATCTCTCTGCCAGACAAATCATATCCTATATAGTATTCCTCCTGATTGGACCTAATATTCAATTGCATTCTATAAATTTAAAAAAAATCATTTTATAGGGGCCTCTTACAGCTCTTATCACAATCCATGCATACATCCATTGTGTCAAGCACATTTGTACATGTTGCCGTCAACGTTTTCAAAACATTTTCTTTCTACTTCAGCCCTTGGTATCAGCTCATCCCCCCTCCCTTTCTCATGATCCCTTGATAATTTATAAATTATTATTTTTTTATGTTTTACACTAACCACTGTCTCCCTTCACCCATGATTCTGTTGTCCGTCCCCAAGGGAGAGGGTTATAATTCGATCATTGTGCTCGGTTTCTCCTCCTGACCCCCCCTGACCCTCCTGGAATCACTACTCTCATTATTGGACCTGAAGGGTTTATCTGTCCTGGATTCCCTGTGTTTTGAGCTCTTATCTGTACCTGTGTACATGCTCTGGTCTAGCTGGAATTGTAAGGTAGAACCAGGGTCATGATAGTGGGGGAGGGGAAGCATTAAAGGACTGGAGGAAAGTTGTGTATTTCAATGG
>NW_022103896.1:85425912-85449876 GCF_000313985.2 Echinops telfairi | reverse complement strand
CGGGCACCATCAGCTTTCTTCACCACATTTGCTTATGAACCCATTTTGTCTTCAGTGATCGAGTCAGGGAAAGTGAGCATCCCAGCAGTCTGTAATTTTTTATAATGGCACCCTGCTCCTTTCATAAATTGACAAAGTTTATCCAATATATGCTTGCCTGAATTTAACTGAACATATTTACTTCACCAGTTAGATTTAAGAGCAACTCCTCTGGATAACTATGATTTCATTCTGTTTGTTGATGGCTCCTATTTAAAACCTGATGGTAGTAGATCTCACTACCAGGGTGGGTATGCTGCCACGACCTCTACTGAGGTGCTCGAACATTAAGCCCTCGGTGTAGTTATGTCACATCAAAAAGCAGAATTAATTGCTCTTACCAGAGCCTGTAAACCTGCTACAGGAAGGTCCATGGATATTTATGTGGGAATCAAATATATCTTTAGGTAACTTATGATTTTTTCATGTCATAGAAAGAGGATTTCTTTCTTTTTTTTAATAATTAAATTATTTTATTGGGCATTTGTATAACTCTTATCACAATCCACACATACATCCATTATGTTGAGCACTTTTGTACATTTGTTTCCCTCATCATTCTCAAAACATTTGCTTTCTACTAGAAGAGGATTTCTAACTTGTTCTGGGGTGGCTATAAAAAAAAGAGGCTCTATTGGCAGACTTAGGAAATGTTTTGCTACTCCCTTCTTAGATTGCCATAATAAAAACACAGTCTTATTAACTCAAATAATTTTATATTAGACAAGTAATTAAGGAAATATGTAACTTTTCCCCTGCAGTACTCATAAGAAATTACCATGCTGATAAAGCAGACAAACTCTCTTTACATGTTATTCCAGCCTTAATGGAAACAGCAAAAGAAAATTGCCCTGATTTGTTTAATGAATTCACTTTAGAAAAAATAATCAAAAGCCAACAATTACCTAAGATTGAAATTGAGAAGTGGAAGGAAGCAGATTGTCCTCAGGGTCCCCTAACTAAATTATGGTAAGGCCCTAATCAAAAGTTTGCCTTGGCTAAATAATTTCATGGTCATATGTTAAAAACTCACCATGAAATATTAAATTTATTAGGAGGTTAAATGATTGAAATTTTAAAGAAATATTGATAGGGACAATATTTTGAAATACTGATCCATGTGGCTTCTTGCTGGTTTATTTTTTTTTTCTGCTACAACCCAAGCAAACCTTTTAAGATTTTGCCTGAGAAATGTCCATTGGTATCAGCTCCACATTTTTCCCCTCCCTCCCTGTTCCCCCTCCCTCATGCACCCTTGATAATTTATAAATTATTATTATTTTGTCATATCTTACACTGTCTGACATCTCCCTTCACCCATTTTTCTGTTGTCCATCCCCCAGGGAGGGGTTATATGTAGATCCTTGTAATCAGTTCCCCCTTTCCACCCCACCCTCCCTCCACCCTCCTGGTATCGCTACTCTCAGCACTGAAGTGATCATCTGTCTGGGATTCCCTGTGTTTCCAGTTCCTATCTGTACTAGTGTACATCCTCTGGTCTAGCCAGATTTGTAAGGTGGAATTGGGATCATGATAGTGGTGATGGGGCAGGGGTGGGGGAGGAAGCATTTAGGAACTAGAGGAAAGTTGGATGTTTCATCGTTGCTATACTGCACCCTGACTGACCCGTCTCCTCCCCGCTACCCTTCTGTAAGGGGATGTTCAGTTGCCTACATATGGGCTTTGGGTTCCCACTCCACACTCCCCCTCATTCACAATGATATGATTTTTTGTTCTTTGATGCCTGATACCTGATCCCTTCCACACCTTGTGATCACACAGGCTGGTATGCTTCTTCCATGTGGGTTTTGTTGCTTCTGAGCTAGATGACCACTTTTGCTTACCTTCAAGCCTTTAAGACCCCAGATGCTACATCTTTTGATAGCTGGGCACCATCAGCTTGCTTCACCACTTTTGCTTATGCACCCATTTGTCTTCAGCAATCCTATCGGGGAGGTGAGCATACAATGGTAGGGTTTTCTGTTCTTTGATGTCTGATACCTGATCCCTTCAACACCTCATGATCACACAGGCTGGTGTGCTTTTTCCATGTGGGCTTTGTTGCTTCTGAGCCACTTATTTACCTTATAAGCCTTTAAGACTCCAGACGCTATATCTTTCGATAGCCAGGGTCCATCAGCTTTCTTTACCACATTTGCTTATGCACCCACTTTGTCTTTAATGATCTTGTCAGGAAGGTGAGCATCATAGAATGCCAGTTTAATAGAACAAAGTATTCTTGCATTGAGGGAGTACTTAAGCAGAGGCCCAATGTAGAAGGAACCTTTTTATATTGAGCAAGTAATTAAAGAAAATATGTATATATATTTTTTCTATTCATCAGAGACTCCATTTTCCCTACAACCCATAATCTTCTGGGTTAAAAGAAGAATGAATTATAAAACCAAGGTAGCCACACTTTCTGAGTCCTTAAGCTTAGGCTAAACTGGAAACCTTCCTTAATCTTTCTAAATTCAAGGTCTATTCCATTTGGGCCATATAAATTAACCCCCCATGGAATTAGGACTGGCAAGTCTATGTCTCACACTTATTTTTAAACGTACTCTGGTTTCAACTTAATTCAACTTGAATTATCAAGATACTATCTTGCTCAATATTCTAAAGAGTGCCTTTTCAAGTCAAAGAAGTTTTTGGTGGTCAAACTTTAAAAATAAAAAAATTATGTAATACTGATTGAACCAGGCGACTCTGTATATTGTAAGAGAGACCACTTAATTTTTTTTTATGGCGTTTCTTTGGAAAGGATTATTTTGGGTCTTTTTCACTAACCTGTGTACCACCAAATTCTCACTGGCATCGAGTCAACGCTGACTCATAGTGACCCTTTGTGGGTTTCCAGATTCTGTTTACATGAGTAGAAAACCCAGTCTTTCTCCTAAAGTGCTTCTGGTGGTTGCCAACTGCCAACCATGCAGATCGCGACCCAATATATAACCACCACACCACCAGGGCTCCAAATTACAGGGAGTTAAAACCTGGAGTGCCTATTTAAATTGAAAAAATGTAATGCACCTTCCTGGATTGTTCAGCAAACTGAAGAATTTAACTTGAAATTCAGGCTCCCCTATGGCCATAGTCAGAAGCAGAGGAAATGTGAGACAGATGGCGGACCCAAGACCCTAAACCAGGCCTGAAAATAAATCTCTTCATCTTTTTTACTTCTTACTTTTGTTACAGCTACGCCCCTGCTTATGTTTCTTTGAATTGGATAAATACTTAGGTTCACCATTTATTTAGAAGGGTTTCCCTGTGAAATATGTGGTGTCCTCCTATCCTCCAGTCAACATCGACCTCTTGCACGAAGATTGGGTCTTTCTTGCTCTACAGAGAAATAGTTCATGATTGAAATCACTCTTACTGGGATTTTCATTGGTCAATGGCCTATTCTGGGATTTGAATGAAGCCCAGGCCATATCTTAACCTTTCATCTTAACATAAGCCTTATTTCACTTCGTAAAGTTGCTCATGAAGAATTAACTAAGGGATCTTCCAAACCCAGTTAACTAAGTTAAACCCAATTAACTAAGGGATCTTCCAAACCCAGTAAGAGGACTGTTCATATTGAAGTAGATGACACCTGGTTAACTCTTCAAACAGGGAAACCAAGTCAGGCTGCTTCTCCTTGCTGGAAACAATCTAACCACGCCACATAAATAATATACCCCTCACAGACACATGAGGTGACTTCCACTATGGACATGTGCATCAGTTACAGACTAACAAGCTACTGATTGGTTCACCATCGACTCGCTACACTGCTCAGGTATCTAATGGGTTGCCTATAATTTGGGCTATGTGAAACCAGATTTTTTTGGTTATTATGTCTGCCAGGCTAGATTAGAAGACATTCAATAATGCATTTTAACTGAACTCCCTAATCAGCTACTACACCCATATTAAGAAGGCAGTGGTCTTGGTCAGTTTTTATTGGTATGATCATTTAGCAGCAATGTTTACATCTCAGGTAGGGCTTGACAATGTTATGGCACATGTAGCAGTATGAACGTAATGATAATGCTTGTGGATTTCAAGAGATAAATACTAAAATAGCTATGATAAGAAAAGTAGTCCTTCAAAACAGGGCTCTTGACACCCTCACTGAAAACCAAGGAAAAATTTATGTTTAATAAAATCGAATTGCTGTGTCTAAATTCCTGACAGTAGTGCAAACATTACACTCTATGCCAATCATATGCAGCATGTAGTATTTTGTCTTAATGATCTTGTTCCCTCCTTGAATGAAATTATGCATTATTGAATTTCTTCTTGGGAAGGATGGTGAGGGAACAAAACAATGCTCATTGTGGAATCTTTGTATTCCTCATTGTTTCTATTCTTATAATTGTAACTGCTGGTTTTCTTAAGGTCAATATATCTTTTATACGAAATGTAGTGTTCCAGAACCATTGGATCCTTCACATAAATTTATAGTAGTTTGTTCTCAAGAAGAATGTATAAAAACTTGAACAATCAGGTCAAGCCTCTCATTTAGGCTCTGATTTTTCTTTCTCGGTCTAATGGCCAATCTTTACATTTCAAAGAACTCTAATCTGAAGTTCATATGATTTACAATCTACCATTAATCCCCATACCCAATTCTCATTTTCTTGATCTTTTCAGTTGATTGAAATTGATTCTTGACTACATTCAATTTTACAAATGAGATTAATTCTCATAATCAAAATAATATTTATTATAAGCTCAAACTGCCATCCAGTCGATGCCAACTTATATAGAAGTAATAAAATATTGTATGAAACCATTTTCAAATGCTTATACTCACAATGTAGCGCTACTTGTTATGTAAAAGATCATGCGTTTTCGAAGGAACAAAAATTCCTTAGAAAACAGTTCAGTTCTTCAGTTTCAGCGAGTCTCCTCTCTGTCAAGCATTTATACAAATTTGGCTATATTTTTACACACGCTTTCACTTAAAAATATAACAGAAGCAGAGGTCCAAGTTATGGCATGGCAAACATGACAGGAATGATTCCTGCTGATAGCAACAGGTGTCTTAAGGGTTTTGTAAAATAAAGCAGCCAAAAAAGAAGAGATGGTGCCCCCTTCCTTTTATGTGGAAGGTCTGGAGTTTTAAAAGCCCATTTAGAATAGACAATCATTGAATAAATAGGTAAACAAAACCTTGCACAGTGTGTGCGTCTGGGTTGACTAGAGAAACAAATTCATAGACACTCATATGTGTATAAGGAAGAGCTTTAGATAAAGAGTAATTATACATTAAGAAAACATCCCAGCCCAGTCTAGATCAAGTCCATTAGTCCATATGTCTGATACCAATCTATAAATTACTCTTTAGACTCACACAAAACATGCAATGATGTCGAATGCAGGAAGATACCAGGCCAGTGCTTGGACATTCTTGTCGGTCCAGTGGCAGTGAAAGCATCTCAGCGCTGGCAGGGGTCTCCACGTGGCTCCTCCAGCTCCAGGGCTCTAGCATAGCTCCATGTATCTTGTCAGCAGGAAGATGAAGCAGAGCATGTGGGTCTGGTCTCCAGTGAGCTATTTATAGCCTTAGTGCTTCAAACTGAGATCATCAAGCTGTGACCTGATTGACAGGCTAAATTCCAGCCCCTAACTTAATAGTCTTAAATTGGCACCAGATTACGTAACTATCACACAGAGGTTGAGTTGTTCCTTTGTGGGTGACATAAGACCTGCTTCCCCTGAAAAAGAGGTGCCACATATATCAAGGTGAAGCATTGATAGGTTCCTGTATAAAACACTCTTAAAAGAGTGATCACTGATGTTTTCATATAGAAATTCTTGATCAGCAATGGGCATTGTGAGGGAGCTCAAAAGAATGAGGTGCTTGGCATAAGGTAAAGCTTCTGTCAAAGATGAAGGATGGACTCTTTCCCTCCCTAATTACTACATATTCCGGCTGACTTAAAAGTAATCTACCCAGCAGAGCTTAGGAAAACTGCTGGGTTCCATACTGCCTACTCCTCCCCCCACTTCTTCCACAGCATACTCCCAGAAAGAACATTCACTCAGTCTGACCCTGACATGTTCAAAAAAATAAATTAAATCACTCAAACTTAACAATTAGGAAAATTGTGTTTATACGGTCTAAGATAGTTAAGGTTTATTGTGCCAACCTGGCCGATAACCACATGTGGGATTAATTGAAGGGCAGAGGGATAAATGGCTCGAGTTTCATCTTTCTAGTTCTCAGGTCTCCTGCTTTCTGATGGTCAGACCAGGGTGCAGCTGCCTTAGCCAGTTCCCTGCTTCAGCTGGCAAGGCTCACTTCCTGCAAGACATCCCTGAGGAGAAGCCACATGGACCTACCCTAATGCAGTCCTGGGTACTGGATCGGCTGTGTGGAGACCCCTGCCTGTGCTGAGATGCTTACACATTCACTGACTCAGCTTTCCTCCTGCAGTTGGCATCATTGCATGTGTTTTGTGAGATGGAGGAGGACTTTGTAGATTGGTGTCGGACATATTGGCTAATGTTGGACTTAAAGGCTTGGAAAGGACTGGGTTGGGATGCTTTCTTAATGAACACTTACCCTTTATATAAAACTCTTTTTTATACATATGAGTTTCTGTGGATTTGTTTCCCTAGTTTACCTAGACTAATACATCGTCTCACCACTGTCAAAATAATGTTGACATAAGGATCTCATTATGAACATTGTTGTTTATCCAAGTAAAATGACATCCTTGAAAACTTCAATCCATTCTCCATTTATTGTGATGTTATCTATTGGTCCAGTTGTGAGGGTTTTGAGTTTTCTTTACATTGCATTGTGAGCCACACAGAAAACTTTTATTTTCATTGCAAGTGCTTCAATTCTTCCTTGCATTCAGCAAACAAGGTTGTGTCATTTATATCATAGGTTGTTAATGACCTTCCTCCAACACTGATGCCATGTTCTTCAAATAGTCTAACTTCAGAGATTATTTACTCAGCATATCAATTGAATAAGTATGGTGAAAGGATATAACTCTGAAGCACGCCTTTCCTGATTTTAAACCATGCAGTGTCCTCTTGTTCTGTTCAAACAACTACTTCTTGGTCTATGTATATGTTCTGCATGAGCACAATGAAATATTCCGTAATTCTCTCGATTTGTAATGTTATCCATAGTTTGCTATGATCCACGTATTCAAATGCCTTTATGCAGTCAATAAAACACAAGCAAGCTTCTTTCTGGTAGTCTCTGATTTCAGCCCAGATACATCTGATGTCAGCATCCAGCTGGAATTTCTGGCAGTTCCATATCGATGTATTTCTTTTTTAATGATTTTCAGCAAAATTTTACTTGTATGTGAGATGAATGATATTGTTCAGTAATTTCCACATTCTGCTGAGTCACTTTTCTATGGAATGAATACACCTATGGATCTCTTCCAGCCAGGTAGCCAGCTGTCCTCCAAATTTCTTGGCATAGACTAATGAGTACTTCCAGTGCTGAATCAATTTTTGAAACATTTCTACTGGAAGTCTGTAAAATCTTGGAGTTTTGTTTTTTTTGCTAATGCCTTCAGTGTAGCTTGAAATTCTTCCTTGAATACAATTTGTTCTTAATTGTCTCTTCCCTTTTGAAATGGTTTACAGTTGACTAATTCTTTTTGATACAGTGACTCCGTGTATCCTTCCTGTCATTGTCGTCATCTTGTAAAAATCATTTGTTGGCATATCGTTCACATATTATACAATTTAATCATGCCATCAGACTAATATGTGTGCAGCCATCACAATCAGTTTCAGACTATCTTCTGCTTGTACTCATTGTTGTTAGCTCCACATCTCCCCCGTCCTTCCCTGCTATGCTTCTGGGCAATTATCAATCCAGCTACTGCTTTTTTGATCTACCTATCCTGGGTTTCATATACAGAAAAAAAAAACACAAACAGAAAAAAAAAAAAGCAATAACAACAAAGACTAGACAAAACAGAAAATCCACAATAAAAGAAAGCAGAAAATATCAAAAACTGCGACAACTCTAAAATGAGCCAAAAGGGAGATTAAATAATAATATATTACATTTTAATTTGACAGTCATTATTGTTGTTGTTATGGGCCATTAAGTTGGCTTTGACCCATAGTGACTCTATCTATGCACAACAGTAAAAAACACAGCCTGGTCTGGCACCATTCTCATAATTGTCCCTATACCCGAGCCCATTGTTGCAGCCACCATGTTAATTCGTTTTATTGAGGATCTTCCTCTTTATTGCTGGCCCTTCACTTTACCAACCATGGTCTCTCCTGACAACATGGCCAATGTGCGTCGTAAGAAAGGTATTTACCATCCTTGCCCCTATACTGGCCATATACTTATTCCAAAACAGATTTAGTTGTCCTTTTAGCGGTTCATTGTACTTTCAATAGTCTTCTCTGGCACCATAATTCAAGGGCATCAATTCTTCTTCAGTCCTCCCTACTCAATGTTCAACTTTTACATGCATATGAGGCAATGGGAAATACCATGGCCTGAGTCAGGAGCCCCCCAGCGCTCAAAGTAACCTCCTTGCTTTTCCAAACTTTAAAGTAACCTCCTTGCTTTTCAAAACTTTAAAGATTTATCCAATGCAATGCATTATTTGATCTCTTGACTGCTGCTTCCATAAGCATTGATTGTGGATTCAAGCAAGACAAAATCTTTGACAACTTCAATATTTTCTCCAGTTTTCATGATGTTACCTATGGGTCCAGTTACCAAGGATTTTTGTCTTATTTACATCGAGTTGTAATCCACACTGAAGGCTGAAATCCTTAATCTTTATTAGCAAGTGCTTCAAGTCCTCCACAGTTTCAGCAAGCAAGCTTGGGTTATATGCATATCACAGGTTGTTGATAGGCCTTTCTCCAATCCTGATGCCACATTCTTTATATAAACCAGCTTCATTTAATCAGCATGCAGAATGAACAAGTATAGAGAATAAATACAACCCAGGCACACATCTTTCTTGATTTTAAATCATGCAGTATTTCCTTCTGTTTGCACAACTACCTCGTGATCCAAGGACAAGTTCCACAGAAGCACAATTAAGTATTCGAGAATTCCCGATCTTCCCAATGTTATCCATAGTCTGTTATGGTCCACACAGTCTAATATCTTCACCCATAATCAATAAAACACTTGTAAATATCATTCTGGTATTTTCTGCTTTGAGCCAAATCCATGTGTCATCAGCAATGATATACCTTTTTTCCATGTCCTCTTCTGAATTTGGACCAAACTGCTGTCAATGTACTGCTGCAACTTTTGGGGGATAATCTTTAGCAAAATTTTACTTGTGTGCAATATCGGTGATATTCTTCTCTAGTTGGAACATTCTGTTGAGTCACTTTCAATTGGAAAGGATACAAATATGGATCTCTTCCAGTCAGGTGGCCAAGTAGTTGTCTTCCAAATTTCATGGTATAAAGGGGTGAGTGCTTCCAGTGCTTCATCAGTTTGTTGAGACATTTTCTCATTCCGCGGACTGATCATTAACAGATTTTGCTGTTGCTTCTCCGTTCCTTGATTTGTGTCCAATCCGCAAATGAAGATCCACTGCCACAAGCTTTAACCAATGCACATCCCCATGGTTGACACTACTCTGAGACATCAGCTCCTCTTCCGTCACATTTTGAGTGCCCTGTGACCCTAAAACCCATCCTTTAGCACTATTTCCAACTATGTTCTGCTTCCATTTAGTATCTGGCAATATTTCGAAGCTCTGCATAAATTTCTCAGTGGTTCTTTCCTCCAAAGTGGGGGCCGAGCACTTGTTCTTTGTTTGTTCTTCGTCTGGAAACTCTGCTGAAACCTGTTCACTTTGGGTGACCCTGCTGGCATTTGAAATAGCATGGCTTCTAACATCACAGCAACACACAAGTCACCACAATAAGACAAACTGACAGACAAGTGGGGATTAACTTAAGTACATCTGCTATAATCAAATTTACAATGCTCGCTTCCTGATTGCAAGGCTATTCATATCCCTGGACTGTGGTCAGAAGGAATTCATCAGTGGCTTAACCCGTGTGTGGACCCTGTAAATGGATTTGGGGGTGCCACTGTCATTCATAGTCTTCTGTAGGCTGGGTGTCCACAGTCCCTCTGTACTGTGTTGATGCTTCCTATATCATTCAATATTTTGTCCATAGAATCATTCAATAGTTCAACTTCAGGCTGAATTTTTCTTCAGTTTTTCAGCTTGATCAATGTCGAGTATATTCTTCCCTTTCAGATTTCTAAATTTAATTCTACTTTCATTCCTATTTTTCATTTTTCATATTGTTTCCTTTAGCTGACTTTTGTAATTTTCTGTTCAGCTTTTATTTCATGATTTCTTCCTTTCGCTTTTGCAACTCCACACCCAAGAGCAAGTTTTAAATTCTCTTTTGACAGCCATCTTTCTTGCCTGTCAATGACTGCGTTCTCCGTGTTTGATGTTCGTGAACTCATCCAGCAACTCATCCGTTCTGTAGTCCTTCATGTCCAATGCCTCAGCCCTGCTCTTGAGATGGTCTCTAAATTAAGATGGGGTGGTTCAAGGTTGTATTTTGGCTCTTGTGGACTTGTTTTAATTTTCTTCAGCTTCCACTCAAACTTGCACATAGGCGCACATGACCAGGCCTTCTCTTGGCTAATGACCTTGAACCTTTTCATGGTCTATTCCCACAGATGTAGTCAATTTGATTCTTGTATAGTCCATCTGGCAAGATCCACATGGATAGCTACTGTTTATATTGCTGAGAAAAAGGATGGATAATTACAAAGTAGTTGGTCTTGTAAAATTCTCCCATGGTATCTCCAGTTTTGTTTCTACTACAAAGGCCATATTTTCCAACTACTGATTTTTCGTCTTTGTTTTCAGCTTTCATGTTCCAATCAGCAATAATTCTCAATGCATCTTGATTGCATGTTTGATTAATTTCAGATGGAAGAAGTTGATAGAATTCCTTAATTTCTTCACCATTGCCTTCAGTGGCATAAATTTGAACAATAGTTGTATTAATTCATCTTCCTTGTAGGCATATTGGTTTTACTGTATCACATTCAGAATTATACTTGAAGATAGACCATTCTTTCTGATGCTGAATGGGACACTATTTCTCTTGGATTTGTCACTCAAGTCCTAGTAAACCATATGATTTTTGACCCCAAATGACCAACATCAGTCTATTTCAGCTCACCAATGCCTAGCATATTTATCTTTATGAATTTTATCTCATTTTTGGTTACTCCCAATTTTCCTAGGTTCATTCCTCATACATTATTCCATGTTCCAATCATTAATAGATATTTACAGTTGTTTCTTCTCATTTTCAGCCATGCCCCATCAGCAAATAAAAGTCCAGGAAGTTTTGCTCCACCCATATCATTAAGGCTGACTCTACTTTAAGGGACCAGTGGCATTTTGACTGTCTTCTAACCCAAGGGGTTCCACTTCTGGCACTTTCAGATAATGTTCTGCTGTTATTCCTAAGGTTTTCAGTGGTGAACCCCTCCGAAATGGACTGGCCATTGTTTCTTCCTAGTCTCCCTGCATCTGGGAATTCTCCTGAAGCCCGTCCATAATGAAGAACACTATTCATATTTGAAATATCGGTGGCATAATGATTGCTCCCGTAGTTTCCCCTCTACTTCAGTACTAAGTCCTGCTAATAGGAAAGGTACTAGGGGTCATTCTGGTCCTGGGGCTGCAGCGGAAGTCAGTTGCCCCTTCCTTTTCTAAACATCTTGGTCTCCAGGACCTTGAACCCAGACTCCAAGACTGGCATCCCATGGTTTTCATGTCTACAGTCCTTTCTGCCCTGTGGGGCCGCCGCGTGTGGGTGGGACCGTAGAAGGAGAAGCTGCGGAGAGCATGGACTTGGGCATAGACAGCAACTCCCACTAAACAATGTCCTCCTCCCACAGATCTCCTGTGTCCCAGAGCCACAGACTGCACGGGTAGTCCAGTCACTGGTATCAGGTCTACTTGAGCCCCCATCCCAAATGGCAGGATTTTACCATCTAGAGCACAATGATGTCAGGTGCCTAACAGTCTAAAGGGTTCCAGGACTGCTTCCATGTCATTGTCACCATCATCATCCTGGTCGTCACATAATACTGATTTTGCATAATGATCTGGCCTTTAGAACCTAACACTGTGGATAAGGAGTCAATCATCTATTTTATAAGAATTGGTTTATAATAGCTGCCAGAGGAAGACATAGTCAGACAAGGACTTTAAAATGAAGTAGATAAGAATCTTCCATCCTGGTAGCATACTTTGTGCTGCAGAGACCAGTATTCAGTCGTTTTTTAATTTATGAGCTGTGTTTGGTGACCTTCCTGGATGTTCCGTTTATCCGTGTCTGCTGCCTTTGAATAAAGTTTGCTTCAAATGTTACTTCTGCTTTTCCTCCTGAAGGAAGGCATCCGTGGAATAGTTCTATGTGGAGTAGCTTGCTCTCAGGATTGGGTTATTATGAATTCTTAAACATGCCACTATTATTGTAGGACCTGAAGTATTTTTATAGGAATACATAGATTCTAATTGTGTGGGATCACATGTTGGTGTGCTTCAGTGTGAGCCTCAGTGCTTTTCTCCCTCAAGTATGCTATACCAACATGGTATGTGGTATATGCTTAACTACAGCATTAAGGGAAACTAAAAAGACTTAATTATAGCTATTTCCAGTCTTAACTACTGTCTCCAGTAAAGTCCAGAGCACCGAGAATCCTTCTCCAGGTCATTCAGAAGATCCGAATCCCTTTCTATAAGGTGGAAATCATTCTAGGATGAGCTTATGATTCTGGGTGTGTCCTTTTGGTAGTCCAAAGAGTTTATGTGTGTTTGTTCCCTGGAAGTCCTGTTTATTTTCTTAGTTATTGTTAAGCTCAGGGGATATTAATATCTTAAAAGTACTACCGTCCTATGGGATACAATATTTAGTCTGTCTTAGGGATTCTGAAGATCTGATTGTAGACAGGAATCAAAGTTTTAAGAGGCAAAAGTTTTATTAATAAGGTTAGACTTTGAGACTTATTTATTTATCTCAGTACCCAGTGAGAATTTTGATTGAACTAACATGCTCTTGAATGTGAATTGCTCATTTACATGACCAATGGATATTAGAAGATGTTCTTTCTACACTACTTCCTTTGATTCTATATCCTCATCTGTAACGTGGATCCCATCTTGCTCCTGTAATCCCATATAACCTAGTACAGGAAGTCTAAGCACAATATAGTGCTTGGGGCAGATGTTGGTGGGAGAGAAGAATTGAGGAATAGATCATCCATACTGAGATTTTCTTTACTTTTCTTAAATTTTACAAATATATCAAAAGGCCTGTGTTTAGTGACATGTAGCTCTGACCAGAATATAGCCCCAAGATCCTTTAAATCTAAGCACAATATAGTGCTTGGGGCAGATGTTGGTGGGAGAGAAGAATTGAGGAATAGATCATCCATACTGAGATTTTCTTTACTTTTCTTAAATTTTACAAATATATCAAAAGGCCTGTGTTTAGTGACATGTTGCTCTGACCAGAATGTAGCCCCAAGATCCTTTCATCGGTAACATGCTTAATTTTGACCACCTAACTCATATATCTAAACTCGAGTGTGTATGTGTGTGTGTGTGAGGTGGATGGGTTTGTAAGCCCAGGTGTGTCCTATAAATGCCATAAATCAAAGCCACAGGAGCCTGCACTGGCTGCTGCTAGTAAGCTGCTTCCCCTGGCTGACTGACCAGCTGGCAGCCTCTTCTGAAGGGTGGGCAGAGAACCACCTCCAGTGCCACCAAGGGCATTCACTCTTTCAAGCCTTGCCTATCCCATTGCTTTATTGAGATATTTTTATGTGACTTAGGGCACACTAAAGCACATCTTTTTAAAAAAAACATTTTATTAGGGGCTCATACAACTCTTATCACAATCCATGCACACATCAATTGTGTAAAGCGCATTTGTACTTCATTCTCAAAACATTTTCTCTCCACTTAAACCCCTGCTCTGATGATATTTACATTTGATTCGCATTTAAATCAGTTGATGTCTAATAAAGCAAATTACCCTCCACAATATAGTTGCGTCTGACCCAATCAATTGAAGACTGTGAAAGCAAAACTTGAGGTCTCCCTGGAAGACTCTGACTCAATATGATAAATAGACATCCAGCAAGAATTTTAAGTCCACCGTCTGATCGATCAATTTTGGGCACAGAATCATTGGAATTTCTAGTCCTCACACTCAATAAGCTAATCCTTTCATTGGTTTAGGCCAGGCACATAAAGATGCTCAACTTATTTGATTAATGAAATAATTTCTAGCTGTATTACAAATTCATTTAAAACAATTTTATGCTTTATGAATCAACAAAGCCTCAGTTCCCTTGCATGTTAGCTGTGCATAAAAATAAATCTCTTCTGATAGGAGGAAGATTATATTAGGGTGATAGAATCTCAGGCCTGGTTCATCATTAGCTATGAAACATTCGTTTCCTCCTTTTTAAAAATGGTGGTTGGTTTGGGAGGCTATGTTTCTGTCCAAGACTCCAACTCTATATTTCTTATGCTAATACTATGAAGACTTTCATTGACAGTTCAGGGTATTTTCCCTAGAAAAATAATTGACTGTAACTTGGAAAAACGAAATAAGCAGTAATGTTTGTGCTTGGACCAATCGGAAGCAGCTTTTAGTTTCAATAAGAAAACGCATTTGAAGTGCATACAAAAGGAATGGTAAGAAAATCATCAACATGAAGGAGCTTCAACTTTCATTACAGCTCAGAACGTTTGTAACCCAGCCCAACTAGAGGTCTCTACTAAACAGAAGAAATGAAAGCCTACAGTGACAAGCAAACTAACACTATGTTTTCTAAAGTTTTCTTATGTTCTAACATTTTGTATGTGAATCTGAACATTTAGAATATTGCTAACTTACAAGGCAGAATAAGGCACATTCCTGGCAGAGTGAAATGGTTGCAAGAGATCATATTTCAGTTTGTACTTGTTCCTTTAGCAGAACTCAGGTTTCACCTCTAAGAGAAAGAGGCCCAGAAAAATGGACTCAGGAAAGATTAAGAAGTAATCAAAGCTATGGCAACAAAAGCAAACCTACAAAAGGCAAGACAGACAAAAGGAATCTTTTAAACATCAAATGCTTTTTTGTTCATCAAATGATTTTATTTTAAAAGTGAAAAAGCAGCCTACTAATTGGGAGAAACATTTTTGAGAATTATATATTTGAAAAGGGCCTATTACTCAAAATATGTAGAAAAATGTGTGCAACTTAAAAACAAGAGACAAACAACCCAAATTAGAAATGGTCAAGGACTTGAGCAGCCATTTCACCAAAGGAAATGTTTTCATGATAACAAGCACATGAAAAGATGCAAAACGTCCTTAACCGTGGTCGTTGTTAGATGTCATCCAGTTGGTTCTGACTCATAGCCACTCTGTGGACATCAGAATGAAACACTGCCCCGTCCTGTGTCGTTCTCACAAGAAATAGTCTTACGTGCGAGCCCATTGTTGCAGACTCTGTATCGACCCATCTTGTCAAAGGCCTTCCTACCAAACATGATGTCCTTCTCCAGGGACTGGCCTCTCCTGACAAGATGTCCAAAGTATGTGAGACAAAGTCTTGCCATCCTTGCCTTTAAGAGAATTCTGGCTGTACTTCTTCCATAACAGCTCTGTTTTTACTTCTGGCAGTCCATGATACTTTCAATATGCTTGGCCAGCACCACAATTCAAAGGCATCAATTCTTCTCCAGTCTTCTTTTTTCAATGCCCAACTTGTATATGTATACGAGGCACTGGAGAACACCAAGGCTTTGGTCAGGGGAATCTTAGTTCTCACATTAATATCTTTGCTTTTCAACCCTTTAAAGAGGTCCTGTGCAGAAGACTTCCCTAATGCGATGTGTCATTTGACTGCTGCCCACATGAGCATCGATAGTGGATCTAAGCAAGATGGAAGCTTTTGACGTCAAATGCTTTCTCTATTTTTCATGATGCTACGGATTGGTCCAGTGGTGAGGATTCTGGTTTTCCTTACATTGAGTTGTCATCCATACTGAAAGCTGCAGTCCTGGCTCTTCATCAGCAAGTGCTTCAGTTCCTCCTCACTTTTCTTAGAGAGATGCAAATCAACACTGCGATGACGTAGTAGCTCGTGATTAGAATAGTGATAATAATGAAACCGAAAACAGCAAGGGCCATCAAGACGATGGTGAAACCGGAAGCCTCAGCCATTGTTGGTGGAAACATAAATGGTCCAGCTACAGCGGGAACAGTTTGGTGGTTCCTTGAAAGTTGAACATAGAATTATGAACATGGAATTCCTTGGAAATTGAACATAGAGATGACCCAGACATCTCCCTCCTGGGTACATATCTAGAAGTGCAGTTAGAAATGCAAATAGAAATGCACCAATGTTCATTAGTGCATTTTCACAATAGCCAGAAAACTGTTTCTTAATCCACTGCCACCCGGTTGATTCCAACTCATAACAGCCCTATATAGGCTTTTGGATACTGCAAATCTTCACAGGAACAGACCACCTCATCTTTCTCCTAGAGAGTGGCTGAAGGATTTGAACCAATGACCTTGCAGTTATCAGACTGAGGTCTAGCTCACATTGTCAATGCTATAACAGAAATACCATAAGTGAGTAGGTTTAATGAACATAAATTAATTTTCTCACAGTTTAGAGCAGTGGTTCTCAACCTGTGGGTCGTGACCCCTGTAGGGCTTGAACAACCCTGTCACAGGGGTTGCCCGATTCATAACAGTCGCAAAATGACAGTGATGAAGTAGCAACGAAAATAATTTTATGGCTGGGGGTCACCACAATGTGAGCGACTGTATGGAAGGGCCGCGGCCTGAGGAAGGCTGAGAACCACTGCTCTAGAGGTTACAAGTATGAATTCTGGGCATGAGCTTTGGGAAAGCCTTCTTGTCTCTATTTCCTTATGTAGATGCCCATGTCTCCTTTTAGTTTCTGTTCTTCGGTTCTTAGCAATCTTCATGTGACATGACGTTGTTCCTAAAGAGTGTCTTTTTTCTTTTGCTTCTGCCCTTAATCTATTCATTTACTATCTCAAGTGGTTAATTAAGACACAGCCAATGGTCTAATGGCAATATTAATATAACAACGAAAAAGACCCTACTCTCAGGGGGGATTCCACCCACAGATAAAGCGGTTAGGATTAACAGCACCTATTTGGTGAAATACATTTTAGTTTATACCATATGGAAATAACCAAAATATCCATCAACAGATTAATGGATAAGAAAAATGTAACATTGTACACAACAGAATATCACTCAGTGACAAAAAAGGAATAACATTTGAATAAATGCCACTACATGAATGAACCTTAAAAACATCATGCTGAGTGGATAAAGTCAGTCTCAAAAGATAAACTTCAAAACGATAGTGAATAAAACTCCATTATCTCACTTATATAAAATAAACAAATACATAGAAACCAAAGCTTGTCAGTGATTAGTAGGGATAGGAATGAGCAGATAAAGAGGAGATAATGCACAGGAGTAATTGAATTTATGTTAATGATGGTAGAATTAATTGAAAAAATATGAGAATGGTTGCACAACTTGAAGAACGTAAATAATGTCACAGACTTGTACATGTAGAAATTCTAGAGATGGTGGATGTCATGTTATATATATTAATCACAATAAGATAACATTATTAGAAATAGCAATAACAAAAAGAATTAGTGAAGTACCCTATACTCATCAAATACCTTTAGACTAAAAACAAAATTAAGAGAATTTACAATGGAATAAAATTTATTAAATTATGTGGAAGAGACCATAATTATAGTAGATTCAGAGTTAAGTCTGAAAACAGGAACAAGAAATGGGAAATTAAGAAGATGCTAATTTGGAGGGTTCAGGCTGGTTTCTCTGGGTAACAAGTCTTAAGTCTGGGACTGACAGTTACTGTCAAAGCCCCTCCATCCCAACAAAAAGGCATTTAAGGACTCAATAACCTTTCAGAAAACTGTATTCCAGTTCCATCTTTTTCATTACTGTGCGCATCTAATAGGCTTGCATTGTGCTACGCAACAGTCAGTGGCTTAACTAACACAACCGGTAACCAGTTCTCACAATGAAGACTTGAGACTGGTATTTAATCCCTAGATTGCAGATAAAGCTAGTAAGGCTCATGTGGAAAGCAAATGTTTTGAGAATGATGATGGCAACAAATGTGCTTGACACAATGGATGGATGGATGGATTGTGATGAGTTGTATGAGCCCCCAATAAAATGATTTAAAAAAAAATAAAGCAGTCCCCCGCAACCCCACCCTCCCAAACAAGATAGTAAGGTTCAGAGAAGATAAATAATGTGATTCCTATCATACCAGGTAAGTGGCAGGAAAGAATGATTAAATTCATATGTTTTATTAATAATGAAACATATCAATAGTTTAAAATGTTTGAGCACTCTAGTGACATAGAAATCGTTCGGGTTAGAGTGGTGAATATAACTTCCCATTACGAAATAGGTGATACTTAAAAAATCTGAGACTGATTGGTGAAATCAAATACCCTTTTACTAATTTACCATTTACTAATGCTCTTTGTCATTGTCAGCTAAAGAAGTCATGAGTTTCATTCTTTAAGTAAAACCTAAATAAATATCTAATCATTTGTTAATTATATATGTACTTACATATACTAGCTCCCTTTTATCCTATCCTTGAGAATCCTCAACAGTTCAGTATGCTGTTTTCCATTTGATTTGATGATCCTCTCTCCATTCCTTTAGAAAGTTCGTTCAATGCAGGATTCTGAATCCCATATAAAATAGCATGTAACCAAAATGAAGTGAATATCCATTAGTCTTTCGGAGAAGTCTTTATTTTCCATTAAAAGCAAAAAAATCAAAGCCCGATCTAAACACTTGTGAAGAGTGGGGGGTGAGAGATGGCGAGAGTTGTGCAAAGGAATAAAAATCATCAGAAAGGGCACTGGTCTTGAAAAGAAAAATCTATTTTACAGGAACATTTTTACAAACAGTGGTCCCATAATATGTGTTCATAATCCTTTTCACCTTGAATGCCATTTTAACATATTTTAGTATTTGATTAACATGTCTTTTCAGTTTGAAGCATTGGAAAAACTGCACAGCAACTACAGGATGTCCTGTTGCATTATCTAGTCAGACAGACCCATGACTCACTATAAACCTTCACACATCGGAAATGGGCTTGCTGTGTAGGACCGTTTTCTCTTCATAAATATTAAACTCCTAGGTTTAAGATTAATAAACTGTATTTGTTCTTCTATAAAGGTATCACCTAATAACCCTTTTTGAAGTGAAATAAACCAGTTTACACATGTAAGTGTTGATTCAAGTCAATAAGTATAAGCCGTATTCGTTTAAGCTTTCTAGTTCAAAAGCCCTGAAAATGAGGTTCAGTGCCTTCTGAAGGTGAAGATAATAATTGGTATGACAAAAATGCCCCGAGATTGAATCTCCATGTTTTCACCATTGTTTTCATAAGTTGGGATGGTGCTTGCTCAACTAAGAAAATGTCTTTTGCCCTTGAACTACACAAGAACAATCACATAAAAACAGCACTCTGTCTAAGGACAACACTACTCACAGCCGTGGTCATAATCTGAGGGAGTTTAACAGAAGCTTCATCCACATGAGGACTCTTCAAATGTATTTTGGCTTTCCACTATCATTCTTAGCTTTTTGCATATGAGGTGTCCAAAAGTTAAGCTCTAATATAATTCCCTTCTCTACTCTTGGATTTTATTATTTAAAATCCTTGGATCACAGTGGTTAGGATGCTTTTTCTATGTGGACTTGGCTGGCACTTCACTTGGATGGCTGCTGGTTTTAAGACAAAATTTTAGGGCCCCAGATGCTGGATGGTAGCTAGATTAATAGCATGTTAAGATTTTGACATGGGAGATTGGGAGGAAATAAGGAGCTAATAATAATTAATACAAGAAATGTTCTAAAACTGATAGTGGTGATGACTGCACAACTCTTTTTAATATATTTAAACCTTTGAATTTTATGGAAAATAAATTATATTTCAATAAAAAGATTTTTTAAAGGGATAGCAGATTTTTTTTCATTTGGATAAATAAAAATAAATTAATGTTTTCAAATAAATAATTATTTAAAATGTAAAGTAAAATAAAGAACACATGAAGTACCTTCTTGCTCTTCTTTTTAAACAGTCATTATTAATTCCATCATATGTAGCACTCTAAATCTGTCCTTTGCACAGAAATTACATTACCACAAATTACCTTTTTCTCCCCCCCATCCAAGTTAATGTGCTCAGGTTTTATCAGAGTATTTGAACCACCACCCTTTAAATTAGTATTTATGTGCAAATTGAGTACCAGTGAAATAATGGGTTAAACATTGATCTGCTAACCATAAAGTCAGGGGTTCAAGCCCATGAGCTGCTTTTCAGTGGAAAGATGAGAGTACTTGCTTCCAAGAAAGATGTAAAAGTCTCAGAAACACAAAAGGTGCAGCTTGTCTCTGTCCTCTGGGGTCTTGTGAGTTGGAAATGGCTCAATGGCTGTGAATTTTTCAGGTGTTCACCCAATACCTTATGTTGGCACAATGATGGTCATTTTGGGGAGTAGAGTAAGAATTAAGAGAGTGGGTGGAGGAAGAGGAATCAGTGTTCCTAGAGAACACATACGCATTTCAGCTATTGTTGACATTATGGGGGCAAGGGACATCATCCATCGAAAACAAAAACAAAATCCCATTTCCCCAGTACTATCACCTTCCTATCTTTATTCTATTGAGACTATGCCATAATAAGCCTTTTAAGATGATTTTCAAAAATAACTACATTTGAGAGGCAGTCATCACGTTTCCTAGGCTTTTACTCAACTCAGTGTTTTACAAAGGGATACCATTCCCCCTTCTGGGGGCGTGGGAGGGCCTTGAATGATCTGGGGAGGCTACAAAAGCAGATACCCAAAAAACTTGATCCTGGATCATGAACTAAAGAATAAATGCTTTTGCTTGCCCCAGGGGTGGTGAGAGATGTTTTCCCTTTTTTTCTGTAAAATGGGCAGTAGGCCAAATAAATCTGGGAACCTATGAGTAAGCAGTCTGAATTGGGTACACACTAACATTCATCCTCCCGGGCCAGCAGCAGATTCTGTGTCAGACGCGACAGTCCCTTTCCTTACTCCCAGACTCCATCTTAGAATAATTCTTACACTTGATACTTCAGTCAGACACTGCCAACAGATGGAGTTGGCACTTGACTTGAAACCCATTTAGCCTTCTCTAGTAGGGAGGTAGTTTCCTCTGCCTGTAAAGCTGATAGTTGCCACCAAGAATGTGGTCATGGTATGGGAAGATGTAATAGCTCCTTCCCCACAGGACTCTGGTATCAACTGGATGCTGGTATAATCAAGTCAGCTTAGCTTGCTAAGTAAAAAATGAAAATGTTTAATGAAAATATCTAACCACATATATTTAGTGACTATGTTCAATAAACTAAACATGGAAAGCAAACAGAAAAACGTTCCCTTGTTCAAATATGAAAGCCAAAGTGGACAGAAATTGTTCTCGTTCTTTTTAAAACATTGTGTCAAGTTAAAGAGAAGCTAGCAAAGAAAGAAAATGAAAAGAAACATAGTTCTAAATTAATTTAAATTGCATTTTAAATTAATTGCAAACGGAAATTATTTTATTTTGAAAAATAACTTTATGATTGGCTTAAGGTTGTTCACAAGATTCAGTCTAATGAATACTCATTTGTGAAAAGTGAGATGGAAATCAATGAAGAAGAAATTTGTTTAGGATCCAATCGTGCTAAGGCTTTAAGAAAAATTAAATGGATAATTTTGATTAAACATAGAACCGGCAACAAATAATAATAGAACTGAAGAAACAATAAAATTTGTGAGGAATATAAATTTCTCAAAAATATTTGTTTAGGGATTGGGGAGCAGGGACGGAGAGGAAAAAATGAGGAGCTGACACCAAGGGCTCAAGTAGAAAGAAATTGTTTTGAGAATGATGATGGCAACAAATGTACAAATGTGCTTGACACAATGGATGGATGGATGGATGGATGGATGGATTGTGATAAGAGTTGTACAAGACCCCAATAAAATGGTTAAAAAATATATTTGTTTAGCTTGAGGATATGGCAATAAAAAACTTGAATGCTATTTCAAGGTAAAATGATGTGAATCATGAACTTCATGGTTCATCAAAATGAAACCAGAGTGTAAGGCACAATCATTATACAGACATTTAGAAAATCAACAGGGCTTGTAATATTCAGAAGTGAGAGACTGGTTTTCTCACAATGGGGCTGTCAAGTTGCTACTGGGGGGCAGCACCGAGACACAGTACGGGAATTGTGCCCAGTCTGATCCCCCTACACCAGCATGTAACACCAAGGGAGTGCAAAAAAGCAGCAGGGGAAGCAAAGCAACAAAGTCCCCAAGAAATTCTGAACAGAGTTCGGACTCAGGGGCAGGGCTTGGCCCTGCATCAGACCCAATCAGAAAGCATTCATCAGGGTCAGCAGACAGACATGGAACTATTCATAGGCTATTTTTCTCTCTCTCTCTTTTTTTCATATCTATCTATCTATATAAGCTAGGCAGGATAAACAATCTCAAGGAGAAATCAATGGGATCAACAATTCTCAGGGGACAGGGGAAAGGAGAAGGTGAGGGACCAGGAGAAGGGAGCCAACAAACCCAGTGACAAGGGAACAACCAGAGGTCTAAAATCTATGGCCAGGAGAGCATAGAATGCCTGGTGGGGTTTGATCAAGTACAATTTAGCCGAGAGGAAGAACAGAGAGCCGAATGAAAGACAAACATGATAATGGGACAGGAGGAAAGTAAAAGAAAATAGAAGAAAGAAGTAGGAGGCAAAAGACATTTATAGAGGTATGAACATAGGCATGTACATATGTAAATATATTAATATTTAATGATAGGGGTATAGGTCTATGTACATATATTTAGAGGTTAAATATTAAGGTAGCAAATGGACATTGGGTCTCTACTCAAGTTCTCCCTCAACACAAGAACACTTTGTTCTAACAATCAGGTATTCTGTGATGCTCACCTTCCCATAGCAATCGCTGAAGAAAAAATGGGTGCATAGCAAATGTGGTGAAGAAAGCTGATGGTGCCCGGCTATTACAAGATATAGCAATTGGGGTCTTAAAGGCTTGAAGTTAAACAAATGGCCATCTAGCAGGGAAGCAACAAAGCCCACATGGAAGAAGCACACCAACCCATGTGATCATGAAATGTGGAAGGGATCAGCTATTAGGCATGAGAAGACCCAAAACAAACAATCATTTTGATGCAGATGAGGGGGGTCTGAATGGAGACCCAAAACCCATCTGTAGACAATTGGACATGGCCTCACAGAAGGGTCACAAGGAAGGGACGAGCCAGCCAGCCAGTGAAACATACAACTTTCCTCTAGTTCTTTAATGCTTCCTCCCCACCCCCACCCCCATTATCATGACCCTGGTAATATCTTATAAATCTGGCTAGACCAGAGCATGTACACTGGTACAGATAAGAGTGCTCGACACACAGAATCCAGGACAGATAATGCCTCAGGACCAATAATGAGAGTAGCAATACAACGAGGGTAGAGGGAAGGTGGGGGGCCAAAGAGGGAGAAAGAGAAAATTGATTGCAATGATTGACATACAACTCCACCCACCCCACCCCCAGGGGGACAAACAGCAGAAATGTGAATGAAGGGAGACAATGGATGGTGTAAAATATGAAAATTAAAGTAATTTATAAATTATTAAGGGTTCACGAGGGTGGGAAGGTGGGGGAGGGAGGGGAAAAAAGAGGAACTGAAATGATCATGGCAATATATGTACAAATGTGCTTGATACAATTGATGTATGGAT
>NW_022103896.1:85415859-85421535 GCF_000313985.2 Echinops telfairi | reverse complement strand
TTCATTTTTCTGTAGGTATATACCCATTTTTTCCAGCACCACGTGTTGAAGAGGGCATCTGCTTCCCATTTTATATTTTTGGGCCCTTATGAAAGATCACTTGTCTGTATGCTGATGATTTTATTTCTGGGTTTTCTGTTCTTATACATTGGTCTGAGTATCTATCATTATACCAGTACCATGCTGCTTGGACAACTGTGGCTGTATAATACATTTTAAAGTCTGGTAATGCAAGCCCACCCACTTTATTCTTTTTCTTGAGGAGTTCTTAGCCAATTTGGGGGTTTCTTCCCTTTCCATATGAAGTTGGTAGTCAGTTTTTCCATTTCTTTGAAGAATGATGCTGGTATTTTCAAACAAACTCTTTGAAAAACTTTTGAAATATCTCTTCTGTGTGGCATATTCCTTATAGCATAATCTTCACAATGCCAAACATTCAGTATTAGATTTAAGTATACTATTGTGGTAGTCAGGTGATTTTATGTCATCTAGACACTACTGGCTAGGGGTGGAGTCAAACCTGTCGATCAGGACAGCCTGATCCTGTGTCTTTGGGAATGTGGCCTTCATATAGGCAGGGACCTGGGCGCATCCTCTCTGTCTCTCGCACTTCACCTGCTTGCTGGACACCCTGAAGCTGAAGGAACTCGGTCATGTTTCCAGCAACCTTGAATCCACACAATTATGCCTTCACTGGTCTGTGATCTTGCATTCTGCACCACTGACTGTTTGAGTCTGAAGAAGGACTTATGTATTAGTATTGGATTTATGGACTTGAGTGGTACTGGGCTGGGATGCTTTCTTGATTACTCCTCGAAATATAGCTCTTTCTTATGCATATATCGAGTGTTACAGGATTTGTTTCTCTCGTCAGCACAGTCTAACACAACTACATATGCATATCTACTTCTGTAGCATAGGTTTAAAAATATTTTAAAATTTTAATTTCTCTGACCTTTCACTACTTTTCTTTCATAACTATCTAAATTATTATTTCTTCTTCCTCACCTCAGAACAAATAGTCTCTTTCATGTTAAGAAAAAAATACTATATTTTTCTGCAGGTATATACCCATTTTTTCCAGCACCACGTGTTGAAGAGGGCATCTGCTTCCCATTTCATATTTTTGGGCCCTTATGAAACATTCTATACAATGGTGCTTCAAAAACTTGGTGGAAAAATTGAATGAAAACATAATGGCCTGTTTCCATGTACTTTTTGAGGCCCACTCATATATTCAATTTAGTGTAAATTACTTTTAAAAGGTTGTGGTTTCTATTTTTTTTTCTCTTTTTTAACATTTTATTAGGGGCTCATACAACTGTTATCCCAATCCATACACACATCAATTGTGTAAAGCGCATTTGTACATCGTTTCTCAAAACATTTTCTCTCCATTTAACCCCCCGACATTAGGTCCTCATTTTTCCCCTCCCTCCCCGCTCCCCCCTCCCGCATGAGCCCTTGATAGTTTACAAATGGGTATTTTGTCATATCTTGCCCTGTCCGACGTCTCCCTTCATCCACTTTTCGGTTGTCTGTCCCGCAGGGAGGAGGTCACACACAGTTCCGGTTGTGGTTTCTATAGTTAACATCTTGCAGGATATAAAAATAATTGTCAAAACAAATTTACCTGCATTACTTCCTAGAAATATGTGGACTATTAAATTTATATGAGTGCTTATTTATCATGAGAATTATCAAAGTAAGTTCTGAAAATGTTATAATCTAACTTAACAATACTTTCCAGAGGCAGCATATTATCATATTTCCATAACCTTAACTTTTGCACAGGAGCCTTGGTGGGACAATAGGTTACAAGTTAGACTGTGAACTACAAAGTCAGAAATAAAAACACACCAGGCACTCCTAGGGGAAAAATATCAAGCTGCTTGTTCCTGTAAAGATTTATAGTCTCAGAAACCATAGGAAGCAATTTTGTTCTGTCACATAGCATTACTATGAATTGTTGTTGATTTGGGGGCCATAGTACTTCATTGAGTCGTTTTTGTTTTGTTTTGTTTTTGAGTAGTGTTCTTGTTTTTGTGAATTCCTTTAATTTCTCCTTGTCTTGGAATACTTTAATTTCTATATCATAATTGAGTGATATTTTTGCTGGGTACAAGATTTTAAGTCGACAGTTTTTTTTTTCTCCCTCAAAGACTCTGTATATATCACTCCATTGCCTTTTTGCCTGTGTGGTTTCTGATGTGAAATATGAGATTATTCTAATAAAGGACCCTTTGTTTTTTGTAACTGTACTTCTTTTAAGACAGACTTTTTTGTTCTGACAGTCCACAGTACTTTCAATGTTCTTCACCAACACCATAATTCAAATGCATAAATTTTTCTTTGGTCTTCCTAATTCATTGTGCAATTTTCACATGCATATGAGATCATTGCAAGTACCATAGCTTGGGGTAGGTGCGCCTTAGACCTCAATGTCTTTGCTCTTCAACACTTAAAGAGGTCTTGTGCAACAGATTTGCCCAATACAATACATCATTTGACTTATTTTTTTCTCCATTGGATTTATTTATTAATGAAACATTTTGTGCTTTAAGTGAAGATTTGCATAACAAAATAGTTTTCCATTCAATAATTATGCACAAATTTGTATCAGCACTCTCTTCATTGGACTCCAGTTTCCCCATTTCTGTTTATCTGGTTTCCTTCCCCTTTCTGCCTTCCTGTCTTTGATTTTGGGTAGATGTTGACTTTTTGGTCTAGCATGGTTGATTGGTCTAAGAAACACATTCCTTACAGGTATTATTGTTCACATCACTGGCTAGTCTATTATTTGGTTGAGAGGTAGTCTTCAGGAGTAGCTTCAGTTCCACATTGGAAGATTGACTTAGAGTAATAATCTCAGGGTGTCTCAGGCAGGTGTACAGAAGACCAGGACACATATGATTTTATATATATGGATAGATTTATATAGCACGAAGGAATATAACACCTAATTAGTCCACACAACATTACAGAGGGCTGAGTTTAACTCATGAGGGTGGCTGGGTCCAAGGTCAAGAAAGCTGAATTTTCCTTTGGAAAATGCAGGCAGTCTGTTCACAGGCATCAAACAGCAGGGAGGGTCACCAACAGCCAGCAGCTCAGGAGCTTAGTGAAGCAGGCCTGGATGGGATATCAAACTCAATCAATGCCAGACAACAGAATCCACCAGCCTCAAGCTCAAGTGATGTACACACCAACAGCATGGTGAAACAGGTCTCAAAGGAACCTCAAGCTCTAGTGACACCTTCCATGGGTTGGTGTCCCACAAGGTAGTGTGGCTCACAAGTTGAGGCAGAGAACTAGCTAAGGACTAGCTTACGCTGGTCAGATCACCAGAGAGCAAGAGAGAGAGAGGGATGGGCCTTACCGAGTCATTTATCTCTTTGTCCTCCAATCAAACTGTGAACTTATTCACCCCACATGTTCCTATTGGCCAGGTTGGCACAATAAACCAACCTATCACACAGGGGTTCCTTCAGTCTCTGTCTGACTGAAGTGTGATCTTTTTTCAATGAATTTGAGTTTTGTTCTACAATTTTTTCCTGGTCAGAATGGTAGTTAGTGGTAGTTAGTCACCATCTAATTCTTCTGGTCTCAGGCTAGAGAAGGCTATGATTCATGTGGGTTATTAGTCCGGTGGACTAATTGATTCCTTGAGTCTTTGGTTTTCATCATTCTCCTTTGCTTGGGACAGGAAGAAACCGTTAGCTGTGTCTCAGATAACTCTCCACACTTTTAAGACCCTAGATGCTATTCACAAAACTGGGGTATAGGACATTGTCTTTATGCAATGCCAATTGTTTTAGATGTCCCCTGAAACTGTGGTCTTTATTTAGCCTTCAAGCTCAGTAGCTCAGACCTGTGAGGTGTCTGGTTATATATAAGGAGTTTCCATAACCATTCTCCCATATGCTCTACTATATGTATGAATATACATGCAGTACATACAAATAGGTATGTGGACATATCCACAATTTTACCTATACTTGACATAGATATCGTCCTGTATAACCTCGTATATCTAATTAGCATACATATTTACTTATATATGTATTCAAATTTTTTTTACTATTGTTATAAATTATATATGTTATGATATTTACTATAAAAACAAAAACTAAACTCACTTCCATTGTGTCAAAATCAACTCATAATGACCATATAGAAGAGAGTAGAATTGCCCCTGTGGGGTTTTGAGACCAGAAATTTTTATGGGGATAGCAAGCCTCATCCTTCTCCCCAGGAATGGTTAGTGGTTTTGAACTGCTGACCCTTTCTTTAGCAGCCCAATAAGTAACCTACTGTATCACCAGGGTTCCTCAGTATCTATTGTGGTTGTCCTTTAGTTTTGCACACCTCTTAGTATCTTCTTTGTCTTGGCCACATTGTGCTAATTTCACTTATGTCGTGTATTGCTTTTCCCTTTATCAACATCAACATGCATCTACTAATTAATAAGTGATTCTCCTCCTTCCCTTTCCCATCCTTGGTAATATTAATACTTCTGATTCGAGAGCCCTTTCCAAACAACTCAGTAGGTTGACAATTCACTTCAAGTCCCTTCAATGATACCAACACACATCCTTGTGTAATATAATTTGTAGGAAAATTTAAGGAATGTCAACGCAGAGATTAACACCCAAGTTGAATTTGCTTCCATAATAATTGACTTTGGGTGTTTAAATTTAATCTGTACTTATGGGGCATTAACTTATAAATATGAGGATTCTGAGATGGCAGCTAAGGCTAATAAGTTGCTCATAATGGCAGCAAGTGAAGACATCAGTGAAGACTGCTCAATGGAAATCCATGACTATTTATTGAAATTCGAGAATTCCATTAGTGCCAATTTGGAGAAGCTGATGTCTGTTTCTTGAAATGAGTTGCTGTAGAAGTTGGCCCCCCTTGAAAAAGCAACAGTGGGTTTACTTTCTGTCTACACATTAAACTCAAGGGCTTATTTGACAACTAAGGGAGTGAAGCCCAACAAATATGCAGTAAAGCAGAAGTTGGAACAAATTAAAGAGTACATGAACAGAGTCAAGGAAATAAAATACAAGACGAAGGCCAGCAAGCTGGGCAAAAGCATTGCCGTGAGATTTGTCAAAAACACCCTCTGGGAACCCAAACCTAAAAATACCTCAAAAGTTGCCAGTGAAGGAAAAAGTGAAAACAAACATTTCAGGTTTGATGTATGCATATTCAAAAAGTACATAGTTTAAAAAATGTTTTCCTCAAGATGTATTTTTGAATTCATATAGTCCTGTATAACCTCCTATATCTAATTAGCATACATACCTACTTATACATTTATTCAAATATTGTTTATTACTATTGTTACAAATTATATATGTTATGATATTTACTATAAAAACTAAAATGAAACTCACTTCCATTGTGTCAAATCCTACTCATAATGACAGTATAGAAGAGAGTAGAATTGCCTCTTGAATTCATCTATAAAGACTATACTTTGTGAAATACTTTTTGTTTGTTTCAGATAGGTTTTTATTTTTATTGATTTTCCTACAGAGAGTTAGGTGTTTTTTAACATTGTCATATATATACTATGCTTTAGCATCTTTGACCAGGGTCTTCCATCCTTTATAGGCTCATCTTTCTAATACCATTTTATAACTCTGAGATTTAAGTAAAATGTTCTTG
>NW_022103896.1:85409190-85411506 GCF_000313985.2 Echinops telfairi | reverse complement strand
CACTAAGTTGATAACCAAAAGGTTGGAAGTTCCAGACCACAAGAAGTGTCTCAGAAGACAACTTGGTGATCTACTTTAGGGAAACAGGGCTATGAAGCACAGTTCTTTTCTGACACACATGGAGTTGCTGTAAGTCTGAATTAACTCAACTTTAACTGGTAGCTGATACATTCCTCCTATATGGAAACACTGGAAGTCATACACTGTGTGCACCCAATTCAGACTCCTGGCCTAGATTTAGGGAATGTTAGAGATAAGTTTGAGCATGGAATCATTAAAAGACCCTCCCTTAGATGGCTTGTGAGGCCCAGATGGGATAGATCTTCGAAGCTACACATCTGCCTGGAAAACTTCAAAAATGCATGAATGCTATGCTGTGCCGCTGTATACATGAATAATTTCTGGGAAACTGCAGACTACTTTATAGGACTTGTTTGTTGTTGTTTTTTTCAATTGCTTATGTATTTAGCTTCAAGTACAATGTGATTTATGGATCATTTCTGTGGGGATAACCAGATCCTCACAACTACTCAATGGTTTGGTAGGCACAATCCCATGATTAAGGTATATAAAGAGTATAGTAAGGTCATAGAGAAATAGGAGAGATATGAGATAATAACATAAAGAAAAGTGGGTGAAGGGAGATGTTGGAAGATATGACAAAATAATAATTTATTAATTATCAAGGGTTCATGAGGGAAGGGAGAGCGGGGAGGGAGGGGGAAATGAGGAACTGATTCCAAGGGCTCAAGTAGAAAGCAAATATTTTGAGAATGATGATGGCAACAAATGTACAAATGTGCTGGACACATGGATGCATATATAGATTGTTATAAGAGTTGTATGAGCCCCCAATAAAATTAAAAAAGAAGTCAGACACATTTCATGGTAGCATGCTCACCTCAGCTCCTCTTGGTGGGACACGTAGAGGTGGGAGATGAGAGGGCAGGAGAGCACTCTTGTGAAGTTTTATTTCTAAATATCTAAATATCTTTGGGGCATTCAAGCCCCCCCGATTACAGATAATGACTTACATCATAGGAAGGGGTTGTAACATAGGCAAACAAACAATAGGAGGGGATGACCTAGGGGTGTACATGCAATCATAAAGGGAGGGAATAGGGGTACATATGTGGCAAGGTGGGTGGACCCTTCAATATAGTAGCCTAACCTTAGTCATTCTTGAGTGGTCCCAGGTTTACCTTCGGGCACTCCTACAAGGGAACAATTTCAGAGGCAGTGGGCTTTACTTAGGGTGAGTCAGACTATACAGTCTGGTTGCTCTGGATGGCTGATACCCCCCTTAAGGAGAATAACCTCTGGCCTACTTTCGTTGACCTAGTCATTTGACCTAGTACAGTCATTTACCATGTATAGCAAGCAACGTCTTGGGTTTAGCATATATTTGGGGGAGACAACTTGGGAGAAATATTTCTGTATCCACAATTTCTTCAAATAGGGTTGATCGCTTTCTTATAGGATATATGTGAGATAAGTTATTTTAAAGTTTTATGAATTTCAGGTTTCTACAAATTAAAAACAAACGAAAAATACAATGCACATTATATAATCACTTAAAAGTAGTAAATAGTAAAATTTGATCTTTTTCAGTTTTCTTTCATGTATGAAGTAAAATCTAAGAGAACAAAGCCAGAAAGTGCACCCAAAGTTGACACTTTAATATTGACTATATGGTGTATGAAATTATTTATCATTTTTATTGATATGATAGAAAAAAGTAAGGCTGTGCTTAAAAGTCCTGTTGGGCATAACGTTTTGGCTGCAATGAAAATGCTACTGTAAAGATTACATGGTCAAAGGACATTTAGGGTGCATGCAGTATTTTGAAATGCTGGGTGGGGCTGACTTTTCTCACAGAGACAGTAATTTTCTCCTAGAGCAAATGTGTGAGAATGAGTAGAGAGAGGAAATGCTCCTAAGAGCTCAGAGCAGAGGATAGGGTTCAAGAAATGGAGGAATCTTATTTTGAAATCAACTGATCATGTGATTGTGGGCTAGTTTCAATTTCTCTAAACTAAAAAAGTTAGATGATATTATGAGACTTGTTATGTGTGGGATAATTGGTAAGAGACATTTCTTTTCACTATCTTCAAAAAAAAGTAGAAAGGACAACAGCAATATAGCGATTATAAGTGATCATATAAAGGGCTGTGATTAATGAATCATTTTTCATTCCTGTTAGCAGAGGTTTTCTTAAATCACACCTCACTCAGAAAAGTAGTACGTAAATAGTTGAGGGACTCGGTGTGAGTAGCCTTCGGGTGAACACATGGGGCTGTAGTATCTCAGGAGAGG
>NW_022103896.1:85406754-85408497 GCF_000313985.2 Echinops telfairi | reverse complement strand
TGCCTCTATGCATTGGTAATTCTACTCGCTATTTATTTCCATGTCTCCAATTACCTCAGCATTTAGCAGGTTAAAGCAGTGCACATTTATTTATTATCTCACAGTTTTGTGGTTCTGCACAGCTGGATATCCCTGCTTTAAGGTCTCTCTGTAGTCAAGCAATTGGCCAAGGCTGTGGTCTCATCTAAACATTCAACTGAGAAGGAATCTACTTCTATCCACAGTCCATCACTTTATAACTTCAGTCCCTTACAAAAAATGACAGCTTGATTCCTTCAAAGTGAGCAATGCAAGAATGAAAGAGCCCTCAAGATAGAAACCACAGTATTCCCATAACCTATTCTCTAAGAAGTGACAGCTCATCGTTTGGTTCACCTTCTGTTTGATGGAAGAGCCCACATGCAAAGAGAGAGGATTATATAAGGGCATAAAGGCCAGGATGTAGAAATCATGGGGGTCATTTTCTTGTTGCTGTTAGGTGCCACCTAGAAGGTTCCTATGATCTTGTGCACAAGAAAAGGAAGTACGACTTTGTCCTTCACTAGCTTCAAAATTGAATGCTGTAGTCCATTCTTGTAGACACGGTGTCAATCCATTTTGCCAAGGGTCTTCCTCTTTCTCACTGACCATCTGCCAAGCGTGATGTTCTTTCCCAGGTACTGATCTTTTCTGATAACATATCTAAAGTATGTGAGACCAAGTCTCAACATCCTCGCTTCTATGGAGTATTCTGACTATAATTCTTCCAAGACAGGTTGTTTGTTCTTCTGTAGGTCCATGGTACTTCCAATAGTCTTTGCCAGCACCAGATTCAAATGCAACAAATCTTCTTTGGTCTTCCTAATTCATAGTCCAACTTTACATGCATATGAGGCCATTGAAAACACCATGGTTAGGGTCAGGCACACCTTAAGCTTCAAAATGACACCTTTACTCATGAACAGATTTACCCAGTGGTATATATCATTTGATTTCTTGACTGTTCCTTCCATGAGAATTGTGAATCCAAGCAAGACGATATTCTTGAGAAGTTCAATTTTCATTAGTAAATCCTCCTCACTTTCAGTAAGCAAGGTTGCATCATTTTCTTGTTGCAAGTAGTTAATAAGCCTTCTGCCAATGCCGATGCTGTGTTCTATTTCATATAGTCAAGCCTTTCAAATGATTTCCTGAGCATACATAATGAATAAGTATGGTGAAAGGATACAAAACTTTCCTTATTTTAAGCCATCAACTATCTTTTGTTTTGTTCCTACAATTGATTCTTGGTCTATAGGAAGAGTTCTGGAATTCCCATTCCTCTCAATGTTATCCATGGTGTGTTATGAGCCACACAGTCAAATCCTTTTGCATAGTTAATAACACACGAATAAAAATCTGTAATAAACAACAATGGAGGTGCACATATCTGACTTCCCTTATTGCCAAAAACCAGAGTTTAAAAAAGCCTCCACGGTCCATTCTTCTTCATCTGTTTTGACTGCAACCATTTCCTCCCACACCACTGTGCATGTATGCTGGGTTCAATAAATCTTTGCAATGGCCATACAAAACTCAAAGACAATACTCACTATTAAGGGGGGTTGTTAGGGAAATCAATAGGTAATGACAATTCAGGATCAGCAAACAGTAAGGATATAGTCATTATTCTCCTCAGCTACCAGCCAAGTTTCTCTCTCCAATTTTCAACCTCTCAGTCACCTGGTCCCTTGGCCTTTGATTCCATGGGCCAGGAAGGCAGCC
>NW_022103896.1:85396641-85404996 GCF_000313985.2 Echinops telfairi | reverse complement strand
GGGAGGGAGGGGGAAAATGAGCAGCTGACATCAAGGGCTCAAGTAGAAAGCAAATGTTTTGAGAATGATGATGGCAACAAATGTACAAATGTGCTTTACACAATTGATGTATGTATGGATTGTAATAAAAGTTGTCCGAGCCCCCAATAAGATGATTAAAGAAAAAAAAAGACCCCAGATGCTATATCTTTTTGATAGCCAGGCACCATCAGCTTCTTCACCATATTTGCTTATGCACCCATTTCTCTTCAGTGATTGTCAGGAAGGTGAGCATCATGGAACGCAATTTAATAGATTTTAAATCTTACATTGCCCTTGATCAAGCCCTACCAGACCTCTTACACCCTCCTTGCCACTGATTTTGGATCACTTGTTGTTCCCTTGTCCCTGGGTTGGTTAACACCACTTCCTTTCCCCCACTTTTTGTTGCTATACTTTGTTGGGTTTATTTTCATATTCTACAGAATAAAATCTTAAGAATAAATAGCATTTCACTTGTTAAGGTTTCTGGGTAAAATGCAATAAGTCAGAAACCAAGAAACACAAGAGCAAACCTTGATACCAAATGATGTAACTGTCACAGGCAATCTGATTAAAAGTCAAAATACCCTTTGTGTAAAATTCAAATCTGGAGATATTGATAACAATTGCTTTATAATATGGCTTACATTTTCTCCAACAGAGGAGTGTAGAGACCTTCTAAGAGACCATATCTTTCTATTGCAGTGGTAACTTTCATAGACACAAATAACTCATGTGATAAATCCCTGTGGAGGGCAGAGAGAAGTACAAACTTCCCAAATGGTCTGGAGTGGTTGCCAAAGCTCTCTTAGGCTCACCAGTGTGCATCTCACAGTTGATTAATGGCAGAATAGGATATGATAGGCGCTCTGGTCCCCCACTAGGTCAACCAGACAATAATCCAGGCCCCATTCTGACTGACCAAGTCATGGAAGCCAATCTGAAGAGGGAGTTCTCAGAGCATGCTTTATTTTGCCAGAGAATATATCATGGGCATTCTTGAACTGCAAAGATTTTGAAAAAATATATTTATGTGTTTCTGTGTAGGTTTTTAAAAATTATATTTTCAGTATATGTTTACATAACATTTTAACTTTCTACTTAAAAATTTCTACACAAGTTATTTAGTGACATTGGTTACGCTTTTACAATGTGTGAACATTTTCATAATTTCCATTCTGTTTGTTCCCATTTCCATTACTCTTGTTTTCCTGTTCCCTTACATTCTCATCTTTATTTTAAAGTAATTGTTGATTGTTTGATCTCATATGGACGATTTTTTAAAAGAGCAAAGTCTTTGTGATTTTTAGGTTTTTGTGCCAACCAGGCTAATAGGAACATGTGGGTAGGGTTTAAGCAGGTCGCAGCTTAATTGGAGGACCATGAGATAAATGGCTTTCCAAGGCCTGCCCCCTTCTCTCTCTCTGCATCACATTCCTGTTGACAAGCCGCATGGAGCCACACTGATGGCCGCCTGAGCCCTGCAGATGCTTTCACTGCCATTGGATCCACAGGACTTTCCACCCGCCGGCCTATGATCTTCCTGCATTCAGCATCATTGCATGTGCTGCATGAGTCTGAAGAGGAATTCATGGGCTAATATCGACCTTAAGGACTTGATCTGCACTGGGCTGGAATGTTTTTTTGGTGCATAATTACTTCTTGATATAAAGTTCTCTCTTACACATAGATGAGTGTCAATGGATTTGTTTCTTTAGTAAATCTGGTTTAACACAGTCCTTTTAGGTATATTCATTATTTTATCATTAAATTTGTTTAACTCCAACTTAACCTAAGGGGATAGTTTGGGTTCAAGTTTTATAATCGTGGAGATTCCTCCAGTGTTAATGAATCTAATAGCACTTTTATTTTTTAATGAATTTTAGGTTCTGTTTTATATTTTTCGCCCATTCTACAGGGTCCATCTCTTGTGGTCCAATTTTATATGTCAGTTTGATTAGGTCATTGTTCTCACTTGTTTACCAACATTAGCATAATTTCTATTTTGTAATGCGATGTAATGTAGTGTAATCATTCAATCAGTTGAAAAGGGAGTTTCCCTAGGGTGTCTCCAATATGGAAATATATATTTTAGCAGAATTCTACTCCACACTCTTCCCATCACTTGTCCCTTAGATCTTTGGATGCAAGCCTCCAGGGAGAGTTTCCAGCCTGCCTCTTATACACATTTTCCATCTGCCAGCCTCTCACCGTTCCATAAACCAATTCCTTGAAATAAATCTCTTTTCATATGTACATCTTCATGTTTCCTAAGAGAAGCCTGACTAAACATGCGGTAATATTTACTTAGCTATTCAACTTAATGGAACATTTAGGTGTTTTTAAAAAATTTCAGTCTTTTCAATGACCATCTTCCTATTTGTGACGTTTTTGGTCTCCCTTCAACTTAGGATAGATCCTCAGGAGTCGGCATAGTGACATGAAAGGAATAAGCCGGTAGACTGGCAGCTGAAGACCCAGAGGTGAGGGTGGATAGAGAATGTACCCAGAGGCAAGGTTGATATCAACAATTGCTGGGCAGCCTCTCCAATCACGACATCAGTGTGCAAGGACTAGGACAAAGGAGAAGAACCCCAGAGACAAGGCTAAAGACACCGGAGAGAGAAGACAAGAAACGTATTGGGGATGAAAAGTTCTTATTGCAATGTGGATCCTTCCGCTGTGGTCACAGGCTGTGTGGAGTATGTGCACTTTATGGGCTCTGGGCTATCTCAGATTCTGCCCTATTGTTTTTGCAAAGCAGTGGAAGTAATGGTGTCTTTATTGGGAATTAGTGGGTTATTATTTTTCATAAACAGGTTAAAATTGTATGTTACTATGTTGAAGTTTTTTCCCTTATAGTTTTTTTTAAACTTTTTATTGTGAATTGGATAAAGGTTTACAGAGCACCTTGATTTTCCATTGTACAATATATACACATTTTGTTTAATCTCATTTATTGCAGTCCTAATTCTTCTGACATTTGTTCTTGGGTAAATTCTTCCCCTTTGATCTCAAATGGTTGATTATTCTAAGGTGTGCATACCTCACTAGTGTTCTTGTTCTTGTTGTAGACCTGTCTATTGTTTGGCTGAAAACTGAGACATAAAGTGAGTTCATTTCCAGACCTAATGGGTAAATAAAAGTCACAGTCTTGGGGGTGTAGCTATGTTTTGTTATTGTGGTATATATATGTGTAAACTATCCATTCAATAATCTTTTCACATACAATCCAGTGGTATTGATTACATTAGTCAGCTTGTAAACTGTCATCCATATTTGTTGCCAAATTTCCCATTACTATTAACTCAGTGCTTCTTAAACAATGACTCTCTCTTCCAGTAACTCTTGCTTCAGCTAATCACTAACATATTTTGGTCTTTTCATTTCCTTATTTTAGATATTTCATCTAAGAGGGACCATACACTCTTTGTCCTTTTGTGACAGCTTTTACTCAACAAAATATTTTCAGTGCTAATACATATTGGAGTATGTATCAGGATTTCATTTTTCCAATGTATGTGGTAACCTTTGCTTAATCATTAATCTGTTGATGAGCATTTAGTTTTTCCCCTATCTTTTGTCTATTATGAATATTGCTGCAATAAGCATTGGTATATAAGGTAAGTAAAAATGTATTGCTATAAGAGTTCTAATTCATATATACATAGATTTTTGCAAATGAAACTTGTTTAAATGTGTCTTTGTAATTATTGGATGGTTTCAGAGAAATTCTCTCAGTAATACACTTGTGTTCATCTGTTAGGATGCCCTGGGAAAAATAATTTTAAGGTCAGGGCTAATATTGATTAAAAAAATAAAACTCAATTGGACATTTTCCCAAATCACTGAAGTTTGCAACAAGTTCTCAGGAATGCAGTTCTGTAGAAAACAAATGATTTAGATGGATCAAGCATATTAAGGAAAGTCAAGAATACTTCAAAGATGAGATAAGAGAGTGACATCAACATTGATGAATGAAGAAACTGTGGCTAGAAACTGGTGGAAGAAAATTATAATTACTATTGTCAGGATAGTTGCTGAAATTGGGATCTCAACCATCTTGGCATTTTTCACTTTAAGTGTACATCTTGGCCTCCTCAAACTTTTGGCTAGCCAGGTGTCAAGGGTGTTGCAGGAAGATCAGTTGGCTTAAAGAACCAACATTAGTTTTTTAAGCATTATAGATGCTAATGGTTATTTTATGGAACAAATTGTAACTGGGGATGAATTTACCAATGTGATCAAAGAGCAAGGGTCAATCAAAACAGTGACATCCTAGGAGGCTCTTTGGGTCAGTCACATTCAGGGCAGAGAGGTCAGCTCAGAAGGTGATGACAATTTTGAGGGGTAATAATGAGAGCTTCACAAAGGACACAGAACAATCACAGGGCTTATTAGGAAGAAGTTGTCAGAAAATTGAAAAGTGCATTGGTGAGAAAAGTCTAGGAAAATTGTGTTGAGGTGTTTGCCGCCTCATGATAATGCCCCTATTCATTTTTTGAGAGCAATAAGGACTGCCCTACAAGAACTTCATTGAGAAACCTTACCCATCAATCCTTCAGCCTTGATCTTGTCACTTCAGACTTATTTTGTTCCCCCAGGCAAAGAACATTTCAAAGAACCACAATTTTTTAAAATAAATCATTTTATTGGGAGACACTTACAGCTCTTATAACAATCCATATGTCGATTGTATCAAGCACAATTGGGCATATGTTGTCATCATCATTTCCAAAACATTTTCTTTCTACTTCAGCCTTTTGTATCAGCTCCTCTTTTATCTGCCTCCCTCCCTCACCCTCATTAACGCTTGATAATTTATAAATTATTTTTATTTTCATATTTTATACTGTCTGCTGTCTCCCTTCACACATATTTCTGGTGTTCATCACCCTGAGGGTGGGGGGGTTGTATGTCAATCATTGTGATTGGTTCCCCCTTCCTCCCCCTTCTCCCACCTTCTCCCTACCCTCATGGTATTGCTACTCTCAATATTGGTCCTGAGGGGTTTATCTGTCCTGGATTCCGTGTGTCGAGAGCTCTTATCTGTAGCAGTGTACATGCTCCAGTCTAGCCGGATTTGTAAGGTAGAACTGTGGTCATGATAGTGGGGGGTGGGGTGGCATTAAAGAACTAGAGGAATGTTGTGTGTTAAAAAAACCACAATTCCCTCGAGATGCCAAAAAACTGCCATTTTGATGTGGTATAAATGGAAGAGTGTAGAGTTCTTTGAGGAAAGGTTAAGAGAGAGAACCCCCTGCTTTCAGAAGTGTAAAGACCTAAGTAAAACATATGTTGAGATACAATAACTACACATTTCAATATTTTCATTCAATAAGAATTTCTATGGCTCGTTTTCAGCGATGCTTCTTGACTTACCTTGTGCCTGTCTCTGCTGGAGGCTCTGCTTTCACATTTCCTGAAGAGGCACCTCACAATGAAAGCTCTGGTGGCACAATGTTTGCAAAGCGGTGGCAGTTGGAACCCACTAGCTACTTCGAGAGAGGGAATACCTGACCATCTGTAAAAATGATAGCCTAGAAAAACACAGCTCTACTCTTGTCATTTAGGGTTGTTACGTGTCAATATCAACTCCAGTGCTCATAACAGCAATGCCAGTTCTATGTTTAACTTTTCTTAGTCATCACCAAACTCTTGGTTTTTGGTTTGTTTTTACAGTGGCTGCACAGTTTTACAATCCCAGTAGCAATGGATGACGGTTCCAGTTTCCCCTCATCATTGCCAGGATGTTACTATTACTAAAGTGCTAATTACTGAGCGATAAACTGGTCCTTGAAGGTGGTTTTAATTGATAGTATTCATCCTCAAAGTCTAGCAGTACCTGGCACCTCTGTTTGTTAATTAAATGATTATTAGGGAGATGAAATATCTCTTATGCTTATGCACTATTTGCATGCCTTCATGTAAAGCTACATTCAAATGCTCTTTTTCTATTTATTTAAAATACTTTAAAGACACTAATTCTAACGCAATTTTTAAAAATTAATTTTAATGAAGGGAGCATATGTCTTCAAGCAGGTTTCACAAAGTCTTCCCACTCTTGCTGAATGCAGATTGAAAGGGGTCCCCAGAAGGGTGGTCATGGCTATGTAGTTGATATGCTTTCTAAGCTCAGGGAGACACCATAATGTTGGTAAGAGTTGAAACAAATTCATCCAAGAACCATAAATTGGCAAATGTAGGCCCAGAGATAATTCATTGTTACAATTACTACAACAAAAATCTTACACGTATACATTATTTTAAGCGTCTCAGTTTTAATACTGTAAAATGGTAGTGGTAACAGTAGTGTCAGAATCTGTCTAATTTTGTTGTTAAGTGCCATTGAGTCCGTTCTGACCCATAGTGACCTCATGCACAACCAAACAAAACACTGCATGGTCCTGTGCCAGCCTCGCTATTCTTCCTTTGCTTGAGCCCGTTGATGCAGCTACTGTGTGAATCCATCGCATTGAGGGCTTTCCCTCCTTTACTGCCCCTCCACTTCACAAAGCCTGGCGTCTTTCTCCAAGCACTGATCTCTCCTAAAAATGTGTCCAACGTGTGTAAGACAAAGCTTTGCCACCCTTGCCTCTAAGGAGCACTCTGGACTTACTTATTCTGATACAGATGGGTTTGTCCATTTAGCAGTCCATGGTACTTTGAATATTGTTCTCCAGCACCACAATTTAAATGCATGGTTATTTCTTTGGTTCTCCATTTTCAATGTTCACTTTTATTTATTTATTTTTTAAAAATCATTTTACCGGGTGCTTGTACAACTCTTATCACAATCCATCCATCCATCCATCCATGTGTCAAGCACATTTGTAATGTCCAACTTTTTATACATATGAGGTAATAGAGAAACCCATGGCTTGGGTCAGGTGCATCTTAGTCCTCAAAGTAACTTCTTTGCTTTTCAATGCTCTAAAGAGGTCTAGTGCAACAGATTTACCTAATGCAATATGTCTTTTGATGTCTTGACTACTGCTTCCATGAGTGTTGACTGTGGATCCAAGCAAGACAAAAATCCTTGGCAATTTCAAGCTTTTCTCCATTTATCATGATGTTACCTATTTGTCCAGTTGTGAGGATTTTGGTCATCTTGATATTAAGTTGTAATGTAATCCATACTGAAAGATGGAAAATCCTTTTTCATCAACAAGTGCTTCAATTCCTCTTCATTTTCTGCAAGCAAGGTTGTGTCATCTGCATATTTCAGGTTGTTAATAAGCCTTCCTCCAATCCTGATACCACAATCTTCTTCATATAAGCCAGTTTCTCTGATGATTTGCTCAGCATACAAATTGAAAACAAGTATGGTGAGAGGATACAACCCTGATGCACACTTATCCTAATTTTAAACCATGCAGTATTTCCTCCTTCTGTTCACACAACTGCCACTTGATCCATGGACATGTTCCTCATGAGCACCATGAGGAACTCCAGAAGTGTTCTGGAATTCCCATTCTGCCCAAGGTTATCCACAGCTTATTATGGTCCACACTGTCAAATGCCTTTGCATAGTCAATGAAACACAAGTAAACATCTTGCTGGTATTCTATGCTTCGGGCCAAGATTCATCTGACATCAGTAATGATATCCCTTGTTCCATGTGCTCTTCTGAATCCAGATGAAATCTTTGGCAGCTCCCTGTCAATATACTGCTGTGACCATTCTTGGATGATCTTAAGCAAACATTTACTTGTGTATTACATCAATGATATTGTTCTATAGTTTGAGCATACTGTTGGGTCACCTTTCTTTGGAATGGGCACACATATGGATCTCTTGAGCCAGTTGGCCTAGGAGCTGTCTTTGAAATTTCCTGCCATAGAAGAGTGCTTCTTCAGCTTGCTGAAGCATTTGGATTAATATTGCATCAATTCCTGGAGTCTTGCTTTCTTCGTGAATGACGTTCTTGTCGTCCTCCCACAGCTCATCAGGTCTCTGTCATTGGTGTTCCGTGCCGCCAATCTGCTCCTGAGATGTCATTGACATTCTGGTAGGATCGACTCGAGGCTGTGTTTTGGTTCTCTTGGACTTGCTTTAATTTGTTCAGTTTGATCCTGAACTTACACATGAGCAATTAATCATATGCTCCACAGCCGGCCCTGGGTCAGGTTTTAGCTGCTGATATTAAGCTTCTCCATCCTGTTTTCCAACAGATGTGGTCAATGTGATGTCTGTGTATTACATCTGTGGAAGTCCACATCTTTTTTGCTGTTGGAAAATGGTATTTGCTATGAACAAGTTGTTAATTTTTCAAAATTCTATTATGCAATATCCAGCTTCATTTCTATCACCAAGTCCATATTTTCCAACTTC
>NW_022103896.1:85393895-85395562 GCF_000313985.2 Echinops telfairi | reverse complement strand
GCCACTCTCACCGTTGGTCCTGAGGGGTTCATCTGTCCTGGATTCTCTGTGCTTCCAGTTCCCATCTGTACCGCTGTGCATCCTCTGGTCTAACCAGGTTTGCAAGGTAGAATTGGGATCATGGTAGTTGGGGGGAGGAAGCGTTTAAGAACTAGCGGAAGGGTGTGAGTTTCATTATTGCTATACTGAACCCTGAGTGACTCATCTCCTCCCCACTACCCCTCTGCAAGGTTTGTCCAGTTGTCTACAGATGGGCATTGGGTCCCCATCACACGCTCCCCTCATTCACGGACATCATCATATTCAAAATATTTTCTTTCTACTTGAGCCTTTGGTATCAGCTCATTTCCCCCCTCCCTCTCTCATGAACCCTTGATAATTTATATATTTTTTTCATATCTTACACAGACCTCTGTCTCCCTTTCTTACACACATATGAAAGTCTATAAGCTTGTTTCTCTAGTCTACCCAGACTAACACAGTGGTTGGTGCATAAATTTGAATAATAGTTGTATTGATTGGATTTCCTTGAAAGTAGATAGATATAATCCTATTACAGACAGCATTGTACTTCATGATGGATTTAGCAAGATCGATTCAGCTCATTAATGCCTAGGATACCAATCTATGTGCATTCCATTTCATTTTTAAACAACTTCCAATTTTCCTAAATTCATACTTTGCACATTCCACGTTCTAATCATTGGAAGATTTCTGCAGCTGTTTCTCGTTACCCTGAGTCACGCCCCATCAGCAAATGAAGGTCCCAAAGACTTCATGCCCACAGGCTTTATGTGACTCATGTCACCATTGTCAACTCCCCTCCAAGAAATCAGCTCTTCTTCAGTCACTTTTGAGTGCCCTTGAACCTGAGGGACCCATCTGTCAACCGTATCTGACACGGTTTTGTTTCCTTTGTTTAGGCTGCCACATTTGAAAATGCTTTGAAGTTATGCATAAGGTTTTCAGTGGCTTTTTCCTCAGAAGGGGGACCAGAGTCCTTCTTTGTAGTCTGGAAATTCTGCTGTTCACTTTGGGTGACCTTGTTGGCATTTGAAATACTAACGACACAGCTTCCAGGGTCACAGAAACACACAAGCCAAAACTGTAAGACAAACAGCCAGACAAGAGGTGGTGTATAATTTAGGGGAAATGATGACCAGGATATGCCTCAAACTAGTTCTCTTTTGTTTTTTATTAATTATTTTACTGGGGGCTCTTAAAAATCTTATAGCAATCCATCATTCAGTTGTATTAAGCACACTTGTACTTATGTTGGCATCAACAGTTTCAAAACATTTTCTTTCTACTTGAACCCTTGCTATCAGCTCCTCTTTGTTCCCCTCCCACCCCCACCCTCCCAAGCTGGTGAAGCCTTGATCAATTATATATTATTGTTGTTATTTCATGTCTTACACTGTCCGTTGTCTCCCTTCACCCACATTTCTGTTATTTGTCCCCCTCGGGGTGGGCTATATATCTAACCTTGTAATGGGTCCCCCTTTCTTCCCCTACCCCATATCCTCCTACCCTCATGGTGTCACTTCTCCCACAACTGTCCCTGAGGAGTTTGTCTGTCCTGAATTGCATGTGTCGAGATCTCTTATCTGTACCAATGTGTGTACTCTGGTCTAGCCAGATTTGTAAGGTAGAACTGGGTCATAGTA
>NW_022103896.1:85392096-85393206 GCF_000313985.2 Echinops telfairi | reverse complement strand
TTCTTTCCTCTATTTCCTTTCACCAACCTCCTATCCCATTATCATGCTCACCCTCCATTCAGCGCTCAGTAATTCCTCTTGGATACATTGTACTTGATCAAACCCCACCAGGCATTATAACCCTCCTCACCATCAGTTTTAGATCTCTTATTGTTCCCTTAACCCTGAGTTTGTTGGCTCCCCGCTCCCCCCTCTCTGTGCCCTCCTCTCATGTCCCCATAAGACTGCCAGTCCTGTTTTTTTCTCCTTGGGATTGTTTTTCCTACCTACATAGATAGATATAGATATATCTAGATAGATAAAGAGCGAAAGAAAAAAAAAGATAAATAGTTCCAGGTCTGTCTTCTGAGCCTGCACCCAGGTCAGTAGGAGGGGAAAAAAACAATCATTGGATCTGATGAGGTGACAAACCCTGTGCCCCAAGTGAGAAGTCTTTTTTCAGGGTTCTTTGGGGACTTTGTTCCTTTGCTCCCCTTGTATTCCCTTCGAGTTTTGCCCTGCTGTGTGTGGAGCAGACTGGGAACACCTTCCGCACAGTGTCGCCAGTGATGTCTCTAGTAGCGCTATGGGCCAGTGGGGGGATGTTGTGTGTCGTGATGGGGTTGGTCCTACGGTCCTCTCTGTGCATTGGCTGCTCTGAGCAAGAATGTTGTCCCTGAGGCTTGGTGGGCCATGATGAGGTCCATTCTCCCTCTTTCCCTCTTTGCACCAGTATAGTTTAGACAGACTCACTATTCTCCCTGGGATATATCTTCAGTGCTATCCTCTGTGTTACATTCTTCTGGGGTTGGGGGTCAACATAGTCAGCTTGGGCCCATCGTCCTCTCTGCTGGTTCACTGCTCCATGTCACGTGTATCTGAGAGACAGTTTTCTACAAAGGGTAATTGTACATTAAGAAAGCATCCCAACCCAGTCCAGTCCAAGACCATAAGTCCGATATTAGCCCATAAACCCGACACCAATCTATAAAGTCCTCTTTCAACTTACAAACACATGCAATGACGCCAAATGCATGATGATCACAGTCCACTGGGTAGAAAGCTTTTGGATCCAGTGGCATTGTAAGCATGTCAGCGCTGGCAGGGGTCTCTATGTGGCTTCTCCAGCTT
>NW_022103896.1:85381123-85385848 GCF_000313985.2 Echinops telfairi | reverse complement strand
AGACAGAGAGAGCTTGGCTTATATCTGGACCATACACATCATGCATAGTAATCCGGGCACCAAACTTCACATCTATCACCTATCTAAATTTCTAAGTATATTAATTTTAAGATATAAAAAGACTCAAAATAAAACACGGTGCTGTTTTGCCTTCCAAAATCTAGTTCTACACTATCCCACATGAACCACTAGGAAGAGTAGCTACTGAATATGTGAACTAGATCCAGTACAAACAGACATGTGCTGTGAGTTTTAAATATACATGGGACATAGAAGACTTAGCAATGTTTTAGGGTACAAAAATCCAAACCCAACTCCCTGCTCTCAAGTTGATCCCAACTCACAGCAACCCTAGAGGACATGGCAGAACTGCCCCTGTGGGTTACTATTTATGGGAGTAGGAAGCCTCCTCTTTCTCCTGAAGGTACAAAGAGGTCTCAAATATTAAATACAATTTAAAGAGAATATTTATTAAATATTAAATAGAAGAAGACAAGATGAAGACACATCATCCAGATGAAGGAAACCATTAACACGAGATCATAAGCGCATCCAAGGACTTAGAGAATTGGAGACATAAATAGGACATAGGAGGGCAACAGAGTGTCACAAAGCATGATTAGTGGCAGATCAGTACATCCCAGTTACAGGTAGGACTACAGAAACAGGAATGGGACCATGATTGGCACGCATATGTTGTGTTAGACAGAAGAGCTTACAAGATTGGTTCAGCACCCTCTAACTTAGGCAATCAGGATGTGACTCTTGACCACTCAACCCTAGTGCCCAATTTCCATTAAGGGCACACCCAGGCCAACCCCCAAGGGCTGTGCCACTTCCTCCTTGACTGGGTGATGCACTCTGCCTGCGGGCAAAGCAAGTCACACTGCAGGTTAATGATTAGAGGAATGCAATGGAGGCTAAATTGATGTGAATGGATTTAGAGCTTTCACATTTTGTGACCATTGGTTGATTGAAAGTCTTTGATCACACATAGACTGGAGTGGGTTTTTTGTATGAACTTTTTTTGTTTTGTTCTTATTTTTATTTTATTTATTTATTTATTTTTCTTTTTTTTAAATAATCATTTTATTAGGGGCTCATACAACGCATCACAATCTGTACATACGTCATCTGTGTCCAGCACTTTAGTACATATGTGGACTTCGTCATTCTTACGACACCCATTTTCCACTCGAGCCCCTGGTGTCAGCTCATTTCCCCCCTCCCTCTCCCCCCGAACATGGTTTTACTTTCTGCTGGTCATGTATGAACTTTTTGACACCTTCCTTACATGGCTGGCTGCTTGTCTTAAAAAGCCTGTGAGACCTCAGCCGCTGTTCTTTCTGAGAGCTGCTGGCTGCTTTCATTGCACTCTGCTAACGGCACTCCTCGTGTCCTAAGGGTCGGTGCGAGCAGTGCCAAACTAAAAGAATGAATTACTCCCAGATTAGAGTTTAAAGGAAGTACAAGCTCAAAATACATCTATGTTTTTATGGATATGCATTTGTACGGTCCAGTCCAGAGGCAGCGTGATAGCTCCCTATGAAATGACATTGTAAGTAACTTCTGTGGGACATTTGATCATTTTAATGATAACAGCATCATTAGCCTAAACAAATAGTATAGATTCCAAGTGCTAGCAAGAAAAGGAAAATATATCATTGTAAAGGAAAGATGTTTTAGGGAAACATGTGGAAAGGTTCACAAACAAATCAACAAGGCTTAGGTGACAAACCACTTATTTAAGAAAACAATGAGGGTGGAGCATAAGGCAACAAGTTCAATAGCATTCATTCCCTCATGCAGGCTATGAAGTTACAGAATTTAAGACATGTAATAAAAGCAAAGACTACGACAATAAGTGGTATTTGGGTGGGTGGGGGGGAGAGGAGCTGATGCCAAGGGTGAGTATAAAACGTTTTGAAAAGGCTGATAGACCTAAATTGACAACTCTAAGGTTGTGAAGTTCTGTCCCGGGCTGTTGCCCATGGGGGACCTAGCAAACTCTGAACCCCTGTGGTTTGTTGGGGTGTAGAGATAAGCCACACACACACACACACACACACACACACACACACACTCATATAGCCAGTTAGTAACGCAAAGAGCCACTTCAGAAGAAATGAATCTGAGAAGGACGCCTTAAGCACAGATAAGATACACTTTGCTCTGGGAGTGAAGCAAGTTCCCCAGTGAGGTGAGGAGGGGCACTTTAAGTCTAGTTGCGATAGGCTTTGCTCCGAGTCCTCTAGGGGTACACTTCTGGTTTTTATATGGATGGCATTCTCAAAGGGGAGGAAGTGCTTGCTCTGCAGATGGTCCAGTGACTTTTTAATTAGTCACACAGTTCATCCGTGGGTCTCAGACATCACTTCTTTCCGTTTTATCTGGGCTGCTGTCCTGGGTCAGCATGTCTCTGAATTATCTTTGGGGACCATCCTGGGCCAAAATGTTACTGGGACCTGGTTTCAAGGTGAAGGTGTTTACTAAGCCAGTTGTCACAGTCTTTTGCTCATTACAAGGTTCCTGACCTGTTTCCTGGGGTGCTTTGTTCATTCCCTTCTCAGAGAGGGCAGAAGTCCCTGTTCTGTCCCTGCCGAGGTAGCCTTGAAGGCACCGGTGTTTGAGCACAGTCCAGTGACTTTAATATCCACTTAAAATATCTGTCCTCTATTCCTGGTCACCTGGAGGCATTTCCGTTTTAAGCCCAAAGAAGTATTTAAGTTTCTTTCATATGCAACAAATGTGCTTAAGGCAAAGTCCAATTTTGCTTTAGTAGAATTCTAGCTTGAGAATTTCTGATGTGATTTAAGAAAATTGCAGTACCCCTTGTAAAGATAAAAGTCCAAAGTTCAGGTACCCTAATGCTTGAGGCCTGGCTCACCAAAGACAGAAAGAAATTCAGTTCAAAGTGTGTAATCACAGGGAAGTTTTTTCTCTTGGGTGTGTACATAAAGCAGGTTAAATGTTTTTTATTAAGTTACTTTTTCTTTTTTTTAAAAAAGTTTCTTTTTCTAAAAGGGCAAACTATCCTTGCCTAGTTTACCCACTAGTAGAAGTGAAATCACCTTCTCAGTGGTAGACACAAATACCGTCAGGAGAGACCAGTCTCTGGAGAAGGACATCATGCTTGGTACTGTAGAGGGTAAGGGCAAAGAGGAAGGTCCTCAAAGAGATGGATTGACATAAGGGCTCAAACATTGGGCTCAGGCATAGAACAATTGTGAGGTGGCGCAGGACCAGGCACCTAACAAAGCAATAAGATATATTTACATTTACATTATGCTTGCATTTATATATGTGATGTGTGTGTGTGTAGATAGATAGATTGAACGATCATTCCCTCTTCTGATCATGAATTTCCATGGATATTCATTGTTCAGAGTATTTTGGTCAGACTGAATGCTCTGCGCACAGCACCCAGCACCCAGCACCCAGTGCCCAGCCTCCAGCAAAAGTGAAGACTCATGATGAGTCACTGTGCACTGTCTGCCTCCTGGCACCATATAGCCAAGAGTACAGATACCAGTCCAAAGGGCCAATCCTCAAACATGACAATAGGCCAATCAATAAGAAGGCTTCACAGACAAATCAGAGGCTGTCCAAAAGGACCAATCATTAAGAGGCCTCATTGACCAATCAGAACACCAAGGGTCAGACCAAAGAGGGGACTCAGTTTAGGCTTAAACTAGCTAATGGAATTCCACCTCCATACCCCTATAAAGTCTGTGCTTTGTTCCCAGACCCCACTTTCCTCAAATCATGAGAGGACCTGCTTTGAACTCTCTGAAAGTGCACTTTGCTTACTAAATCATTGCTTTGCTTTCTGTTTTATTGTTGTGTTGTCTTACTGTCTTAAGTGTGTAGCTCCCTCATGTGCAGTACAACACGGCTTGGGAGAAACTTGCTACTTTCTCTGAGGTAGTGACATCCACTTGCAAAAGAGTAAGCAAATCAATTACATTAGGGTGTCTGCTAGGCAAAGCTACATTGGGGGAGCTATTTGGCCTTTCCCCTACTCTCCCAAAAGGAAACTGTCTCTAACTGAGGGGAGACCTCCTCTGAAGAAGTAGTATTTTTTTAAAGTGCAATAAGGGGGTGGTGAACGAATGGATGGTTAACATTTGAGAGGCAATTCATATATCAGTGGAGCACAATGCTCAGAGCAAAATGATCTACTGTTTTTTCTGAACTATTGTTCTAATACCAAATGGCTTTTAGGCATTAGATTTTTTGTGGATATTGTTAGTTTATTTTTCCAAGCCCCAAAGTTCAAAAATATCTGGGGATAAATAGCTCTAAAATTGCACAAAGGGCATGGGAAAAAATATGAACAACAGTATCAGGCTAAATATTTGAGGAAAAAACATGCAAGACTCAGAATAATAGGTACCGTGAAGTGTTTGTTCATGTCTAAACAACTCTAGTAGCAGCTACATTGTGTAACAACCTCAGTTGAATGCCAGCAAGAATATGAACACAGACAGGGAAAGATTCTTCTTTAAGACTTTGAACGTTTCTTGGGACTTAGCAGGAAATCTCACTGCCATCCTACATTGTTACCCACAGCTCAAATCTCAGCTTCTCCAGTCAGGAGTTTTCCCCCAAACCATTTTATTAGGAGGTACAGTGAACCCTCGTTTATCGCGGTTAATCGGTTCTAGACCCTACCGTGATAAATGAAATTCCGCGAAGTAGGATTCCTTATTTGTAAATCAAATA
>NW_022103896.1:85377334-85379326 GCF_000313985.2 Echinops telfairi | reverse complement strand
AGATTTCCCAGAAATCTCAGGAGAAGGCCATGCCCACACAGAAGCCTCATTGGCTATAATCCAATTGACAGACTAGATTTCACCCCTTCTCTTGTAATCCTCTCAAATTGACGATTATATAACTACCACAGACATCAAATTACAAAGTTTTAACCAAGTCAGATTTATCGTTTTTATCTACCATAATCGTCTCTCCAATACTCTTGGTCTGATAACCAGGTTATTCCCATGCCTCAATTATGGTTAAAGGGAAATTACCAGAGACTTATTCCTTGTGTAGAGTCTGCAATGTAATTTTGGCTTCCACTGTCATCCATTGTCTCTGCAAACCAGAATCTTACAATTTAAGCTCTGGTACTATTCCCTTCTTCAGATTTGGATTATATAATTTACAATCTTTGGCTCATAGATGTTGGTGTGCTTCTTCCATGAGAGGTTAGTTGATGCCTGACTTGAATGGCTGCTTGTTTGAAAATAAACCTTTAAGAACCTAGACCCTATTCTTTCTGATAGCCTGGCACCATCTAATTTCTTCCCCACATTTTGATATAGCATCCATATCTTGCAGGCTTCCATCATGAGGACAAGTATTGAGGAGGGCCATGTCATAAGAATGATTTGATTTTAGATATAAGATTATTATTTAAATGAATAATCTAAGATTGTTTTTTAATGAATTTATAAAATTTCCTAATAAAAAATTTCAATTTGAGAGTTATGATGTCTTAAGTTAAACAATTTGGGAGATATAAGAAAAGCAGTTGTTTAAATACAGAGAATACTCTTAAACCCCACAATACTTTCATATAAAGACCTTATAGAGACAATCAATCTATTTAGTGGTTAATTTCTATTCTTGACAATATTCTAATTAGTTGTAATTTATGAATACAGTCACCTTCCAGAGTTCTAGAAAGCTTGATTAAGTCTATTGTGCTCCAAGCTCAAATAATAGTACCATTTTCATATATCCAGTATAGTTCACTTTTTAGTTCAGGATTTTTGGTCAAAGGTCTTTGTTTCACAAAGCAAAAGTTTATCTGTAAATAATAAAACTTGATATGGCATGGTTAATTCATAATAATAATTAAGTGAATAATTATTATTATGGAACATATATGGAAGAGCTGATCTGGATTTATAATTAAATATAAGATTATTATAAAATATACATATGAAAATTCTGATCAGGAAATTTTGGAACTGATACAGCTACTTGTCTGTTGATGATGCTGGAAGCTACGTCACCAGCAGGGTCACTCAATGTGAACAGGTTTCTGCAGACCTTCAAGACTAAGAACAGACTATGAAGAAGAAATAGGCCATCCATTTCTGGGGAATTAGCCACTGAAAACCTCATAACTGCAGTAGAACATTGTTCGATGCAGTGCTAGATGGCCCCTCAGGTTAGAAGGCACTCTAACTGGGGTTGAGTACAAGCTGCCTTCTCGTAGGAGAGTTGACCATAATGATGGGGATGGAGTAAAGTTTTTGGAACCTTCATTTGCTGATGGAACATGGCTCAAAATGAGAATAAACAGCTACAAAATCTATGACTAACCAAATTTTGGAATGTACAAAGTATGTATCTAGGAAAACTGAAAATAATAAAAAATGAAATACAATGTATAAGGATTGGTATCTTAGGCATTGGTGAGCAACTGACCATTTTGAATCAGACAATCATATGGTTTTCTATGCCAGGAATGACAAATATAAGAGAAATGGCTACACATAAATCTTCAAAAAGCCTGGTTCAAGATATTAAAGTACAATTATATCTATGACAGGTTAAGATCTATATGCATACAAAGAAATCCAATTCATACAATGATGATTTATGCATGAACCAGTAAAGCTAGTGATGAAGAAATTGAAGGATTCTACCAACTTCTTCGGTCTGAATTTGATCAAATGTGCAATCATGATGCAGTGATGATTATCGTTGATTAGGAAACAAGGAAGGAATAGTAGTTAAAAAATATGGCTTCG
>NW_022103896.1:85376099-85377167 GCF_000313985.2 Echinops telfairi | reverse complement strand
CCCCCCCCAATAAACTATCAATGTATTCACTTTTTTATAACTCTATCCATCCCAGATTATGAAAACATAAACAGAAAAAAAACATAGAAAACAAAATACAGAAAAACAAAGCAAAAACACTGCATTCTGTATGATAGCAAGACTATTCCATCCCTGGCCTATGGTCAGAGTGAATTCACCAAAGACTTAATCCATGTGTAAATCCTGAGAATAGATTTTGATCTCCCACTGTCATTCAGAGCCTTCCACACACGGGGTGTTCACACTTTAAGCTCGGATATCGTTCCTGCCTTTTAGTTTGGATTTTATTGTTCACACCTTTATGACATGTCCCTGCTTGATACTTGTCCTCATGAGATCATTGAAGATATGGTGCTATAGAAAAATGTGGTGAAGAAACTAGATGGTACATGGCTATTAGGACAAAAACAGCATCTTTAAAGGCTTAACTTTGCAGGGAACCAATAGAGAGGTCTGAGGGGTCTACCCCAATCCCAACTACATGGACAACTGCCCCTCCCCCCCAGAAGAATTTACTTTAGAGGACAGCACTGAAGCTACAGCTCAGGGAAAGGGGCACGTCCGATGAGAGCACAGCGGAACAAATGAAGGGGGAGGAAGAGAGAGTGGAACACATCGTGGCCCACTGAGCCCTGAGGAGGATATTCCCACTCAGAGTAGCCAATGCACAGAGAGGACCATATGGCCGGTCCCACTATGAGACACAATATCCCTTACTGACCCATAGTGCTACGGAGGATAACACTGGAGACACAGTGTAGGAATTGAGCCCGATCTGACGCCACCACACTGAAGCGAAACACTAAGGGTGTGCAAGAGAATAGCAAGGGGAAGAGAGCAACAAAGTCCCCAGGGATTACCAAAATTAGACTGTGGGGCCAGGGCATGGCACCCCATCAGACTCAAATGGAAAACACTCCTAAAGGTCAGGCTTTTCTTTTTTTGTCTTTGTTTTGTTGTTGTTGTTGTTGTTGTTGCTTTCTTTTCTTTTCTTCTGTTGCTTTGTTTTGCTCTGTCTTGTTTTTTGTGCATATTATTATCTCTACA
>NW_022103896.1:85373295-85374406 GCF_000313985.2 Echinops telfairi | reverse complement strand
AGTATGTTAAGTATATCCTATCTGAATTTAAAGAAGATCTCAGGAAGAAATTTGAAATTTTGAATACTAATGAAAAAGACCTGATGAGCTATGGGATGATATCAACTCCTTTGTACTTGAAAAAAATTAAAATTTCTTTAATTTAAAAAATAAAAGATCAAATGGATGTCTGAAGAGACTTTGACATTTGCTATTGATCATAGAGTAGCTAAAGCAAATGAAAGAGATGATAAAGTCAAAGTGCTGAATAGAAAATTTTAAAGGGTAACTCAAGAAGACAAAGTAAAGTATTATAATAAAATGTGCAAAGAATTGGAATTAGAAAACCAAAAACCAGGAATGTGCTCAGAATTTTTGAACCTGAAAGAACTGAAGAAAATGCTCGAGTTGCAATATTGAAGTAGTCTTTGGGCAAAATATTGAATGATGCAGGAAGCATCACGGAAGATGAAATGCATATGCAAAGTCACAGCACTAAAAAAACTCCTTGGCATTCATTCATTTCAAGAGGTAACATATGATCAAGAACAAATGATACTAAAAAAAGAAGTCCAGGCTGCTCTGAAGGCATTAGGGAAAAGCAAAACTCCAGGAATGGAAATGTTTCAATAACCAATGAAGCATTGGAAGCACTTAATTGTCTATGCGAAGAAATCTGGAAGACAAGGCCAACCGACTGGAAGATGTCCATGTGTACCCATTGAAAAGAAAGTGACCAAGCAGAATGAATAAATCATTAAATAATATTATTAATACCAAATGCAAGTAAAATTGTGCTGAGGGTCATTCAACAACAGTTGTAGCAGTACATCGACAGGGAGCTGCCACAAATTCAATGGTGAGTCAGAAGAGAATGTGGGACATCATTGCTGATGACTGATGAATCGTGCCAGAAAGCAGAGAATACGTGAAAGATATTTACCAGGGATTTAGGAACTCTGAGATTGTAGTGGTTATTCATGGGGCTGTGATCTCCATGGTCAGTAGTCTGAAACTATCAGCAGCCCTGAGGGAGGAAGACTAGACTTTCTACTCCCATAAACAGTTACAGTCTCAGCAGCCCACGATGAGTCAACATTGACTCAATGGCAGTGAGGGTTTTTTGTTTTTG
>NW_022103896.1:85363157-85364142 GCF_000313985.2 Echinops telfairi | reverse complement strand
AAAAAACACGTTTGTTATTACCAAAAAGAGACATCTTTAGGTAAAAATAATAAAAACCCCATGCTGCATAGATAATGCAGATAGTTCTAGTTATCTGGTCAATGGGCAAAAAGCAAGCACTTAAGGTCTCCAGCTCCAATCTTTTGTTCATTTCTTATTGCTGGAATTTCATATTCATTTCTTCTTGTTGGATGACTAAACCGGATGATGGTAAAGATGGTAAGCTGGCATTTACTCAGCCCCGCCCTGCTCAGCCTCGGGAGTGGACGAATTCTCAGCTGGTGGATCGGCTGCTTTGGTCTCTTTGCCATTTTGTGGTTTAGGGTTATCTGGGCGTCTATGTCGGTAATTGAAGTTATGCTTTTAAAATTGAATATGATAAAAACACAGTTTACATGAAGGAAGAATACTTTAAAGACCTAAATTTGAAAAAATATAAGAGTTTAAAAAGTAAATCTTAATTAAGCATGTAGGTAAGTGGATAGATGTAAAACAAACAAGTTAGCATTAAAACAATCAAAATGATAATTTATTAAGTAGAAATAATAATCATAAGATGACATGTCTACAGTAGAAATCAGACAATACAACCAGAGTAACACTCATGACTAGCAAACCATTGCTTCCTCTGTGGTCAGGACTTCATGGCAGAGTAGTCCTGAGGGCCCTCCAGGCTACATCATCCAGATGGGCCCACACTATGTGTATTCTAGAATAATGCAGAAAGTCATTTTTAAAAATTCACAGAGGTTGGGGTGAGGAACGGGGCAACAAGAAACAGGCTGCATGACTGTCATAAAGTTTTAAATTGTCAGGAATTTATAACAATCTGAGAAATGACACTTGAGTTTCAGTCTTTTTCAAAACCATATGGTTTGTTGAACCTAAATCACCCTTGTCCTGGAAGGCAGATTTTCAAAAGAATGAATTAGGTTTTCAAGAGATTAAAAAATGAAAATTGTTATTCCAGTGGCAAGAAACTCAA
>NW_022103896.1:85360328-85361299 GCF_000313985.2 Echinops telfairi | reverse complement strand
TGTGCCACTGGAGTTCTTTTTTGGCATTGGATTTGGAAGGAATTTTTCATCAAAAACCGTTTCTCCCAAGGTCATATGGAGCTCAGACTGTGGCTCTTCCTTAGGCTGCTGTCTTTAAACCTGGCTCAGGCTGAAAAAGAATGCAGGAAAACTTAAGTTTTTAACCTCACCCCTACTAACCTTTTTAATGAAACCTATTCTGTAATATTTAATTTAAAGTACTTGTAAATGTCTAGCTTATAAGGTACATCTATATCTATACACATAAACAATCTATCAAATTAATAATTTCATTAATTCTCCAAAATATTAAAACATGTTAACTCATAAGCATACTCATGCCATGGATTACAAATGAAACTCTTGGAAAAAGAAAATATATACATGAATTCTATTTAATGCCACTTGGAGGCAAAATTCTATATTTTATACATATTTTGCTTTGGAAAGACTTTGTTATACCAATCAAAAATTAATAGGTTTTTCTATAGTGCACTTTCTTACAAGGACTGTCTAATGAAAGAGCACAAAAAGACAGCTTCTTGAGGAGGAGAGGGGCAAAGGAAACTCACATAGTGCGCTGTGAAGGGAAAGGAAGTGCCTGGTGGATTTGCACCCAGCAGTTCAGCTGCCTCACAAGCAGTTTCACGTTAAGCATGAGCCACAGTAGGAGAATGTTAAACACTTTCCTTGTATCCGGCTAAAAGATCACTCACTTGCTGCCTGTGTTTTCGCTTATTATCGTTCATGATACGAGGATTAACAACTGCACAACATTCTCAACACAGTACAAACATATAAAAGGGAGCTGCAATCATTTTCAAGTTGTGTTAGTTAAGTTAACCCATTTTTAACATGGTTGAAAATATTCTTTAAAGTTGATATCCTAAAGGATCCTTGGTAAAGGAATGCCAGTTTCTACAGCATGAGTCCAAAGGAGGCATTCCATTTTACCAAAGGGTTAAATATAT
>NW_022103896.1:85357143-85358282 GCF_000313985.2 Echinops telfairi | reverse complement strand
TTTATCGTGATGTTGCCTAGGAGTCCAGTTGTGAGGATTTGGGTCTTCTTTACATTGATTTGTGATTCACGTTGACAGCTGCAGTCTTTGATCTTCACCAGGCAGTGCTTCAAGTCCTCCTCACTTTCAGGAAGTGAGGGTGGGTCATCTGCATATTGTAAGTCTTCCTCCAATCCTGATGCTGCCTTTCCAAATAATTCAGCTTCTCTAGTGATTTGCTCAGCTTACAGATTGAATGATTATGCTGAGAGAATACAACCCTGTTACACACCTTTCCTGATTTTAATCCTTGTTTTGTTTGCACAACTGCCTTTTGATCCAGGTACAAGTTCCACAGGAGCACAATGAAGTGTTCTGGAATTCTCATCCTTCTAAAGGTTTTCCACAGTTTATTATGGTCCACACAGTAGCATGCCTTTGCATAGTCAATGAAACACAACTAAACATCTTCTGAGATACTCTGCTTTCAGTGAAGATCCACCTGACATCAGCAATGATATCCCTTGTTCCAAGTCCTCTTCTGAATCTGACCTGCACCCCTGGACACTCCCTGTCAATGTACTGCTACAACCGTTGTTGGATAATCAACAGCAAAATTTTGCTTGTCTGCATGATCAATGATATTATTGAATATGTTGGGTCACCTTCCTTTGAAATGGGTACAAATATGGATCTCGTAGCTGGCTAAGTAGCTGTCTTCCAAATTTCCTGGCCTAGATGAGTGAGTGCTTCATCAGCTTGCTGAAACATTTCAATTGGTATTCTGTCAATACCTGGAGCCGGTATCTGGCTAAAACCTTCAGAGCAGCTTGGACTTCTTTCTTTAGTACCATTGGCTCTTCATCATATGCTACCTCTTGAAATGGTTGTATATCGACTAGTTCTTTTTAGTACAGTGACTACATTCTTTCCATCTTCTTTGGATGCTTCCTGCATCAGTCAATATTTTGCCAATAGAATCTTCCAATATTACATTCCCTCACAGAAGGGTCACAAGGAAGAAATGAGTCAGCCAGGGTGCACCAACAAAACACACACATTCCTCTAGTTCTTTAATGCTTCCTCCCCCCTACTACCATGACCATTGTTCTACCTTACAAATCAGGCTAGACTGGAACATGTACAATGCTACAGATAAG
>NW_022103896.1:85354289-85355482 GCF_000313985.2 Echinops telfairi | reverse complement strand
GGAGAACACATATTTGTTTAGATAAGAGATCTCGATACATAGCATTCAGGACAGATTACCTCCTCAAGAACAGTAGTGGGAGTAACGATGTCATGAGGGTAGGGGGATGGTCGGGAAGGGGGAATGGGGAGAAAGGGGGAACCCATCACACGGTTGGATATATAGCCCCCCCCACCCTGAAGGGGACAAATAACAGAAATGTGAGCGAAGGGAGACAATGGACAGTGTAAGATATGAAATAATAATAATATATAATTGATCAAGGATTCATGAGGGTGGGAGGGGGGGGAAAGAGGAGCTTATATATACCAAGGGATCAAGTAGAAAATGTTTTAGAAATGATGATGGCAACATATGTACAAATATGCTTGATGCAATTGATGTATGGAATGTTATAGAAGCTGTAAGAGCCCCCAATAAAATGATTTTTAAAAATTTCCATCTCTAGGTTCATTTCTATCACCAATGCCAAATTTTCTAACTACCGTTCTTTCCTTTGTTTCTACCTTTGAATTCCAAGCACCAGTAATTATCAATGCATCTTGATTGCATGTTTCATCAATTTATGACTGAAGTTATTGGTAGAATTCTTCAATTTCTTCATCACTAGCTTTTGGTGAAAAAAATTTAAATAATATTTGTGTTGATTGGGTTTCTTTGAAGGTGATTTGATGCCATCCTATCACAGACAGCATTGTACCTCAAGAGTGATTTTGAGATGTCCTTTTTGAGAATGCAAAGCCATTCCTCTTGACTGTGTCCCTCCTGGAATAGGAAATCATAAGATTTCCTGACTCAAAACGGCCAGTAGCAGATCAGTTCAGCTTCCTAACGCCTAGGATGCCGATTTTTCTACGTTCCATTTCATTTGTCACAATCTTCAATTTCCTGACATTCATACTCAGTACATTCCATGTTTCTATCATTAGCATAGTTTGTAGCTGTATCTCCTTGAGTTGTGCCCCATAAGCAAATGAAGATTCCGAAGGTTCCACGTCCACAGGCTGCAGCCAACTCATGTCACCATGGTCAACCTCACTCTGAGAAAGCAGCTCCTTTTCAGCCACTTAAAACCAATTTTTAAAAAAATCTGTTTATTAGGGGCTCATACAACTCTTATCACAATCCATACATACATCAGTCATGTAAAGCACATTTGTACATTCATTGCCCTCATCATTCTCAAAACATTT
>NW_022103896.1:85351642-85352808 GCF_000313985.2 Echinops telfairi | reverse complement strand
CTATCTTATTTAGACAGACCTGCGGAGATAATAACATGCACAAAAACAAGACAGAGCAAAACCAAGCAATAATATACAACAAAACAACAACAACAACAAACCAGTGACAAAAAAAAAAAACCCCAACAAAACACAACACAAGAAAGAAAAGCTTGTAGTTAGTTCCAGGATTGTTTGTTGGCCTTTAGGAGTGTTTTTCAGTCCAGTCTGTTGGGGTACTAAGCCCTGGCCCCAAAGTCTACCTTCAGCATTCCCTGGGGACCTCGCCACTCCATTTCCTTGCTGTTCTGTTGCACCCCTTAGTGTTTTTCCTTGGTGTGGCGGAATCAGATCGGGTGCAATTCCCACACTGTGTCTCTGGTGTTGTCCCCTGTAGGGTTATGGGTCAGTGAGGGCCGTCATATATCATAGTGGGGCTGACCATGTGGTCCTCTCTGTGGACTGGCCACTTTTCAAGTGCCCTCCAACTTCCAGGGCCTTCTTCAGCGCTCTCTGACAATGTTCTGCTTCCATTCATTAGGCTTGCAGTATCTGAAAATGTACATATCTTTCCAGTGTCTACTTCCTCCAAGTCCTTCCTCATAGTCTGTTCCTCATCAGGAAGCTCCACTGAAACCTGTTCCCTTGGAGTGGCCCTGCTGGCATTTGAAATACCAGTGACATAGCTTCCAACATCACAACACACCAGCCACCACAGTATGACCAGCTGACAAACAAGTGGTGGACTCATCAACAGTTTATTTTAATGATTAAATTATATAAAATCTGTATACATTTCATTTATTTTCTCCACAAAACAGAAATCCTTAAAATTGGACTGGTAGAAACATGATAAATGGAGAAGAAATCGAAGTTGTTAATGATTTCATCTTACTTGGGTCACTAATCAACTTTCATGGAGGCAGCAGTCAAGATATTAAATAATATACTGCATTGAGCAAATCTGCTGTAAAAGGCCTTTTTAAAGTTTACAAAGGCAACGAAGTCACTTTAATGACAGAGAAGCTAGGTTATATGAAGAATGTGGCATCAGGATTGGAGGAAAGCTTATTAACAGCCTGTGATAAGCAGATGGTACAACTTTGTTTGCTGAAAGTGAGGAGGAATTGAAACACAATGTAAAGAAAATAAACATCTTCCGTTCTGGACCTATCTGTAATATCATG
>NW_022103896.1:85349184-85350714 GCF_000313985.2 Echinops telfairi | reverse complement strand
GCAGATGGTTAGCAGCAGGAAAATAGCCCACACTGTAGACATCTCAATTTGGTTGAGGTTTCACAGTTCTGACTGAAAAGTTAAAAGTTGAGTAAACTTTTAGGGATGACAAAACTATTGCGCCTCATTCAGTTGCAGATAAGAGCAAAAATTTCAATGGATTTTTAAACAAATAGGATCAAGATCTTGAAGCATTTCTTCGATGAATTATAACATAAAATATAGCTTTACCAGTATGATTCTGATAAGAAAGCATAATTAAAGCAACAGTGACCAAGGGGTGGAAGTGGTCCAGTCAAAGCAAAAGCAGGCAGGTCAAGAGTGAAGGTCATGGCAAGTTTTTGAGATGCTCAAAAAAATTTGCTTGTTGACTTTATGGAGGGTCCAAGAATAACATTTACTTATTACGAGAATATTTGGGAAAATCTAGTCAAAGCTTTAGCAGAACAAAGCCCGAGACGGTTTCACCAGGCAGTCCTTTCCATCACCACAATGTTCCTCCTCCTTCCTCTCATCAAACAAGGGCAATTTCACAGGAGTTTCTATGGGAAATCATTAGGTATCCACCCTGCAATCTTGATTTGGCTGCTTCTTTGTGTTTCCTATTCTTAAAAAATATTTAAAGACACCCATTTTTCTTCAGTTAATAAAGTGAAAAAGACTGCCTTAACATGGTTAAATCCACAAACAAGAGTCTCAATTCTTTTTTTTTTAATAAGTGGAAAGCATTTTAACATATAATTAAACCTCCACATAGCTTCAAGCCACCAGGACATAGATCCCCCTCCCCCCTCACTCCCCTGCCCTGCGTCCCCCAACACCCATCCTTAATCTTCTCTTTAGCTCTTCTCTGCTGAAGAATTTGGCCTTCACAATGGCAGGTTGCTTTCGGAGTTTTCACTTCCCCAGAACTTTGCCAGAGTCGGACAGCACCACATCAATGCTGGGTGCAGTTCCAGTCGTATTTCTGGAAGCATTTACTCTTCTCTGCTCACTGCCCAAGGTCCACAATTCATCAAGGTTGACAGTTGGGTGGAAACTGTGGTTCCTCTTGAAGTAGTAATACCTCATACCAATTTTTCCCAAGTCACCTGGATGGTATTTGTTGAAGTGATGATGCATGCCACCAGCATCACCCCTGCTTTCAGGGTGCTTCCAGTATGAGCTGATGTGGCAGTGGTCGTGGCTCACGTGGCCTCTAAGTGTCTGTGTTTTCTTCAGTCTGGATGGCATGCCATCCAGAAGAGCGAGTCTCAATTCTTTAGGGATAGACTAAATGACTGGAATTGCTTACAAAAGTGTCTTGATGCTTGATCTTGAGTTTGTGTTGAGAAATAAAGTTTTGATCTTTGGATTCAATTTTTTTCATGACTTCTTGTAGATATCTATATATATTATTTTCATGATTTCTTGTGTGTGTGTGTGTGTATATATATATATATTACAGTAAATAATCATAAAGGTTAAACTTAAAACTAGTTGAAGAAAGTTGATAGAAAATAATGGCCAAGGGAACAACAAGTGATCCAA
>NW_022103896.1:85345731-85347311 GCF_000313985.2 Echinops telfairi | reverse complement strand
ATAGTGGTTATGCTTTGGGCTGCTAACTGCAAAGTGAATGGTTCAAGTTCACCAGCATTCTGAGGAAGATGAGGCTGTGTCTGTGACGATATACATCCTTTTAACGCTATGGAGCGGTTTTGGTTCTACAGGGTCGCTGAGTTTGAATTGAATTGACAGCATCAGTTTGGGTGTACACTTGAGTAATTCAGTGCCATAAAATGGACTTGGACTCAGCAACCCAATAGAAGTCGAAGTGCCCTGTGGGTTTCTGAGGCGACACATTTTTATGGGAGCAGAAGCCTCGTATTTCTCGTTTTACTCTAGTCTATGGAGCGTTGGTGGGTTTAAACTGCTAAATCTGCTGTTAGCTGCCCAATTTGTAACCCAGAACACTTCACCAGGGCTCTTACACTTGGGTAGTCTAAGAAAAAATTGCTCACAATGCACAATAAAGGCATGCAAAGTAAAATAACATCAGATTGGAACAAATACATTGGAAACAAAACATGCAATGCATCTCCCCATTCCTTGATAAGAAGTTACACATTTTTTGAAGGGCAACTTGACGTATAACAAATACCAGATTTCAGTTCTAGGATTCAATCTGATCTAGAAAATAAACACAGCAGTACAATTTGCAGTTACAAAAAAATTTCATAACCTAAAAATGGTTAAAGCAAGTCTAAAAAATTTATACAATGTATGTTAGAAATATATGCAGTGATATGGAAAAATATGGAAGATACACTAAGAAAAGTTTCAACACAATCTAATCCTATTCCCCCCTGTACTGTATTTATTTTTACTGCAGAGAAAGGTCTCAAAGGATAGATGGCAAAGTGTTCGTGGTAGTTTCTGGGAGCGGAAATGGGTATAGAGATAGGGCTTAATGAGAGCTTACTTTTTTAGTGGTTCGTTTTGTATCCAATGGTCAAAGCATACATTCACTTTTGTAAGATATTCTTTAGAACACTTTGCAATTCAACAGGAAAAGAGGAATGTTTGGACAAGAATATGGGCTGTTGACTTCCTCACTTGGTTTTATGCTAAACTGTTCCAGGGGTTTTATTTTCATCCATTATATGCATTTGGCTTTTTTGTAAGACTTTGTTTGGATATAGAACTCAAATAATAGAGCAGAACATTTATTGTAACTCTTGAGCACTAGCATACTATTACAATAGTGCACACATGCCTAATCTCCATTAATGTGCAAGAATACATTCTGGTCAAGCTTTCAGCTTTACCAATATAAATCCCTGTTTATGTATAAGCAAGAAAAATTGGTTTTAATATGAACAACACACAAGCAACTAAACGGGTGAAAACATGTATGAAAAGGGAAGTGTCAAAAAACGAATAGCTGGTGAATGCTTTACTCTTGAATGGATTTATGACACACTAGCTATAGCAAATGACTACAGACGATTTATGACCAATGTGCTAGTATCTTTAAAATGGCGATGGGTTTTTATCATATCCAGTAGGGGAAAATATAAATATCAAGTGTTTGGACTATTAATGGTTTCTTGGGGATATGGCAGGGAAGGTTGTGGGGGAAATAGGGAGCTAATAATGAGTACAAGAAGAAAATGTGC
>NW_022103896.1:85341027-85342924 GCF_000313985.2 Echinops telfairi | reverse complement strand
TTGACAGCAGTGAGTTTTGGCGTTGTCTCCCTGAAAAATTCCCACTTCATTTGATCAGAATCATCTTATCCTCTCATTGCTTTGATGATATTTACTAAATACCTGTTATCCAAGACTAGGAATACATTAGAAAGTATGACAGGTATGATAAATACTCTGGTGAGGATTTTAGGCTTTACTCTAATTTTTCCAACTCTAATTGGTGTCATTTGCTGTTCTCTCAACGTGTCCACCAGTCTCTCCTTTCGCGTATGCTATAATAAAGTGAAGAAATCCTGATGGCACAATGGCTAAGTGTTTGGCTGCCAACTGAAAGTTCAGCAGTTCAAACTCATTAGCCACTACTGCGAGGAAAGAGCTAGAGATCTACTCCTGTAAAGAAACCATATGGGGCGGTTTGAATGAACTCAATAGTAAACTACATTACAAGACTGCATTTCTGTAATCGGTGGATGAATGGGGTCAAGTGCTCTCATTTAGTCTCATTAGGGTGCCTTCATGGGGGGACAGATCCAAACTACACACTGGCTTCCAAGCTGATCTTCTGGGCCAGTTAAACTCAATGGGGTCAGTTCAAAAAGTTTTTGTGATAATTCTTATGGTATTCTAAAGGGATAATATTCAAATATTTTCTTGAAGGACACAGAATGATTCTGAGGGTTTATTATGAAGTTTTAAGAAAACTGAAAATGCTATATGTAAGGGAAAAAAAAAAAAGGCCCTGGCTCATTCGTGAGGGCTGCCCTAATAGAATTTCATCGGTAGGGCACTCTACAATTCGGGTCTTCCCTCATCAGACATCTTGCTGTTCCCTAAATTCAACAAAGATTTCAAAGAAACACAATTCTGGCTCCGTGAGGATGTAGGTTTGTGTGGTGAAACTGAAAGGTGCAGAATTCTTCAATGAAGGGTGCGAGAGAGAGAAGCTGCTCTGAGAGGTGCATAGACCCAGATGGGCGAAATGTTGAGAAACAGCTTCTCATTGTGATGTTTAATAAAGGTTTCAATGATTTCATAACAATGCTTTTTGCCTTACCCTTATATTAAACCCACTCCTTTAAGAAAGCAACTTATTTAAGGAAAATAAGTTTGCTAAGTTGAAGTTAAAAAAAAAAGTTGTGTGTGGAGGGGAATAGAAGTGAGTAGAAGAAAAATATGAGTGCAAGAAAAGAAAGAACAGAATGAAATATCCGAAGTAAAATAACAAAAGCAACTGAGCCAGTAAAAAAACTTGCTAGAACAGGTTACGTTGGGGTGGTGGTGGGGAAGCAAAGTTAAAAGCAAATTTTAATTTCAGTTTTAACAACAATCAGCTGCATCGATTTAGAAAACCATTTCAACAGACTTTGGCCCCCAGACCTGAAAAATAGCAGCGAGCTTCCTAAAAAGGGTACTGAAGAAAAGAAAAAGCAATTTCTGAAATTTATTCAGAAAACAATTTTTTTTTGAGTGGTACTCTACAAATCTATGCAGTCCCTGTATTTTGCAAATAGTTTGCTCAGCTGCTAACCAAATAGTTAAGAGTTTCCCCCAGCCGTCCCTCAGAAAAAGCCCTGGTGAGTTACTTCTGAGAACCCCCGCTGTCGAACACTGCATCACCACGAGGAGAACTGACTCGACAACTACTTTTTGGTTACACAGATAACAAGCTCCAATAACACTACATTTCAAAGTTTCCAGGAAGATCTGGTGATTTCTCTCTCTTTTCTATGCCTTTAAAACAGGTCCTTAGGTCTGGATGCTTTGTAAAACAGTAATGAGGATATACTTTCATGGGAGTTTCTGACTTCTATAACAAAATAATTAATAAATTACTTTATCAGATTTACTGAAAGCAAATAGTCAGGGGAGTGTAGCAAAAGTACAGACCACAATCTCCGTCTTCGTGCATTTCACA
>NW_022103896.1:85317876-85340014 GCF_000313985.2 Echinops telfairi | reverse complement strand
ATTGGTTGCTTCCGCTTTCTTTAAGCTTAATCAATTTGGGGTGGGGTACTGTGAAGGCATAAGAAAGGAGAGGAATAGAAAGGTAAGCAACTAAATATTAGTAGGTCTGGATTATATGCCATGGTTTTGATCTATTACCTATATATATTAGAGAACTGTCAAAAGAATGTACACTTCATTAATACTGGAAGACTGGGGACTTTACTATCATAAAGCAACTAGATTTTATGTCAGTCAATGAAGTTTTCCTATGGAGACCGTGAAGGCAGACACGGGAAAAAGTTCACAATTATAGTGACTATTTTAGTGAAAATTAAGGGATGGAAGATTTATGGTTATGCAAACATCTACACTGCATTTTCAAAACTCACAACTGATTTAAAGTACAAAAAATGAGAAAAGATAACTTCTGAGGATAAATCACCAACTAGCAGTAAGATACATAATAAAAGAGAAGAAAGGCAATATACAATAAAGGAGAGATCAGCAAAAAAAATTGATGAAGGCAAGACACTGAGATGCATACAAGAATTAAAAACAATAGTGGTAAACCTTATATACATAGTCCCGTGATAATAGTAATGCCAAGAATCTTTGAGTGGATACTTGCAAGCTGAAAAGGTGTGCAGAGCACAGTGTGACCACACCTATGAATATGAGTACATAGGTCCAACAGAGGGTATTTCTGTGAGCGGAATCCAGTAAAGCAGGCAAGAAATGAAGTTATATCAACTTAGCCATAAGCAAATACATCGAAGGAGTGAGGGCTTAGAATAACAATCTCAGGGGGCACCAAGAGCAAATGCCTAACAGAATCCACAATGTCCTAAATCCCAAGTGGTGAATGGGCTCTTAAAAGCATATGAGCAGTTATCTAAGGTGAAGAAAAGTAAACAAAAGGCCCTTCCAGGACATGAAGGTGATTAGGCTTCAACATCTCTCAACCATTGATTGCCAGGGTTGACTAGGCTGATCTGGCTGGCTAGGTGGGCGTCTCCTTCCACCCTCACGGGTCCAGGTGCATGCCCTGCGGAAGCGGTGCGCTCCGATGAAGAAGACTACTTCCCAACAGGAGGAGGACTGTCCTCCAGTCAAGGATAGAGGAGAAGCTGTGCTTCTTTCTAGAACTTCCAAAGAAGCTCTCAAGGTCTAAAAACTTCCAAACGGATCCAAAAGGAAGACTAGAGAATAAATACTATGGACACTGAGGGATGCAGAAAAACTAGAGAACAGGGGGGAAACAACGTCCGATGGCTCTATTAGAGAAGTAATTACATCTGAAACATGTAAACCATGCGGGTGAAAATGGGGCAGGCAGACACACCAGCAGTGATGTTGCTGAGCTTAGAAGCCCGATGGCACACAGAGAAGAGCCTTTCCGCTCTGTGGGAGAACGACGGGGCAGCTCTACACTGTCATCCGGGGTCGCTGTGAACTGGGATCCGCTTGAGAGTAATAGGGGATGACGCATAATAATAGAACTGTTAAAAAGTTGTGGACAAGTTTCATTATCCTTTAATTCCATTTGGGAGCCCCCCTGTATATGCAGCACAAGAACAATACTGATCTAAAAGAGACAATTTTCCCAAGGGAAGACCAGGCTAATTATTGAGCCTCAATTTTTATCCTTAATTGTAAAGTATGACTAAGAAGTTGATTTTACCAAGAATAAGAGTTGGCTAAAAACAAGAAAAGAGCTGACAGGAGCCTAGGGCACACAGCACTTAGCAGCAAGTCTATCTGGGCTCTGGGGATTGGTCCTCACATGGTCTTTCTCACCAAACCGGGATGGAACAGGAACGGAATCAGAGCAATTCTTTGAAAATGTGGTAACAGATGAATGCTTTATGCCAGTCAGGCACTAAGGTCATGATCATAGGTAGAATGACTGGACAAATCACTGTCCCAAGTTTACTCAACAATAAAAGTGGCTTGATTTGCTTATACTCCAGAATGATCTAATGAAGTGTATGAGATTTCTAACTCTATACATGCCTTTTACCTCAGTAGGATGAATGGCCTTTTGAATGCATGAGTTTTAAAGGCCACGCTCTTCTCAGGTAAGTTTCTGCTTTCAAGTAAAGGTTGCATTTATGTAAGTGATGAAACTTCTATTGGTAAAGCCTTAGGCTAACTGTCCTTTACAGGCATTGTGTAGGGAAAATGCAGCCTGTGTTTCAAAGAGCAGACTGAGAACTTAGGAGTCACAACCTGTTTAGTGCAGGTTGATGACATGTTAAGTGTCTTTTAACAGCACAGTTAATTTCTCTATAACTCTGATCTCGCTCAATCTTGCAAAAATTACTTGAAAAAATTCTACATATGAAATAAATGTTCTCCCTTTGAAAAAGTAAAAAGGGACTTCTCAATGGAATTCTATCTATATTCAAAAATGAACACAATGATGTCCTTGAAATCTCTCACAATTCCTTTTTGACTTTTATGATTGTCCACTGTCTTTACAGGAAGCCCAGGAGGTAGAGTGGTTTAACCACTTGGTTGCTAATGAAAAGGTCGGTGGTCTGACTCACTGGTTGCTCTGTGAAAGAAAGAGGAGTCAGCCCGCTTCTGTAAAAATTACAGCCTCAGCCCTTAAGGGCTGTTCTACTTTGCCCTATCAAGCTGCCAGGAGCCACAATACATTTGAGGGCAGTGGTTTTTGGGGCTAGTGTCTTTACTCCCTCTAGAGGCAGAATCTGTGAATGAACTACCATCCCTCATTCTGGCAGGTTTTCCGAAGTGAATCAAAACCATGTGTAAAAAGCAAAAAGTGAATTTCTTTCTCTTGGGAAATTTAACTAGTAAATACCATCTACAGTATCCTTGACACTAAACTGAATTTCTGATGACCTATTAAGTACCTAAATGTACCATTTATATTTAATATAAGGATAATACAGTCCAGTATGTATCTTATCCCTTATGAGATTAAACTGTATATACAGACAAAAGAAACAAGACTTATGAATCAATATCTTATTTGGGAGTCTAAAAATCAGCTTTGAGTCACATGAACAGCAGATATTAGGTTAAATATGAAATTTGATATACATTTTTCATAAAATCCTATCTTTTCCTATATGGAGAACATCACCTATTTTGAGACCTCTCATCTGTGTTTGTTGTACTCTAGCGTTTGTGTATTGCTATGATGCCACCAGTATTTCAATTGCCAGTAGGCTCACTGTGGTGGATAGGCTTCAGCAAAGCATCCAGACTAAGACAGTCTAGGAAGAAAAGCCTGGCATTCTACTACTGAAAATTTGTTCATGAAAAACACCATGGGTCACAACAGAATCTCATCTAACAAGTGCTGCGAAATAGGTCTCCTAGGACAGAAGGTACAACAACAGGCTCAAACAAACCAATGGTCCTGAAGAAGATGTAGGACCAGGCAACCTTTTCTGAGGCGGCTTTGGGGGGGAAAATTCCATTATTTTTAACTTCCATTCTCCCTTGAGTTTTCTGAAGCCCCCTTGTATTCTGTTATACATGGGGTCACATAATCCAGGGTCTACTCAAGAGCAACTAACACCAACAACAGATCAACAGTATAGACAGGATGGCTCATAAATATGAGACTTCAAGAAGTACGTTGAAAAATCCCATTATCTTCTAATACCATTTTCCCGTGAACTTGATGAAGCCCCCTAGTAGATGACTGGCAGCAAGATATAATTTCACCTCTTTCTAATTCCCAATAGGAACCTAAGCTTGCTAATTTCATTTCTTCATTTTAACTTAAAGGATCTCAAGTCTAGAAGAATGCTCGACTTATTCCAGGGGTCTTAAAAATATGCACATTATTTTGTGTGTGTGTGTGTGTGTGTGGTGTGCGTGCGCGCGTGTGTGTGGGTGGTGACTGTGGTTTAGAGGTGGTGGCATGCGCTTGAAAAGACTACAAGATCTAAAACTGCTCTTGCTCCCTCCTTTCCTTGCAGAATGGGGGGCTGCTTTGTGGGGAGAGAAGCGGGTGGGACCTCACTTCTGGCAGTCACTTTCCCACTCTAATACCCTAATAGTTGGTGACACTCCAGGAAGGAGGGCAGCCTTGATATGCTACCTCTATCTAGGCCTTCCACAAAAGTCAACACTGGAGATTCTGTATTGTGAGGTAATTAGTTGTGGTATGGGGCATCTGGGTTAGCAAACACGGCGTTCATCAATCCTATTTTTAGAGACTGTTGCTGGAGTTGACCCAGGCTGGATAGTAGTTCTCAACTCAGGCTACATATTAGAACGGCCTGCAGGCACCCAGCAGAATTGGAGGCGATACTCACAGGCTCGCTGCCAGGCCTTTCTCTTGCATTGCTTTAGAGTTGTTAATCACTCGGGTGAAAATGAGACCCCTGTCTGGTCCTGCACCACCCTCACAGCAGCTCCTGTGCTTGAGCTCATTGTTCCAGTCATTGTGTCAATTCCCCTCATCCAAGGCCCCTCTACTTTACCAAAGCATGATGTCCTTCTCCAGAGACAGGTCTCTCCTGACATGTCCAAAGTATATTACAGCCGTCCTCAAACTTTTTAGACAGGGGGCCAGTTCACTGTCCCTCAGACCTGCTGGAGGGCCGGACTATAGTTTATGAAGCCTCATGATCCTTGCCTTTAAGGAGCACTTTGGCCTTATTTATTCCAAAATAGATGTTTGTCCTTTTAGCAGTCCACAATACTTTAAATATTTTTTTTTTCATTAATTTTTCCCCAGCACAATTCACATGTGTCAAATTTTCAGTCTTCCTTATCTAATATGCAACTTTCACACGCATGAGGCAATGGAAAATAGGGCTTGGGTCGGGTGGACTCAGCTCTCAATGTAACATCCTTGCTCTTCAATATTCAAGAGACCTTGTGCTATGCATTTACCCAATGCAATGCATTGTTTGACTGCTGCTTCCATGGTCATTGTGGATCCACGCCAGAATAAAACACATCCTTAACAACTTCAGTCCTCTCCATTTATCACGATGTTATCTACCGTTCCAGTTGTGAGGACTTCTGTTCTATTTACACGGAGCGGCAATCTACACTGAAGGCTGCCATCGCTAAGCCCTCAGCAAATGCTTCAAGCCCTCGCTTTCAGCAGGCAAGGTTTTGTCATCTACATATGGAAGATTGTCAATATGCCTTCCTCCAATGTCGATGCCACGTTCTTCCTTATATATGCCAGCTTCTCTGACGAACTGCTCGGCATACAGATTAAGGAAGTATAATGGGAGGGTACAACCCTGTTGCACACCTATCTTGCTATTAAACCAGGCAGCATTCCCTTGTTCTTTTCATACAACTGCCCCTTGATCCATGTACAAGTTCCACAGGAGCACAAACAAGTGTTCTGGAATTCCTGTTCTTCTACATGGTCCACATCTTGGCATGTAATGCCTTGGCATAGTCTATAAAACGCAGGCAAACATCTTTTTGGTACCCTCTGCTTTCAGATCCATCAGACCATAGCAGTCCCTATCCTTTATGTCCTCTTGTGTGTGAATCCAGCCTATTTCAGCTCCCTGTCAATGCACTGCTGCAACCATTGATGGATGATCTCCAGCAAAATTTTACTTGTATGTGATATCAGTGATAGTTTGAGCGTTCTGCTGGGTCACCTTTCTTTGGAATGAGTACAGATAGGGACCTCTTACAGTCAGTTGGCCAAGTAGCTGTCTCACAAATTTCCTGGCATAAAGGAGTGAGTGCTTCTAGTGCGTCATCAGCTCATTGAGATATTTTGATTGGTATCCTATCAATTTCTGGCACCTTGTTTTTAGCTAATGCTTGCAGTGCAGCTTGAGCTTCTTTCACCAACACTGGGTCCCGAATTGATGAAAGTCAGCCAATGATTGTCTTATTGCCATCTTCTTTCATTCAGTATTTTACCCACAGAATCTTCCAGCATTGCAACTTGAGGCTTCAATTGCTTCCCAGGTTCTTTTAGTTTAAGATATGTGGAATGTTTCTTGCTTTCGGTTTTCTAACTTTAGGTGTTTGCACATTTCATTGCAATAGTTCTTCTTGAGCTGGCCTTTGAAATTTTCTATTTAGCTCTTCGCATCATTTCTTCCATTTGCTATAGCTACGCTCAGATCAAGAGCAAATTTGAGTCTCTTCTCACATCCTCTTTGATGTTTTCTTTCTTTCCTGTCCTTTTAATGGCCTTTGCTTCCTTCACATGCAATATTCTTGATGTCAACTATAGCTCATCACGTCTTCTTTCATTAGGGTTCAATGTGTCCAATCTGTCCTTGAAATGGAGGTGGGACAAACCCAAGGTTGTAGTTTGGCTCTTGTTTAAATTTCTTCAGCTTCGATCTAAACTTACACACGCGCAACTGATGGTCTCCTCTATAGTCAGCCCCTGGTTTGGTTTTAGCTACTGACATTGAGTGTCTCCATTGTTTTTTTCCAGACATGTAGTCAATTTGATTTCTGTGTATTCCATCTGGAGAAAACCACATTTATAGTCAGTCATCTTTTCTATTGAAAAAAGGTATTTGCTATGAACAAGTACTTGGTCTTGAAAATTCTATCATCTTCAGCTTAATTTTTGTCACCGAGTCCACATTTTCCAATTACTGTTCCGTTTCCAACTTCAGTCACCAGTAATTATCAATGCACCCTGATAACATGACTGATCAGTTTCCAACTGAAGACATTGGTAGAATTCTCTAACTTTTTATCATTCGTTTTTGTTGGTGGTGCTTAACTTTGAGTAATAGCTGTGTTGACTGGATTTCTTGGAGGATATGATCCTATTATAGATTGCATTATATTTCAATTTCGATCTTGAAATATCCATTTTGACTATGAATACCGTGCTACTCCTAATCACAAGATTTTTGAATTTAAAATAGCCAATAGTAGTCCATCTCAGCTCACTAGTACCTACGATATCAATCTCTATGCACTCTATTACATTTGTGACAACTTCTAATTTTCCTAGATTCGTAATTTGTACAATCCAAGTTCCAATGATTAGATTTTGCAGCTGTTCTTTCTTACCATGAGTTAGGCTCCTTCAGCCAATAAAGACCCCGAAGGCGTCACCGCCACAGGCTTTAGTCCACTCACATCAGCACGTTTGACTCTCCGCTTGAGAAAGCAGCCGCTCCTCAGCCACACTGTAAGCACCTTCCGAGCAGCAGGGTCCACTCTCTGGAGTTATGCCCGACAATGTTCTGCATCCATTCATTAGGCCTTCGGTCTACTACTTGCTCGAAATTTACAAAAGCCAAACAGTCCTTCTCTCTGCAGGTCTTCCTTCCAAATGTAAAACTCCTGTCCCCGCAACAGTTTTGAGCGGGGCTCAGGCTTTTCTTTTAAGCCCCTCACTCTACCTTGGCACCAAACAAAATGCCTTTCCTTTTCAGGCAATTCTGAACTTCACTTTCAGCATGTCTACTCAAATATGGGCTGATGATGGACTTCCAAGCTCCTATAATCATGATTTTAAACTTATGTGTACACATGCATACATATCTATGTGTTTATATATATGCAAGCTTCAAAAATTTGGGGAAAATGGAATCGAAAGATAAACTTCTATTTAAAAGATAACTTTTAACTTTGTAAAGCCCTCTCATATATACATATGCCAGGAGCTGTGGGGATTAAGGAGATGCAATAGATCTGGATCTGACAAACACTTTCAGTGCTTTAACAGACAACAAGCCGGGACTTCTCTCCTGTGTTATCAGGTAAAGAAATGTATCTTTATGTTCTCATTGTCTGAAACAGGTCAGAAGCTCATAGAAGTTCATCAGCACTCACCTGGTCAATATCAGCATTTCTTGGCAGAAAATAGACAATATTATTAGTGATCTTCTGGGAAAGCCTGAAAATTTCAAATGTGGAGAGCAGTTAAGGTAAAGTAGCAGCAATAGCAGTGATTTTTTGATCAGACAGAAGTTCTTTACTCATTATATAACAACCTAAACGTTCCATTTTGATATATAAATAACAAAACACAAGTTTAAATTCTCGTAACAACACCTAAAGGGAACTAAAGAGAAATTTCCTAATTTAATAGCACATGCTTGGCAAATCAGAGATCAGAAGTGGAGGCTTCTCGGAGAGATGGTGGCTTCTAACACCTGATCTTGCAGTTAGCAGTCCAGTGTATCACCAGCACGACACACTACAGCTCCAAAGTGAAGCTTGTTGAATCTTTTTATCTATTATTCTAGTGGGAGGAAGCCAGGAGCAGTGATAGGCACTCTTGTCCTGCTGCCACTTCTAATTACTGCAAAGAGAGAAGGGGTAGGAGCAGACAGCAATCCCGTGTTTTCAGGAAAAATAAAGACGAACAACTCGTCACTGAAGTCTACACTCTGAGTTTTAAGTAATAAGTTAGAAGTAGATTTCTTCTTTTGTTAAAGACAAACAGATGAGTGTTTTAGGGAGCAGGGAATGAAGGAGAAAATAATGCTATTCTCTAATGAAATGTGTCTGTTTCAGCACCTTGAAAGTGTAACAACAACAAAAAGAAAGAAAACAATTTAAGACATACAAAGAAGTAGCCCAAAAGTCAATGTGTGTTGAAGAAAATTGAAGTGGTGGCTGGCCACCCAGACTGTAGGGAAAGGTCATGAGGAACTCCCCAATCGTGAAACAAGAACCTTTAATGCTTTCTATTTCTCTTGCTTTGCAATAGCAAAATTATTATATAATTTTTGCATACCTACTTTTTATGCTAAAGAAACTAGTTTATCAAATGCCATTAACAAATATTACTCGGTAATTTCTATTACACACACACACACACACACACCCACAATGGTTTTTATATATAAACACTCAGGACTTCCAAAGGATATCCATCAGGAGACATCATTGTCCTAATGTCAAAGGTCTCTGCAGTGGCGTAGTCTGGTCCACCCCAAGGAGGGCTGAGGAACACAACGTCTGCCTTTAGGTGGGAAGCCAGCAGGAGAAAATCTCCACAGATAAACTCGATCTTATCTGCTACCCCGTAAACTTCTGCATTATTTCGAGCAAGATCAATCTTCACAGGATCAATATCAATGGCGATCACTAAAAGTGGCAAAAAGTCAAGAGTCATTGATATTATCATTTCATAAAGTTAACCTTTATAAGTCTGCTTACCTTCTGTACAACAAACCTTTTGAAAGACTAAAGGACGCAACCTTAAGATATTTGGCCCCATAGACCAGTGATATACCAAAAACAAACACCCCTCCAAATGGCCCCCTCCCTCCAAGCACACACACAAAAATTTAAAAAATTTAAACCCACTGTTAGAGTCAGTTCTGACTCACAGTTAGTGCTAACCTAAATTAGAATGAATTCTTTAAGAGTGTTGCACCAAGAAAATGTGACTGGCTGTCAAAATTATTTCCCTCAATCAGCTGTACCAAAGCAAGATGATAGTTCTATTTTCTAGTCTTAATAGTTCAGTCACATTAAGAAGATTTAGGCAATCACCACCACAATCAATTTCGGAACATTCTTCTTTCTCATATTCATTGTTGTTAGCTCCCCCTACCCACTCAGCTTCCCCTGCCACGCCCCTAGGTATTTATTAATCCAGTTACTATCTCTATAGATTTACCTATCCTGATTTCATATACAGAAAACCATACAAAAAAACAAGAAACAAAAGCAACAGTCACCAAAAAACAAAACAATGAGTCAGGCCTAAGTGCAAGGCCATTATTCATTCATACACTATGGCTTATGTCTCTGGTTCACTTTAGAGACAACATGTCATGGTAGAGAACATTATAAATAATCCCCATGGGGCATAAGGCAATTCTACTGAGAGTATTACTAATTTAACTCATTGTACTGATTTTAAAACAATGTTGAGAAAAGGAAATTAGACCTGTATAGGCTGGCTTTTTCTTACCACAATACACGAATTGTTGACTTATACAGATTAATAAAAGTTTTAATGACTGGAGACAATTTACACAGGGAGGGTTGGAGATAGGGCACAACTTTCAATAACATCCAATCATAGGCAGAACCATGCCTGCCAGATAGATATATGTCCTAAAAAGTAAAAGTCAAACCAGACTCACTGCCTTTGAGTAGATCCTGACTCATAGCGACCCTATAGAGCAGGACAGCTAGAACTGCTCCTGCGGATTTCCGAGACCTTAACTCTTTACGGGAGTAGAAAGTCCTGTCTTCCTTCTGAACTATTTTGAACTGCTGACTATTACAGTCCAACTTAACCAGAACATCATCAAAATAGTAATTATGTGTTAGTCCGGGGTCACCATTCACTGGGCACCCTCAAAGGAAAATATCTGAATGCAATGACTACCAATTCCATTATCTTGGGATAGTGGTCACTTGCTTCTTCTCATTCTGAGGCATTTCAGCCTTAAATCCAAGGGAATATGTTGGTTCCTGAAATCTGTTACAAGTGAGTTTAATATAAAGCCCAGTTCACTTAGAGGAGTTTCCACATTGAATCCTTCTGGTATGGTCTATGAAGGATGTTGGCCTATGGAGGACAGTATCTAAAGTTCCAGTTGTCTATGGCACACAGCCTGGGTCACCAAGGGCTAGACAGAAACGAAGTAAAAAATATCCAATTAGGAACATAATTCTGGGCGTATTCTCCCTTGGGGTCTATATAAGTATTGTTTTTTTCCTGGTTGCAGGTTGCCCCACCCAGTTTGCCCAACAAGAGAAACGTTCTTGCTTCCTCTGAGAGAGACACCCTCTTCCCACCTGCCCTTGTGTCACATTCAGTAAGGTTTGCTAATCACTCTTGTAGGAATATCTGTTGATTTGGGGTGACCTTAGAACTATGTTGTATGGTAGCAGTTGATTGGTCTTCTCCCTTTACCGGCATCTTGAGAAAGTGACTCCAACTGAAGTGAGGCCTCCCCACAACGGATGCACATTTTTACAAGCCTATCAGCCCTGTTGAGTTGCAATCCCTCTGCAGCCTCTCCTGCATCTGTTCCGTTTTGAGTTAGGTTATCATTATCATTGCAGGTGATGTCCTTAGTTTGTTTTGCATCTCTTGAATGGCTAGTGATCATGAGTCTTGGGCATTCTAGTTGTCCTTTGTCTTTTTTCTTATTGCTATATTAATATTGACATATTACAGAATTCTATATATTTTAGTAATTAGTCCCTTGTCCAGGTATCATGGCTAAAGACGTTTTCCCAATCCGTAGGCTCATTTCACTAGTGTTTAAATAAGTTCCAGTCATATAGTTTGTCCTTCAGTGTGTGTGCTTGCTTTATTATATTTGGTAGTCTTTGTGTGCCCTGCAATAGGGTCATTGTCCCAATTTTCTCATTTATGATCCCTATAGCTCTGGGGCTTACATTTAGGTTTCCAATCCATATTAAGTTAATTTTACTGTAAAATTTTATCCATTTGAGCACACCTTTACCAGTATGTGCTAACTTCACAGTGCTAGAAAAAACTCACAGAACAATAAAATATAAAGCACTTCCCAAATGCTGAATATGTGCCCAGTGTTTAAGCTGGGCTGCTAACCACAAGATGAGCAGTTTGAATCCACCCATCACTGTGAGGGAAAAAGATGATTTACTCCTGTAGATTTAGTCTAGAAGACCCACAGAGGCAGTTCCACCCCTGTCTAAAGGATCACTATGGGTCAGAATCAACTCAATGGCAGTGAGTTTTTCAACTTTACCATGTTCTGTGTAGCCTGGTAGGAGACACTTGAAATGATCACCAATTTCACAGAAAGCTGATAATGCAAAGATTTCAAGAAATACAAATTTTATCAAAATGAGACAACCCTCAAAGACCAAAAATTTGACAAATCCAAAGAAAATACATTTACAAAGCTGTATAGTCAAATTATGAGACACGTTACACAGAAGAAATAGAAAACAGTATTTTTACTAAAGGTTTTTGTTAGATGTCCTTCTAACTCATAGCAACCCTATGCACAACAGAATGAAATTTGGTGCCTGAGCCTCACAATAGTCCTTGTGTTTGAGGCTATCGTGGCAGTCATCCAGCTTGAGATAGTTAATTGTGCCAACCTGGCTGATAAACACATGTGGGGTTAATTGAAGGGTGGAGAGATAAATGGCTCAGGGAGCCTCGCCTTTCTAGTTCTCGGGTCTCTTGCTTTCTGATGGTTGGACTAGGGTGCAGCTGCCTTAGCAGTTCCCTGCTTCAGCTTGCAAGGCGGACTTCCTGCAAGACATCCCCAAGGAGAAGCCACATGGACCTACCCGGATTCAGCCCTGGGTGCTGGAGCAGCCGTGTGGAGACCCCTGCCAGGGGTGAGATGCTTACACGCTCACTGATTCCGTTTTCCTCCTGCAAGTGGCGTCATTGTGTGCGTTTTGTGAGATGGAGGAGGACTTTGTGGATTGGTGTTGGGCAGATGGGTTAATGGGTTAATGTTGGACTTGTGGGCTTGGGCAGCACTGGGTTGGGATGTTTTCTTGATGTGCACCTACCCTTTATATAAAACTCTCTCTTATACATGAGTTTCTGTGGACTTGTTTCTCTAAAGTTCCCAGACTAACACACAGCTCCTCAACAGTTTTCCTCTTTTTCGTTGACTATCTACTTCACCAGACATGACTTCCTTTGCTAAGGGCTGGTCTCTTCTGACATAGGTCTACAGAATAGGCTTTCATTTAACTTAGTGTATTTGATAAAGACTTATGAATAATGTTGTTATTTAAAGTTTTCCAACAGTTTTGAGCAAACTACTCACATGTACCTAAATGTACATCATTGGGTGAATGGCAACAGTTTATATTTGAAGGGATTAAGTGGGAAACTGATAGAATTGGAACTATTTCCCAAGAAACACCAATTTCATAATTTACTCATGCTTTTGAGAAACAATGCTTCCAATAAACTACCTAAATAATGGTTCCAAGCACCAGTTATAATATATTGTGAAACCAAGCAACATATGAGAACAGAACTGTTCTGTTAGAAAGAAGCTCCCATTTACATTTAAAAGAGAAAAGGTTTTTCAGCTCTTTAATCTGCTGAACTTATAAAAACAACTTAAAAAAACTTATAAAAAAAACTGCTGACAACACCAAAAAAGTTCAAAGATAAAGCAGCTTTCAACAAATTAATTTAGCGGTTCTCAACCTGTGGGTCACGACCCCTATGGGAGTCGAACAGGGTCGCCCTATTCATAACAGTAGCAAAATTACCTTTACGAAGTACCAACGAAAATAATCATGGTTGGGGAGTCACCACAACATGAGGACCTGTATTAAAGGATCGTGGCATTAGGAAGGTTGAGAACCACTGTATTAGTTAATCCTCATGTTTCCTCTGTGTTTCTCTTGGAGGCAGATGTCATGGAATTTTACATGAGCAAAATGCTGACAAATGCAGGACGACACTATATAGAACGGCAGCACCCAGTAATGGCAGCCATTACCACGTGAAAATGAAAAGTGGTTAAAATTAAATGATAACGTTAAAGTTTTAGATGCTCAGACAGACACGGGCTATCACAGTGAACTCAGAAGATGTTCCATCTTTGCAGAAAGTTCCACTGGGTGATAACACAGTTATGTTCTGCATCTTGGATGCTGGTCAAAGACTATTATCTAGTAATATTCTTTTACAAAGCTCTGGTAGTGCAGTAATAAAGTGGCTGCTAACCAGTGTTGGTGGTTCAAAGTCATGGTCAATGATGTGGTGGTAGCAGTACTGAACTATGTGTGACTATCCACAATTTGTACTGTGAAGTAAGTCATTACATAATGTGGGCATTGTAAGAACATTGTATTACATAAAGCACATGTTTATATACATTTGATATCCAAAGGGGCTTCAAAATTTGTGGAAAAGTGGAAGTAATAAAAATAATTTTTGCATACACTTTAAGTCCTCTAGACTTAAGAACCCCACCTCTAGAGGAGTTATCAAAGTAACCCCTCTCCCAAGCTGTTCTGGCTCTCCATTAGTACTAGGAGTCTGGGGATCTGCAAACTTGCACCTGCAATTGGCTGTCTCGGTGTACCCTCTCTGAGTAATTGATAAGAACAGTGGCTGCAGCCCAGAGCCTCCCTGTCCACAATGAACTGGAGGGCAGCCGTGATAACTGTGACAGCCGGCAGCCAAGGTTCAGGGGTGGATGATCTTCTTTGGCTGTAGCTTAGTCAGGTCAGCTGTAGGAGCTCAGCTATGGCTGCCACAAGGGGCAAACTCAAAACTTGCTCAACCTTCTGGCACTTCTCTAGTGCAAGCCCTTCCTCCCTGCTCTGCAGCTGGACACTTACGTATACATAAAAAGATCTAACAGAAAAATGCTTAAGAATCATCATTTCCGAGTTAAAAGAAAATTTTTTTTTTATGATATATTTGGATTCACGGGACTGACTTGCCTGGCAAACACGTAGAAGAACTTTATGCGCAAACAGTGAATTCAGGGAAAATATAAAGTAATTATCATTGTGGTAATCATAAAAAACAGCTTTTATCCAAGATGCTAGAAAACTATATAAAATTAGCAAATGTCAAGGCCTACACACAGGAGCAATTGCTCCCATTTATAAGTACTGGTTTTAACTGATTCTAAACATCACTTTACTATTTTTGTTTTTATATTATGCTTTCCTAGTCAATATAATGAAATGTACAAGAATTACCGAGTCAGTGAAAAGCTGCTGAAATGTAAAACATCACTGCTTTGAAGATAACGGAAAAAAACCATCCCTAAGTATCTACAGACGATGAAGATATGAACAACAAACCTCTCTACAACCTCACCTCATACTACCTTTTAAACAGAAGCAGGGTTATCACAATCAGAAAAATTGAGTAAAAGCCCTGGCTTTACTACTTAGCTATGCCATTTTGGACAAATTGTTCAATTTCTTCTTATTGCTATACATCTCCCTGTGTCCCTAGATTACAGTGATATGCAACGGGATTGCAAAAGAGATAACTGTAAGGTTGATGTAATATTTAAAGTCATCTATTAGACATACAGGATATTAAAGTGGGTAGGTACCACAAAGGCCACTGCAGGTAGGTAAACGCTCCTCAGATTCGTAAAGGAAACGAGTGGTCAAGTTGGCATTCCCTGACCATCGTTCTTCCTTCCTTATTTTAGTATCTTGCTTTTATAGAATGTTATAATCTTGCTCCATCATTCAAAGCCCAACCGACTGCCATTGAGTTCTTTAGACTCATAGCTACAAGGACAGAGTAACATTGCCCGTCTGGGTTTCCAAGTTTGTGTCACTTGACAGAAAGCCTCACGTTTCTCCTGTGGGGTGACTGTTAAGTTTGAACTGTCGACCTGTGGTTAGCCACCCAACACGGAGGCCATGATACCAGCACGGCCCTTCTACCTGTGCAACAGCTGTATTTAAATCATCTTGGGCAACTGCCTTTATCTTCTAAGGGGACAGTAAAAAACATGCTTCCCCAAGTCTCTGAGGATAAATAAGGGAATGCATGCTAACGACAGTGTCTCCATGGAGTGCGTTCTGCCTCATAGGGTTTTGATGGGTTTCAAGGTAAGTAAAAAAGTGTTATAAAAATGCACAGATGTCTTAATTAAGTAAAAATAAAGACTATAACTTGTTGTTAGGTCTGTACACTCTTCCAGGTGGTGGATCCAGCTCTCTATTAACCCTTTCCTGAAGAATCCTGTGCTTTCTAATTTATATCAAAACGGTAGTTTTGGCATCAAGGAACAAAAATTGTGTTCCTCTGAAATGCTGAGTTTGGGAACGAAATCAAGTCTGAAGTTGCAAGATCCGGGGCTGTTGGGTAGATGTGGCAAGGTTTCTTAATGAATTCACACAGGGTTTGACTCGTGAGAATGAGCAGCCATACTGTGATGAAAAGATACACCGAAACATAACTCTTCTGGCCTTTTTTTTTCTCCACCAAGGAGGTTTTAATTATCTTAAAACTTCTTCCTAGTAAGTGTGATTGTCCTGTGTCTTTCGAGAAAATCTATCAAAATTGCCCCTTGGGAATTCCCCAAACAGTATCCACAATGTTCTGAGCTGACCTTTTAACCTTGAGTTTAACTGGCAGAAGCAGATTCCCTTAGAGGTCACTGTTGATGGCTGTTTCTTCTTAAACATGTTAGCTATTATTTTAAGTATTTGGGGCTAATATAATAATAATAATAACAATAATAATAATAATAATCAGTACTAATTATATAGTAAATCTCAGAAAAGGCAGGCTAAAACAAAATGAAATGGTTACTGCATAAACATAAACCAGTTCACTTCCATCAATGGGTAATTACCTGTGTTTCCTGTCAAGGCAAACTGAATGGTATTTCCTCCAACTCCACAGAAGGCATCCACTACAATGCTGCACGTGAAGGACTCACTGACTCGGCTGGCAATGTGCTCGGCTATCTTCTCAGGAGTCACAGAAAACCAACCCTCTGGAGGAAAGAGCACCACTGTTCAGACACTTAATTTTAAGAAGTTGGCCAGGCACGATGAGTGAGATGTATGTAACACATGATTCACTCTGGGCTCCCTCAGGCCTCTTCAAGTTGGACTTTTGTTGTTACTATCTAGCAAAGTTATGATCATCTAGTAGATTTTTTTCACACTTTGCTGTTTAAGGAATGGAACGTTTATAAAGCTTAGAGTCACCAGACAAGGGAGGTATCACCCTATTATATACTTTTAAAAAAGTTTTGTTTTTCAAATATATATACCGCATAGTTTTAAATAATAGTTTTATAAAGCTTATTATGAAAAACAGCAGAGTAACACTCCAATTCCTGATTTCTGCAGAAGCAACTACCTTAAAACATGACTTGTTTGGGGGTAGCATATCTCCACCACTCTAAAAACAATATAATTCTGATTTTTCTGTTTTAGGCATTAACCACTATCTATTATATAACATGAAAAGTTAGCTCAACTATCAGCTAACTCTCCAAACCCCATTGAACTTCAAAGTTTCTTTTTGACCTCCGGGAGAAGTAATGAATATGTGTACATTTTTCTACAGTTGTAAAAAATTCTCACATTACCAAAGGGCTAGAAAAAGCAAGCAAAAAAATGCTTCAAAGTTGCAGAAGTAAACAATGAAAGGGGATACTGCAGTTTCTTTCCCAGAATTTACATTTTTGAGAAAGCTATTTCCCTAAGCAAAATGATGAGCAAATTTCCTGGTTTGCATTCCACCCCCTAAACTTTAAATCATTCCTCACTGCTAGAAGAGTAAAAATAAAAACTTCAAGAATGAAATTCAAAGCATTTTCCAGTTTTATCTCTCTTAACAAACTCCTATATACTCTCCTCAATACACAACATTTTGTTAAGTTGTATGAGGTCCTTGCAATTCCTGACATTCTACCATGTATGAAGACCTCCTGGTTTTGACAGCTAATCAATATTAATTTCTAGGTAGCTCATATCTGAAAAAGTACACTATCTCCACGACCAGTTAACAAGTGGTTTAAGTCACAGCAGGATATCTCAAGTAAAATTTCAAAGTTTCCATTATTAATTCAGTAAATCACTGCTTTTTTTTTTTTGGAATTCACATCTTTATGTACTATTTCTTCACTGGATGTTTCGTTTACTAGACCTATCAATTGTTTAGTTTTGCTACATGATGCTACAAATATACATTAAGCCTGAATTGGTATTTGAAAATACACATACATATAGACCTATGTTGAAGGGCAGTCTATAGAATAACTAAGTGTCTGTGCTCTTTAAAATGCCAACATTATGAAAGACCAAAAAGGCCAATGGAAGGAAACCAAAGAAACATGAACATTAAATGTAATACATGAACACCTACTGGGAAAAAGAAGTGATACATGGCTATGATTAGGACAACTGATGAACCTGGAACTTAGATTGTACTGTCACAAGGTCAAAATTCCCTAATTTTGGTAATTTTACTATTGCCACGTAAGAAAATATCCTTGCTATAAGGACAAGAAATACGTATAACTGTATTAACAGGTAAGACATGATAATGTAACCAATCAACATTCATATGGATCAGAAACACACAAGGAGAAACAGATTTTGTAGCATTTTTCCAACTTTTCTGTAACTTTGAGATGGTTCAAAAATAAAGTCAAAAATATTTATAAGCATTACCTGTGTCCAATTTAATCCCATCATCAAAACGGGAGAAGAGTCTATACCGCTGGGCCCAGTATTTTGCCAGCTTAGGAACAGCAGCTATTTCGGGAGGTAAACAATTCACCTTTCTGTTCTTGTTTTTCTTCTTCTTAATTTCAGCTGAAAACAAAACCAAAAAAATACAGAACACAAGTGAATTTATTTAAAAATGTGGCCACACAGAAGCATTCCAACTTTGGACTACATCCAGTTTATGCATGCAAACTTAGGTTCTGAGAAGCAGAAGAGTATTTATAGTAGAAACTGCACTGCCCTTAAAGTCTCCTTGCTCTTGCTCCTTAGCAGCTTTTCAAACTCAGACATAAGCAGGCTAAGTTCCAATTTCTAATTCCTTAAAAGAATGAATGAGGGAAGTGGCAGTCGTATCTGCTCTCACTTAGCCCTGACCATGCAGCAGTTACCAGTGGAGTTGCGAACCACAAGGCGTCAGTGTGAACGTGGCAGCGGCTCTGAGGGAGAAAGACCAGATCGTCTGCTCTGGTAAAGATTCCCCGTTAGGTGCCATCCCGTCTGCTCCAACTTACAGTCACCTCGACATACAAGAAAACGAAAAACGGCCTGGTCCTGCACCGCCGTGACACTTAGTCTTTTATCCGAGCAGTTCATTTTGCAGCCAGTGTCTATCCACCTCATCGAGGGCCTGCCTGTTTGCACTGCCACTCGACTTTACAAAGCATGAGGTCCTTCTGCAGCAACTGGTTTCCCTCGACCATATGTCCAAAGTTTGTGAGACAAAGTCTCAAAATCTTTGCCTTTAAGGACCATTCCAGCTGTGTTTCTTCCAAGTCAGATTTGTCTGTTCTTTTGGCAATCTATGGCATTTTCAATATCATTCTCCAGCACAATCCAAATGCGTCAATTCTTTGACCTTCCTCATTCAATGTCCAACTTGAGTGTTCGAAGAAACACCTTTGCTTTTCAATATTTTAAGAGGTCTTGTGCAGCACATTTTTCCAATTACATAATGCAAGTCTACCATGCCCAAAAGACTTGAAAGGAGGAAATTAAAACAGATACTGGTCACCACCGTTTTTCACAAGGCTAAAAGTGTCCACTAGGCAGGTTAAGTGAATAAACAAGGTGTGATATATTCATTCAATGGAATATTATGCAGCCAGAGAAATGAAACATGCTGATACATGTATAACAAAATGGAGAAAACATAACATTAACTGAGATAAGTGAGACAGAAAAGGAAAAATATCTTTCAACTCCATTTATATAAAAGATGTAGTACAGAAAGATGTGTAGACAGTCACTTGGTAGTTACCAAAGGCCGAGGAGTTATGGAAAAAAAGAGTTATTCCATGTGATGATTAAGGTCATTATTTATAGTGGTTTGGCAAACCATCGTGTGAATTAATGTCATTGTTAATGGTCAAAATAGGAAAATGTGTTCTGTGTATATTCCACCACAGACGAAAACATTCAACCAGTATAAAGGGTGTACTACTGTAAATACTATTGGTCAATGTAACATGGAAAAAACCCACGATCCCAAAACAAAAAATAAAAAGAATGAGCAAAACGAAAAGCAGGCACAGCAGAGGCAATCTGAGTGGCATACCGAGTGCCCCTCAAATGTCGTTTCTCACAGGCTTCGCCGCCTACAGCACCGTACCGAGCTCAGCCGCGAGGGAAGAACGCTCGGTGTTTTCAAACACTGCCACTCGTGTATACACGTCATGCTTTCTTACAACTCAAACAATAGACAGCAGTGAACTCTTGGTACCGATGATTTAAAAGGGGGAATTGGGGAAAAACTTACTAAAGGAACAACATATTTATCTAAATCAATTAGCAAGTCAAGGCCTATTCAGCCTTACCTTCATTTTCTACCAGAACAGAATCTGGCCTCTGCTGTGTGACACAATCTTGCTTTTCCGCCACGGTCCATACTGGGTTGTCTCCTTCGTTTTCTTGAGCTTCACCTCTGCCAGCTGAAGACAAGCTGGGGCATGTGTCAGGTTCTAGATTACTAGTCTCCAGGGAATCCCCGTTTTTTGTCACAGGTACCTGTTCCTCTGAATCACTGCTTGTGCAACAGTCTTGGATGTTGTCCTGAGAAAATGACTTCTGTGATGCGTCCGCCTCCATTTCATCCTTTGGCTCATTAACCCATTTTAGGAATTTTTCTACCTGATTTTAAGATGTCATGAGCATAAGTTAATTCCACAGTATACACAATTGTTCCGCTGGTTTTATTTTTCACTTGTTATTTTAAAATATACAGAGAACAGGCACCATGTCAGCAATTTCTACATACGTACTTCAATGATGCTGATTTCCCACAAGTTCTTTCATCTATAATTTGAATGCCAGGCTGTACCATAAATAGTATCTCTGATCTCTATAAGCTTATTCTGAGCCAAAAGCATTTTGTTATCCTGACATATCTTGAATTTATTGAAGATTTTTTAAAAGAAAGATTTCTTTCTCAAAACCATGGTCAATTTTGACTCAAAATGACCTGCTAGGACAGAGTAGAACTGCTTCTGTTAGTTTCAGAGACTGTAAATGTTTACTGGAGTAGAGAACCCCATCTTTTCTCCACTGACTTGCTGGTGGTTTAGAACTACCGACCTTGTGGTTAGTAGTTTAACCCACAATACCACCAGGGATTTCCAAAGATTTCTTTAGAAGAACAAAATTAACACAGATTTAAAATATTAGTACTTTCCTATAATGGATTAACACTAATTAAAGGTGTTAATTAAATTAAATGTGCCTAAGTAGCTTTGCATAAAGGTCCCCAACAATTTACCTCAGTATAATCTACTATTATAAATGTACCTACTTATTATTGAATCATAATTTTTTCAAATCACACGCAGCTCTCACCAACAGTTCAGGCTACAAGCTATTAACTGTTAAATGTTACTCTCATCAAAGACAAATGCTGACAAGATTTAGTGTCAATTTGTCTAAAAATAGACAATAGAGACAAAAAAAATAGAATATACAGCTTTTTTGGAAAGACTGGGGCTAACTTATTTTTTAAAAAAATAAATCATTTTATTGGGACTCTTATAACAACCCATATATCAATTGTATCAAGCATGTTTGTACATATACAGCCATAATCATTTCCAAAACATTTTCTTTCTACTTGAGTCCTTGGTATCAGCTTTTTTCCCTCCCTCCCCTCCCCTCCTATCTCCTTGATAAATTATTCTTATTTTCATATCTTACATGGTTTGTTGTCTCCCTTCACCCATGTGCCTGTTGTTTGCACCTTGCCCACCCCCGCCCTCGGGGGAAGGGGTTATAAATCAATCTTTGTGATTGGTTCTCCCTTTCTCCCCCTTTGTCTCCCACCTTCTCCCTACTCTCATGGTATTGCTACTCTCATTGCCGTTCCTGGGGGTTTTATCTGTCTTGGACTCCATGTGTCGAGAGCGCTTATCTGTACCAGTGTATGTGCTCCAGTCTATCGGGGTTGTAAGATAGAAGTAGAGTCATGATAGTGGGAGGGAGGAAGCATTAAAGAACTAGAGGAATGTTGTGTGCTTCCTCAGTGCTATACAGCACCCTGGCTGGCTCGTCCTTTCCTTGTGACCATTCTGTGAAGGGATGTCCAATTATCTACAGATGGGCTTTGGGTCTCCATTCCGACCCCACTGGTTCATATTAGTATGACTATTTTGGGTTTTCTGATGCCTGGTATCTGTCCTGTTCACACCTTGTTATCACACAGGATTACGTGCTTCTTCCATGTGGGCTCTGTTGTTTCCCTGCTAGATGGCCGCTTGTTTACCTTCACGCCTTTTAAGATCCCAGATGCTGTATCTTTTAATAGCTGGGTACCTTCAGCTTTCTGCACATTTGCTTATGTGCCCATTTTTACTTCGGCACCAGGGTCGGGAAGGTAAGTATCACAGAATGCCAGGTTACTAGAACAAAGTGTTCTTGCGTTGAGAGAAGGCTTGAGTAGAGGCCCAATGTACATCTTAATTCTTAACCTATAGAAATATATGTACATTGACCTATATCCCTATCACTATATATTAATATATTTACATATGTACATGCCTATGTTTAT
>NW_022103896.1:85301437-85317581 GCF_000313985.2 Echinops telfairi | reverse complement strand
GGGGGGTTTGTGAATGCAATTATTTACGGGAGCAGAGCGCCTGAGGAGTGGTCAGTGGGTATGTATCACTGAACTTGCTGTTAGCAATCCAGTGTTGAGCCCCAGTGCCATGAGTACTTACATCTAGGCTTATTCTAAGATGTTAACCCCAGTTTCTGGCTTTATTGTCTTTACTAGACTCAGTCGCAAGGATATTCCTCATAATAGCAAGTATGACTGAGCTTGCTGACAGTAAACAGATGAGATGGGCACACCCAAGACCCAGGATCTCCTCTGAAGGAACTGTGACAACAGAACCAGGCACATTGATGGTGAGATCCCGCCTCCTCGCTACAGGTGAAAATATGGGGATTATTATCCCCACCACACTGTAAAAAGTTCTTTATGATTGATCATTAGTGAGTACTTAATTTCACACAAAACCCGGGTCACTAAACTATTTATTGAGCTATCATTAGCAACTAACCACAATGAAATACAGATTATACTGTACAGGCATAAAGGGTTCTTGGAGATGCGATGGATACGAACCCCAGTCTGCTCACTGTACAATAGTTCAGTGTGAGCTCCTAAAGGAACTCAGTTACAGCAAAAGTTGAATCAGAATTAAGGCTACCAAGATGCTATTTAGTGTGAAACAGACCGTTATTGCACAAGCAACGCCATGTTACCTCTTCATGTTCTGTCACACCACTACTTTACAGCTTTCAGAGCACTCCGACTGCACAACGCTGCCAACTAAATGTTTACACAATACATGAGGGGCTTCTGCCAACTTAATGTTTTACACAATACATGAGGGGCTTAAACAGAATGAAAAGACCTTTTTTGGGAAGGCCCCTTGGCTATCTCCTCCAGGAAGCAAGTGGAAAATAATTTTATTTATTCTGATCTCCATCAGAAATAAGCTTCTAACTTAAATATAACAATTTTTAAGGTTCAAAGTCCAGCTCACAAAATGAGATTCTATTTTGTGCTTATAAAGCAAAATTTAATCCAGGGCGGATGAGCCCTACAGGACCAGTGGTGTGAGTGGCGAAACAGGGAGGGTAGAGGGAGAGTGGGTAGGAAAGAGGGAACAGATTACAAGGAACTATATGTGACCTCCTCCCTGGGGGACGGACAACAGAAAAGTGGGTGAAGGGAGACGTTAGACAGGGCAAGATATGACAAAATAACAATTTATAAACTATCAAGGGCTCATGAGGGAGGGGGCAGCGGGGAGGGAGGGGAAAAATGAGGACCTAATGCCGGGGGCTTAAGTGGAGAGGAAATGTTTTGAGAATGATGAGGGCAATGAATGTACAAATGCGCTTTACACAACTGACGTGTGTATGGATTGTTATAAGAGTTGTATGAGCCCCTAATAAAATGATTTAAAAAAAAGTAAAGCAAAATTTATACATACCTTACTCAAAGTTTTGCTCTTCTTGCAAAATTCTTTGGTAAAGATTTGTTTGTTTTTCATATTTATTTGTCTTCGCATGTCCAGGAACTTGGACTTATACTTCACATTCTTCTCCAGATATTTGACCTTTCGATGACTAAAATCTGAAATCTCACCATATCTAGGACAAAGAAGTCAGTTTCTTTATCAGAAAAGTTTTATAGGGACTGACCCAACCATTATCAAGAGGCTGTTTTTTTAAAAGGAGCTATCACTTTAATTCCATTTAAAATTATAAAAATCATTAAATAAAGTTAAAAAATGTAGTTTAAGGTCTAATTTATATGTTAATTCTACAGCAAATGTGAAAAATCAAAGTTGGGAATATCAACATATCTAACATAGAGCAGAATGTAGAAATTATATAAAACCCCCTGACTAATGACAGGGGTTAGCCCTACGTATTACAAACTGGAATTGCTCCATTGTATTATTAATAGAAGACAGGTTTTTCTTCTGTGGTGTGGATTTGAACCGGTAATCTTTAGGACAGTAGCAGATGAGTGCAAACTGTGCCACTCAGAAAGCCTATGATCTAACTGTGGAATTTTATAATCCTGAAGACTATTTACTGTCAAGCCTTACCTGATTGAGAACATTGAATATTTACCAACTACAAAGTACTTTATTACTAAACTTTAGATCTCCACGATCATATGAACAGACGATCATATTAACAACTGCTTTGAAGGAACAGAAGGAAAATAAAATAATTTTTTTAAATAAAATAATTTTCAAAACTTGTTCTAGTATTGTTAATTATCAGCATGTATTTCTGAGCTGATTTGGATTTAATTTACAAGTGAACTTTAAGATAGTGCCTTGTACCCTTTTCTTGTTCACTTCATAATGTGTAAGTATCTGAATTTCACAACTTACATTAGACCTGAAGTTTTAACTCCTAGAAGCATCAAAGATCCAAGTGTTGGTTTAAAGTGTTATTACAAGCATAAATTGTAGGTCTTTAGCATGCCTCAGTTGTTCAGCATACTCTTGTCATGTCCAACAATGTTCAGATGTTCTTATACAAAAGTGAGTCAAAATGAATTGCTAAAAATCATAGAAACCTTTATTAAACGAAGATGTCAAAATATGAAGCCACCGTTTCCCTCATATCTTCCATCTAGGTCTTTGGAAAGTAGTGTTTCTAGTTCTTTAACCCTTTGCTTTAGAAATCTGCAGTCTTTGATTTACCCCATATCTAAACAGCACTGTTGGCATCTAATAGGAATACAAATTCAGTTTAATACTCTAAGATTGGGGACCCAAAAGAAAAATTAACGGGACAAGATCAGGTGTGTGGGTGATGGGTTAAGGTTTCATAAAAAGATTCTCATTGGATAGCTTTGCTGCCCTCAAAAAGTGAGCGGTACATTGTCGTGTTAGAAAAAAATCCCACCTTCCTGGCCCTTTTCTCATCAGTGCCATTTTCAAGTCTTTAAAAACTTCCTTTCAGAAAAGGATCCTCCGTGATCATCTTTGTCTTCTGGAGGTTTATCAAGGCTATTCTTTTAGGACCCTAAACATCAGCCACCATAAACTTCTGCACTGACCCCTCTGCTTTGAATGTAATAGGCCCAGCAGATACCTTCCAGAGCACCCTGGCTTAACTGGATCACTAGTGCTCTCTGAATTGTATTAGTCAATGTAAGACTCATCCTGATTACAATTCATTTCATAAAATAGTGTTTATTGGCTTTCATCTTGCTTCAAAGACAGACGGAAAGATTAACTTATTGAGTTAGCTCATCTCTGTACAAGGCTTGTAACATCCATGAAGCTGAAAGCTTGCTGAGGCCAAGATGTTCACTTACAATTCAAAATGACAAACCACATGCGATCCCAATTTCAGAAGCAATTATATCAATGCTAATTGTGTTTTTGACTTAATAGCCTTTAGATGTTAGCCAGTTTCCTCATTTATTATAATTGATGGCCTTCCCTCTTTCACATCATCTTTGAGGTCTTCCCAATCTTCCTTGAAACATTAAGTCAATTGAAAAACCTGTTGTTTTGTGGGGGGTAGCATTCCTGTATTCTTGTTGCAGAGTTTCAATGATTTAGCAAGATTGCCACTTGAGTTTTGCTAAAAATTTGTTATAAGCTGCAATTTCAAAATTATTTATGTGGCTCAAAAAAAAAAAAAAAATCCCCCCAACCCCAAAGACACCACAACAAGACTATAAGAAGTGTATTAAAGAGAATTTGTACTCAGCTCCCCACTGATTGCAGGGGCATGCTTAAACACAGCTTGTCTCTGCATAGACTAAGTGGATGCGTGCATTTTGGACATTTCCTGGTGGATCTCAGGCCTTTCTTCTGAGGCACCTTTGGCTGGACTCAAGTGGCTAAAGTGTGCTGATTCCTTTATTACCTAAGGTGCCAAGACAAATGTATCACTGAATTTGTTTGCAACCACCACCTGAATGCAGAAACATGTTTAAGCATATTTTCTTTGTAATAAACCTACACATACAGGAACTGGAACTTTAGCAACAATACTTTTTAACTGGCCCTCATCTGATTCTCTTTTCATGCTTTCCTTATCTCTACACAAAAGCTTATATACAAATGTTCATTTAAAAAAAAAAAGGCACCGACATCAAATTGATTCTGAAGGTTTGGTGGGTTACACATTGAGCTGCTAACTGCAGAGTCAGCAGTTCAAAACCACCAGCGGCTCTGCAGGAGGTAGACAAGGTTTTTTACTCCCATTAAGACTCATAGGTTCAGCAACTCACACGGGCAGATCTAGTCTGTCCTATAGGGCGGCTATGAGACTAATGTTCACAATAGCTTTATTTGTGTAATAGTGAAAATGTAGAAACAAACAAAAAAACACACACACACATGAAAAACAAAATGTAGAAACAACCCCCATGTCCTTGATGAACAGTCAAACCCATTTTGCTACATCTATACAATGTGTACAACTACATAGCAATAAGAAGGAATGAACTATTAGTACATGCTATAACCTGGATGGACCTTAAGGGCATTGAACTTAGATATTCTGTCTATTTGTAATATCACTATTATCTGTAATAGCCCCAAATGGGAAATAGCCTAGATTCTCATACAACCTAAATGGTGAATTAAATACTGTGCTTCTTATCATTAAGATTAGGTAAATGTTCTCTTTACTGCTGAATATCCATGGTACATAATAGAATAGAAAAAAAAAAGCTAGCTGCAGATTATGTATACTATGATTTTACTATTCAAGTGCTTTAAAAAAACTGGAGTCATGTGCATAACATAGTATACATAATCATAAAACACACACACAAATACATGTGCCAAATTAGCGCTGTCTGCCTCTGGTGAAATAGTGTGAAGGAGAGATTTTCACACATAATTACCTTTGTTTGAGTTTTACTAATTTCATAATAAAAACAACCAAAGGTTATTACAGATTTGAACTTTCCATGACAGGTGCACCAAATTCCTGTGAGACACGATGTAAAATGAGAACTGCAGTTAGAAGTTAACAGACCTGGGCTACATTCTCTTCTCCAATTAAGGATATGATATTGACCAAGGGAAAAATTTCTGTGAATTACGTTGCTTATCTATAAAAGGGGAATAAAAACAATAGATTGCTATGAAGATCAACTGAGTTCATATATCACCAATGTAGGGTTAGATTTCTACAATTCTACTAATAGAAGTTCATGTTTCAATTATAAAATCCCCAATGTCATCTGAATACCAGATAAGACTTCATTAAGACAGTAGTAGCATTTTGGAATAATTACTTTTGTCCGGAGCCATGCTGGAATCCTAGAAGACAACCATTTTCATGTAAGTCTGAATGTGGGTTTTCATCGATGTCCAATTCATGGCTAAACAAACAAACAAGCAGAAGGTAAACAGCGATAAGCCGGCCTCCACAGCCCACTAGTACAGGCAAATATCAATAGGTAAATATAACCAACCTATGCAAACTTAACCCACCACAATTTTAACTACCGTCCATAAATCTAGAAACATAGCAAAAAGGACTATCTTCATCAGGATTTTCCAAATGCGAAAAATCATCTGACAGTATTTGAAACGTAACAGTAAGCGCTCCATCTTAAGGTATTTCCTGCAGTTATTCCCACTGCTACATTCTAGTATGAATCTTCCCATTTTCTTTTGGGAAATCACCAGTACAAGCCGCAGTCTTACATTTCTCTCCCAGTGTAATTTCCCTGGAAGGAAAACATGTGGAAACTTTTCAACGCAACCAAAATAAACAAACAGCAAAAAAAACTATTTTCAGAAGAACCAGGCTGTGCTACAAGGAATATTAAAAAATGCAGACGCTTTCGTATACCAGAGGGGCTTTTAGAACCCTAATGGAATAAGCCACAGTACTACACACAAGAAGTGGTGACATACATTACAAATGTATTTACAAAGTTAGTCCTTCTAATTAAGTTAAATTCACTGAACATTTGTCATTACCTTCTAGGAAGATTTCAGAAATAATAATTACACAAATGGTCTGTCTCCGCACGCCAAGATCTGGGAGGACGTATCAGGGAGCTAATAAGTCATGTCCAATAGGTTGAGGGAACACCAGAAGCAAGTGTTTTACATACGGTGTTCCTGAGTTCTGCTCTCAGCTCTTCTAGGGTCTTGAGCATGAAATCTTATGTGGAACACTTCATACCTGCCAGCTAAGTGTTTCTAACTATCTTCCAAATGACATAATGATTCATCCATTCCTTGAGTACTATAGCAGTAGTTCTCAACCTCCCTAATGCCATGACCCTTTAATACAGTTTCTCATGTTGTGGTGAACCCCCAACCATAAAATTATTTTCGTTGCTACTTCGTAACTGAAATTTTGCTATTGTTATGAATCGGGCAACTCCTGTGAAAGGGTCGTTGACCTCCAAAGGGGCCGCGACCCACAGGTTGAGAACCACTGACTTATAGTGATTATTAGCATTTGACCATATCCAACCTTAGAGTCTAAGACTCATGATATTGTGGTGACTTGTACGTTGCTCAATGCTGGACACTCTGTAATTGGTATTTCAAATGTCAGCACGGTCACCCAAGGTGAACTGGTTTCAGCAGAGCTTTCAGACTGAGAACAAACTACAAAGAAGGAATAGGCTGTCCATTTCCGGATGGGTTAGTCACCGAAAAACCAAAACACTAGGAAGAATATCAAAACATTGCCAGTTACTGAAAACCTCATGGCTAGAAGCAGCACGCTGTCAGAGATAGTGCCAGTAGATGAGCCTCTCAGTCAGAAAGCACTCTAAATATGACCGGGGAAGAGGTGCCTTCTCAAAGAAGAGTCAACTTTAATGATGCAAATGGAATACAGTCTGTGGGAGTGACCCCTTCGGGACCCTCACTTGCTGATAGGTCACAATCAAAAAGAGAAGATTTAGCTGCAAACATTGCCTAATAGTTGGAACCTGGAATGCACGAAGTATTAACCTAGGACAACTGGGTGTCAACAAAATGAAATGGAACACATAACTACCGATATTCTAGGTGTTAGATAATTGAAATGAACTGGTATTGGACATTTTGAATCAGAATATCATATGGTTTACTATGCTGAAAATAACACAATCAAGAGGAATGGCTTTGCATTTATAGCCAAAAAGGACATTTCAAGATCTTGATGTACAATGCTGTCTGTGATAGGATAACATCACAAGGAAATAGAGTCAATACAACAGTGGTGGTTACATAATCTGGTGTCAACTTGAGGTTGTTGGGAGTGAAGGGGTGGAGTTTGGCCTGTCAATCAGGTCACAGCTTGATGACCTCATTTGGAGGTACCACAGAGATAAAAAGGTCACTGGAGGACAGACCCTCACTGTCTGCTTCGAGATATTTCTGTTGGCAAGCCAGATGGAGCTACACTGATGGAGTCAGAGCCCTGGAGCTGGAGGAGCTCCACACTAGCACTGAGATGCTCCCACTGCCACTGGATTCATAAGGCTTTCCACCCATCGGCCTGTGACTTTCCTGCATTCGGCATCATTGTATGTGTTGTATGAGTCGGAAGAGGAATTTATAGACTGGTATCGCACATGTGAGCTAATATTGGACATATGGACTAAAACTGGACAAGGCTGGGAATTTTTCCAACATCTTCAGTCTGAATTTCATCACCCATGCAATCAAGATACGGTGATAATTATTGGTGATTGGAATGCAAAAGTGGGAAAGAAAGAGGAAAGAATTATAGTTGGAAACTTTGTTCTTGGTGCAAAAATGAACCTGGAGATCACATGACAGAATTTACCATTTTTCAATACCACATAGACATCTCTAGGTCAAAAACAAGTCCAAGAGAGCCAAAAATACTACCTTGAGTATATACCAATCGATAATCCAGAGCACCTCAAGACTGAACACTAATGACAGAAGACCAAATGAGCCGTGGGAGGACATCAATACATGTTATCTGAAGAAAGCAAAGGTTATTAAAGAGACAAGAAAAAAAGAAAAGATCAAAGTGGATATCAGAAGAGACTCTGAAACTTGATCTTAATCATAGAGCAGCTAAGGCAAATGGAAGAAATGAATTCAAAGAGCTAAACAAAATTTCAAAGGGCAGCTCGAAAAGACAAAATATTTTAATGGCATGTGCAAAGACCTAGAGTTAGCAAACCACAAAGACATTTAGCATATCTTAAGTTGAAAAAACTTAAGAAAATTTCAAGTCTTGAATTGAAATAGTTTATGGCAAAATATTGAATGATACAGGAGAATACATAGAGTTACTCTAACAAAAATAACTAGTCAACATTCCACCATTTGAAGAGGTAGCATATGAACAAGAACCAATGAAGGAAGAAGGCCAAGTTGCACTGAAAGCATTAGTCAATATTAAGGTATCAGGAATCAATATATTACCAACTGAAATGTTTCAACAAGCTGATAAAGCACTGGAAGCACTCATTCATCTGTGCCAGGAAATTTGGAAGATAGCTACTTGGCCAACTAATTGGAAGAGCTCCATATTTGCAGTCATTCCAAAGAAAAGTGACCCAACAGAATGATCAAATTATAGAACAATGTAATATCACATGCAAGTAATATTTTGCTGAAGATCATTCAACAACACTTGCAGCAGTACACTTATAGGGAGCTCTCAGAGGTTCAAGACAGATTCAAAAGAGGACGTGATTTAATTGTTGATGTCAGATGGATCTTGGCTGAAAGTAGAGAATAAAAGAAAGATGTGTTTCACTGACTATGCCAATATAGAGATCATATGACTATGCAAAGTCCATGTGTGGATTGTAACAAACTATGGATAGCCTTGGCAACTGGAATTTCAGAACATACAGTTGTGCTCATGGAGAAACTGTACATAGACCAAGAGGTAGTTTTGTGAGCAGAATAAGAGGACACTGCATGGTTTAAAGCCAGGAAGGGTGTGTATTGGGGTTGTATCCCCTCACCATACTTTTTCAATCTGTATGCTGAGCAAATCAACAGAGATGCTAGATTACATGAAGAATTATTACACTCTTGGATTGGAGGAAGGCACAGTAGCAACATGTGATAGCACATGACATAACCTTGCCTGCTGAAAGTAAGGACGACCTGATGTACTTGCAGATGAAGATCAAGGATTGCAGCCTTCACTGTGGCTTAGGACTCAATACAAAGGAGACCAAAATCCTCACATTTGGACCACTAGGCAACATCATGATAAATGGAGAAAAGTTTGAAGTTGTCAAGGATTTCATCTTGCTTAGACCCACAACAATGCTCGTGTATGTGAAAGATAAGGAAGATCAAAGAAGAAATGATGCATTTGAATTGCGGTGCTTGAGAAGAATACTGAAAGCAGCATGGACTGCCAAAACAGCAAACAGATCTTGGAAGAAGTGTGGCCTGAATGCTCTTTTAGGGGCAAAAACAGGGAGATGAGGTAGTTAGTTTATTGTGCCAACCTGGCCGATAAACACATGCTGGGTTAATTGAAGGGCGGAGGGATAAATGGCTCAGTGAGCCTCACCTTTCTAGTTCTTGGGTCTCTTGCTATTTGATCATCAGACCAGTGTGTGGCTGCCTTGCTTGTTCTTTGCCTCAATTTGCAAGCTACACTACCTGTGGGACACCTAGCCCGTGGACTGTCACTGTCCTTTGACGTTCCTTCAAGATCTGCTTCGCCACACCACTGGAATTTACATCTCTTGAGCTGGGGACTGTCGGACCCTGTCATCTGGCTGACTGTTGGTGACCTGCCTTGCTGTTTGCTGCCTGTGCCCGGATAACCTGAATTGCTCTACAGAGGACTACCCAGCGGTCCTCAAGACTTGAAGGTCCTCGACAAGATGGATTGTGACACAGTGCCTGCAAAAACAGGCTCAAACCTAAGAACAATTGTGTGGATGGCGCAGGATTGGGCTGTTGTGTTGTACATAAGGGTCGCTATGAGCTGGAGCCGGATGGCACCTGTAACAATCACTACCTTAGGTTATTCTCTACTGGCTTCATCACACACATCAAGAGTATAATAACGAGATTACTGCTGAGAAAAGCAGTTGGTCTTAGCCTTACAGCTCCCACTCTATTGTTGTACGTAACTTTTCGTGAGGTCCTTACCTTGCTTTCTTTAGTGTCCTACAAATACAAGGAGAGCATTACATTTGTTACATCTGAAGTCTATTTCATGGAAAAATTCTGTGATTAGGCTGAGGCTTTTGGGGTGGGCAGGGACAAAGTTCCTTGAGAGAGATTGTATCAACCTTTGTATCATTTATTTACGGAGTGTCAGATAAATCCTATGGTCTAGTAGCACGCCTTCCAATCATCTCCCTCAAAAGGGCAGCAGTCCCATTTTATAGATGAGAATGTTTAGGCCTTGCCAGTGTAAATTATCTCTTTTCCACATGGATTAGCAGTGCTGCACGCAGACCAGGCACTTTATCATCACATACTTGGGTACAAACACTTAGATGAACACATTTAGGAAAGGAACTGGTGTGTAACTTGCCTCCTCTTGAGCTTGGTTGGTTTACATTCAGGTGGATCTTCTTCACTCTCGTCTCCATCAGTACCACTGGTGTGTGGTTTCTCTTTGCTTGTGCTTGTTCCTGAAGACCCCTGCGAATCTAGAGAGGAAGAGATAGGCTGTGATGATGTCCCCTTATCTTAGGTTTAGGGTGTTCTGTGGCGTAGTGGTGAAGCATTGGGTAGCTAATCACATGGGCAACAGTTTGAAAGCATAAGCTGCTCCTAGGGAGGAAGAGGGGACTTCCTACTCTGGTAAACAGTTACGACCTTGGAAACTCAGAGGCCGCTCCACCCTGTCCTATAGGGTCGCTATGTGCTGGCATCTATTTGATGGCAGTGAGTTTGGGTATTATAAGTTTAACAACTCTTCTGTCATTATTAAAAGAGATCAAAATATTTCATTGCCTCTGCTGCAATAAACTATACAGTCATACCATGTATAGTGCCACATCACATCTATTCTGTGTGTCTATGTGCAAAGTCTGAGGATTAAAAACAAGGTATCACCATGTCTACTAAGTCTTACAAGGCTCCATGATCTAATTATTAAAATGCCAAATAAAATTACTTCATAGCTGTTGAAATGTTACCTAAATTAACCCACAATGTTATCTTTATGATAAAGCACTCATGAAATTGTAATCTAAATGTCTCCAAGGACAGCACGATCACAATTTTTTTTAAAAATTAGGAACATATATACTTAATTGACCCTATCGGCGTGTGCTGTATTTTTTGAGTGGAATGAAGTGAGGGGTGGGAGGATGGGACTAAAAGTAGCAATGTGTCTGCAAAGTACACAGTAGTAAGCTTTGATGATTTGGGTAAAATACCCAAACTCCAAACAATAGAAAACATTCATTTAGAACTGCAATATATACCTTGTATTTTGACCTTAAGAAGGTTCTAAACAAATCAAAACTTAAAGTCTTTAATTATATGGAGTAATAAAAAGCAATAAAATAACTCTCTCTTAAGGGAATTTTCACCTAGACGAAGATCTGCCATCTTAGATGAGCAGAGTAAATCAACTTAATAAGCAAAAGGTCCAAAGCTTTTGTTTACCTAGAAATAAGGCCGAGAAGACAGTCTGTAAATGCCACTTTCCAGCATCAAGGATGCCAAGCTGCCATCTATCATCACTGGGTTCACAATGCCCACGTTATAATCGGTTCCTTCTCTCTAGTATCCTGGTGCCACGAGTCCGCACCAAGCGAGAGGAGGCTCATCCCGCCAGTCTCACTGCTGCTATTACGCCCACTAACGGTACCATCCTACACAGCGAGGTTTTAATAAACTACTATTCAGGAACCAAGTAAGCGTCTTATCCTGCATACTTTATTGATGAGACTTAACTAAAATCCTCTTAGTCAGAATTCCATGAACGAATAAATTCTACATGACTCACAATGATGCCTGGCTCGCCGCAAACTTAGGTTTCCAACCACTCTAATTCTGCTTCTTATAAACTTCATGCCTTGGAGAACCCTGGGAAGTTCCAAAATCACTGTAAATTAGATTTCTCAAGGAATTTCTAAACACCAAAGTGTAAGAAAGCCATGATAACCCTGAGAATTCTATGCAAACATTCTTTTTGTTAACATAAGAATAAGCTTGATCTGAAATTAAGATGTATTATAACATTTCAGTACATTATAAACAGTTATTATTTAAATGTAGCATAAAGGATTATTAGTTACTTTGCTATCCATTTTTCATTTTACTATCCATTATCCAACTTAGCAAGTGTGACTGGTCTTACCCTGAGCTGGTGAGTTAGGGTGTCCATTATTAGACTCGTTGCCTTTCTGAGTTCCACCCTTACACGGCTCACTTTGGCTGGAAGCAGGGCATTCTCGTCTCCTATTATCGTCAATTAGCTGCTGCTGACCACCAACATTTACCGAACACTCCAGCTGGCTTTGTTTTACTTCTTCAGAATTTAGAGTTATATTACTCATTCCATCAAGTATTTCGTCTTGCTCATCATCACTTGAACTAGAGCTTTCATTACTAATTGTACGAGATAAAGATGGAAACATCACGTCCACCTCTGTGCAATTTTCATCTTCGTTCTCGTGACCTTTGGTTTTAGATTCAGGAGTAACTGTATCACAGTTTTGGGAAGCATCGAAAGTCCACCCCTGTGCAACCCAATACTGAAATTGCTCCAAATAATACCAATAGAGTTGACTATAATGTTGCTCCCATTCTGCTTTTGTATCTGGACATTTCCAAGGTTCAGAAGATAGTGTTTGAGATGAATGCTTTTCTTGCCAACTTTGCCATAACAGCCCTTCTCCATACTCGTTCCAGTACTTTTCCCATTTCTCTGCAATGTCCAGCTTTGGAGATGATGCATTTTCATTAGGAAGATGTTCAGTTTCAATGTCATTCTTGCCTTGAAGTTCACATGTTCTCATGTCCTCGCACTGTCCTAATGAGGATGGACTCTCTGGGGCCAAATTGTCATCTTCATCATACTCATTTCTGCACGATTCTCTCACAATTTCATCTAAGTCCTTCTTTTGATGTTTTTTCTTTTTCTTTTTTCTTTTAACTTTATTTCTAGCATTCATAGACACCTGTATCAGACAAATGACAGGTTGAACATAAAATGCACTTTTCAAACTAGAAGACGAAGTATAATACAAATCTACTTTGACATTAAAATAAACAAAATATTTTCAGACCCCACCCTAGGGTTTTAGTTACAAACAAGCTTATGAAGGGGCTTCAAAAAGTTCTTAGAAAAATGGAACGAAATGGTGATGAGGTTTTTCCATGAACTTTTTGAAGCTCCCACATATTTCACTGTCTACATTCCCAAGAGAAAACAGGGACACATGAAGCAGGACTTACAAACTGTGGTTAATTTATAAATTTATACATGTGAAGAGGTTGAATGATCTAATCCAGGAAGTATACTAAGAGTTTTTAAAAAATTTCTCTTCTGCTTATTGTGGTACTTTTAATCTTTATATCAGTATTGTTTTACCTTTACCTTTGCGTTTTGTTTTTGTTCTTGATTGTTTCTGTTGGGTTTAACAGTTTAGAAAACACAGAAGGAGTGGATGCACGGAGATGATACCCGATGCAAGAATTTGTTGTCGGGGATGTAGGGTGGTGGGTGGGAGATGGGGAGAGGGAGGGATTTCGGGAGCAACAGTGAAGGCAGGAAGTGGCGGGAGCACTAGAACTGAATGTGATTACAAAACTCATTTTAAAGGTGATTAGGCATGGGGGAACAGTGAAAATGTTCTGAAATCGATTGCGGTAACGATTGTACAATTCTTCTAGACATGACTGATTGATTGGGTTGTATGATGTGAATTATAATAAAACTGAAGAAAAATAACAAATATTTACCTCAAAATTCTTATGTGCAGACACTCCACCGAATTGAAGTGGTAGTCCCATACTTTTCATGAGTTCAGCCTCAGAATCAAGTTCACTTTCATCGAGGTCTACATTGTTGCTGTCAAGTGATGCTGCATTGCCATGAGAATGACCATCTTCTTCTTCTGTATCCTGATCACCTACAGAAAGCATTTATTAGCCAAGTTTTAAAGGAAATTTGAAGGCATGTCTTATCATTCTAATTTTAAATAAATGGAACCTGAGATATGGAGTTCTGACCCTCCAAAAAGAGGTGTGCAGATTATGATTAATACGAGAACTTGATGGTAACATGGACTAGCGACAATAGCCAACTTAAGAACCAAAAACAACGTCTAGTTTCTGCTCTGCCTTCCATCCACCCAGCTGCTCTTACTTAGATTGTTGAGTGCGTGCTGTGTCAGCACTGTGCCCTGCACAGAGGAGGAGGTGAGAAGGACCACCCAGCTGCTCTTACTTAGATTGTGGAGTACGTGCTCTGTGTCAGCACTGTGCAGTGTACAGAGGAGGAGGTGAGAAGGACCAGGGCAGACAAGGTCTTTGTTTCCACGGTAGGGTCGCCACGGGTAACTCAGCTACATGAGGACTGAGCTACATTAGCGGACTAAAAATGATGATGCATGTAGTTATTTGAGAAATTATTAATTAGAAAGGAATGTCATCAACCTCTCACAGACACTTCAGCCACAAACAGATTCAGATATTGGGATGCTGCTTAAGGGTTGATTTAACGAAGGGGTCTGCTTTAAAAAGTTCAAAATCCACTGAGTTGGAAGAGCATTTCAGATTCCTTCATCCTAGTTTTTAAAAGAAAATATACAAAGCTTTTATCCTAACAAAAATAAATTTTACTTTAACTGTATGGTTACCTGATAATAAATACTACAAATCGACAAATGCAAATTCAAATTCTCTTTTGCCTAAAATGTCTGATAAACACTATTTGAATTTTAACATACCTAAGTTACATTACATATTACAATTCACTGATCACAGGCAATGGGGAAAATGGGAGACTGACAAAGTCCTATGAGATTAAAGGGAAAATATGCTGTACATACTCATGTATAAGCCGAGTTTTCAGCACATGTGTAATACAGTTTTTGTGTAAAATTAGGTGCCTCGGCTGATATACTTGAGTATATACAGTATCTATTTAAATAATGAAGGGAACTTAACTTACTGTTTCATTCACTGGACTTGTGAAAAGCTCAGGAAAAAAAGAAGAGTGAAGAAAAGCAGGAGAAGAGTTGGAAATATGAATCTGCTTTAAATTTTTTCTTACTCTCATGGCATTCATAATTTCTTATGCGTGGTGTGTATGTGTGTATAATATCTCTAAGTCAGTGATTCTCAATCTGTGGGTCGTGACCCCTGGGGGGGGGGTGTTGAACGAACGGCCCTTTCACAGGGGCCACCAGATTCATAACAGTAGCAAAATTACAGTTATGAAGTAGCAATGAAAATCATTTTATGGTTGGGGGAGTCACCACAACACGAGGAACTGTATTAAAGGGTCGCGGCATCAGGAAGGTTGGGAACCACTGCTCTAAGTTGAAAATTTTTCAAGGGTAACTATGACGAGGTTTACTTCTGTCAACCCATTGGCAGTTTTCTCAGTGTCTAGAAACATACAGGATCTATGTGGAAAGGAAAAAAATGGAGTCCAGTTGGGGACGTCAGAGAGACCAAGGAAGTTTCCAGTTCATTAGGTTAGGCTTAATGTACAGGCCAAATTCTACTTGTTAAAATGGGAAAGTTAACCCTTTACTTCATGCAAAAGACTTGTTTATTTGAAATGTCATCAGAATCATTACCTATACCGTAACATTTTGAATAGGACACAATACATTCCCCTACTTTTCAACAGTTTAAATTCTAAGGTACTCTTATTTAATAGCAACCATTCAAAAAGGAATCTCTCTCTCACACACACACACACACAAACAAACAAACAAACAGGCTATTCAACCAACAGCTATAGATAAATACAAGAATGGTTTTGACTCGGAAACTAGAACCAAGATAATAAGGACTAGTTATAATTACAGAATTATACCTCATATACATGCTAAGAAATTCACACATCATTATAACAAGTTATAGACAAATGAATACAGTATTAAATTACCTGCATTGTTATTTCCTTTAACATAGAAGTTTTTTAATCCTAAATTGCACAGTCTTCGGTCCCTGCAAAACAAGTCAAGCGGTTCATATGGACATGAGTTTAGCTGTAACTTTATAGACAAACAAGCTCGAGGCAGTCTAATGCATTTGATGAAATGACTTCTCGCCTACCGC
>NW_022103896.1:85291771-85300461 GCF_000313985.2 Echinops telfairi | reverse complement strand
ATCCACTTTCAAATGCTTTCTGCAAGGTTATTCACCTTCCTGGTCTACATTCAGAGGGGATTCACTAGAGGCTTAAGACACGTGTATCCCCATTTCACTCTTTTGAAAAACTACAACTTTAAAATGGGTCAAAGGGAGATCAAATGATATGACAGTACGTTTTAAACTAACTCCATCTGCCATAATTGCGTTTATTATAATGCTCTCTGATCCTGCTACTATGGTCAGAGGGGATTCACCTGAGGCTTAATCCATGTGGTGACACTGCAAATGGATTTTGGGCTTCCACTGTCTCCCATAGCCTTTTGCAAACCAGGTAGGTATTCACAATTTAAACGTTATTACCATTCCCTCTGGATTTAGATTTTATTATCATGGGACACTAGAGGGGTAAAAATGGAAGCCAGAGAGGGGATCAATGGCAACACCTAGGTTATGCAGCACTAGGTCAAGCTCATTAGAGAGCCATTATGGTTAGACTATTAGGTGCACTGTGTAAGTATGTAAATATATTGACGATCATTATTGTCACGGTTCTCCATGTTGAAGAGGGCTATTTAAACACATGGAAATATAGAAGGCTAGAAAGGACCTTCATGTGCTGCGCAAAAATTGGAAGTGTTGTTATGAGGACATTGTTTTTAAATTTAGGTACAAAATAGATACAGAAATAATTGTAAATACACGTGCATAAGTGACGTATATAAAACACACACAAATGTATCATGAGGTACTTGTTGATGAAGCTCCAAGATTGCAGCCTTTGATATGGATTATAACTCATTATACATCATGATAAACGGAGAAACGACTGAAGTAGTCAAGAATTTCATTCTGGTGGGATCCACAATCAAAGCTCATGGAAGCAGCAGTGAAGAGATCGACCGTCTTCGCTGAGTGAGTAAATGTGCTGCAGAGCCCAGAACGAAGGGGCCACTTGGAGGTCCTACAGCACACCAGGTCCAAGCCGTGGTGCTTTCTTTCTATCACCCCATATACAGGTGGGCTTTGACAATGAACAAGACCAGAGAAGAATTCTTGTATTTGAACTAAGCTGTTGCTGAAGAATATGGAAAACTGCAACGGAGGTCAGAAGAACAACCAAATCTGTGCTAGAAGTACAGCCAGAATGCTCCCTACAAGAGAGGATGGTGAAATTTTGTCTCAAATTACTTCGGATGTTATCAGGAGAAACCAGTCCCTAAATAAGGGCATCGTGCTTGTACAGGGTCAGCGAACGAGTGAAGACCCTCAGTACGACGGACTGACGATGGGGCAAAATGTGCTCAGACATACAGTAGTGACTTGGGAAGATGTTCCCTTGAGTTTTGTTCAAGATTTGATACTGGGCTTTACAGGGGCAGTGGGATTATTTAACGTGGCTCTTCTGGGTAAGTCTCTAACTTCTACTGAATGACCTTTTCCAGCAAGGGTCTGGTAAATTTGGGGGAACGATACTGATAGAATTCACCTGTGAGGAACTGTGAACAGGATTCCCGGGAATGCCATCCTGCTGTATATAAAATGAGTCCTCTGAGAAGCTACCAGCAAGAGCCAGGAATGGAGCATGTTCTAGTCCACATTTTTTTGCTCGGAGTCGGAATCAACTCAACAACGTTCTAGGTTCTGTATAGAAGCACACACGATATTTAAATAACTATCATTACAGGGCTTATTCTCTCATAGTTTAGGTAATTAGAAGTGTGAGTTCAAGATGCTACCTTTAGGCAGACTCTTCTCTCTTCTGGCTCAGTTTACAAGACCTTTATCCCTTTTCAGTACCTGTGGGCTCAGCATTCTATGGAGATTCTCAGATGTCTTGGCATAAATACAGTGGTTCTCAACCTTCCTAATGCTGTGACCTTTTAATACAGGGTCATATTGTGGTGACCCCCCAACCATAAAATTATTTTTGTTGCTACTTCATAACTGTAATTTAGATACTGTTATGAATTGGGCAACCCCTGTGAAAGGGCTCTGACCCCCAAAGGGATCGTGACCCACAGGTTGAGAACTGCCGCTCTAGGAGGTTCTTAGAGCAGGGAGCCTGGGTTCCACTCTCAGCTCTTCTTTCTTTGTGGAAGTCTCTGCTCACTAGTTTAACCACTTTCATATATCAAAAGGCATTAACTCAATATAAAACCCAATACTGTAGATGGCATCCTGCCCCAGTAGCATCACAGAGGTTAGGATTTGCAATACCTAGGATAATTACAGATCCCAAAATATAGGACATTTACATAGTATGGAGAAAGTTAAGCTTCAGTAATGGCCTCAAAGATCTAAATGCATGCCATTAGAGACTTTGCAACCTGCTCATATTCAGAGTGGCTATGGCAAATGCAAGAAATGATGAAATCAAAGGCCTGACCAGGATACTTGAAAGGGCAACTCGAGGAGACAGAGTAAAACATTGTAAGGAAAAGTGCAAAGACCTAGAGTTAGAAAACAAAAAAGAACATGCCCACCATATCTTACCCTGGAGGAACTCCAGTACAAATTCAAGCCTCAAGTTGCAATACTGAAAGATACTATGGGCAAAACATTGAATGATGATGGACGTATCCACAGAACATGGATGGAACTCAGCATCACTGTACCCAAAAGAAATGGCCGACATGCAAACATTTTAAGAGGTAGCATATGAACAAGAGCCAATGTTGTTGAAGGAAGGAGTTCAGCCTCATTGAAAGCATTAGCCAAAGACAAGCATTAGACTGTGTGGATCACAACAAACTACAGATAGCCTTGAGAAAAATGGGAACTCTAGGATACTTCATTATGCTTATGCAGAACTTGTACATGGCTCAAGAGACAGCTGTGCAAAGGCAGGAGTACTGCATGGTTTAAAATCAGGGAAGGTGTGCATCAAAGTTGTATCTTCTCAGCATACCTACTCAATTTGTAATCAGAGAAGCTGGCTGTTATGAAGAAGAATGTAGCATCAGGATTGGAGGAAAGCATATTTACAGCCTACAATATGCACAACCTTGCTTGCTAAAAGTGAGGACATGAATGAAGCACTTGCTGATGAAGATCAAGGATTGCAGTCTTCAGTATGGATTACAACTCAATGTAAGCAAAACCAAAATCCTCACAACTGGACCAATCTGTAGCATCATGATAAATGTAGAAACGGTTGAAGTTGTCAAGGATTTTGCTTGCTTGCATCCACAATCAATGTTCATGGAAGCAAGAGTCAGTAGATCAAATGACACATTGCCTTGGGTAAATACACAGCATAAGTAAGACCTCTTCAGAGTATTGGAAAGCAAGGATGTTACCTTGAGGACTAAGCTGTACCTGACTCAAGCCAATGGCTCATACGCACGTGAAAGCTGGACAAGGAATAAGGAAGGCTGAAGAGGAATCAATGCATGTGAATTGTGCTGGTGAGGAGTACTGAAAGTACCACGGGCTGCTAAAAGGACAAACCAACCAGTTTTTGAAGAAGTATGGCCAGAGTGCTCCTTAGCCGCAAAGATGGCAAGACTTTATCTTATATACTTTGGACCAGTCTCTGGAGAACGACATCACGCTTGGTAAAGTAGAGGGGCAACAAAAAAGAGGAAGGCCTTGGAAGAGATGGACGGACACAGTGGCTGCAACAATGGGCTCAACAAGCTTAAGATGGTGCAGAATGTGCAGAACCAGGCCTTGCTTTGTTCTGTTGTGTATATTGTTGCTCTTGGTTGGAATGTGTTACACCCACCCTCAGAGATAACAAAAGATGGGGACTTAAGCCATACATTCCAGTAAAGTAGGATTCAGAGATACAGTCCACCCTAATCTTGGAACAGAGAACTCCCTACAAAGCCTTTTCCATTTTGGTCTAGCCTAGCTTATCTTACCAACCCTATCTCCTAATTTTCTTTCCTCATTGTTACATTTGTTTTGCTTTCCTTTGATTCCCCAGGAGTTTACAGTTTTCCTCTGGGGAATGCATGCTCCCACACAAACTTAGCAGTGACCAGTTGTCCCGAGCTGGCCCCAACTCATGACTCTATGTCTGGGAGCAGAACTGGGTGCTGTACTTTTTTACTCTTTCCTGGAAGTAGATCATGAGGCCTTTCTTTAAAGGTGCATCCTCATTTTATTTCCACTATTTACACATCCATTCAAAGTCAAAAAAATTAACTTCCACAAGATTTGACTTTCACAATAAGAATGTGAGATTATGGCAAATATGCCTACTTAGAAATGAACAAAGATTTAAGTAACTTAGGTCAGATGTAACTTTGAGAAAATCATTCCTAGAAACCATTTCTTTAGTCCCACACATTAGCTATCTTTCATGCAATACTTTTCCCTGATAGAAATATTTTCCAAAGATGATGGCACCTCAAAGCACATGTAAATATGAGCGTTCTTATATAACTACTAGTTTTAATTATGTCCACTTCAGAGTTAAGAATTCTTACGGTTTTTTTTAACAAAAGGTTAACCACAAGTATTAAAGCTGCACCTTGTGCCGTCACACCCACTAAAGCTACTTCATTTTACTTTCCCAGATTATTATATGTCCACAATTGATAAATATAAAACTACATGCCAGCGAATACATTTTTGCACTATAGCTTTCAAACAAAGTAGATTTAATCCTGAATGTACACAATAAAGTCAATATCCGGGGACTTTTCTTCTCCCTCACACATCCCCTCGTGTAAGGGTCAAACACCAAGGCCGTGATTTCAAGGGTCAACTCATCACAACCACGTCTGCAACATCTATCTTTCTGGGGAAAACGGTTAGTACGTGCCCTGAGAACCACGTGGGTACTTACTCTACAAACGCCCTGGAGCAGAGGCAACGGATCTTGCAATCCTCCGCCAGGTCTTCAATGAAGAGGAGCATTTCGGCCACGCGGCTCCACTTCTCGCAGCACATCTTGCTCGCTCCGCGGCAGCCTGGTCTCGAACGAGGCCTTCTGCTCTGTGATCAGGGGCTGACGAGCGGCCCGCCGGCCCGGCCAGCCCTGCAGACAAGGGTTAGGAAGTGGCAGGGCGGATCCCGCCGGGACGCAGGCGTGTCGCCGACGGAAGTGGCCGGGCGGCACAGGAAGGGGCGGGGCCTCGGTCTTCCCGCTTGGCTCCGCGGCCGGGCCACTGGAGAGCTCCCGTCGCCGCTCGCTCCCGCCCGGCCGAGGTACGTGCCGCCCGCGCCCTGCCCGCGCCGCGCGCCTCCCAGCTCGGCCTCCCCGGCCCGGCCCGTGTCGCCCCTCGGGAAGCTGGGGAGGCCGCGTGCCGGGACCGCGCGCGCGCCCGCGCCCCCGCGTCCCGGGTTCTCGGCGGCCGAGTGCGGGCTTCGTGCCCGAGCGGGAGGTCTGGCTTGGGAGACCAGGAGCCGGTTCTCCTCTCGTCTGGTCTTTCCCCGCCGCGCGAGGAACCCTCCCGTTTGGCTTGTTTAATGTAAATGGATGGAGCCCCGGGGACGTCGTGGTGACGCGTTGGTCTGCGATCTGAAGGGTCGGCAGTTCGAAACCACCAGCAGCTCCGCGGGATTAAGACTGGGCTTTCTGCTCTCGTAAACAGTTACAGTCTGGGAAACCCCACCAGAGGGTCGCTGTAAGTCAGCACTGACTCGATGGCAGTGAGCCGAGAATCTAAATTTAGGGGAGGCGAGGTGCTACCTTTCTTGAGGCCCCGAGACTTGCCCAGTGGACCTTTTCGAGCTACTTTGTGTATAACAGCTTAAGAAATGTAGGTAAGAATTACGAGCGTTTACTGCGGGACCCTAAGGAAATTGGCTGAAGAGTGTTTGCATTCTTTGAATTTTGGTTATGCCCATGCTAGCTGTGCACCTGGGCAACCGACCCAACTTGCCAGCGTCCCTTTGATCGTCTTTACAATGGAGGTGACTTATGTTAGCTACATCATAGGACTTCTGAAAGGCTAAGTGAAACCATGCATGTCCGGTGTTGCATGGGTGCTATTAAGAGTTTGAGTCGGCACACACCTTGCAGACTCTTAGCACAGTTTATCCCTGCGTTTCACAATCTGTAAAGTAGGTCAGTTCTCAGCTGCTAATGCAGAATAGAGAACATTAGGATATAGACAGGTGACGCAGCACTGCCGGATTTGGAAAAGGGCAGTCAGGCGTGTGATTCTGGTTGCAACTTGCCCAGACAGGTTTGTCAAAGAACTAGATCAGAATGCAAGTCCTTGGAGCCAGTAGGACTTGGTTTGTATTCTTAATGGCATTGATGTTTCTGTGGAACGATTTGAAAATGGGGTAAAATCTAGACATGTATGTAGGCCCCCAAACAAAACCAGCTACTCTCTGCCACCTGGTCGATTACAAGTCATAGCGACCAGATAGGACAGGGTAGAATTGTCCTTGTGCGTTTTTTGAGACTGTAGCTCTGTACGATGGTAGACAGCCTCGTTTTCCTCCTGCGTAGTCACTCGATTTGAACTACTGGCTTTTGGCTTAGCAGCCCAATGCATCACCACTACACCACCAGAGCTCCTTTTTGACATTTAGGGTGGTCACCAATATTTTGGCTACGTTTACCAATGCTGACAAAATATTAGTGGGAAATATGGGTGGAAAGCTGTAGAAGACTGATTTGAAATTAAACTACACTTCCACATCCTGTGGCTCCGATGTCCCACCAAACCGAATTCACTGCCATCGAGTCAGTGCTGACTCCTATTGGCCCTATAGGACAGGCTCTACTTCCCCTGCGACTTTCCAAGAGTATAAATCTTTACAGGAGCAGAAAGCAAGCTTTCTTGCTTTGCCCAGCCTGAGTTCATGGATAGGCTCGTTTTAAGAACTCAAGAAGGTCAGAGTGCTGCAGTTACAGGTTTTGTGTGCCTTGAATTGATTCCAATTCATAGTGATGCTTTATGACAGAAAAGAACTGTCCCACAAGGTTTCCTACATTGTAATCATTATAGGAGCGGATTAAGCCACTGGGTCTTTTCTCCTGCCTGAGCCACTTGATAGGGTCTAGCAACCAACGTTTTGGTCAGCAGCCAAGCACTTAACTATTGTGCTACCAAACCATGGAACTGATTCTGTTACACTCTGACCCTGAAGGAAAGAGTAAACCTACCCCTGTGGGTTTCTAATACCCGTCAATCTTTCTGGGACCAGACAGCCACATTTTTCTTCTTCAGAGAGGCCAGTGAGTTTGATCCACTGGTCTTGGATTTAGCAGCTCAAATCCTAAAATACACCCATAGAAATGTGCAATTTTTTTGTTTGTTTTACTTTTGTTTTTTAATGAGCGACTAAGTTAATAAAGTCGAAACCAACTCCAAAATCCCTGCTATCAAGTCAATTCTGCTTCCCAGCAACCCCTTAAGATAGAGTAGAACTGCCCTTTTGGGTGTCTAGGGCTGTGTATCTTTTTAACAATTTTATTGACATTCACATATCATACCATTCATTATTTCAATCATATTAAAAAGTTCTGTAATCATCACCAAAATTAACTTTAGAACATTTTCCTCTTTCTTGTACTCCTTGTTATTAGTTCCCCACCCACCCCCCACCTCTCCTGCCATCCCCCTAAGACAATATTGATCCACTCAGAAAATATTAATACATGCTGTCTCTATAGATTTAACTATGCTGGATTTCATGTGCTGAAAAATATACACGACGACGATGACAACCAAAGAAACCAACCAAGATAATAAAACAACGAAACAATAACAATAAAACTGAGAAAACTCTCACTTGAATGCAGAAAATAATAAGAACTACCACAAATTTAAAATGAGTCAAAAGGGAGAACAAATGATAAGGTGTTAAGTTTTCATCTAACTGAATCTGGAGTAATCCACTCTCCGGTGTACTCTGTAGCAAGGCTGTTGCATCCTTGGTCTACGGCCAGAGGGGTTTCACCAGAGGCTTAGTCCTTGTGGGAGCCTACAAATAGATTTTGGTCTTTCACTGTCATCTGTGGGATGAGACAGCAGTCTGGCAAATTATATCAGACCTAGAGTCATCCATATTGAGGTTGTCAGAAAGCGTCATCTTTCTCAGCAGAGTGACTGGTGGATTAGAACTGCTGACCTTGTGGTTTGCAGCCCAGCTCTTAAGCCACTAGTCATCAAGTAGAATGAAGAGTTTACTAGAGTTTGAAGAGCATTCCGACTTACTTTCCTCACGAATAACTGCGAAAGTTAATTCATATCAGAATTTAGAGTTTGAAGCTTGAAATATAAACAGTATTTTAAAAATATTGTTCACTGATTGCAATGGATTTTATATGGTAAAAGGATTGAGTTTGCCAGATGTCTAGATGAAATAGTAGATAAGCTTCTAATGTTTCCAAGTAGGATGCATATATACTAAAACTGAGTACCAGACCTCTGTTAAACTATTAAAAATATATATGCCCCTCCCCCAAAGGGAAATATTTGAAGAAAAGTGAGTACTTCTTTCAATTGACATTTTTAGAATATTCTCAAAGCAAATGATAACATAAAAAGTAAATGTATAGATCTGTTATCATCAAGGACGGCAATGGGTGTATTAATATGAGAGTACCTTAAGAAGTTCATAGGACATTTCCTTTATCTTTTTTTAAAATCGTTTTATTAGGGGCTCATACAACTCTTAGCACAATCCATATATACATCAATTGTGTAAAACACATTTGTACATTCATTGCCCTCATCATTCTCAAAAAATTTGCTCTCCACTTAAGCCCCTGGCATTAAGTCCTCATTTTT
>NW_022103896.1:85287841-85290405 GCF_000313985.2 Echinops telfairi | reverse complement strand
GGAAACAAAACACAACAAGAAAGAAAAGCTTGTAGTTAGTTCAAGGATTGTTTGTTGGCCTTTAGGAGTGTTTTCCAGTCCAGTCTGTTGGGGCACCACTCCCTGGCCCCAAAGTCCACCTTCAGCATTCCCTGGGGAACTCGCCGCTCCATTCCCTTGCTGTTCGTTTGCACCCCCTTAGTGTTTTGCCTCAGTGTGGCGGGATCAGATCGGGTGCATTTCCCACACTGTGTCTACGGTGTTGTCCCCTGTAGGGCTGTGAGTCAGTGAGGGGTGTCATTTCCATTATCTTTCAGTTCTATTTTTTCCTGAACTTTGAAGCCCAAGCCCACTTGTTTTTCCTTAAAGTCTCTTAAAAAACACAACAAAAAACTACTAACTGAAAAAATATTTGTATTAGGTTAATTAGCATAAATGTACCATGCCATCAATATCAATTAATGGTGTTCCCATTGTTATTCTTAACTTACAAATTAAAATTACATGAATTTTAATTCCAGATGCAAAGGAGATATTTTTTTTTTTTAGTTAAAAACATTTTTTAAATGATACTTTCTAAGGACCATAGAACTGTGTTTAATTGTAGCTTTTTTTTTCTTTCTTTCTGTATGTGTGGTAGTGGTAACAGAATTTTGGCAACTAAAATATTTAATCTCAGAAAACAGCTCTTAACAATTACTGTTTTTACTGGATTGAAATAAAGACAGTGGTAAGACATCAAGTACAGTTTATGATAAACTGGAAGAGAGAAAGACTGAGTCGAAGTAGAGAAAAGACAGAAACTGCTATTTATTATGTCTAAACCCTCCTGTTTAAAAAAAGAGAAATTAAAGAAAATAATGGAAACTAGACTAGAAATTGGAAGTAGATTGACATTTGGCTCTATGCTGAGTTAGTGTTGTGACTTTGGGCAGGTCAACCTGGTTCTTTGTGTTTAAATTTTGTTTTCTGCAGTCAGTGAGTTACATATCATACATTATTCTAGTATTTGTCTTTTCCCAGTTCACAATCTATTTTGTTATTAAGTATTCCCAGTGCCTAGAATAGGGTCTGTTGTCTTATATACTATAACCAATCTTTACTCCCTATAACATTTGCCATTATTTGATGTAGTATATTTACCAGTAAGTATCTCTGGTGATACTCTTAAGCATTGGATTGCTAACTGCAAGGTCAGTAGTCTGAACCCATCAGCAACCTCAAGGGAAAAAGATGAGGCTGTTTGTGTCCATAAAGCTTTATAGACCTAGAAACCCTAGGGAGGAGTTTTCTGCCTTATAGGGGCACTGTGAGTCAGAATGGACTCTTCAGCAATGGGAATAATTACTAGTTTCTTTGTTTATTGTCTTTCTTCCTCTTTCCAAATGTGAACTGCATGAGGTCATGGACTTTGCTTTATTTCCTGCTATATTGGGAAATTATTTGCATAGTTTGATACACAGTGCCTCAAAAACTTTTATTGAATGAATTATTAATTCTGTTTATCAGAAGGCCAAACTGAGCCGTACCAAGGTTAAGTAACTTCCTTAAATTTACATAGTCAGAGAGTAGTAAAGCCAAGAGTCCAGTGTAGGAAATCTTCTAGTTTCCACTTGTACTCTCTGTACCAAATGTAGGCTAAAAGGGTGGGCCGTGCCTTCGACCATAAAAGTTAAAAGTTAGAGAATGTGCAGTCTTACCGGGTTCAAAAGTTTTCCCAGGTGTGGTTTGTGACAACGTCAAAAGTACATTTTTTAACAGAACATGAGTTAACAATGTAATAACTGATGTTATCTTAAATTCTGCTAATAGTAACAACAAGTACACAGAACTATGTCATGTTAGTTATCATTTTAGGATCTCTACATAAATTAATTCAGTGATGCCCAGAATAGTCCTAGGGACATATACTATTATTCCAATTATATAGACTTCTAGCAGACTGAAGCAGAAGAAGGTTATTCCATATGGCATTCTCAATAGTAAATAGCTGAAGTGAAATAACTACTGAAGGGTGAAGAAATTAAGATGTGAAAAAGAGTTTTAAAAATTCAAACTAGAAAAGGGAATTTGGTGACTCATGATTCAAAATCAAATTCACTGAAATTGAGTTAATTATGGCTTATAATGATTTGATAGGTCAGAATAGAACGGCTTCTTTGGTTTTCCAAGGCTGTAAATCTGTGGGAGCAGAAAGCCTTAGCTCTCACCTAAGGAGTGCCTACTGGGTTCGAACTTCAGGCCTTGTGGTTAGCGGCCCACCATGTAACCTATTTGAGATGTAGTAAATTACTATGGGCCTCTAGCCATACTCCCTTACTTGATGTATTATAAATGCTTGGGTTAGTTAAACTTTATTGTGTCGACCTGGCCAATAAACATATTGGGGTTAATTGAAGGGCAGAGGGATAAATGGCTCGCTGAGCCTCGCCTTTCTAGTTCTCGGGTCTCTTGTTGTCTGATGGTCGGACCAGGGTGCTGCTGCCTTATCCCGGTCCCTGCTTCAGCTGGCAAGGCTCATTTCCTGCAAGACATCCCTGATGAGAAGCCACCTGGACCTACCCCGATGTAGCCCTGGTGCTGGA
>NW_022103896.1:85284834-85287303 GCF_000313985.2 Echinops telfairi | reverse complement strand
AACTCTCTCTGAAGTGGCGGAGGCCAAGACGAGAGGCGTCAGAGGCAAAGCGAACTTGGGACAGACAGCAAAAGAGCCAGGCCAAGAACAGAGGCCAAGGTAAAGAGACCATGGGACAAAGCCGAGGAGCAGCTGGCAGACTTCATGGCCCATGGAGGCAGAGAGAGGCCAAGGGACCGTGTGGCTGAGAGGCTGAGGACCACACAAAACTCACAGTCGAAACATCAAATTCAGCAGAAAAAATAGAGTGGCATAGGAGGAAAGGTTAGTGTCAGAGTAGTGTAAAGAAATAGGGAGGGTGGAGATACGTGAGTTTGTGTAGAGTTGAATTCTCCTTCTCTCTTGAGTAGCCAGAGGAGAACTCCATGCTATTTTAGCACCACTGAACCACTCAGGCCTGACACATGATCCCCCGAACTGATAAACAAAAATCAAACTCAGCCATCAAGTTGATTTCTACTCATCCCGACTCTATAGGACAGGGTAGAACTCCCCCTGTGGGTTCCCAAAGTGTAACTACAGGAGTAGAAAATGTATCTCTCCCACCGAACCCAGCCGCAGGTGATTTCCAACTGCTGGCCTTGTGGTTAGCAGCCCAATGGCTAACCCCTAGGGCTGCCCTCAAACTTCAGAGGTGGTTTAATGGAAGAGACTTTAAGTACAGAACTAGGGCCAGAGGTAAAAGTTACTGTAAGGGAGGGGACTTTCCTGTAAATCAATAGATGATTTTGAAGATGTAATGGGATACCTTTTGAGCTTTCGTTATGAATGGTTTAAATCAAGACTCAGTGATAATTTGTAGATAAAGTTCTTGCATAATGCACTGATTATATCTCATGACTTTGTAGCCACTCTCATTGGAGTTCTACCATTAACTGTGCCCTTTTCTTTTACTGTGTTCATTAAGCATATGTAATAAGAATGAGATTGAGAGAGATAATTTTATTACTAGTTTGTATGAGAAGAAAGCCTGAGTAAGCTTTTCAGATCCCAAGATTTTATAATCCTCTAAGAAATTGGAAATGAGACTTGATTACTGAGATTACTGTTAGCATTAGAAGTAAGCAGTAAGGATCAGATTGCCAACTTTCAGCCAAATAATAGAACTATACAGCAAACAACATTTGTGAAGAATGTGAGCCTCAGAACAGTCCGTAGGAGACCAAAAGGGCAACATTTGCTCAAAACTAAAGAGGAGAAGAATACAGGAAAGATGAGTAAACCAGACAAATGGAAGTGGACAACGGAGGGAGGAAAGAGAACACTGGCACATGGCGGTGTTGCATTCAATCAGTGTCAAGGAATACTTTTGTATGAATTATTGATTGAGAAAATTAATTTGTGATGTAAACTTGCAGCTAACACACAAAATATTTGAAATGCTGATTGTATTTTAGAACTAGGAAAGGCTCTTTTGACATATTTCAGATATTACTGTAAATTTTGTTTGTTAGCAGTAGTTAAGGTCTTTTTAATTGAGATATCATTCACAAATTGTAATAATCCACATTTTGGGTGTACATTTACTAACTAATTCCAGAGCATGTTTGCCATCCTAAGAAAGGGCATTTCTGTACCCATTGATTGTGGAACCTCGGTGGCAGTGTGAGTTACATGTTCGCCTACTAGCTGCAAGGTATCAGCAGTTTGAAATCACCAGCTGCTCTGGGAGAGAAAGATGAGACTTTCTATTCCTGTAAAGATTTAGAGCTTTGGAAACCCAAAGAAGCAGTTCTACTTAGTCCTATCAGGTCAGTATGAGTTGGAATTGACTGGCAGTGGGTAGGTTTAGTACCATTAGCATTTACTCTCCATTCCTTGCTCCACCAGCACCTGGCAACCATTAGTCTATGCTGTTTGGATTAATTTATTCTGGGTATTTATATAATGGAATCTTATAATATATGGTCTTTTCTGACTGACTTCTCAAAAAAGTAAACCAAACTCACTGCCAGAGTAAATTTCAACTAGAGCAACCCAATAGGACAGAATAGAACTGTGTATTTTTGAGACTGCAAATCTTTACAGGAGTAGAAAGCCTCATCTTTGTGCTGTAAAACAGTTCGTTTCAAATTGTTAACTTTGTGCTTTTCAGCCCATCATTATCTACTATACCACTAGAACTATTTCAGTCAACAACATTTTTTAAGGTTTATGTCATGGCGTGTGTCAGGACTTCATTTCTTTTTATCGGTGAATAATATTCCATTGTACATGTATACCACGTTTTATTTATCTGTTCATTAGGTGATAGGCACTGAGTTAGTTCCATTTATCGGCTATTGGAAATAATGCTGCTGTGAACATTCATGTGAGCATGTGTTTTCAGTTTTCTTGGACATGTACCTTGGAGTGGAATTGCAGTGTTGAAATGCTATGTTTAATTTTTTAAGGTTTTCTTTAAGGAACTGCCAAGCTGTTTTCCATGGCGGCCGCACCATTTTGTATTCCCATCAGGAACGCATGTGG
>NW_022103896.1:85275852-85284472 GCF_000313985.2 Echinops telfairi | reverse complement strand
TATGCCTGTCTCTTCCTCTCCTGTCTGATTCTTTTATTTATCCATTTGGTCTCATCCTCAAAACATTTAAGTTGATGTTTCATTAAGATTATGTAGTATGAATTAATGATTTTTAAAAAATCTCTAGGTATGGATTCAGAACCAGAGAAAATATAGTAGAAGAGGACATTTTTATGTAGGAAAATATGATCATGAGAGTTAACATATATATACTTTATAATTAAAAGACCACTTTATTGAGGGCTTTTATAAGTCATAACAATCCGTGCATCAATTGTATCAAGCATATTTGTACATCTGTTGCCATCATTTTTTTCTAGATATTTACTTCCTGTTGAGCCCTTAGAAGAGTTAACATAATTTCTATAGTGGCGCTCATAATCAGCAGACCTAGGTTCAATTCCCAGCTATTACACCTCATGTGTAAGTTCAACCCAGCTGTCACTGGAGGCTTACGTGTTGCTATTAAAGTTGAACGTGTTTCAGCAGGGCCAAGATAGGCTAGGAAGAAAGGCCTGGTGCTCTCCGTTGTAAATAGAATTTTTTTGAGGGGCTCTCAGCAGCAGCTAACAATAGCAAACATGTAGATGTATTCTCACTAGAGCAATGGGAACAGGAGTATAATTTTTCATTGTGATACATTAGTGTGGGGCTATGCACATACTTGTCAAACGTTTAGTCATGAATGTCTGGTAATTTATGGAAATTCTAGCTAGGTGTTATTTTTTCAATCATTTTTTCCTTTGTATATTATAGTGTTTAAAATACATACATTGACGCTTAAAGCAAGATATTTATCTAATTTCTGGTAAGTCAAATGACTTAGGGAATGAATTTCACAGCTGTATGTAAAGTCATCTGCTATTTAAGAGAATTTTTAATGACAAAGGATAATAAAATTTTATTGTGTGATGTCAGTTTCATGAAATCTTATTGTGTAATGTCAGTTTCAAAAGATTAGCTTTTATGTAAGTTTGTTTTTCTATAAAGGACATTGCCAAACAATTACTACTGTTTCCCAAAGGATTAAGTTGCTCTTGCTTAATCAGATATTAATGTTTTTCTTTTGTGAAGAATGGTTAACAAAATCCAGTTTAAGTCACACATATCCAGTGTGACCTACTGTAAGATGTCAGTTGACTTTTAAAGATCAATTTGAAATTTCACTCTCCATCGCTTTATTTGTGCTACTCAGTGTTAGCTTACACAGTATTTGAAAAGTCCAACTTCATGAGAGGACAGTTGAAACTTTGTGACCCTCACACTTAATTCTTCAATAAAGATAGCCATTATCAATCTACTCATTTTGGTTTTGAGAAAAAACGATTGCTAATTTATGCATACTAAAATATTTAGTGTTTCTGCTGTGCAGAAAATAATATTGAATTATTTTTCCCTTCTAGTGACAAAATTTAAGGAGCTGCTATGCTATGACAAGGAAGAAAGAAATGAAATTTGTCATTTTCACCTAAAGGAAAATGATAGCCAAAAATCAAACCTGTGATCCAGGACCATACTCTATGCCCTATATGATTTGTCTGATTCACATACTTGAAGAATGGTTTGGTGTGGAACAATTGGAGGACTATTTTAATTTTGTCAGCTATCTCTTGTGGGTTTTTACACCACTAATACTTTTAATACTTCCTTACTTTACCATCTTTCTTCTTTACCTCACAATTATTTTCTTACACATTTATAAGAGAAAGAAGGTATTAAAAGAAGCGTATTCTCATAACTTATGGGATGGTGCACGGAAAACTGTGGCAACTCTGTGGGATGGACATGCGGCAGTTTGGCATGGTAAGTCAGCAAGAAAACCTGGATCTCTGTATTGCTAGACTTGTGTGTGGTCCTGGAGCTGTCTCATTCTATTTTAACAGCTGAGAATATACTAGAAGTAGAATACAAGGGAAACATAATTTATCTATTCTTGCATATTATGCCTATGTATATCTCTTAAAATGACTTTTCCGGCCACATTAATTTCCATTAAAGAAAGAAGCATACAACAGTGTAGAGTGTTACCATAAGCTAATATGCAATAATTTATGTTTAAAGACCTATAAGACTAAGAAAAATACAAACAATATAGAAAATAGTTTTGAAAATGGTTTATTTATTTAGTATCTACTTCTCTAAACTATTCAAAATAAGTTTGACTTTCCCAGAGTAATGTATTTTTTTTTCATGAAATATTAAATATAATTTGTTCACCAAAATTTACCCATTTTCTGTTTGGTTCATTCCAGAGGTCATCACAACGAAATGAATCAGATGGCAGTATATTTCTGTCAGCACATTTGTGCCTTTATTTCTTGTGAAGTGTGTTTCTTTGTTTGACTGTCACTAAAATTGCCCTCTAGTGGCCTATTTTTGTGACTTGGTTATTTTGTCTACCATTTTTCACTTCATTTTTATTATGTGGTGATCAATAGGGTTTTTAATAGCTGATTTTCAGAAGTGGATTGCCAGGCCTTTCTTCCTAGTCTTATCTTTTTTCCAAACCATTTTATTAGGCACTAATTCAGACATCATACCATTCCATAGTTCAATCACATCAAGTGGTATTATTGTGCAATTGCTACCACAATTTCAAAACATTTTCCTCCGTCTTGAACTCCTTGATATCGACTCTCCTTTACCCTCCCTCCTATTTCCAACACTGTACCCGCCAGGAACCTTTCTTATGGGTTCACCAATCCTGGTTTTCATATATTGAAAAATGGAAAAAACGCATAACAAAGATTCAAGAAGGCTACCCACAATGGCAAAATACATCAGTACCCCAATATGAAAAATAAACAACAGCACAGAAGATATTGAAAACCAGATGAAGCCCAAAGTGTATCAGAGGGGAGATCAAGTGACAAGGTTTTAACCATTCAAGTCAGACTTACCATTTTGCTCTCCTATAGTCGTCTCTCCAGTACTTTCTGTTTGGTAACCAGTTTATTCCCATTTCTTAATTATATTGAGAAGAAAATCACCAGAGGCTTATTTCCTGTGTAGTTACCTCATTATTCTGCTAATTCCTTATTTGTTGCTCTTTTGTTTTAAAACTATACAAAAATGCAGAGGTTCAGTAGACATGAACATGTTGTGCAGGGGTGTAGTTTTTTCACAGACATGAAAGGAAGCGTGGGTTAAAAAAATAGATACTTAAAGGGTTTATATTGCTGAAATATAAAGTTGCCATTAGTAGACATTATTAGTAACATGCTTACTAGTTGAATTGTTATTTAGTGGTTGTGTTTGGGCTGTGATCAGATAGCTCATCAGTCCAGCAACTTGGTGGGAGAAAGACTGGGCTTTCTACTCCTGAGAAGAGTTCCAGTCTCAGAAATCCACCAGACAGTTCTACTCTTTCTATAGGTTCTCTGGGAGTTGACATTAACTCAATAGCAGTGAGTTTCAGGGTTTTGTTAATATAAATACCATATTATTTTAATACTACTGGCATGCACCCCATATTTACTTTATTAGCAAGCCATCCAGGCCCAATGTAAGCCAAAAGCACCTCTCATTTTGCATAGTCCTACCCAGACCTGGCATTATGCATTGCGCTGCTAACTATAAGGTCAGCAGTTTGAAACCAGCTGCAATTTCAGGGGAGAAAGACAAGGCTTTCTATTCCCATAGTTACATTCTTGGAAACCTGTTCTATACTGCCCGTATGCAGTGGTTCTCAACCTGTGGGTCGCGACCACTTTGGGGGTCGAACGTTCGTTTCACAGGGGCCGCCCAATTCATAACAGTAGCAAAATGACAGTAATGAAGTAGCAGCTATAAAGTAGCAGCAAAAATAATTTTATGGTTGGGGATTCACCACAACATGAGGAATTGTATTAAAGGATCATGGCATTTGGAAGGTTGAGAACCTCTGCCTTATAGGGTGATTGTGAGTTAAAATTGACTGAAGTAGTGATAAAGTAAACCCCAGTCTTATACTGTAAAGATTTACAGCTTTGAAAATCCTATGTAATGTTGGTATGAATCAGAAATGAATTGATAGCAATGGTTTGGTTTTCTTGACCTAATCATTTGCCATACTAAGCAAGTCACAGTGCCACACTTGGATTGAGATTATGTATTTTTAGCAAGAACCCCACAAAATGATGAGCCCTCAGTACATTGTATTATACTGTTGATGTTTTACTGTGATGGAAACTTTCTCCATTGTAAAGTTTTTCCAGTTCTGTAAAATGGATTCTTAAAAGAATCCAGTGAAATATTTAGTATAGTTTTTATTACTTTTTGCCCCCTGCTATTGAGTCAGTTCCAACTCATGGAAATGCTATAGGATTGAGTAGAACTGCTCTTTATAGTGTTTCCAAGACGGAATCATTATAGGAACAGGCAGTCTTATCTTTATCCCATGAAGCGGCTGGTGAGTTTGAACCTCTGACCATGTAATTAGCAGTCCGATGCTTTAGCAATCCAGTGCTTAACCGACAGCACCACTATGGTTCCTTTCTATTATAGTCAGAGCATGTATTTCTATGAATGATTTACAAACTATTTTCTGTTGTACTCTGTTTGGTTAAAGAGAAAATGTTGATCATAGCCTACAAAGTGATTTTATTTTTAACTAAATTGTTTTCACAACCCATGAATAAGATAACATCGAGCCTTTAAAAAACATGTATGTCGGTTAGTGTGTGTTGTTGGTTGCCTTGAGTAGTTTCCAAATTCCTAGAGACCCCGTATCTGTACTACGAAGTGTGGTATGGGGAAAGAGCATAGAATTTGGAATTTGACAAATGTGGCTTTGCATCCTCGCCATTTTCTTTGATCTTAGTACGTTATGTGGGCTCTTCTCACTTAGCCTTCCTTATCTCTGCAGGGATTTTGTGTGGACCAAATGAGATAATAGTTATGAAGAGTCCAGTACAGTGCTTGCATGGTGGGACCCTACATGGCTTGAAAATGTGGGACTAGCCTTGTAAATCTATGTTTAATTTCTGAGCAAGGAATGATATAATTACATCTGTGGTTTGAGAATGACACAAGTCAACAATTTTGAACATTGTGTTTATTGGCACTGTGGTAAATAATAGGAGCACTGGTGGAATAGTGGTTATGTATTGCAAAGTCAGAAGTCCGAAACTACCAGGCACTCCATTGGAGAAAGGTGAAGCTTTCCGATTTCATAGAGTCTCGGAAGCCCACAGGGCAGTTCTCCTCTAGCCTGTAGGCCGCCATGAGTCTGAGCTCGATGGCAGCGGATTTTTTTTTAATGGTAAATAATTGAGTAATTGAATTTTTCTTTTTCAGAAGTTTATTTGGCATTATATACGTAGTTTATTTTCTTTCCTTTTTATCCTGGAAGAGTATCTCAGAAATATTCTGGATAGAATTCTTCAAAGGGATAGTCTTTATTTCTTAGATATTTGTCTAATGGGTCAGTTGATCCTTTTGGTAACTTTACCCCAGTGATGGTTTTATAGTGCCTAAAGTAAAGTGAATTACTTAACTAGAATTAAATAATTAAAAGAAATGTTTAATTTCTTTTGGTTTAGTATGGAAAAATACTAAATCTTGAAATGACAGTGCATTTTTTTAAAACTTGGTCTCTATGAGATAATACCAAATAATTAATTCATTTAATATTAGAATTACAGTTACCATTGTTGTCTGATTAGTGAAGGTGTTCTAGAAGTTAATTATCAACTGTAAAATTTAAACTGAGACCTTTATTATTATTTAATGCTTATTTCCTAGTAAATCAAACAATGATAAACTAAATAACCACATTGATCATGTCCTATTTCTGTGTTTTAACTTTGCTCTCTTAAAGATGAATGGCAAAGGCTAGCTAAGGCATGCCTGATAGTGGAAAGGTAGAAAGGAAAGCAGAATAATTATCAGCCATAATCATCATTCTACTCACATTTCAGAATATGAATGCCAACTCCTGTGAGAAAACATGCAGTGTATTTTCCTCTGATGATAGGTGGATTTTACATAAATCTATTGCATTCCTCCCCATTACTTGTCTGCCAGTTTGCCATGCTCTGGTGGCGTGCATGTTGCTGTATGCTGGAAGCTTTGTCACTGTTATTTCAAATGCCATCAGGGTCACCCAAAGTGAACAGATTTCAGCAGAGCTTCCAGACTCAGAACAGACATCAACGATGGGATCCATCGCCACTGAAAACCTTATGAATAGCTTTGAAACACTGTCAGATACTGAAATCCTAATGAATGGAAGCAGAACGTAGCCGGAGAAAGTACCCAAGGATGGACTCTCTTAGTTGGAGGATACTCGAAATAAGGAGGACTGTGTTCTGAGCATGGAGTCGACCATGGTGCCTTGAGTCAGGTAAAGCCTGTGGGAATGGCATCTTCAAGGATTTCATTTACTGATTAGGCACTACTAACGGTAAGGAGAAACAGCTGCAAAGATCTTAATGATTGGAACTTAGAATGTGTGAAGTATGAATCTAAGAAAATTGGAAGTCATCAAAAAGGAAATGGAACACATAAAGATCTATATAGTAGGCATTAGTGAGCTGAAATGGGTTGGTATTGGCCATTTTTACTCAGAAAATCATGATTTACTATACTATACATGATTTACTATACAATCCAGAGGAATGGCTTTCTATTTGCTATCAAAAAGGACATTGCAAAATGAGTCTTGAAGTACAATGTTATCTATGATAAGATTAGCTCTATTCGCTTAAAGGAAACCTAATCAATACAACTATTATTCAAATTTCAGCACCAACCACCAAAGTTAGTGATGAAGAAATTGAAGCATTCTACCAAGGATTATATCCAGGAGTTGGTCAAACATGCAATCAAGATGCATTAATTTTAGGTGATTGAAATGCAAAGGGTGTGGAAAAGGAGGAACAGTACGTGGAAAATATGGACTTGGTTATGCAAATGAAGCTGGAGATCACGTGATAGAATTTTGCAAGACCAATGACTTGCTCGTAGCAAATACCTTTTATCAATAACACAGAAGGTAACTGTACGTATGGGCTTTTCTAGAAGGAATGCACAGAAATCAAATCGACTACATCTATGGGAAGAGACCCTGGAGAAGCAGGACATCAGCAGTTAAGACCAGACCGGGCTGACTGTAAGACCATCAATTGCTCATATGTAGTGTAGGTTAAAGCTGAAGAAAATCAAAACAAGTTCAGAAGAACTAAAATACAACCTTGAGTCTATCCCACCTAAATTTGGAGACCATCTCAATAAAAGATTTGATTCATTGAAAATTAATGGCAAAAGACCCGATGAGCTACGGGAGGATCTCAAGAACATCATTCAGGAAGAAACCAAAAGGTCATTAAGAAGACAGGAAAGGAAGAAAAGGTCAAGATGGATGTAAGAAGAGACTCTGAAACTTACACTTAATTGTAGAGTAGCTAAAGCAAATGAAAGAAATGCTGAAGTCAAAGAGCTGAATAGAAAATAAAAAGGGCAGCTCAGGAAGACAGGGTAAGACTTAAGAGTTTAAAAACCAAAAAGCAATAACATGCTTAGCATATTTTAAACTGGAAGAACTCGAGAAGAAAATCAAGCCTCAAGTTGCAATATTTAAAACTTATATGGACAAGATAATGAATAATATAGCAAGCATTGAAAGAAGATGGATTCACTGAACCAGAAAGAGCTAGTGGACATGCAACCATTCCAGGAGGTAGTATTTGAGCAAGATCCAATGTTACTGAAGGAAGAAGTCCAAGCTGCACTGAAGGCATTAGCCAAAGACCAAGGCATCAGGAATTAATGGAATACCAAGTGAAATATTTCAACAAGGTGAAGGCACTCACTTGTCTCTGCCAAGATATTTGGAAGTCAGCTACTTGGCTCACTGACTGGAAGAGATTCATATTTGTACCCATTCCACAGAAAGATGACTGAACAGAATGCTCAAATTATAGAACGATATTAATATCACATGAAAGTAAAAGTTGGCTGAAGATCATCTAAAAATGGTTACAGCAATGCATTGACAAGGAGCTGCCAGGTTCATGCTAGAATCAGAAGAGGATGTGGAACAAGGGGTATCATTGCTGATGTCAGATGGATCTTGGTTGAAAGCTGAGAGTAACTAAACGCTGTTTACTTGTGTTATTGAGTATGTGAAGGCATTCAACTGTGTGGATCATAAAAACTATGAATAACCTTGAGAAGAGTGAGAATTCCAGAACACTTCATTGTGCTTTTACACAACTTGTACATGTATCTAGAGGCAGTTGTACAAAGAGAACAAGGAAATGCTGCATGGTTTAAAATCAGGAAAGATGTACATGGGGTTGTATCCTCTCACCATACTTATGCTATGCTGAGCAAATAATCAGAGAAGCTGACTTACATGAAGAAGAATGCGGCATCAGAATTGGAGGGAGGCTTTTTTTTTTTTAATCATTTTATTGAGAGCTGTTACAATGCTTATTACAATCCATGCATCAGTTGTATCAAGCATATTTGTACAAATGTTGCTATCATTCTTTTCTAGACAGTTACTTTCTTTTTTTCCCCAATCGTTTTATTAGGGACTCATACAACTCTTATCACAATCCATACATACATCAATTGTGTAAAGCACTTTTGTACATTCATTGCCCTCATCATTCTCAAAACATTTCCTCTCCAC
>NW_022103896.1:85241220-85274922 GCF_000313985.2 Echinops telfairi | reverse complement strand
GGCACCATCAGCTTTCTTCACATTTGCTTATTCACCCACTTTGTCTAGACAGTTACTTTCTATTGAGCCCTTGGTATCAGCTCCTCTTCCCCCACCCCCTTCACCCCTCCCCACCCTCGTGACCCCTTGATAGATAATAAATTATTTTCATGTCTCACACCAACGACTGTCTCCCTTCCCCCATGGTTTCCATTCTTTCCCCTGGAGGGGTGTGTGTGGTGTGTCGATCAGTTTCCTCTTCTTCCCTTCTTCCCCTCCTTCACCCTTCCCATCTCGTATCTCTTTTCCATTCCTGCTCCTGGGTTGCATGTGTCCCGAGCTCTTATCTATGGCTGTGTTCATGCTTACATCTAATCCGAAGTGAGAGGCATCCTTGGGGTCATGGTGGTGGGGGTGAGGAGGCCTCAGGGAACCAGAGGAATATTGTGTGTTTCATTGGTGCATGGTTGACTCATCCCTTCCCTGTGACTTCTCTGTGTGGGATGTTCCCTTGTCTACAGATGGGCTTTGGGTCTCTGCTCCCACCTCCCTCATTCTTAACCATATGATTTTGTTTATTGTTAAGGGTCTTCTGATGCCTGTTACCTGGTCCCAATGACACCTCATGATCACACAGGCTGGTGTGCTTCGTCCATGTGGGCTTGTTGCTTCTCTGCTGGATGGTCGCTTGTTTCACTTCAAGCCTTTAAGACCCCAGACACTATATCTTTTAATAGCTGGACACCATCCGCCTTGTTCACCACATTTGTTTATGCACCCATTTTGTCTTCAGTGATTGTGTTGGGAGGGTGAGCATCTCAGATTGCCAGTTTGTTAGAATGTGTTCTTGTCTTGAAGGAGGGTATGAGCAGAGGCTCAAAGTCTATCTGCTACCTCAGTGTATTGCCATATAATTATATGTACATAAGCCAATACTTCTATTTTTGTGAATTAATGTAATTACATATGGACACGCCTATGCTCATGCCTCTATCCTAGTTTTGCTTCCTAGACCATTCCTCTGTTTCCTTTTACCTTCCTTCTGCCCCACCGGCATGCTCGCTCTACTTCTGCCTCATATACTTCCTTTCAGCTAGATTGCTGTTGCGCCAGCGCTCCCAGGATCTCTATATCCTCCTCGTTATTGTTTTTTATTCCCTAGTTGTTCTCCTGTCTGACTTTGTTTGCCCATTGCACCTTTCCCCCGTCCCTTTCTTCCCCCAAGTTCCCCCAGGAATGTTGATCCCATTGTTTTCTCCTCATGCTTGCTTCCCATGCCTGTCTTGTGTAAGTAGGCATACCAACAATGGCATAGTCCAAACAAATAGAAAACAGTTGACAAAAAAAAAAAGTAAGGAGGAAAAAAACCCCAAACAGAAACAAAAAAACACAACATCCACAGCAAAACAAACAAACAAACACCACCACTAACACCAAAAAAAAAAAACCATGCATGCTTCCAGATCTGTCCACTGACCTTTATGACTCTCTCTTTAGGGGCTTTGTGACTTGGCTTTGCTCCCGTTACTCATCTGTTGTGTTCCCTTCTTGGTTTGTCCCATTGCAGGGGGTTTAGACCACACTGAGGAAGGCTTATTAATTAGCCTACAATATGCAGATGACACAGTCTTGTTTGCTAAAAGTGAGGGGACCTCAACACTTGCTGATGAAGATTAAGGATTGCAGTCTTCAGTATGGATTACATACAACTCAGTGTCAAGAAGACCAAAATCCTCACAACTAGACTATTAGGTAACATGATAAATGGAGACAAGATTGAAGTTGTCAAGGATTTCATCTTGCTTGTATCCACAATCAGTGCTCCTGGAAGCAGAAGGCAAAAGGCCAAAAGACAAGTTGCATTAGGTAAATTTGCTGCACAAAACCTCTTTGGAGTTTTGAAAAGCAAGTATATTACTTTGGGGGTCTAAGGTGCTCCTGACCCTTGCCTTCATGGTATTTTCAGTTGCCTCATATGCGTGTGAAATTTGGACATTGAATAAGGAAGATTTAAGAAGAATCAATGCATTTGAATTGTGGTGCTGATGAGGAATATTGAAAAGTACCATGGACTGCTGAAAGGATAAACAGATCTGTCTTGGAGGAAGTAGGGCAAGAATGCTCTTAGTGGCAATGACGGTGAGACTTAGGTACTTTGGACATACTGTCAGGAGAGACCAGTCCCTGGAAAAGGATATCATGCTTTTGGCAGGCCCTGGATGAGGTGGACTGACACGGTGACTGCAACAATAGGCTCAGGCATATGAATGAATGATTGTGAAGATGTTGCAGACCTCAGCAGTGTTTTCATTGTGTTGTGCAGAGGGATCATTGTGCGTCGGAACCCACTAGATGGTACCTGATGGCAACAATTTTATATTCCCCAGTGTTCACCAACCACATAGGATTGGTCAAAATGTGAAAAGCAGTAAACATGTTCATCTCTAGCTGGCAGAGAAGAAAAGAAACTAGGAAATTAAACTTAAAATGGAGTTACTTTAATTGAAGCATCCAGCGACCTCCTCCCTCCTTCCGTCCCCTTCTTCATGACCTTTTTCATCATTATTTCCTTTTGTTGCTGCCATTTTTCCTTCTGGGTACAGTAACTTGGAGTAGACAGGAGACGGACGAGGTGGCATGATTCTCATCGTACTGTACTATAAGTGCTTATGGACATCTAATTGAAACTACAAATTTTTTTCCTCACTTGGACCAGTTAGATTCAAAAAATCTTTTAAAAAAATTACTAGAAGGGGAATCAAAAAAGAATAATTTAAATATAAAATATTAAGTCTTCTGTCTAAATAAAATAAAAGTTCACATTATGACAGCATCTATTTGTATTTAGCAATTTAAAATGGTATTTCATTTTGTATTAGGTCACTAATACAAAATTAGGTCCTACTTTCAATCAGTACGTTGTTTTTAGACTCACAGTTTTGCTGTTGCTTTTATTATAGGCAAGTTTGGACATAGTTGATGCCTCCTGGCCTGATTCTTTTCAGTTAGCCTGCTGCTCGTTGTTCTGTTTCTTCAAATACATCTTGTATTACGTCTTCCTACGGTGCTGCCTTGTACCAAGCTTATACAAAAATGTCTGCATTATTTTTAAGATGAGACTGGATTCCAGAAAGTGAGTTTGATGTTTCAGAGATGTATGACTACTTGGATAACTATTTAATATTGTTTGTTAGGTTAGAATTTGGAGGTATTATTTTACTTTCTAGAATCTTACATGATTTTTCTATTGATGCTACCAATACCCTTCCACCCCCAACCCCTAAATCATTTGATTATAGTGTAAACCAAGCAAAACTCATCACTGACAAGTCAATTTTGACCCATAGTGACCCTATATCTTAATGTAGAACTACTTCATAGCGTTTCCATAGCTGGAATCTTTGTGGAAGCAGACTGCCACATTTTTCTTCTGCGGAGCAACTAGTGAGTTTGAACTACTGGCCTTTCATTGGCAGCCTAGCACTTAACCTCTGGTGCCAAGGCTCCTCGTGTCTCTTACCCTCTCTAATTCCTTAATGTGTACTTCCTACAAGCAAGGATGCTCTCTTATCTCAACAAAACTATTAAAATCAGGAAATTATCATTAAATATATTAGTAACTTCTAATCTTTAAATCTCACGCAAATTTATAGCTTTTCCATTTGACTCTCATTATTCTCATCTCTGCTGAAACTCTAGTCTTGTTTATCCATGTTGTCTAGCTTTTCCACTACATCCTTTATCAAATCCTTTATCATAGTTATTTAGTATATATCCTTTTATAAAAAATCAATTTATTGGGGCTCGTACAATTCATCACAATACATAGATCAATTGTGTAAAGCACATCTATACATTTGTTGCCCTCATCATTCCCAAAATTCGCTTTCCTCTTGGGTTCCCGGAATCAGCTCATTTTCCTTTTTTCCCCCTCCCCTTCCTTTCCTCCTCCCCTCTCCCCCATGCACCCTTGATAATTTATAAATTATTATTGTATCAGTATATATCCTTTATCAGACTATATGAGAGGGCCTTCAGAAACTTTAGTGGTGGAAATCCCATTTATCTCTTCATTCAATTTTCCATGAACTTGAAAGCCGCTTCGTGTGTCGGATAGTTTCAACTCTGGAGTCTGTTTCGATCGATTGTATTGTCATCTCAACAATACATTGTTTTATCCTATCTTGTGTCTCAACTTTACATTGAATTTTGGCTACTGTTTGCAAAAGATCAGTGGAAATTGAGATAATGTTTCTGCCTGAAAGTTGGTGTTCCTATCAGGCCACTAGTGAATGGAATCAGTGTTTGGATTTTGTTATTGCTGTAGTTAGTCTTAAGTTCAGCACAGATGTCAAATTTCTGCGGATTCTTTGGACATAGTACACAGGGTGGAGAGGAATCCTATTTGCTTGCCCTTCCATCCATAGAAGATTGCTTTCGCTTGTAACTCTATGTGAGGTTTGTGGTGGGAACATAGGAGGGGCAATTTTGGGGTTTTCTGGTTCAGCCAGAGCCTGCCCTGAATGCCTAGGACTCGGGGGTGTATGTTTCTCAGTGTTCTTTTCATTCTGCCCTGTGACAATCAAACATTTCCTTGTTTAGAAGGAAGTTCGGGTAGCAATGAATGCCCTGTCCCTTCCCCCAGTGGTAGCAGATCTCTACTTTATATCATTTCAGGATCTTCAAACTACTGGCCTCTCCTTACCTCCCAGGAGCAGACACTTCGGTTTTTACCCCTTTTTTTTTAAGCAATAATGAACTTTCTGCCAGACACGGGGAGTGGCTGCTCCTAGCCCAAGATATGTTTTACAGATACCCCTTTCTTGGAGGGAGTGGAAGGGCTTCCTTCTTCACCTCTCCCAGTATTTTAGAATCTTTGCTTTTTCTGAGTGAAAACTCCCAAGAAGCAGATTGTGTTTTGTGTCTGTACATGACTAAGAGGGGTTCTTGGGTTTCTGACCTAGCCCCTAGTCTTTATGCCAGGCACTCACTGAGGGGCTGTGGGAAGGAGTGGTGAGTGAGTGTGCCCTCTCTTTGTTTAAGACTAAGGCTCCTAGGAATTCTCCATTCACACTAGCCCACCCGTGACCTTCACTGGTTCTGTGTACTCATCTTTTTATGACTGCTGTCTCTTCCTTCCATACTTCTTTTTTCTCTCCTTGAAGGAACTTCTCATACATGGACTCTCAGTTTACTTGATTACCTTGTGATCTGAAATCTGACATGCCTGAGAAAAGTTGTTTTTGTAGACTGTCCAGCCATTTCGTCTTGTTAGGGTGGGAAGAACAATCTTTTTTGGCTAACGGGTTTATTCTAGTTTCTCTTTTTCTGTATTTGTAACCCCCTTTTCCAACAATGAGAAACCTGGTTCATATTATCCTTGATGTTTAGGCTGGTTTGTTCAACACCCCCCCTCCACCAACCCCCCCCTGCATGTCACCATATCTCATCACGGACACTTTCCCATATGGTCAAAAGCCTCGCACCCCACTCAGGCTCTGAAACCTTGTGCTGGTGAGCTCCCTTTCCCAGGAGCCTTCCTTTCCCCACTGGGACTTTTGCTCTCCATCCCAGACACCCCCACCCCCACCCCACATGGATGCCTCCGTACCCTGCTCAGACTGTAATTCCCTCCATGGGGCCACTATTCTGAGGACACTGTCTCACCCCATTCAGGCTGTAACATCCATGCCAAGCCACCTGTGTGCTTGGATGCTCTTCTTGCTTCGCTCAAACTCAGAGCTTCCATACCTACTTCTCCCTCACTGACCCCTTTTTGCCCACTCAGGCGAGCAGCCGCTTCTCCCTAATGGATGCTTGACTCTGTTTGGCCTTTGAGTCCTCCTTCCAAGTCAACCCTCCACAAACAACCTACTTTATTCTAGCCCATTTTATAGCTCCAGGACTGACTTGTTTAAGAGGGGATGGGATAAAGGAAGAGAAGGGGAGAGAAGAGAAATGGGAAGGCTTATGTATGTTTGTAAGAAAAAACAACTAATAAATATATTTTAAGTATTTGTATTTTCTCTTTCCAACAGGCTATGAAGTTCATGGGATGGAAAAAATACCAGAAGAAGGACCAGCACTTATAATTTTTTATCATGGAGCTATTCCCATAGATTTTTACTATTTCATGGCTAAAATTTTTATTCAAAAAGGCAGAACTTGCCGAGTAGTAGCTGATCACTTTGTCTTTAAAATTCCAGGTAAACTTTCACTGTAGATAATGGTATAAAATATGTAATTAACATGATCATGGTAGTCGACATTTGTGAGCCCTCTGGTAGTCTTTGGATTTTTTTTTTTTTTTGATTTTTTTTTTTAACCTTTTTAGTTTGGTGCACTTGGAACCTCAATTTGGGAATACAGAATTATCTGGTTTAAATTATAAATCTAAATAGAAAAGCATTCTGAACAAAATGTTAACTTATTTATTAACAGTCTGGTTTTCAAGTTAAATTTTTTAACTTTAACTTTTAAAAAATAAACGATAAAAAATAAACTATAATGTTAATACAGCTTTTTTTTTTTATGTAGAGGAGGTAATTCTTTATATGGTGAATTTTTTCATAAGCTGTTGATTTTTGGATTTAATTTACTATGATTAGATTTTGATAACTAGTGTTTGATCCCAAACTCATTGCTATTGATTCTTACTCATAGCAACCCTCTGACACCTAGTAGAACAGCCTCGTAGTGTTTCCAAACCTCTAACCTGTACAGCGAGGGAGCGCCGCGTCTTTCCCAGAGCAGCCAGCTGATGGGTTTGAACCGCTAACTTTTGGTTAGTAGTCGAGCGCTTTAACCACTGTGCCACCAGCGATCTTCCGTGGGGTAATAGCAAATCAAAATGAATTTAAAAAAATTAGCCAGGATACAGCTTGTCTTCATATAGTAATCTTACCTCAGAAAAGCCATAAAACCAATCTTAAGAAGTGTGTTGTGTTCCTTATCCCTGACTGCTGTGGTAGATTTGCCACTCCGAGATTAGGGCTGCATGCTTTGTCATCTGTTCATCAAGGCTTTGTACCTTTTCTAAAAAAGGTATTCTTCCGTAAACTCATTGACACTACTTTACTTTCTTCTACTAGAAATACTAGAAGGTCTTGTTTCCTTCACTAAAAATAAGCCAAAAAGTATTTGCCTGTGGTGTGCTCTCTGGAATTAAAACTGCAGAAGCCAGCGAATTAACCAGACAAAAACCACACCGTGAATTAGATAGCTGTTTACGTTAGTGCCTTTCATAATCTTGTTTATCATTGTTTCGCTAAAAGCCCATGTATATTTTGTGTATAAACTGAATAGACTCATATTTTCCTTCAGAAAGTAATAAAATTATCATATAATGAATTTGGAAGCTAGAGAAAAGAAAGAAGTCATTATAATCGTACTACTGTAAACATAACCCTGTAATTTGATTTGTTGTTACTTTTAATTTACGTATTTTCCGCAAATTAAGCAAATAATTTTTTAAAATTTAGTGGTAGCATTAACATTTTACCACGTTGAAGGCACAGTTTTAATGAAAGACTAAAAGATTAACTTGAAACCTTTCTTCTGTGTCATGTTATGTCACCTTTGTTATTTTTCCTTTTAAGTAATAGGATGTAGATGTCTTTTTAAAGTTTTTTCTTTATGATTTGTTTAATATTCTAACACAAATTTACTTGATCATTTTCTGAATATTCTTGCTTCAGGTAGGCAGAGATCTCTAGAACTATGAGAAGTTTGGTTAGTCCACATAATTTTCATCATACATTTCACATTTCTCAGTCTCTAATAGATAGTGAAATCAGCCTTAAAAGTTCAAGTTTATAGTTGTATTCCAATATTTATGGTAGGATAATCTTTTTCATCCATAAATAATTTGAAAAGCTATACAATATTAGGACACAGAATTAGCTGAGCCATGCACCCTCACTTTACCAAAAACCCTTAATCACATTTGGTGCTATTATTAATTTTAAAATTTAGTAGTAGAATTTATAAGATCTAACTTGTAATTGTCTTGGCAATTCTGGTAAGACAAAGTACAGTCAAATTCACATGCTTTTGAATCGTTTATTTGTATGGTTAATGGGAAATTAGATTTGTGATTGCTGATTGAATACCATAACTGTTCTGTTGTTTAGCTGTGAGATGCTGCAGCGGGAGCTGAACTGGACTGTGGATTGAAATATCTGCCGTGCCAGGTATTTAGCGTGACTTTGATCAGGCTGCTTACCTCTGTAAACACAAGTTTCCTCATCTGTAAGCGGGCATAAGAATCCCTATTTTTCAGGTTGTAAGAATTAGTGTTTGAATATATAAAGTACCAGAATAGTGGATCATCAGCAAGGAGGCTCAGTAAGAAATCACTGTTATTGCAGGTCAGCGTTCAGAACCCCCAGTTTCTCCTCGAGAAGATTAGGCCTTTTACTCCCATAAAGTCTCAGCACCACAGGGGCAGGTCCGCCCTCTTCTGTAGGTTTGCTATGAGTCAGAATCGATCAGATGGCAGGGAGCCAGGGGTTACTTCACCAGTGAGCCCTGACGGTGCAGTGGTTAAAACGCGCAGTGCTAACCGAGAAGGTGGTGGTTCAGATCTGCCGGCTGCTGCGCCATACAAAGATACAGCCCTCTGCTTCTGTCAAGATCAAGGCCTTGGAAACTGGGCAGTTTTACTCCGTCTGACAGGGTGACTGTGTGTCCGAATCGACTCAAAGCCAATGGGTTGGGGCTTTATTACTTCACCAGCAATTTTACATTTGTTTTAACAGAGTTTTTGCAGCTTAAAAGGAAAGTTTACTGACTTAAGAACAGATATGCATTCTAGGTTGTGATGATTTTTTGCTCTTGAATAAGAAGTACTAAAGATGTATCTTAATGCTAATTTTTTACAGGGTTTAGTTTATTACTTGATGTGTTTTGTGCTCTTCACGGACCAAGAGAAAAATGTGTTGAAGTTCTGAGGAGTGGTCACTTGTTAGCTATTTCACCAGGTGGGGTTCGGGAAGCCCTAATTAGTGATGAAACCTACAGCATTATATGGGGTAACCGTAAAGGCTTCGCTCAGGTCGCAATTGATGCAAAAGTGGTGAGTTGTATAAGATTAATAATTGAAATAAAACATAATTGAATTTAAAGTAAATGTGTAGTGAACAAAAGCATTTGAGAATTTTAGATATTTTCCTTGTAATACTTTTAAAATGGCATATGTGTCGGTTATAAAGAACTACTTAAAAAAAAAGAACTACCTTTAAAAACTTGAGAAATATTCCTCGTGTGTGGGAAGCCATCTGAAAAGAATTCATCTGGAAAGTTGAGAGTTCTTGTACACTTCATAAATGGCTTCTTTTCATCCAACTGCCGAACTTCTGGTATTTCTTTTTATTTTTTAGCGTAAGTATCATTTACATTCTGTGTATTTTTATTCTTTGGTATACTTGAATTGAGTTGATTGTTTCAGCTGTGATTCTATTACCTGTGGCCAGGAGCACGAGGACTCAGTAAAGAGCCCTGCTGCCACATTTACACCCTTATGTGTCTATATCTTTTTTTTAAAATCATTTTACTTCGGGCTTATACAACTCTTTGCACAATCCATCCATCCATCCATTGTGTCAAGCACATTTGTACATTTGTTTCCATCCTCGCTCTCAAAACATTTGCTTTCTACTTGAGCCCTTGGTATCCTTATGTGTCTATCTTGCAAGTACAGCCTGCTGATTAACAAGGAGAAAATTATAGCAGACTCATCAAACATCCAAGATCTGCATTTGAGGAAGAATGGAAATTTTCTGTCTTTTTTTAATTACAAAGGAGCCCTGGTGGCATATAGTTATTCATTAGGCTGTGATTCACTCGGTTGGCAGTTCAAAACCACCAGAAGCTTTGAGAAAGACTAGACGTTCTACTTCCATAAACAGTTACAGTCTTGGAAACCCACAGGGCATGGCTATGAGTCAGCATTGACTCAATGGCAGGGAGTTGGGTTTTTCATTTACACATTATAATAAAAATACTCCTGAGTTCCAGGGTCTCCTATGTATGTGAAAATCATACAATTAAATTATTATTGTCATGATTTAGCAATGTGATTCTAGAAGATTAATGTAATTACCCAATGACTTAATAAACTATGTTAAGATTTTCACCAGTACCATCTTGTAGACAATCAACTTCCTGAGAACAGTGCCAACATTTTATATTCTTAAGTTCTTGTGCAATGTCCAAGCTCTAAATATTTGTTGAATTAGATAAAAAATATTTTCCCATACAACACAGAATATTTATGCAGTAGAGGAAAGTAGCCTTTTTGAGTATAACTTTATAATATTGGCAGTATATTTAATTTATAGCACATTTTGTTTTCTGAAATGTTATATGAGCACTGATGTAGAAAACAAAAACCTAGACGACTTGAATCATATAGACTGCAAAAGGATTATATGCGTGGCTGTACAAAAATTAATGTTCACTTGTGACATGCATACTAAAATAATGATTAAAAGCTAGAACCTATTCCTAGCTTAATTTTCTTGATACAGTTTAAAAGAATTATTTCTTCTAAGCTTTAAGATAAAATGGCATCAATGGATTTAAAATACTTATATTTCAGGGGAGTCTATCTCATCTGGAAAGCCTCTTAGTAGTCCTTAAAAAATTAATAGCCCTAAACAAAATTTGACTGGAAATATAAGACTATTATTACTGCATTAAAAAAGCAAACTAAGCACTGCCATCAGTTTGATTCTGACTTATGACAACCTTATAGTAAAGCTGTCCTGTAGCCTGTCCAAAGCTGGAATATTTATGGAACTGGATAGCCGTATCTTTCTTCTGTGGAACACCTGGTGGTTCAAACCGCTGACCTCTTCTTGGTTAGCTCGAAGCACTGTGCCCGTGTATTTACAATATGACGTAATATAGAGCGTAAGAGGGGCATATCCGGATTATGATTGCTGTTCACAGAATAGTGCTCGAAAGTGGTTCAGGCTGATATGAAAAGTGGCAGGTTTTGATATATCAATCTTGTTTTATGGATTTCTGATATTACTTTGATAGAATTTTCAGATAACTTCTCATCAAATTAAGTTGGAAGGAAAATTAACTCACTATTTGGACCGTAAATGACAAATGTAAAAGAAATAGCATTTTTTAAAATAGTATTTCACTTAGTCTATAAACCAATCTCTGAGATAAGGAAAATTGATATCCTCATTTTATATATAAAAAACACAAAAACCAGAGGATTAAGGAGGGAAAATATCTTGCCCAAAGGTTTTGATTTTTGTGTTGTTGAGGACATACAAAGCAAAATAAACACCAATTCAACAGTTTCTGCACATACCATTTAGTGAGCACGGAAGTCAATTCTGAGGAAGAACCATCACACTGCTTTTCACAATCACTGTACCACCTTACATTCCCCATAGTCATGGGCAAAGCTGCCAGTTTCCCCACAGCTACACAGTATTTGTTTTCTTCTTTCTCTCTAATCGTCATCTTAGCCATCCTAGTGAAAGTGAAATTGTAGCATCTTGTGATTTGCATCTCTGATGACTAATGATGTTGAGAATCTTCTCTTGTGTTTGGTGGCCATTTAAATGTTCTCTTTGGTGAAATGTCTATTCAAAATCTTTTGCCTGTTTTAGGACTGTGTTGCTTTTTGTTAACTTTTTAAAAGTTGAAGTGTATTCTGGTCAATTTGTGTTGGTTTGTTTTCTCCTCTTTTGGTAAAGTCTTAAGAAGTTTGAAATTTTCATGAAGTCCCATTTATTTATTTTCACTTTTGTTATTATGTTAGATAATCCATTGTCAAAAGCAGGTCTGAAAGTGTCCCTATTTTCTAAGAATAATATGGTTTTAGTTTGCATATTTAGGACCTTAATCTATTGAATACATTTTGGGTTTTTTTCCCCCTGTGATGTGAAGCATGGATCCTGTTTCATTTTTCTGTGTGTGAAAATCCAAATTTGCTTGCATAGGTATTGATAAACCTCCCCCACTCCTTCCCCCAAATCATGAACTTATAGCTAGCTCTCTTGTCAAAAATAAGTTGAGTGGGTTCATTTCTGGCCATGGTTCTATTCCATGGGTCTATCTGCTTATTGTTATACCAGTACAAGGCAGTTTTGATTAGTGAAGTTGTATTATCTCTGGTAAGTGCCCTCAAGTTAGGTCTGATGTTCCACAGAATGAACCACTACCCAATCTAGTACCATCCTTAGAATGATGGCTGTGTTGGCGCTATTTTTGTAGCCGCTGTGTTCATCTACCACACTGAGAGCTTTCTCTTTTTTTTTTGATACTTTCCCGACCATGATGCCCTTCTCCGAAGATTGGTCCCTCCTGATACCATGTTTAAAGTATGTGAAATAAAGTTTTGCCATTCTTGCGTCTATGGAGCATTCTCGTTGTACTTCCAAAACGGATTTTTTTGTTCTTTGGCAATTTATGATACAGATTATATTTATTGCCAATAGCATATTTCAGAGGGCACCAGTTCTTCCTCAGTTTTCCTTCTTCATGGTCCAGCTTCTTGCATATGAAGCTATTGAAAAAATACCAGGGCTTGAGTCAGTTGTGCCTTAACTATTGTTTCTCCTTTCAATTATATCAGTGTTTATGTGTATTTACTTTTCACCTATTAACTATCTGATTGTCTGACATTTTGAATTTACAGCAAAAAATTGACCCAACTATTTTGTGTCTCAATGTTCCCTTGCTCCTTGCAGATGTGTAGGTTAAACTTGGGTAACTGATAGCCACTCTATTGGACACAGCAGCCCTACCCTTGTGACTTTCTAATACGAAATCTATATTGGTCTAGAAAACCATCTTTCTTCCATGGAGTGGTTGGTGGTTTTGAACTGCTGACATTGCTGTTATCAGCCCAACACATACAAAGGGGTACCAAAAAAAACCCAGAATTTTTTTACCCCGAGAGCTATGTATTTAATTTTTTTTACAAAACAACCTTATCACCTTCAAAGTACTCTCCATTACACTTAATACATTTGTCAAATCTGTGATTTCATTTTTGGAAACATTTTTCAAACTCATCTGTTTGGATAGCTGACAGCACCTCCCTTATTTTTTTCTTCACCTCTACTATGTTGAAAAATCACCGTCCTTTTATGCCCTTCTTCATTTATGGAAACAAAAGGAAGTTGCATGGAGTGAGGTCAGGTGAGTAAGGTGCATGGGGCAAGAGAGGCATGCTGTTTTTTGCCAAAAACTGGTATTCTGAGCAGGTGCCTTGTAGTGACAAAGCCATCCCCCATCTGCCACAAATCAGCACTTTTTGATCACACGCTGTTAGGCTAACTTCAGAACCTCTAAATAGAAAGCTTGATTAACAGTCTGATCTGGTGGAATGAGCTCCAAAGACACTGTGAGTTGACTTTTTCATCCATTCGGGTAGTTGACAGATGTTCAGATGAGGTTTGTCATCAATTGACATTTCACCTTTTTTGAAGCGAGAAAACCTCTCCTACTCTTGAGTTTTCCCCCTAGTGCTGTCCTTGTAAACTGTTCAACATCACAACAGTTTCTGCGGCATTTTTCCCAAGCAGGAAACAAGATTTCACAGCTCCACGCTGTTCTCTTAAATTGGCCATCACAAAAAGCAAAGTTCAAATGTAACTGCTTGTACAAAAAAATTCACTGTGACCAGAGAAAACCTTCCCAGGGGACACCACTAGGTGCACTAACTCAGAGTGAGTTGCTTGATGCTTCCTTCCCAGAAAAATGCGTACTATGAAAGCTGTGCTCAACCTAGTGCAATTCTGTTTTTTGGGGGCGTACCCCCTGGTAATCCACTACACCTCCAGGGCTACTTGTATAGTTGGGTCCTATTTTTTTTATTCCTTATGCTACTTTCTGCCTTTTGATTTGACTGGATTATAACTGGACTATAATCCAGTTGTAGTCATTAGAATTACTGATAAGTGGCTTCTGATGATTATTTATGTGTTTTTTAGCTGTCTTTGACTTTTTCCTTTAGTAATGCTTGCTTTTGTGTTTTGTTTATTATCATGAACATTTTTGCTTCTGTTTTCATTTCATGTATGTTTTTGAAAACTTTTTTTCTTAGTGGTTACCACGAATATTACTTTTAAGAGTTTGTGTTTGTAGTATTCTAGTGTAAGTTGTTACCAACTTAACCTGAGTACATACTCGCTACTATTCTTCTCTCCTCTCCTATTTTCTTGTTATCACTATTGTATTTTTTACTTTTTTTATGACCTGTAACACAATTGTATTCTTGTTCTTTATGTGTTTAAGGAGCCTTGAAGTGCAGTAATGATTAAACACTAGGCTGCTAACAAAAGGCTAGAAATTTAAACCCACTATCTGCTCTGTGGTAGAAAGATAGGGCACTCTGATACTAAAAAGATTACAGCCTTGGAAACTGTTAGTCTGAGTACATTAGAGAAGCAAATCCACAGAAACTCATGTATAAGAGAGAGTTTTATATAAAGGGTAAGTGCACATCAAAAAAGCAGCCCAACCCAGTTCTGCATGGGGGTGGATCCATGTAGCTTCTCCTCAGGGATGTCTTGCAGGAAGTGAGCCTTGTCAGCTGAAGCAGAGAACTGGCTAAGACAGCTGCACCCTGGTCCGACCATCAGTAAGAGACCCGAGAACTAGAAAGGCGAGGCTCACTGAGCCATTTATCCCTCTGCCCTTCAATTAACCCCATGTGTGTTTATTGGCCAGGTGGGCACAATAAACTTTATCTCAGAAACCCAATAAATAGAGGAATTTTACTCTGTCTCAGAATCAGAATCAATTTTGCAGCAAGGGGTTTACTTTTTGGTAACTCAGTTTTATCCTTGCTGTTTGTATACTTAAAAAACAGAAGAAGAAGAAGAAGGGTAAAGCATTGAGAATTATCTAGCATGTATGCCTTAGTATGGAGACCTGGTGGTATAGTGATTATGCATTGGGCTTCTAATTGCCAGGTCAGCAAGTTCGAAACCCCCAGTCACTTCATGGGAGAAAGATGAGACTTGCTACTTCTGTAAAAGAGTTACCGTCTTGGAAACCCACAAGGGCCGTTGTGCCCTGGCCTGTAGGGTCACCATGAGTCAGAGTGGACTTGATGGCAGGGAACTTGGGTCTTTCGTCTATATGGAGCTCCGGTCAGTACTTTTATGGGACCAATCTGGTGTGAATGCACTCAGCTTATTTCTCTGGTGGTATTTTAATTTCATCCTCACTTTTGAAGGAAAGCTTTGCTTGGTATTGTATTTTTAATTGACAGTTTTCTTTGTTTCTTTTAGTTTTTTCAGTACGTTCAATATATCATCCCAGTGCTTTCTGGCGTCCAGTATTTCTGAGGGAAAACACTCATCATTTAATCTTATTGAGGGTCATGTGTGTGTGACTGCTTCCTTAAAGAAGAAAGTATTCTTCCTTTATCTTTAACTTGTGAGAGCCTAACTGTGACGTGCCCTGGTGTAGGTCTCTTTAAGTTTATCCTGTCTGGGCTCTTTGATCTTCTTGTTAGTTTGGAGAAATACTCTCTTTTTATCTCTTCACATATTTTTCCCCTCTCAGCTCTTTTTCTTTCTTTCTTTCTTTCTTTATTTTGAGTATCACTGGATTTGTTTCTTTTTTTTTTTTTTAACATTTTATTAGGGGCTCATACAACTGTTATCCCAATCCATACACACATCAATTGTGTAAAGCGCATTTGTACATTGTTTCTCAAAACATTTTCTCTCCATTTAAACCCCCGACATTAGGTCCTCATTTTTCCCCTCCCTCCCCGCTCCCCCCTCCCGCATGAGCCCTTGATAGTTTATAAATGGGTATTTTGTCATATCTTACCCTGTCCGACGTCTCCCTTCATCCACTTTTCGGTTGTCTGTCCCCCAGGGAGGAGGTCACACACAGTTCCATGTAATCGGTTCCCTCTTTCCTACCCAGACTTCTCATGATGTGTATACTTGGTTTATTCTTACTGTCCCATAATGCCATTAAACAGCACTCACCCTCTTTGAGTCTGCCTTCAGCAAATGTAATTTTAGCTATCTTATCTGCTAATTTGCGTGTTCTTTCTTCTGCCTCATTAAATATGTTGGTAACTCTTCCCATTGTCTTCCATATCTCAGTTATTTTCCTTTGCTCTTGCCATATTTAGTTTTTCAATTTTCATTCTGTTCGTATGCTGTTTTCCTTACTCCTTAGAAGGGCCTCCAAGAGATCTCTCTTGTTGATTTTAGAGCCCCAGTGGTTGTTTGTAAATTATTCTTCACTTAGTTGATCTACTTCTTGACTCTACTGTAGGGAATTGGTATGGACTCAATTATGCCCCTCAAATATGTGTTATAGACCTTAAGGGTCACCTATATTTTATTTATATGATTGAGAAAATGAGATTTTGGATTTAAGAGTTAATTTCAGACTTTTGGGATGTTGTGATGTGGTAAATGTGTTCACATATGGAAGGATGTGAATTTGGGGCCAAAGAGTGGAGTGTTGTGAATTGAATTGTGTACTCCAGAAATATGTGTTGTAAATTCGGTTTTCTATGCTTTTGCTTATAAATGGATTGTCTTTGTTATGCTAAGGAGGCAGGATTAGTACAAGGTGAATCTTGAGTCAATCCTGAGTCAAACTCTTGAGATATAAAAGAGATTTAAAAAAATGGTCAAAGATGGGATAAGATAGATGCTGAAACACCTGGGAAAGGTTGAGGAACCATGAAACTGAAGAGGTAAGGACCTTCCTCCAGAGCCAGCAGAAAGCCTTCACCTAGAGCTAGCATTGCACATTCTGAGTGTTAGCTTCCAGTTAACTGTGAGAAAATAAATGTCTGTTTGCTAAAGCCAGCCACTTGTGGTAGTTTTGATGCAGGAGCACTGGATAACTAAGAAAGGAACCTTCTGGAGGAGTTTGTATCAGTTCAGTGGCGAATTGTTACAGCTGGGAGAGGGTTGGCCTGGGGATAGTCATGTTCCAAACAGCCCCCAGCCCCTGGTGAGGTCAGCCTTGTTATGAGAGCCCAGCCCATAGTGTGCTGTCTGTGTGTGTGTGGTTTCCAATCAGGCACACAGCATCCTTACTCAGCCTTTAGCAGCAAGTGTAAGGGAGAGCAGAAAGACTAACACTGAGCCTCAGGGATGTCTATTGCCAGCAGAATATTGGCTTCAGAGGGAGGCAGGTAGAGTGCTTACTATGGGGGCAAACCTCCATTGTGAGACCCTCTAGTCCAGGAGTCGGCAAACTGGCTCAAGAGACATGCAGCTGTGTTGGCGCATACTTGTGGCTTTGAGGTAAAATTAAAAATGAAACTATCACAGTTTCATTTATAAAATTTTTAAAGAATGATATTCATTAATGGTGATTTTGTTTGCAATAGTTTTTAATTGTTGTAAGGGACAGGATTGACTCTTCTGTCTCAAAAGTTTGCCGACCCCTGTTCTAGACAGTTTGCAGCAGTCTGGTAACGAACAGTGACCAGGTGTGGCCACACTGTTCGGATTCTCCACGGAAGACTACCTTGCTAACAGAGCGCCCCTACTCGATTGTTTGGCTGTGTGACCTCTACTTCATAAGCAGCCTCAGACCACAGTCCTCAGTTTATGCTTGCAATAGGAGCAGACTTGGTCTCAGCTGCCAGAGCTATTGGGGGTGTCTAGGGGAGCAAGTAGAGTGTAGTAGCAGTGGTAGCAGACTCTGCAGAGCTCTTGCTGTAGGAATTCACTTCACAATAGACTTGCAGTTGAGAGAGAGGCTGTCATGCTCCGAAAGGGCCTCTGGGAAGGTTTGTCTTTATGCTAGCAGAGCCCTCTCTGTAGTATATTTTCAAAGGTATAGCCTCCACTATAGATACCTGCTTCTTAGCACACTGTTCTCTGTCAGCATCCTTAGCACCAGCAGGAATGGAAGCCTGAGACCCAAACGGACTACCCAGAATGTCTCTCCATTTGCTTTCAAAGACCTGTGCTATTAATGCACCAAGAGGCAAGTGGAATGCTTACTATGAGAGCAGGTTCTACTGCATGAGCCTTAGTAATTTGTAGTTGACGTGCAGCTAACACTGTTTAGGTGGGGTAGGTGCTAACACCTTCCAAACAGACCCCTGGAGAGGCCTGCCTCGTTGGTTTTAGAGCATAAGCTTGGGGTCCTGGCTGTACAAGTAGGGGCTGTTGTGGTTAGAAACACTGGCTTTTTTTTTTTTTTCTGGGACCACTTCTACAGTTTATATCACCGGAGCCTGTGCACGCCCTGCTTGGATGGGGGAGGGGCAAAGGTGGTAAAGGAAGTGATTCTCCAAGGTATAGAACTTGTTGATTTCTTGAGTTTTGCCTATCTCTGCTTCTGATTCAAAGTCCCTGAAAGCCTTGTTTTCCAGAGGGAATCTGAAAGATTGTTTATGCTGTCATGTTCTGATAATCCAGTTCCCTCTTTTTAGTCGCAGAGTTAAGACTTCAAGACAGGCTTAAACCGATCCCCCAGTTTTCAGAGACATATTCCATTGACGTCTCTCTCCCTTGAGGCTTTCTTCTCCTGTAAAGATTTACAGTCTTGGAAAGCTTAGGGACAGTTCTATGTCCTGAAAGGTCACTAGGAGTTGGAATCAACTTGATGGCAATGAGTTTGTTTTTTCGAATAGTAACATGGTGCTTGGTATATGTGTACATGCATGCACACACACAGGTGCCCCCCCTCACATACATGTAAAGCATTTTATCTATTCTAAAAAATTTAATAATTCAGTATAATATGCGTATAGTTTATAGTGTTTTATTTTTTATCCACCTCAGTATTTGCAGTGACATACCTTCTTATTGGTACTTCATCCATTATTTTATGACCTCTATTTAAAGTCCCCATTTAAAAAGCAACTCAAATCATTGATATTTATGGAAAACTGGGAGCTGAACTCTAAAATTAATCATACAAAGAATTCTTTAATGTTTATGCTTTTTCTTTTTTCTTTTGCAGTGCATCATATATTTACATTTCATTGTGTTAAACATTGTAGATTTAATATGTTTACCAAATGGTTTTACTGATTGTATGACAACATCATGCAAAAAATCGTTGCCATTTTCATTTATAGCAGTGGTTCTCAACCTATTTCCGATGGTCTTAGGAACTGAGACAGCGCTCCTCTACCCATCTCAGATACACCTACATACAAGTATCCGGTGTGAAGACTCTTAACCATGCTACACCATGCTTCAAGACAAAATTTCATTTCTTTGTCATTAGAAATAAATACTTCACAATATATAATTACATATTGTTTTTGTGATTAATCACTATGCTTTTTTTATGTTCAATTTGTAACAATGAAAATATGTCCTGCATATCAGTTATTTACATGATGATTCATAACAGTAACAAAATTACAGTTATGAAGTAGTAACGATAATAATGTTATGGTTGTGGGGGTCACCACAACATGAGGAACTGTATAGAAAGGTCGCGGCATTAGGAAGGTTGAGAACCACTGATTTATAGAATTTACCCTTAGAATCTTCAGTACCTTTTAGCTTTTGATTCAGTAAACATACTATAGAGTATTTCTTTGAAACTAATGTAATTTGCCATACTCATTTAATGACAGGAACAATTACTTTAACCTACAGACTGAGTTAAAGATTTAGGAATATTAAGCAAGCTGCTAAATGAAAAACCCTATGTTGCCACTAGAGGGTAGTGTTTCTAATTTATATTTTTACAAATGACTCAGATGAATTTATTCAGAAAAAACACTAGTCACAAGTGTAAATTTATTTTAAAAGATCCTATTTTCTTTTTTTAAATTGTTTTATTAACAACTACGCCTTTTATCACAATCCATACAGACATCAATTGTGTAAAGCACATTTGTACATTCATTGCCCTCGTAAAAGATCCTATTTTCATAATCTCAAACAGGCCCTCAAAAATTTACACTAGTTAATGGAAATGATTTATAATGTTCCTCAATAAAATGATAAGGATGTCTCTTAAGTGGTCCAGGGACATATATAAATCAGATATATATGAATGGATTTAGAGCTAGCACATAATCATACCCCTAATCTAAGGGTAGTTAGTTCTTATGGCATGGAACTACTTGATATTTTCTCTTCTGAAGAGATAACTGAAGATATAGTAGGTGTTATATCAAGGTATGGTAAATCAAATGGTGCATAAATAGTAGAAAGAATAGTATCTTAAAGGGCCTTCAAAGCTTGTCTTCAAACAAGCAGTCATCTAAGTGAGATGTCTGCTAAGTTCACACGGGAGAAGCACTGCAGTCTTTGTGATCCAAGGATTGTAAATAATAAAATCCAACACTGGAGAAGGGAACAGTCTTGCCATCAGGTCATGCTGACTCAGTGACCCTTGTGGTATCGGGATAGAGCAGCCCCTGTGACTTTCCAAGACTGTAACTGTTTATAGGAGTAGAAAACCCCATATTTCTCCTGAGGAGCAACTAGTCTTTCAAACTTAGGATCTTGGATGGTAGACATCCAGCTCCTGGAAACAATAGTATTAGAGCTTAAATTCTGAGCACTCATGTTGTAGAAGACGTGGTCCCTATTTGGATTAAGCCACTGGTGAGTCCCCGTCTCCCCACCACCACCACCACCATTGACCAGAGATGCAAATAGCCTTGCTATCGGACACATTGTATTGGAAAATGGATTAATGCAGGTGCAGTTAAGTTAAAATGTTTGTTCTCCCTTTTGAGCCATTTAAAATTTGTTCTAATTTTTAATATTTTCTGCTTTTTTCTGTTGTGTCTTTGTTTTTATTTTGTTATTGATTTTTGGATTTTGGCTTATTTTTCTGTATATAAAATTGAAGATAGGGAAGTCTGTAGGGACAGTAACTGGATTCATAGTTTCTTAGGCTATTGCTGTGCAGATTGGAGGGAAATGGGGAACCATTCATAATGAGAACAAGAAGTATAAATGTTCTAAAATTGATTTTAGTAATGATTGCACAACTTATTACTATGATTAAACCATTGGATTGTATGTGAATTAAGTATCAGTAAAACTGTTAACCTTTTTACTAGTTAATCAGTGGGTCAATGTATTTTAATCTAATTCCAATTCTCTTTCTTTAGCCCATTATTCCTATGTTTACACAAAATATTCGGGAAGGATTTCGATCACTTGGAGGAACAAGTAAGTTATGAATTGTGATTTTTTTTCTAAATCAAGTATAATATTTAAAATGCAATACTATATTTAAAATATCCAGGTCTTGGACCCTTTTGAATTATTACTTCAGATAATAGATATAGTTTAAATAGTTTTTATTCTGCTAAAGGTTTAAATGATAACGGTTTTAAACTAATGACAGTTTATATTTTTGTTAAGAGTATTATATTTCATGAAGCTTATTTGTAGTGGTTTTTAAAGATTTCAGAGAGAATTATATAATTTTTTGCATTAACCCATGTTGTTGCGGCTTAGAACAAATTTGCATAATGCCCAGACTATCTTTTGAACTCTTCCCAGAAGAAATTGTAGTTTACAAAATGATGAAACAATATTGAACTCAGATTAACAACCTAATGACGTTTTGGTTTACGTCTATCACTTCTTATTATTTTAATACACTGTTCTCTTTCTTATCCTATATTACTAACAAAATACATTTTTAATATAATTTTAGGAGCAATGACAATTAGATGTACTATGTCTTCACAATGTCTGTTGTTTGATCTGTTCAGTATTACCACGTATTTATTAATTCCTGCCAAATTTCAGAGTTGGCCATTCGTGTTCATTAATTTTTGTTAGGTTAGTTTTATTTTTCCTATTTAAATGGTGTTTCTAGTTGTTTTGCTTAGTTTATTGGTGCTTTACAGTCTCATGTTTACAGAAATATCTGTTATGCTTTCATTTATTCTTTTATTCATTTAATGCATTTATTTGTGAGATTTCTAGAATCATCTGTTTATACCTTTTAGTTGCCAGTCATACCCTTTGTTTTGCAATGATAGTAATTGTTTTGCCTCTTTAAAGTTTTCATCATTTTAAAAACTCATCTTTTTAAGAAGTATTGCTTTCCATTTGTTGATATTGTGCTATCATCTTTAAAAGTCTTATATAATTAACTTGGATGCTTAAATCTATATACTCAGAATATTAGCTAACTAACTGATTTTATTTACTTTAAAACAGGGTTATTTAGATGGCTTTATGAAAAATTTCGTAATCCATTTGTTCCAATATATGGAGGTTTTCCAGTGAAGTTGCGTACTTATTTAGGTGATCCCATTCCATATGATCCAAAGATAACAGCAGAAGAATTAGCTGACAAGGTAAATTATGTTTTTCTTTTAATTGTTGTATTTTAAAATGTCATTTTGTATTCATTGATAAAGGCTGAATCCATGTTCTATGTCAGTGGTTCTCTACCAGGAGCAGTTTTGGCAAACCAAGAACATTTGACAATGTCTGAAGTTATTATTACCACATCAGGAGTTGAAGAGTGGGGTGTGCTACAACATGTGATATTTAGGCCAGGGATGCTGCTAAACATCTTATAGTATACAAAACAGCCTCTACAATAAAGAATTATTGTTTATTGAAAGTACCAGGGACTGCAAAAGAATGAACAGGATCTGTCTTGCAAGAAGTACAGGCAGAATGCTCCTTACTGGCAAGGATGACAAGACTTTTCACATACTGTAGAGATGTTGTATTAGTCTAGGTACTTTGGAGAAACAAATCCACAGCAACTCGTGTATAAGAGAGTTTTATGTAAAGGAAATGTGCATCACGAAAACATCCCAACCCAGTGCTGTCCAAGCCCACAAGTCCAACATTAACCCATTAACCCAACACCAGTCCACAAAGTCCTCCATCTCACACAACAGAGGCAATGATGCCGACTGCAGGAGGAAAGCTGAGTCAGTGAATGTGTAAGCATCTCAGCACTGGCAGGGGTCTCCACACGGCTGCTCCAGCACCCAGGGCTGCATTGGGATAGGTCCATGTGGCTTCTCCTTGGGGATGTCTTGTAGGAAGTCAATCTTGCAAGCTGAAGCAGGGAACTGCTAAGGTAGCTGCACCTGGTGCAACCATCACAAAGCAAGAGACCCGAGAACTAGAAAGGCGAGGCTCACCACCCATTTATCCCTCCGCCTTTCAATTAGCCCCACCTGTGATTATCAGCCAGGTTGGCACAATAAACTGAAAGACCAGTCCCTGGAGAACATCATGCTTGGTAAAGTGGAGGGACAGAAAAGGAGAAAGGTCCCTTACAAAATGGATGGAAACAGTGGCTACAGCAATGAGTTCAAAGAGAAGAAAATTTGTGAGGATGGCACATGAGCAGGCAGATTTTCATTCTGTTGAGTCGGAACTGACTTGATACCTAACACAGCACTGACAATTTAAAAGTTCAGTGAGAAACATTCAGAAGAAGAAAGAAAACTTTCACCTCCATGAAAAGAAAGAAATCATTCTTGTCATGTAGAACTATCCTAAAATAAAATAGTGTTTGAAGGTATAGGTTGTCAGTCAGATGATTCCAGCTCCAGTATTTGCCGGCTCTGTGACCCCAGGCCGCATGTGTTTTGGTCCTCTTATTTGCAGAGCAGGGCAGAGGATGCACTCCCCACTGAGATTTATTTGTGACACAGTCATGAAATCACCCAGACCAGTGTTTAGAGCAACACATGCCATATAAGTAGGCTGGCTGCTGTTGTTTTCTCAGGCACTGTTGATAAGGTGTTGCATGTTACAGTAATGACATGTTAATAGCAAGCTTTCCCAGTCTCTGCACCATTGACGTTTTGAGTCTTTGTTATGGCAGACTGTCAGGCTTATTATGGGATGTCTATCAGTACCCCTTCAAGGTGTATCCCTTTTTGTGTGTAAGCAGCATCCCTCAAAGTGAACACATTTCCGCGGAACATCCAATCTAAGACCAGACTACATAGGAAGAGTCAGTTATCCACTTCAGAGCATTAAGCCTCTGAAAACCTTGTGGATAGCATCAGAACATTGTCAGATACAGAAAATCCCATGAATAGCAACAGAAGATTGTCATAGATAGTGCCAGAAGATGAGTCCCTCGGATTGGAAGGCACTCAAAATATGATCGAAGAGCAGCCCAAAGCAGAGTTGCCATAATGATAAGGATGGAGTAAAGCCATTGGGAGTAAAGGCTTCAGGACCTTGATTTGCCACTGGGACACAACTTAAAGTGAGAGGAAATGGCTGCAAATGTCTATTGATAAGTGAAACCTGGCGTGTACAAAGTCTGAAACTAGGAATATTGGAAGTCATCAAAAATGAGATGGAAAGCATAAATGTCAATAGCGTAGGTGTCTGTGAGTTGAAATGGACTGGTATTGGCTATTTTGAATCAGAAAAGCATGTAGTTTGTGACAGATTCACGAGGAATTACATCACATTCATGGTCAGAAAGAACATTTCAAGATCTACCTGGGAAGGCAGTGCTATCTGTGATAGGATAAATACGAGGAAATCCAATCAGTACATCTGTTATTCAAACTTAATGCACCAAACCACTATGGCTACTGATGTAAATATTGAAGAATTTTATCAGTGTCTTCAGTATGAAACTCATCAAATATGCAGTCAAGAGGCATTGATAATTATTACCAATTGGAATGGAAAAAAAAGTCGTAAGGAATAGTACTTGTAAAATACAGCCATGGCAATATAAAGGAAGCAGAAATCGCTGGACAGAATTTTGTAAGATCAACAACTTCTTCATCACATGTACATTCTTTGAACAGCACAAGTGGAATACACAGAAATCAAATTGACTACATCTGTGTGAAGAGACAGTGGAGCAATTGCTGCGTCTTTCTTCTGCAGAGTGGCTGCTGGCTTTGAAGTGCTGATCTTTTGGTTTGCAACTGATGCTTATTTCATTATGTCGGTAGAGCTGAAGTTGCCTCTGGGTGGCCTAACACACTTTGGGTTAACAGCTGAGTAAGCTAGCCATCTGAATTACCTAGGGATCCCATCTCACAATCAGTGGTGTTATTATTTTTTTTCTTCAGTTTTTTTGGGGGGAAATAGGTGCTAAATTAAGGAGTAACTTGAATGTAATATGAAAATCTTTACAAAGGAAATTATGTTGAGAACTAAAATAATGACTTTTCCTTTGTTTTCTTGATAGACAAAGAATGCTGTTCAAGCTTTGATTGAGAAGCACCAAAGAATCCCAGGAAATATCATGAGTGCTTTGTTAGAACGCTTCCATAAAAAAGAAAAGGCCAACTAGGATGTGATTCAGTGTTTTTATCAATATGTTTGGTTCTGTGGTTCCGGGTGTGATTCAATGTTTTTATCAATATGTTTGGTTCTGTGGTTCCGGGTGTGATTCAATGTTTTTATCAATATGTTTGGTTCTGTGGTTCCGGGCTTCTAAGTTTTATTGGTTCTACAATTACAATGAAAAAAAAAAAATCATGTTTGTAAGTATCTTTCATGGAACTTGTTTACTTAACATTGTATTCTGTTAATTTTTTTTGCAATCAGTTGTGTCAAAAAACTCATATGCCTAATAATTCAGAAAATGATAATATTTCATTTGTAAGTTTTTAACATGGTAAACATATGGATTATTAAGGTTAGATTTATGAATAACAATTTGTTAAGCACTCCGAGTATTATATCTAATTTTTGTATTTGTTGCACTGAGCTAATTATGAGAAATGACGTAGCCTTCTGGAGAGACTTAATAAAAACAGCTCTCTTTTATCTGCGCTTATCCCCTCATGACCTCAGGCAAGTCGCTTACTGCCTTTGTGCCTCAGCAGTTCACTAAATATGATAATAGTAAGATGAGGAAAGTTGTTTTAAATTCTCATATTTCTGCAGTTGGTTACTGTAGAACTGAAATTATATCTGAAGTAAATAAAGAACACCAAGCTTTTTTACAGGTTGTGTGTGTTCCTTTGGATGTGTAAATCATTCCTTCAAACATGATCTCCAGTTGCCAAACATAATGAAAAAGGTATTGTTTTCCAAATCTAGTAAAAAGGATATTAGAATAACTAAAATTTCTAATGATTATTGTTTGTACGTATTTGTTTGCAGGAGTCTATAATAAAGCAATATATGCTATGCTGTGTATTGTCTAACATGTCATTTAATAATGTAAGGTTAAAAATCACTTGTGTGTCAAGTGGACTCTCACTAGATGAAAGTAGAGCTGAAGTTTTACTTTTGTTCAGTATCAGAGTTCATTCTGTTTGACTTTGCATCCAGTGAGTTGGTTTATGGTTCCAATAAAATATATGTGTATGGTAAATTTCTGTCAACAGAAAACTGAAAAATTAATGGCTTTTGATTCAGTGTCTCCTTGAAAATCTCATTTTAAATGTATTTAAACAGAAAAGCATCAAATCAAGTGCAGTATCTCCCTTTCCCTTTTGTAGATGTTAAATTACTTTGATATTTGTATAGACTTTTGATTACCATAGTGTATTTATAATACGTGTAATATACATAAAATGGAACAATGTAAAAATAAAAAGTTTAATTGCAATTCATTGTCCTGTGATTGCATATGTGACAGCTCAGCAATGGAGGAAATATCTCAGGAGTCAGCAATCGCCCTTCTCAGGAATCTGCGAGGTCTTTTTGTTGTTTTGGATAACTTCAGTAAGCAAAACAGGGTCAAGTCACACATCAGCTTCCCTCCTTTTTTCTGGGCCTAGCTGGCTGAAGAGAAATCCACCTATCTCCTTTGCCTGTGAAAATATAAACAAATAGCCCCTCTCTTCGGGGTGTCAGTGACCTGGAAAAAGAATTATGATTAAGCTTTTGTGGCTCCTTCATGTCCATCTTTCTCCAAAGGTGATTGCGTCCTTCTAAAGGGAGTCCATCAGCTTTATTATGCAAAAACAAATGCATAGGCCTTTCTCCAGGTGACAAATGGACCTGGATCCCAAACTTGATTTCTGTCTTCTTGGGACTCCTTAGGATCAGCTTTCTCTGTAGAAGTGAAAATGTGTTTATCTGCCCTAATTTTGTTACAAGTTTTTAGTAAGGAGAAAATATTTTTAGTTAAAATGACCAAATGAAATGCATTGTACATAAGATTACTCTTTTCCCCCTCCTGTTTTAACAATGCAAATATTAGAGCACTGCTAGCGGTCTCAGTTACCTTGCTTGGTCTTGAACCAGTAAGACTAATGGTTAGATAGCCTTCATTGTTATGTAAATATCAGCTCCCAGCTCTCAGAGAATTAAGAGAGCTGACTAATTGGGAGAACTTCTTACCATACTTTGAAAGACTGCAAAAAATTCTTAATAAATTTGTTCAGCTGTTCTTGAAGTAACTTACCAAACAGACATTTTTTCTCCAAGTTTACCAATAAGGTTACAGGCTCTTTACACTGTATGATTTTACCCTCTTGCAATATTCTGTCTTGATTAACTTCATTCATTCCTTCCATGCTAGATTTAGAGGAAGTTAATGGGAGGGTCTTAGGCCCTTGTGAATACGTTAAGGAAATGACCCCATATCCAGAACTTAAAAACCTTTTCCCTTCAATTTGTAATTCCATGTGGGGGTGCTGTTGTTTCCCCCCAGCAGCATTCCAAAAGACCCCTTCATTTAAAGGGTGGTCAGACTTCTTAAGTACCCTTTCCTGATAGCCATACATTTTTATTCTAGAAATGCAAGGAAGCAAAAACTGGCTTAAGCGATCTTCCTTTATAAACCATGGTATATCAGGTTTTACCACTGCCTTAATTTCTTCATAATCATGATCAATAACTCCAGCAATACCTTGAGAATTTAGGTTGGGCTTTCCTAATAAACATCCTATAGCTCTTTTAGGTAGCAGACCCCAATTACTGCTTTTAATAATTTCTGATTCAGTCATGGTTTTTTGCCTTTCCTCACAACTCTGATCAACTTCAGTATCAGTTTGAATTCCTTGAGTACTTAGGTTAAATCTTCCTGATAGAAACTGTATTGCTCTTTCAATAAGAAGCTCCGGCTTTTTAGAATTAGCACACTGCTGTGAGTTTCTGGGCCTTCTCTTGGTTAGTCAAGGTTATTGCAGCCAGAAAAGGGGCTGGGATTTTGCCTGTTTGGCTAGGTCTGGTCTCCTGCTTTGAGACTGGGAGATACCTGCAGTTTCTCTCTAAGATCTTCTTTGCTCCAGCAGGCAGACACCTTGCCTCCCATGCTCTGCTGGGCGGGGTCTGTATCAAGCTCCTTCCTCTATTACCTGTGCTCCGTTCAAAGGGGGTCGGAGCATGCCCTGCTACACATTTTTTGGCTTGACATTACTTCCAGGCTCTGCCCAGTAACTACCACTGTGGGGGAAAGTCAGATCCTTGCTGCCAGACTGCTGTCTCATCCCACCACGTGGGGGGTGGGGGGGAGGGCGGGGCCTGCTCCCTGCTGCTGGGGACAATGGACAGGCTCCTGTGGAAGGAGTTCGCATCCTACTGATAATGGTCTCTATCAGTTGGGCCAGGGACAGGCCAAACCGGCTGTCCCTCCTCTTCCTATAGCATGTATGTCCCTAGATCACCCCCTCCCATCACTGTAATACCTGTAGCACAACCCTTTCCTGTGACGTATGTCTTCACCTGTAATGTGGGGGCTTGGACTTCCCCAACGTCCCCAGAGAGTATAAAAGCTTGGGGAGCATTAAAGTTCTCTCTCTCCACGTGACTTACCAAGCGGGGCTGAGGTGAGCAATGCTACCATAAAATGTGTCTGACTCCATTTATTTCTATATATCTCTTTTATCTCTCATGCTCTCTATAACTTTACTATAATATTTACTTATTGTCGCTGTACAATTGCACCTACGGAACCCATAGTGATTGTGCTAGGAGCTGGCTTCTTCTGGCATACCTCTATTGCAGCAGGGGAAAAATCCAGTTTCCCCGGACTCTTTACCTGGGTCTTTTCCGCTGTGAATCGTCCTGTTCTTTTGTAATATCTGCCTGCAGTCTCTCTGATAATGGCCCTCTGCTTCACCTGTAAAGCATCTCCCTTTAGATCTGGTGTTACTTGCCAAAGCAGCAGCCATGAGGTGGGCCCTGTGCTTATCTGTCCTTACATCCCTGCATATCCTGATATAACCTAACAGCGTACTCTGTTCCTTGAAAGGGCGTATGGCAGCTTGACATGATATATTCGAGTTCTCAAATGCTAATGTAAGAATAAGATTATCTGCTGCCCCTTTGTCCACCACATTCTTGTGGACAGCATTCTGCAACCTGGATATAAAATCTATATAAGGCTCATCATTCCTTTGCTTCAGTGTCATATAACTTGGCCGTCTGCTTCCTGATGTTATTATTTTCTCCCAGGCTTTTAGACAAACTTCTCTTACTTGCGTGAAAGTCTGCTTATCAAAGTTTAATTGTGACTCAGTTGTGATGTAATTCTTACCTCCTAGCAGCTGATGAACCCCTATATCTCTGCCCTCTTCTGCATTTTTGTGTGCACATGCAAGGGCTGCTTGGTTCCACAGCATCTGATACTGCAAAGATTCTGAAGGTGAAAAACACACTTTCATCAAAGCTTTCCAGTCTGCTGGGGTCCAATATAACATATCTGCCATAGATTTGACCATACCAATTACAAATGGTGCATCTGGACCATAACTAGAAATTGCTTGTTTGAGATCTTTCAGTAGCTTAAAGGGAAAGGCAGTATATCGCCGTTCTTGATTTCCTTCGGGGTGCTGCTCGTCTGGCTCCCTGTCTATAATTCTAATGGGATAAGCCATTCTAAATTCTAAATCTGCTTCTTGAGCTATACTCTTCTCTGCCCGCAAGAGCTAACGGTGCTTCCTACTCTCTGGCTCTTTGCTTCTCAGTTTCCTAACCTCATTTTCTAGGTCAAATCTCTCTATTTGCATTTCTTTGCATCTAATCGCTTCTCCTCCAGCACTGGCTTGCTTGATGGTATTGTGATTCCCTACACTATATTCTGGCGGGGGCCTCTGCTATCTCCTGATTCAGACTTCATTTTCTCAGCTACACCTAAAATCTTCTCATCTGCCTGATACTCCTTCTGCCTGTTTCTCACCTGACTCAAGTCTGCCTAGCTTAGAGGCTTCTCACTGCTCTACTGGTCTTGTTCCTTCGCTCTCTTACCCTGCAGAGGCTCTAACACTGTTTTAATCTGCACCCACAGCTCGCAGGTCTCCATGAGTATGCTCTGTCCTTCCCTATGAGCTTTTCATAAGTTAATGGTTACCTTATCCCAGATCTCCATATCCAAGGTTCCTGACTCCGGAAAAGAAGGATTAAATTTCTTTACCACTTGAAGAAATTCTCATTCTCTTACTCGTTACCACTACATTTTGTTTCTTCAAGAGGTGGCAAAGCATGATACTGTACTCTGTATCCTTGATCTTTGCCTGACCCATATCTCACTTGGACTAAAAAACACTTAAAAAAATATAAACTCAAAAGAAAGTTTTTCCCGATTCACCCTTAGTGTCCGATGAGGCCGTACAATTGTTACACGGGATTTAACTCAAAAGAGTTCTTTTCCTACAGGGCCCCACATAATGGGTGCCATATGCCAAGGTACCTGCCTTAACACATCATCACAGGTCTGGTAGGCGCAATTGTACAGCGATAATAAGTAAAGATTACAGTAAAGTCATAGAGAGCATGAGAGATAGAAGTGAAAGAGAAGTAATGGAGTCAGACACATTTCATGATAGCAGTGCTCACCTCAGCCCCACTTGGTGCTCCATGTGGAAAGACAGATTTAATGCTAACCAAGGTGTTTATATTCTCTGGGGATATGCAAGCCCCTAATTACAGGTGAAGACATACGTCACAGGAAAGGGCTGTGCTATAGGTAATACAGCAATGTAAGAGGGTGGTCTAGGGGTATCCATGCAATAGGAAGAGGAGAGATTGAGGGTATATGTGTGATTAGATGGGCGGATCCCAGATTCAGGATGGCAGCTTAACTTTGGATGTCACAAGAGGGTTTGATCTGTGCTCTAGATCTCCATAAGAACCATTATCAGTAGGGTATAAACCCCACCTACAGGAACCAAGCTAATGGTCGCAAGCCTCAGGGAGAAGTAGTGCATTGTCCCCAGCAGCAGGGAGCAGGCCCACCCCATTGTGGGGTGAGACAGTCTGGCAGCTGATTGCCTCCAGGGAAATAACTTTTACCATTAGGTGCAAGCAGTGTCCTAAGTCTAACATATTTGGGGGAGATGACTTGGGAGACATCTTTCTGTTTCCCACACATACAATATTTTTAAGCTGGTTATTTTTAAGTTTTACCTTTTATACATTTCTCACCCACAGTTGTGTGCTTTTATCTCAGTCACAATGAACACATTTACTTTTTTCAATGTAATAGATTTTAGCTTCAATGAAAAGTCACCTGATGGTTACTTGCAGTTTTTCTCTCCTCCAGCAGTGAGCAGTGTTTGGTTAAAGTTGATAAGCACTTCGTGAATAAATGATCATCAAGTAATAGTTTAGGGGTAACTATTGGGATTAAAGACAGAAGAAAGAATAGAATTCATTTAAGAAAAGCTGTTATTTCTAAACTATTTAAAATTTCTGTCATATTTAAAATTATTCTTGTTTTCTGAAACCTAGAATAACAGAAAGGTTTTGTATCACACTTTGTAAGGTCTTTATCTTTTCTGTTTGAGTTTAAATACCATTTTAAAGTTAGAATATGACTAAATACAGAAATTTAAGAAATCTTGACCAATTTAGGGAGGAACGTTTATATGACAAGTACGGCCTCTCTCCAGAGACAAGCACACACACAGATTTTTCTCGTACAATTTCTTACCCTTAAAAAATATTTTTTAAGCAATTTCGAATGTACAGAAGCATTGCAAGAATTCTCACACGAAATTCTTAACCAGAGTCCCTGGTTAACATGTTGCTACCTTGTTTTATTTCTGTTTCACATAGATCAATATTTCTTTCTCCTAAAGCATCTGATAGTAAATTGTAAATATCACGTCCATGCCCTTGACTGTATGTTATCTACTTACAGAAACATAGCAGTGATCAAAATCAGAAAAATATGTAAAATATACATATGAGGGGGGTATCTCCCAAAAACGAGAGAAAAACTGCTGGTTGGAGGTTTTGTAGGATGCGTTTCCCCACGAAGTGAGCATCGAGTGACTTGCTCTGAGTTAATGTATCCAGTGTTGTCACCTGGGAAGGTTCTCTGTGGTCACAGGTGAATTTTTTCGTAAAAGCAGTTTCGCTCGAACCTTGTTTTATGATGGCCAATTTAAGAGAACAGCATGTGGCTGTGAAGTTTTGTTTCCTGCTGGGGAAAAATGTCACAGAAACTGTTGTGATGTTGAACACGGCCTACAAGGACAGCACAATGGGAAAAACTCAAGTGTACGAGTGGTTTTCTTATTTCAAAAAAGGTGAAATGTGAGAATGAGGCTGGCAACAAATGTACAAATGTGCTTGATGCAATGGATGGATGGATGGATTGTGATAAGTGTTGTACGAGCCCCCAATAAAATGATTTAAAACAACAACAAAAGGCGAAATGATGATTAATGATAAACCTCGTTCTGAATGTCCGTTAACGTCCCAAACGGAAGAAAATGTCGACAAAATCTGTGCACCTGTGCTAGAAGACTAACAATGGACCATTGAAAAGATGGGGAACTTACCTGGACTGTCTTGGAGTTCAGTTCGGCAAAGTTTAGTGGAAGATTCGTGAAAGAGGAGGGTTGCTGTGTAATTTGTGCCTCGGGTTCTGACTGACCAGGAAAAAGAGTGTCAAGTAGAACCAGGCGGTGCTTTGAAAGGACAGCTCCGAATCAAAGATCAGGGTGATGCTCATTTGGTTTTTTGATGTGAGGGGGACAGTGCATTTGGAGTTCCTTCCACCAGGTCAGACTGTTAATTAAGCTTTCTGTTTAGAGGCTCTGGAAGGACAGTGTAACAGTGTAGGACCAAAAAGGCCTGATTTGTGGCAGGTGGGAGACTGGTTTTGCCACCACGACAATGCACCTGCACATGTAGCTATCTCAGTGTGCCAGTTTTCAGCAAAAAACAGCATGCCTTTCTTGCTTCACGCACCTTACCTGACCTCACTGTATGCGACGTCCGTGAATGAAGAGGTACATGAAAGGACAGCGATTTGATGACATAGAAGAGGTGAAGAAAAAAATGAGGGAGGTGCTGTCAGCCATCCAAACAGATGAGTTTGAAAAATGTTTCCAAGAATGGAATCCCAGATTTGACAAGTGTATTAAGTGTAATGGAGGGTACTTTGGAGGTGATAAGGTTGTTTTGTAAAAAAATATTTAAATACATAGCTTTGAAAAAAAATTCTGGTATTTTTGTGTACCCCTTTGTATACTATATAGACTACATTGATATAATAGAGATCTTATTTAGATTTCACCAATTCTTCAATAGTTCCTTTACATTAAAATTTTCTTATTGATCCAAGTACATACCAGGTTCACCCATTGTTTGGGGTTTTTTTGTCCATATCTGTAGTTGGAATGATTAAATCTGGAATGATTTCTTAGCTGTAATGATACTGACATTTTTCAAGAGAATAGGGCAGCCAACCCAGGGACAAGGGGGCAACGAATGGTTCAAAACCAGTGGCACAGAGGGGATGGGAGCACTGGTAGAGAGTGACCAAGGGCAAGGTAACTGAGAGGAATTACTGAAACCAGAATGAAGGCTGAACGTGGTAGTGGGAAAGGAGGAAAGCGTAAGGAAATAGAGGAAAGGAGTAGAGGCAAAGGGCATACATAGA
>NW_022103896.1:85236676-85239630 GCF_000313985.2 Echinops telfairi | reverse complement strand
AATTTTCTATTCTGTATTCTATAAGGAAGAATTTTTACCATCCCCTCTTCCCTACCTTACTTATTATCTATGTGGACTGATGGAATCCTTATTTTATTCAAAGAACTATGCATTTAAATGTCAAACCTTATGAAACTGAGAGCATTTATGGACCACTGAAATCATAGATGTTTGCATAGTAAGTGCATGTGTCTGTATTTTCATTTGTTGGTATGTGATTGTTCACATTCATAAATCGTGATGCTTTGTAAGTGTAACTATAGGTGAATGTCCTTAGTCTCTTCCATTTGCACATATCGATTCCTGCCCATCAGGTTGGTCTGTGGGGTCAGGGTTATTTTTGGCATCCTCGCTGGCTTAAATATCATTTTACATGATAGTTCAGTATCTTTGACGCATTTCTTCTGCTGTAGCCCTACCATTTTCTCTACAGCAGCTTTTTTCTGGCCTATTCATATTCTCTATGTGCCATCCAGCAGTGTTGAAAGTTAAGTTCTCAATAATTATTTGGAACCTTTATTCAGATATGTCATCATGCTCCCATTGAGGATTACTGCTGTGCAGGTTCAGTAGTAGGGTAGCAGGTGTGATCACCTTCCCCAATAAATGCTGAAGATGAGTGTGTGCACCGAACACATTTGTTACTGTGCTGTTGAGGACGTTTGAGTCATAATAGAATGTTACTGCGCCTTCCTCACACCTATTACATTTGAGCCCATTGTGCCATTCCATCTCCTGGAGGGTCAACCTCTTTGTCACTGACCCATTTTTACCAAATATGATGTCCTTTTCCAGGGTCTGACTTCTGACATTTCCAAAGTATGTTATATGAAGTCTAGCCATCCTTGCTTCTAAAGAGTATTCTGGCTGTCTTTCTTCCAAGACAGATTGGCTTATGCCTTTTGTCTTACCCTAGGATATGCAGAATTCCACAGCACATAGAATCCAGGCTGAGTGTGTCAAGCATAGAAGCTGTAGTACAGTTACTGTCTTCAGTAAGGTGGGACCAGTTTACGGAGTCAAAGGAGACAGTGATGCTTCGGAGATTAGCACTGGCGGGAACTGTCACTACCCAGGGACTGCAGGGGCAAGGGGAGAAACTGCTCCCCGAGAGCTGATGACGCTCAGCCTTGAAGGAGGGAAGACCAGGGAGAGAAGGAAGCAAGAAAGCAGCCGCCGTCTTTTAATTTTTTTTCCCGTTTGCAATTGGCTTTTTTTTTTTTGAGATCAGTACAGAGACATTGTGAACAATTTGTACACAATTTTTAATGCACATATCCAAAATGGCAAGTAGATAAAATTTGTTTCTAAATTCCAGTGACTGTCCAGCTTTGGAGGCAAAATTTAAAAAAGAGATTAAACAGTACTATTATCTTCAAATATTGACAAGCTGTCACATCTTAAGTCCCACTAATTCACAATTTAATGTCTCACACACACTACACATTCAAATGTTCAACTCTTCACAGCACAACAAAGTGGTCAGGAAAACTGGACTCCCACGACTGAAGGTTTTACAGAACGCACACAGTTCTGACAAGAAAGCCAGGATGGCAGAATGGTTTTCAGACACAATTCTATTAAGAAAAACAATCAGGAAGAGATTTCACATATTAAAGCATTTTTAATTTTAAAATATGGGATGAAGTAGAATTTCCTCAAAAATGTTTCCAGAGCTACTAAAAAACGGATATTTACAAAGTAGTTGATAAGAATATCCCTCTGGCTTGTACAAGAAGGGAGATAACAGGGCCCACGGAGAAGACCTGGTAGGTAAATATTAATCAGATATGGCTTCTTTTTCTCCTGCTTCATCAGAGGCTGGATTCTCCTGTTTCGTTTCATCATTTTCAGCAGGTAAATCTTTAGTTTTTTTGGTGAGCTACTTCAGCCTGTTTTCCCTTTGCTTGCACTTGTGTGAAGGTTTATCCTTTCCTGTGGTCTTTTTGGCTTCATCGCCACTTTTGCAGGCTCAGGTTTCCCTGACAACCTTGCAGGTCTCTTTGGCTCCTCCTTCGCTGCCCCTATGGTGGAGTTCACCTTCCTTTGGGGCATCTTGGCTGTGGGAAGGGCGCTTGCTGGATGCCTGCAGACCACAGGGCAGCGAGAGCTTTCTCGAAGCCGGGTTGCCTGGCAGCTGCTGCTCTGCCTGCCACCCTAGCTGCCAGGACCCCCACCAGGGATGATGGGAGAACCCAGCAAGTGTCGTTTTCTCTCAGACTGCTGACTGGTAAGGCTTCCCATTGTTCCAATCACATCTAGAGGCTTTGGCAGGCTGCTGATGCCTAGAGAGGTGGGAAGGTGGACACAGAAGCAAACAGTCGAGAGGAACAGAGGTCAGCAGAGTAACCAGCAGTAGGTCTGACCTAGCTCAGAAGGTGAAAGGACTGTGGCACTTCAGTGAGCCTCTGGTCAAATTTCATCAGGTCCTCAGGGGACTAAGACATACATACAACTTGGTGTCTGTGGGGCACCTTCTGGCCTTCACCCATTGACTCCTTCAACCACTGTTTTTTCACGGAATTTGCATTTCCAGGGCCAAGACTGGTTGGGCTATGGGAGGACTCCACAAAATCATGTCTAAAATTGTTCCTCATGTTCCATTTGCAATTGACTACCCTTCTGTATTAGGGTGCAAAAGACACTCCAGTCTCAAATATAATTTAAGACCCATGATTGGGATATGTGCATTATGTTAGAAGGGTTTACAAGATTAGTCCAGGACCTTCTGACCAAGGCGGTCAGAGGGAGACTTACAGGGATGACTTACAACCCTTGAACTATGCCCAGAGCAATGACCTCCATCAAGGACACACCCAGCTCCTGAAAGACACTGCCCCTCCCTAGGTAGGAGAGGGGGGAAGGTAACCTTTTTTTTTTTTTTAATCCAAGTAAGTTTTTTAAAAATCATTTTATTAGGGGCTCATACAACTCTTATCACAATCCATACATAC
>NW_022103896.1:85217150-85236234 GCF_000313985.2 Echinops telfairi | reverse complement strand
TGGGGGTGGGGGGGGAAGCATTTAGGAACTAGAGGAAAGTTTTATGTTTAATCGTTGCTACACTGCACCCTGACTGGCTCATCTCCTCCCTGAGACCCTTCTGTAAGGGGATGTCCAATTGCCTACAGGTGGGCTTTGTGTATCCACTCTGCACTTCCCCTCATTCACAATGACATGATATATTGTTCTGATGATGATACCTCATTCCACTGACACCTCGTGATTACACTTTCGTAATCTACTTTCCAAGACCCTCTGTCTGAGGGCAAGATGATCTACATCCTTGATTAATGATCACCAAGAATTCAAGGGAGACTTAATCTATGTGGGGGTTCTGCAAATGGATGTTGTGCTGTCACTGCCATCCATAGTCTTTGTAAACTAGGGTGCCCAGAAATGAAGCTCTAATACACAGCTTAGTGCCTGGAAGGCTTGGCCTCCAGGCACCAACCTTAGTGGTGCGGTGGAATTTGCTCTTCTCCAGCAGAGCCTACTCTTAGCTTGCCAGAGTTCAAAAATAAGCATTCAGTGTAGTTCACCTTCCCCAAACTACCTTTTTTCTCTCCTCTCTCCACCCCCCTGCTTAATATTGGAGTTGTTTCCCCTGACAACCTCTTGCCCCTGGTAAGCCAGTCTAAGGGCCACATCAAAGCCAAGGAGAAAAAACAATGCAGCAATGGAATATATTTAAAAAATTTTAATCTTTAAAAAAGAAAATACAAAGCAAACATGAAAAATCCTTGTGGAACAATTATGATTTGTCACGACCCCATGTGTTAAGAATAAAATTGCTCCATCACCTTTTAAAAAATTAATTAAAAAATATTTAAATCATCTTATTGGGGTCTCATACAACTCATCACAATCCATCCATCCATCCATTGCGTCAAACACATTTGTACATTTGTTGCTATTATCATTCTCAAAACATTTGTTTTCTACTTGAGCCCTTGGTATCAGCTCCTCATTTTTCCCCTCCCTCCCTCCCGAACCCTTGACAATTTATAAATTATTATTTTGCATTGTCTTAACACTGCCCGACATCTCCCTTAACCCACTTTTCTGTGGTCCGTCCCCCAGGGAGGGGGTTATATGTAGATCCTTGTGATCAGTTCCCTCCCGGTATTGCCACTCTCACCACTGGTCCTGAGGGGTTCATTTGTCCTGGATTCCCTGTGTTTCCAGTTCCTATCTATACCAGTGTACAGCCTCTGGTCTAGCCAGATTTGTAAGGTAGAATTGGGATCATGATAGTGGTGGGGAGGAAGCATTAAAGAACTAGAGGAAAGTTGTAGGTTTCATCGCTGCTATACTGCATCCTGACTGGCTCATCTCCTCCCCGTGACCCTTCCATAAGGGGATGTCCAATTACCTACAGATGGGCTTTGGGTCTTCACTCCACACTCCCCGTCATTCACAATGACATGATTTTTTGTTCTTTCATGCCTGATACCTGATCCCATTGACACCTCGTGATCACACAGACTGGTGTGCTTCTTCCATGTGGGTTTTGTTGCTTCCCAGCTAGATGGCCGCTTGTTTATGTTCAAGCCTTTAAGACGCCAGCTATCTTTTGATAGCTGGACACTATCAGCTTTCTTCACACATTTGCTTATGTACCCGCTTTGTCTTCAGCAATCATGTCGGGAAGGTGAGCATCATGGAATGTCAGTTTAACAGAACAAAGTGTTCTTGCGTTGAGGGAGTACTTGAGTGGAGGCCCAATGTCCATCTGCTACCTTAATACTAAACCTATAAATTTATGTACATAGATCTATTTCCCCATCGTCATGTATAAATATATTTGCATATGCACATGCTGTATTTAGACCACTATAAATGCCCTTTGCCTCCTAGTTCTTTCCTTTATTTCCTTTTACTTTCCTCTTGTCCCATGTATTAGTCTGGGTACTTTAGAGAAACAAATCCACAGAAACTCATGTATAAGAGAGTTTTATATAAAGGTTAAGTGCACATCAAGAAAACATCCCAACCCAGTGCTGCCCAAGCCCACAAGTTCAATATTAACCCATTAACCCATATGTCTGATACCAGTCCACAAAGTCCTCCTCCATCTCACAAAACACACACTATGATGCCGACTGCAGGAGGAAAGCCGAGTCAGTGAACATGTAAGCATCTCAGCGCAGGCAGGGGTCTCCACATGGCTGCTCCAGCACCCATGGCTGCATCGGGGTAGGTCCATGTGGCTTTTCCTTGGGGATGTCTTGCAGGAAGTCCACCTTGCCAGCTGAAGCAGGGAACCACTAAGGCAGCTGCACCCTGGTCCGACCATCACAAAGCAAGAGACCCGAGAACTAGAAAGGCGAGGCTCACCGAGCCATTTATCCCTCCGCACTTCAATTAACCCCACATGTGTTTATCAGCCAGGTTGGCGCAATAAACTACCTAACTCATCCCATTATCATGCTCAGCCTTCATTTGGGTTTCAGTAATTCCTCTCAATTACATTGCCCTTGATCAAGCCCTACCAGGCCTCCTATACCCTCCTGATGACCGATTTTGGATCACTTGTTCCTTTGTCCCTGGGTTCGTTAACACCCACTTCCTTTCCCCCACATTTTCCTTTTTGTATAAAGTTGTTGATTATATTTTTTCATTTCTTTAAAGAATGAAATGATGCTGGAATCTGGGTTGGAATCACATTATATTAATTGATTTTTTTTCTGTAGTGTTGAACTTTTCACAATGTTAAATCTTACCATTCATGAATAGGGAACATATTCCCATTTATGGAAGTCTCTTTTAATTTCTCCTACTATTGTTTTGTAGTTTTCTTTGTACAAGTCTCTTGTTTCTGTGGCTATGTTAATGCATAAGTATTTTATATTTTACGTGGCTATTCTAAATGGCATTATTTTCTTGATTTCCTTTTACAAGCTCTCTTTAATTGATTTTTGTCTGTTGAACTTATACACTGCTGTTACTAAATGTTTCAGTTATTTCTCATGTAGTGAGATGCCTACCATTGGTTCTGCATTATGTGGGCTTCATTATGTTGAGGAATTTCCTTTCTATTTTTATTTAGCCGAGTGCTTTTACCAGGAATTCATGTTGAATTTTGTAAAATATCTTTCCTGCACCAATTTACATAATCATGTAGTTATTTTCCTTAAACAGTAAATTACATAGATTGATTTTCTAATATTGAGCCATCTTCATAACTGGATGAATCACAACTGATATGTTGATATGTTTTGGTAGTCTGTTGGAGTCTCTTGACTAGGGTTTGGTTGAGAATTTTTGCATCTGTGTTCACAAATGATATTGGTCTACAATTTTCTACTCTGCTAATTTCTTATTCTATTTTGGTATCAGAAGTATGCTTGCTTCATAAAATGAATTTGGGCATTTGTCATCCTTTTATATATTCTGGAATATTTGAGTAGAATTGGTGTCAACTCTTTTCCCAAAACAGGGAATATCTGATTCCCTGTTTTCAGTTTTGTAAGTTTGTTTTACTTTGAGCATTTCATTTCAAAGTTCTCACATAGTAGCCCGGTTCCACTTCTAACAGTTTTTTAACTTTAGACAGAATTCCTTAATTCCCCAACAAGTTGACCTATGTGAAAAGTATGGTTAAGAGCACTTTTCTCTAAGTTTGCTGAGAGGATTAATGGAAATCAGTCACATATAAGGTGGAACACTTTGTGCCACCTAGTTGCATAATATGGTCCTTGTGCTGTGCAAACAGTTAAGCATTCAATTATTATTAATTTAAACCATGCAGAGGGACTTCTGAAGACATATCTCGTAATCTGCTCCTGAAAAACCAGATATGTCCCTAAATTAAGGCAGTAAAGGAATCTTGTTGTCCTTGCTAGCAGAAGACAAACTGTTTCTGGTGATTCTTCAAAAACTGAATGGAAAAAGAGGCATTGGTCAAATCAATAGCTGCCTATCCATACCAGGAGATGTATGAGTTGCTCAATCAATTGAATCATGTCTGGAAGAGCTACTGCAATTGAAGTCACCAGTTAGTGAAGTTTATAAAAAGTGAGTACCATTCTCGAACATTTATGTATTTTTTGCATGGTCCAAATAATTGAGTTAAAGGGGGGATATAGTGGGAATCACCACCCTGAATTCATAAAGTCATTGATAATGGCACTAATTTCTACTATCCTTCCAGGAATTTGGTATTGATCTTGGGTTAATTTTTTCTTTGGCAGAACAGTTCTAATGAGTTCTACTTGGCTTTTTCTGCCATAATAGCCCTTAGTGCACATGGCAGGGTGCCAATGTGAGATTTCTGCCAGTTCCTGAGGATGTTCATTCTAATTATGCAGTCTGGAACTGGGGTAGTTATCTGTACCTGCTTTAAGATAAATTTGAGAGCTAAGACTCTATTAACCATGTCTCATTAAACCCCTACTCTGACTTGTGGCCAGAGTGACATTTTTGGTCTTCTGGAATTAGTATCAACTCAGAGCCAGTGTTTGGTAATCCCAGATATGTTTATTTCCTTTTCCCTAACAAGCAGTCAATCTTTTAAAAGGCTACTGACCCCTAATAAAATGATAAAAAAAAAAAAGAACTGTAAACAGGGAATCCAGGACAGATAAACCCCTCAGGACCAATAATGAGAGTAGCGATACCAGGAGGGGTAGAGGAAGGTGTGGGGAGAAAGGGGGAACAGATCACAATGATCAACATATAACCCCCTCCCAGGGGGACAGATAAAGAAAAATGGGTGAAAGGAGTTAGTGGTCAGTGTAAGACATGAAAATAATAATAATTTATAAAGTATCAAGGGTTCATGGGGAGGGGGATGAACTGATACCAAGGGCTCAACTAGAAAGAAAATATTTTGAAAATGATGATGGTAGCAAATGTACAAATGTGCTTGACACAATGGATGTATACATGCATTGTGATAAGAGCTGTACAAGCCCCCAATAAAATGGTTTTTTTTTAAAGGCTATTGTTCACCTTGGGGAAGGCTGGGATAAAACTAACTAACTAACTAACTAGAAATAGATATATTTTCAACATAGTGGGGTCATCCTCAAGGGGATCTAGTCTTCCCTTCATTGTGGGTCTTAAATAGGTTTGAATCTGGGATTGATTGTGGGGTGGCTGCATTTATTCTGATGGCTAAAGTTACATTGCCTTTCATTTGGCCTAGACTTCTTCTGGTTGTAGATATAATGCCTAAGTAACGAATGCTATACATATGTTAAGAGTTACACTATTATGATGACGATGACCCTGTTGTCTATTACAGTAATTATGCCCATCTTGTCTTTGTTGATTAACTTTTGCCTTTTGGTTCTTAGCACTATATGATCAATCAGCTCCATTTTAGGTAGGTGTACTAATTCAATTACGGCAGTTCTCACTTTCAAATACGACTTACATGAAATAGCAATTACAGCAATTTTCAGGTAAGCTGGAACTAACTTCACACATTTGTTTCATACTGTTGTGCTAAGAGGTATCTTCTTGGGACTCTGTAGGTAGGATTATGTGTGTAGCCTGATAAATCTATATTCCACTTTCCCTTAGCCCATGGAGTCCTTCTATATTAAGGCAAATCTGACACTTCAAGTTGACTTAGTGTAGTCTGCTGTGTAAGTTATGCTTCAGTGAACCAACCAAATAAATTATAAAACAAAGAGTCTTGGTAGTGTATAAGTTAAAAGTGCTCACGGGTTGCAAAGGCTAAAGATTCCCAAGATCAGCAGGAAATCCTGTAGGCTCAAGTCCTGAGAACTAGGGTCAGATAATGAGAGTGGGATGCAGTATCCAGATCGAGCAAAACTAGAGAGCTTTGCCAGAATGTCTGATATATTTGACAAGCCACACCTTAAATGAATCCATTTACAGCTAAATGACATCATTTCAGATCTCATCATAGAGATGATTGCATTACTTTAGATATCATCATATTGGATAAATATATCATAACTGCCAAACCAGAGAATCATAGCACAACCAAGTTGCAACACGACCTTAATGATCACACCATGCTTTATTTCAACATTTGCTTTACTACAGTGGTCTAGAACTGAACCTGCAACATCTGTGAGGTGTGCCTACATATGTGAGTGTTCACTGTCTGGAATACGGACAGGCCACCCAACACTGGTAACAGAAACTTATGTGTTAAGAAGTCCCATGGAAATGTGTGCTTCTGCTCCTAATCTGGGAAGCAAGCAGGCTGACACAGGCTAACCAAAATGGCATGTAAGGAGGCTTCAAAGAGTTTTAGAGAAATCATTGAACTCTGTTCACAATAACAGAAATCTCAGGCATTCTTGAAAATATACTCATTTTGCAAAATTAAGAATATTCTAGCTCCCCAAAATTCCCATTTCACTCAAAAATGCTTGTACTTTTAGCAAGTATTGCATAGCTTAATTAAATATCGTGCCAGCTTGTCTTGTTCTTTCTTTGTTTTCTTACTTTGGGCTTAGCTTTCAAAGTAAGATATTAAATTTCTCTGGGTACATTGAATATATATATATATATTTACTTCTCTTGTCTGATATTAGCCCATGTGTCTGATACCAATCCATAAATTCCTCTTCAGAATCAAACACATGCAATGACACTGAATGCAGGAAGATCAAAGGCCAGTGGGTGGAAAGTCTTGTGGATCCAGTGTCAGTGTATGCATCTCAACGCTATTAGGGGTCTCCATGTGGCTCCTCCAGCTCCAGGGTTCTGGCTCCATCAGCTTAGCTCCATGTGGTTTGTCAACAGGAATGTCTCACAAGGAGAGTCTATGCCTGGCCTCCAGTGAACTGTTTTTCTCTGTTGTGTCTCCAAATGAGGTCATCAAGCTGCAACCTGATTGACAGGCTAAACTCTACTCCTTCCCTCTTAATACTTTCAAATTGAAACCAGATTATGTAACTACCACAGATGCTTCTGGAAAATCAAGTTAATGCCAGGGGAGGGGAACATCCACATTTCAGAAGAGGCACTTATATTTCTATTGATGGGGATGGTGGGTAAATGGGAAGGAGCAATCTCATATCGTGAGGGGTACTGAACATTAATTGTAGGGAACCTAAAGGGAGCATAAACCTGGTTCTGTGTTCCTCGGTAGACATTTTAAAATAAGTTTCTACCTAATCCTTGGCGAACCACACCAGGGACTAAGGACTATCACATTGACTTTAAATGCTGCCCTTATTGGGAATTTTGCATCTCCCAAGGGCCAAACCTGAAGGATTTGGTGTGGAAGGCCGAATGAATGAACTCAAACTGGGTCCTACCTTAAAACTGCCTGTCACCCTTGACTTCGGACTCAATTTCCCTAATGGGAGCAGAAGCAAATGATGGACACCCTAAGATTGTGGAAATGGCAGTTGTTGGACCTTGGGTGGAACCTTGGCTTAGTGGAGCAGCCATCTAAGTGAGGTATCAACCAAGTCCACATGGAAGAAGCACGCCAACCTGGGTGAGCCAAAGACGACAATAACAAAATCCAAATATGATGAAGGGAAAAGTATCCAAGCTTAAATTGTGAAAACCCAATTTGTAGAAAGCTATAGAGGACAGTGGAAGTCCAAAATCCATCTGCAGAGTATGTAGTCCGATTCAGTCTCTGGAAGATCCCTCTGACTACAGTTGAAGAACACGAACACCTTTGCTAGTAGAGCTTATCGTAAACCTGATTATGGTGTATGGACCATGGTGTAATATGATACTCGGTCAGATGACCTCCCTCTTGACCCAACCTGAAGTTGCTCTAGGTTTAAAGATTTCTTGCTTGTTCCACTACAGAAATTTCCTCTCTAGATTTTAAAAATATTGCTAAAGGATTTTTTTTTCACTCATTATTTTTATTTTTATATTATTATTGGTTGGTCTTTCTATTTCATTTTGGTTTCGTTTTTTATTGTTTCTGTTATGTTTCTCAGATTAGGAAGCACAGAAGGAGGCATGGAGATAATTACTGATGCAATGGTACAACAGGACAGTAGGGGGTCGGGTGGAGAGGGTGAGGGGATTTGGGGAGCAAATACTGAATTCGGGAGATGGATAGGAGGGAGCACTAGAGCTGATTGTGATGATGGATATACAACTCTTTTTTAAAGTGATTTATATGTAAGTGTATGATATATATTTTATATCGATAAAACTATTTAACAATAGAGGAGGGAAATGAAAGAAGTCTCAGACCCTTGATCAGGATCCTCTCGTGGCCCTGGATCTTGGGCCCTGGTCCAGGGTGGTGCCTCAAGGCGGCCTCGTATTACATTCCAGGCCACAAGAAGGGCAGGTGTGTAGAGTAAGGCTACTCCCTCTCCCTCTGAATACAGTTTCTGGAATTTTAACACAACACTATAGCTGACATCTCAGTGGCCAACAGTGGTTGAAAGAATTTTATATAATAGCCTGGTAGGCCGGTGACAATAGACCCAGATAAAGTTGAGGTTTCTAGTACTGAGGAGGAAGAGAGGGTACCTGTAGGTAAAACATACTCCTTGCTAAAAGGACCTTGATGAAATTACCAGGGGAAAATGACTATCAGATGATAGTGAATTTGCAGCCTTTGTCTATTTCCTGTGGAAAACGCCCATATTAGATGAGGAGAGGCCCCAAATTTGGAATTTTGAAGAGAATCCCCAGGAGTGAGAGATTTTGCTAGCTCGGTGGACTAGTGATGAACTAAGCATGTGGTCTGGCAAAAGGACATCAAGTTAAATTCTTAATTCAGGACCCAGCAGGCGAGGCAGCCAAAGTCAGTTGCCAAGAGGCAAGTGATAGAAGTCAAATAAATGAAGAAGTTGCCAACAATGGAACAGGAAACACAGAAGCAATGATCAGAGCCTGACATGAGGACCAGTAGGTAGAGAAGGAGCCCATCAGGGGGGCAGGCCATGGTGACAGTTTTCAAGTGTCAGGAAAGACACGGCCTTCGATGGTACAATCGGTTCCCCCACTCCACATCCCTGGGGCTGTTTGAAAATTTTATAATAAAATATTGAAGGAGAAATGGTTATCCTTACAAAGATAAACTTAGACCATTGTTGTTGTTATGTTTTTTCTTTTAAAATCTATTTAATAGAAAAAGTAAGGCATGATTTATTCCAAAATTAACTAAAGGAAAAAAGTTTTTTTATCACCCTTACACATCACTTTGCATGAGCTGCTGAGAGGTACACTGTTAACTGACTATTGTGCAATTAATTCCTCATGATGCATGCACAAAACATTAAAATATATATGCATATAGATGGTAAAGTTGTCTCCTGAATTTTATGTTTCCTATTTGCAAAGCCGCTATTCTGAAACTTGATTTAAAATATACCTCAATTTGTTGTAGTTTTTCATGTCTTCTGTTTTCTTTTCTAGTGAAAACTTTATATGTTTTGATTTGTTATTGTTGTTACTTTTGGCTTTTTAAAATGTTTTACTGTACAGTAGAGCCCTGGTACTAGATTGCATCAGTACTCGACATTATCAGATTTTGACACAAAATGTCAATAACATTTTACATCAGAGCTTGAGCAAAACATTAGGATCTGATCAGATGCACGTGGTTTTTTTTTTTTATCAGGGGCTCATACAACTCTTATCACAATCCATACACACATCAATTGTGAAAAGCACATTTGTACATTCATTGCCCTCATCATTCTCAAAACATTTGCTCTCCACTTAAGCCCCTGGCATCAGCTCATTTTTCCCCTCCCTCATGAACACTTGATAATTTTTTTTCAATTTCCTGACTGTTGGTTGTTGTTTTTTTTATCATTTTATTAGAGGCTCATACCCCTTGATGATTTATAAATTATTATTTTGTCATATCTTACCTTTTCCAACATCTCCCTTCACCCACTTTTCTGTTGTTCTTCCCCCAGGGAGGAGGTCATGTAGATCCTTGTAATCGGTTCCCCCTTTCCAACTCACTCTCCCTCTGCTCTCCCAGTATGGCCACTCACACCACTGGTCCTGAAGGGATCATCCTCCCTGGATTCCCTGCATTTCCAGTTCCTATCTGTACCAGTGTACATCCTCTGGTCTAGCCAGACTTGCAAGGTAGAATTCGGATCATGATAGTGGGGGGTGGGGTGGAGGAAGCATTTAGGAAAGTTGTATTTTTCATCGTTGCTACATTGGACGCTGACTGGCTCGTCTCCTCCCCAAGATCCCTCTGCAAGGGGATCTCCAGTGGCCTACAAATGGGTTTTGGGTCTCCACTCTGCACTTCCCCCCACCCCCCACCCCCCATTCACTATGGTAAGATTTTTTTGTTCTGATGATGCCTGATACCTGATCCCTTCGACACCCTCATGATTGCACAGGCTGGTGTGCTTCTTCCATGAGGGCTTTGTTGCTTCTGAGCTAGATGGCCACTTGTTTACCTTCAAGCCTTTAAGACCCCAGATTCTATACTTTTTGATAGCTGGGCACCATCAGCTTTCTTCGCCACATTTGCTTATGCACCCATTTGTCTTCGGCGATTGTATCATGGAGGTAAGCACACAATGATATGATTTTTTGTTCTTTGATGCCTGATAATTGATCCCTTCGGCACAAATATACGAACCCACCAGATTGTCTTAAGTGCAATTAATCACAACTCAAATGCATTGTAAGTCAGGGAATACCTGTTGTTAGATGCCATTACATTGGTCTGACTCATAGAAACTCCATGTATATTATTGGGAAAACACTAAGAAAACATTGCACACTCTTGCCTTATCGTCACAGTCTTTCCTATGTTTAAACCCATTGTTGCAGTCACTTTGCTTGAGAATCTTCCTCTTTTTTTTTTCACGAACTCTTTATTTCATAAAGCATAATTGTGTTAGGCCAGGTTAACTAGAGAAATAAATCCAGAGATGCTCATATGTAGAAGAGAGAGCTTTATATCAAAGAGTAATTGTATATTGAGAAAACTTCCCAGCCCAGTCCAGATCAAGTCCATAAATCTGATATTGGCCCATATCTCCGATACTAGTCCATAAATTCCACTTTAGACTCATGCAGCACATGTAATGATGCCAAATGCAGGAAGATTACAGACCAGTGGGTAGAAAGTCCTTTGGATCTAATGACAATGGTTGCATCTCTAGGGTTCTGGCTGCCATCAGCGTGGCTCCATGTGGCTTGTCAACAGGAAGGTGAAGCAGATAGTGTGGCCCACTTCCAGGGAGGAAGAGAGTAAGTTCCCAGAATCCTCATGAGAAGGTCATGCCGACAAGAAAGCTTCATCAGGCTGTGCCCTGATTGACAGTCTAGACTCCACCCCTTCACACTCTATTTATCAGGTCTATATGAAATTATGGAACTATCACAATAATGTCCTTCACCAGAGTAAAATCCCTCCTGGTGACATATCCAAAGTATGTGAGACAAAATTCACCTTCCTTGCTTCTAAGGAACGTGTGTATCTTTTTCCCATATAGATTTATTTATTCTGCTGGTGTCCTTGCATATTTAATATTCTTCACCAACACTGTAATTCAAATGCTTCAGTTCTTCTTTGGACTCACTTATTCATAGTCTGGCTATGCGCATATGTATTAGCAGTGGGGGAATTCAGCCAGTTTGCCTTGGTCCAGCATAGATACCCGCTTTTTTGTTGTGTTTGGTGAACTGGATGTTAAAATGGCACTTGTAATTGGACTTGTCTCTAATGTGGATGCACTCTTTTTAAGTGTTCATCTGTGCAACCGCATAATGTTCATTCCAATCATGGGTATAAAATTTCAAATGAAACTATTCTTATTTATTCAACCCTTAAAACTTATAATACTTTGATGAAAACTATATTTTTATTCCCTTCTACTTATTACTTACGTTAACAAACATATAATGCAAATAGAAAAAGTACTGTACAACCAGAAGGTGACACACTGTCATTCATTTCAGCTTTGCGTTACATTCCAAATTCCCACGAGACATTCTGAGTGAATTATGCAATTCTGAAAGTGATCAATGAGCTAAAAATATTGTTAGAACAATTTCTTTAAGTTCAGCAGAGTGGAAAGGGGTTTTCCAAAGATGACCACAGTATGTTCAGAGAAGAAAGGTCCCCTGTTTCTAATATATCAAAGACAATGACTATTATCTAGTTTTCCTACCACTAAAAGAATGGGATTCTACTCCTGCAGTTAAAAGATGGTGAAGGATTGATATGCTTGGCAAAAGCAAAGAATATTGCAAGTGAGGATACCAATCAAGAAGCATTGTAGAAATACATTAAATAACAGCTTTAATTTTATTGGGTACTATTTAATATTTTTCATTAGTATTTTGCAACTCTTATAATCTAGTGTTGTGTACCTATTTTATTGTTCTTATTTAAGTTAACTCTGAAATAATAAACTACCTTTCAGCATATCTTTTTTTATACTTAAAGTTATCATTGGGGCAGTGAACTGGTTGTTAAATTATCTGAACCCCACCACAGCTTATGCAGGTTATTGAAAATACCATGGCTTGCGTCATTGGAAGATTTGTCCTCAAAGTGATATTTTCGTGTTTTAAAACATCAAAGGGGTCTTTTGAAGTAGATTTTCAATGCAGTACACAATTTGATTTCTTGACTGCTTTTACCAATGGGGGATTGATTGTGGCTTCAAATAAAATGGAATCCTTGACGACTTTTATCTTTTCTCTGTTTATTGTAATGTTGCCTATTTGTCAACTTGTGGGGATTTTTTGTTTTCTTTTTCTCTTCATGTAATCCATATTGAAGGCTGTAGTTTTTTGTTTTATTTTTTATCTTAATCAGTGAGTACTTCAAGTCTTCACTTTCAGCATGTTAGATTGTGTAATGGGCATATCGAAGGTTGTGTTAATCTAGGTAGACTAGAGAAACAAATTCATAGACACTCATATGTGTACAAGAAAGAACGTTATATACAAGAGCAATTGAATATTGAGAAACATCCTAACCCTGTCCAGATCAAGCCCATAGGTCCGAAATTAGCCCATATGTCTGAAACCAATTTATAAATTTCTCTTCAGACTCACACAATACATGCAATGACGACAAATGCAGGAAGATCACAGGCCAGTGGGGGAGAAGTCTTGTGGATTCAGTGGCAGTGGAAGCATCTCAGCACTGGCAGGGGTCTCTACATGGCTCCTTCAGCTCCAGGGCTCTAGCGTAGCTCCATGTGTTTTCTCAACAGGAATGTCTCTCAGGGAATGAGCAGGTGTCCTGCCTCCAGTGAGCTATATACTCCATCATGCTTCCAAATGAGGTCATTGAGCTGCAACCTGATTGACAGGCTACACTCCACCCCTTCACTTTTAAGTCTCAAGTTGACAACAGATTATGTAACTACCACAAGGGTTGTTAATGAGCTTTTTTCCAATCCTAAAGCCATGTTCTACTTCACATACTTGAGTTTCAGATTTTTTTTACTTAGCATACATGAATATGGTGAAAGGATACAACCACAGCGCACAATTTCCTGATCCTTTTGTTTTGTTTGAAAGACTGTCTAAATACAGGTTCCACATAAGCACACTTATGTGTTCTTATATTCCCACTATTCACAATGCTATCTTTAGCTTGTTATGATCCGCACAGTCAAGTACCTTTGCAAAGTCAATGAGACACATGTAAATATCTTTTTTGTTTAATGACATTTTTATGGTGACTTATATGGGTTTACATTTCAGACTATCATCTCTGCATTCAGTAGTTTAAACCACTCATCAGCCCCTACCTCAATATTCTACTCCACCCTTCCCCACTATTTCTCTTCCCCTACTTAAGGGCTTCTATTCTCCTTTACACTCAAGTCTTAACCAGCCAGTCTTCGAGTCTGTTGCTTCATCTCTCCATCCTGTTCTCCCTCCCTTGGGACCCTCAAACATCTCTTCCCTTTGGTATACAAGCCTCTGTCTTGTTTTTCTTTATTGTAGTGGCCTCATACAATATCTGTCTTTTTGTGATTGGCTGCCTTCATTCAGGATAATGTTCTAGGTCTGTCCTTGTCATGAAATGCTTCATGGTTTCATCATTCATTTTTGTTTGTTTGTTTTTAAGCAATGCTTAGTATTCCATTGTGTCTCTGTATCAAATTTCTTTATCCAGAGTTCTGATGAGCTTTGGGGCTGTTTCTAACTGCTTGCTATTGTGAACATCTTTCTGATATTCTTTGCATTTGGTCAAGATCCATCTGCCATCAGCAGTGAGATCCTTCTTGCCAGGTAATCTTCTGAATTCAGTTTGAATTTATGGCAGTTCCCTGTCATTGTATTGCTGACACTATTTTAAAATTACCTTCAGCAAAATTATACTTGCATGTGATATCCATGATATTGTTTGACAATTTCTATATTCTTTTGGACCATCTTTATTTGGCATGGACACAAATATGAACCTCTTACAGTCATTTAAGTCTTACAGCTTTACAGCTGTCTCTCAAAGTTTTTGGTATTGATGATTGAACATCTCTAGCTTTGTGTTCATTTCTGGAAACATTTCTATTGGTATTCTGTCATTTCCTTAAGCCATTCTTTCTGCCAATGTCTCAGTGCAGTTTGCACTTCTTCCCTCAATACCATTAATTCTTGTTCATATTCTATCTCCTTAAATGGTGGTCTGTTGTTGTTACATGCCACAGAGTCAGTTCTGACCCACAGGGGCCCTATGCACGGTAGAATGAAACACTGCATGGCCCTACCCCATGCTCACAATTGTTCCAGTTCTTGATCCCATTTGTAGTCTGTGTACATTAGAGAAACAAATCTACAGAAACTCATGTATAAGAGAGAGTTTTATGTAAAGCTTAAGTGCACATCAAGAAAACATCCCAACCCAGTGCTGCCCAAGCCCACAAGTCCAACATTAACCCATATGTCCAACACCAATCCACAAAGTCCTCCTCCATCTCACAAAATACACGCAATGATGCCGACTGCAGGAGGAAAGCCGAGTCAGTGAATGTGTAAGCATCTCAGCACTGGCTGGGATGTCCACACCGCTGCTCCAACACCCAGGGCTGCATCGGGGTAGTCCATGAGGCTTCTCCTCAAGGATGTCTTGCAGGAAATGAGCCTTGCCAGCTGAAGCAGGGAACTGGCTAAGGCAGCTGCACCCTGGTTCGACCATCAGAAAGCAAGAGACCCAAGAATTTGAAAGGTGAGACTCATTGAGCCATTTATGCCTCTGCACTTCCATTAACTCCACATGTGCTTATCGGCCAGGTTGGTGCAATACAGTCACTCACCATTCTTACAGCCATTGGGTCAACTCATTTTCTTGAGGACCTTCCTAATTTTCGCTGCCCCTCTATTTCTCTATTTTATCAAGAATTATGTCCTTCTCCAGGGACAGGTCTTGCTGGACAACGTGTACAAAGTATGCAAGATGAAGTCTCTCAATCCTTGCCTCTAAGGAGCACTCTGGTCTTACTTATTCCAAGACAGATTGGTTTGTTCTTTAGCAGACCACAGTACTTCCAGTATTCTTCTCCAGTATCACAACCACAATGCATCAATTCTTTTTCAGTCATTCTTATTCAGTGTCTAACCTTCACATGTTTATGAGGAAATATCATGGTTTGGGTCAGGTGTCCCTCAGTCCTTAAAGTAACATCCTTGCTTTTCAATACTCTAAGGCAGTCTTATGCACTAGATTTACCTAATGCAATGCACAGCTTTATCTCTTGGTTGTTGCTTCCATGAGCATTGATTGTGGATCCAAGCAAGACAAAATCCTTGACAACTTCAAACTTTTCTCCATTTATCATGAGGGATAAATGTTCTAGTTGTGAGAATATTGGTTTTATCACCATTGAATTGTAATCCATACCGAAGGCTGCGATCCTTTATCTTCATTGCAGGTTGTTAACATGCCTTCTTCTAATCCTGACACTGCATTCTTCTTCATATAAGGCAACTGTTCTGATGATTTTCTTAGATACAGATTGAATACGTGTGGTGGGAGTAACATGGATGAGCATCATTTAATAATTTGTCCACAGAATCCTTCAATGTCACAACTCACAATTTGAATTTTTATCTTCAGATCTAGGTTAGAAAGATCTATTTTCTTCCTTTTTGGTTTTCAAACTTCAGGCTTTTGTACATTTAATTTAATGCTTCATCTTTTCTTCTTGAGTAGTCCTTTGAAATTTTTTGTTAGACTCTTACTTTAATTCTTCATTTCACTTTAGTTAATTCTACAATACAGAGCAACTTTTAGAGTCTCTTTTGGCACTCATTTTGGTCGTTTCTTTCCTTCCTATATGGTTAATGACCTTTTAGTTTTTTCATATATGGTGTCTTTGTTCTCATCCCACAACTTATCTGGTCTTTGGTCATTAGTGTTTAATTTGTCAAATCTATTCTTGAGATGGTTTCTAAATTCAGGTAGAATATATTCAAATTCATTCTTATTTTGGCTCTTTTGGATTTGTTTTAATCTTTTTAGCTTCAACTTGAACTGGCAAATGAGCAATTGATGATAGATTCTAACTAATATTATTTTGACTAATGATATTGGGTTTTTCCTCTAGTCTCTTTTTACGAGTGTAGTTGTTTCCTGTGTATTCTGTTGTGGTCTATGTGTATAGTCTCTGTTGATACTGTTTAACAAAGATAAATTGCATTGACAAGTATTGGTCTTGAAAATTCTATTACATGATCTCCAATGTCATTTTTGTCATCAAGACCATGTTTTTCAACTGAGTACTTTTTTTGTTTCAAACTTTGCAATCACCAGTAATTATCAATACATATTTGTTACATGTTTGAGCAATATCAGACTGCAGAAGTTGGTAAAAAAAATTTTAAGCTCCTTATCCCTAGCCTTAGATGTTAATGTAAAAATTTTAAATTATAGTCATTTTAACTTGATCATCTTTGTAGATGTACAGGTATTATCACTGACAGAAATGTACTTCAGGATAGATCTTGAAATGCCCATTATAATGATAAATGTAACTCCATCTATCTGAATCTTGTATCTGGCATATTAGACCATATGATTATTTTATTCAAAATGGCAAATATTAGTCCATTTCAGCTCATTCACGTCTAGTGTATTAATTTGGGATCTGTACAAGGACCAAGAGGTAGCCATTGAAACAGAACAAAGGAATACTGCATGGTTTAAAATTAGGAAAGCTGTGTGTCAGGGATGTATTTGTTCAGCAAATCATCTCAGAAGCTGTGTGATATGAAAAAGAAAATGACATGGGGATTTTGGAGGAATACCTTTCAACAACCTGTGATGGGCAGATGAACAAAACCTTATTGGCTGAAAGCAAGGAGTACTTGATAAACTTGCTGATGAAGATCAAGAACCTTGGACTTCGGTATGGATTAAAACTTAAATGCAAAAACCCCCAACTTGTCACAAGTTTACCAATAGACAACATCCTGAAAAATGGAGAAAAGATGAAGGTTGTCAAGGATTTCCTCTTGTTTGGATAAACAATAAATATTCATGGAAACAGCCATCAAGAAATTGAAGGACATAATGCTTGGACAAATCTGCTGCAAAAGAGCTCTTAAAAGTGTTAAAGACCCAAACCCTCACTTTGAGGACTATGATGTGTCAGCCCCAAGATGTGGTATTTTCAACTACTTCATATGCACGTGAAAGTTGGACAATGAATACAAAAGATTGAAGAAGAATTGATGCATTTGATTTGTGGTGTTAGAAAATAATATTGAAAGTACTATGGACTTCCAGAAGAGTAAACAAATTTGTCTTAGAAGAAATATGACCAGAATAACCTTGCCAATGAGGATGGCAAGGCTCTGTCTTAATATTGTGAGAATGGTACAGAACTGGAAAGCATTTCATTCTATTGTACATAAGGTTGCTGTTAGTTCAAGTGACCCAATAGCATCTAACAAGAACAATGCCTAGGATATCAATGTCTATGTATTCCATTTCCTTTTCTTTTTCCAATTTCTATTTGCAATTTTCCAAGAACCAGACTTCATGTATTTCACTTTCAATTATTAATGGAAGTATGCATCTAGATCTTCTTGTGGTTTTGGGGTTTTTATTCATTTTAAGTTAGACTATATAAAAAATTAAGGTCCTGAGAGCATTGCTCCATTCATGTCATTAAGGTTGTCTTTATTTTGAGGAGGTATCTTTTTCCAGTCATATTTTGAGTGCTTTCCAATCTAAAAGGATCATATGCTGGCACTGTATCAAACAATACTCCACTATGATTTATAAGATTTTTAGAGGAGAGTTTTTCAGAAGTGAACAGCTTCTTCCTTCTTCCCATTTTCCCTACAATCTCAGTCTGAAAGCCCACTGAAATCTTCCCACCAAGGATGCCCTGTGGTATTTGAAATAATGGTGGCATAGGCTCCAACATCACAGTAACTGTAAGTCATGATAAAACTGTTAGACTGTGTATCCTTTAATTGATTAAATCATTCATTTGCTGATAGATATCCAGGAGTCAACCATGCTAGAATATACAGTAAAAGAGGCTGGCAGGTAAAGTTCATGTAACAAGTCAATATGCCAAGTGTGGAAAATATAAAAATTATTTCCATTCTTAGTTTGATATTCATTATGATACTTAGGTTTATTGTGCCAACCTGGCCAATAGGAACATGTGGGATTAATCAGGTCACAGTTTGATTGGAGGGCAAAAAGATAAATGGCTCTCCAAGGCCCATTCCCCTCTCTCTTGCTCTCTGGTGATCAGTGTACTGGAGCATGCTACTGTTTTAGCTAGTTCTCTGTCTCAACCTGTGAGCTACACTACCTTTGGGCCAGGCCAACCTGTGCATCATGTTGCTAGAGCTTGAGGCTCCTTCAAGACCTGCTTCACCACATTGCTGGTGTGTACATTGCTTGAGCTTGAGGCTGGTGGATCTTGTCGTCTTGCATTACATGTGGTCAATAACCTATCCGGGCCTGCTTTGCTAAGCTCCCAAGCTACTGATTGGTGATGACTCACCTTGCTGTTTGCTGTTTGCCTTGCCCAAGGGAGGACTCTGCTGTCCTACTTCCTTGACCTTTGACTCAGCAGTCCATGTTAGTTGAAAGACTTCCAGTATATTAACTCTTCCATGGAAGAGAGTTGAACTGAACTCTCTGTACTGCTGTGTGGACTAATTAGCTATTTTATTCCTTCTCATGGTATAAACCTAG
>NW_022103896.1:85214186-85215433 GCF_000313985.2 Echinops telfairi | reverse complement strand
ATGTGGCTCCTTCAGCTCCAAAGCTCTGACTGCCATCAGGGTAGTTTCATGTGAGTTCTTGTCAGAAATGTCTTGCTGGGATTGAACAGAGACAGAGAGTGTGTTTCTCAATGCAAAGTAGGAAATACAGGAGTTCCCCCAAATCCTCAGGAGAACTATGACCTGATCAACAGACTAGACTCCACCCCTTCAGTCTTAAGCCTCTCAAGTCCCAAATTGACACCAGATTATATGACTACCACATTATGTATTTATATATATATTTTACAAAACAGCCTTATCATTTCAAAGTATTCTCCATTACACTTAATACATTTGTCAAATCTGCGATTCCATTCTTGGAAACATTTTTCAAACTCATCTCTTTGGATGACTGACAGCACCTCCTTTTGTTTTTTCCCTTCATCTCTTCTACATCTTCAAATCACTGTCCTTTCATGACCCTCTTCATTTGCTAAAACAAAAAAGAAGTTGCACAGAGTGAGGTCAGGTGAGTAAGGTGCATGGGGCAATAGAGGAATGCTGTTTTTTACCCAAAACTGGTGCACTGAGATGGCTGCATGAGCAGGTGCATTGTCACAGTGGCGAACGCAGTCCCCCCTCTGCCACAAAGGAGGCCCTTTTTGTCACACACTGTTATGCTATCTTTTCAGAACCTCCAAATAGAATGCTTGATTAACTGTCTGACCTGGTAGAATGAACTCCAAGTTGACATTTTCATTCGTTTGGGAAGTTGATGGATATCTAGAACAAGGTTTGTCATCAATTGACATTTCACCTTTTTTGAAATGAGAAAACCACTCGTACACTTGAGTTTTTCCCGTAGCACTGCCCTTGTAAGCTGTGTTCAACATCACAACTGTTTCTGCAGCATTTTTCTCAAGCAAGAAGCAAAATCTCACAGCCACTCACTATTCTCTTAAATCAGCCATCATAAACGAGGTTCAATTGAAAGTGCTTGTACAAACAAATTCACTGTGACTAGAGAGAATCTTCCCAGGTGATGCCACAGGGTGCACTAACTCAGAGTGAGTTGCTCACCTAGTGGGGAAAATGCATACTATGAAAGCTCCACCTAGTGGAGATTTTTCTGGTTTTTTTTGGCTTTCTTATTTAATTTTTTTTTGGAGGGGGGTACCCCCTAGTACGTGAGGTGTCAACACAGTCCACATGGAAGCACATCAGTCTATCTGAGCATCCAAAGGCTGTAAATGACAAATTTCCAAATCTGAATGAAGGAATAGTAT
>NW_022103896.1:85204958-85212145 GCF_000313985.2 Echinops telfairi | reverse complement strand
TGGCAGGGGAGGTTGGGAGAACTGAAAGCAGAGTACAAGATAGAAGAAATAGGTTCTAAGTTGATGCGATTATGATTGTCCAACTCCTCTTGCTATGATTGCATGCTTGAATTGTGTGATATATGGGACACAAGTAGCCAGCTTTAAAGAATGAAAATTCCTTTTCTTGCAGTTCTGGAGGCTAAAAGTCCAAGTCTTGGCTCTGTCTATTCCTTCCTTGACTGGATGTTCCTTTAGTGTTCTTTCCATGGCATTTATGTTCCCTCTATGTGTATATTTGTGTCTTTTCTGGTCTTTTTATAATTTAGGCATAGTTAGGTTTAAGGCCTAACCTGCACTGCAGTGACCTCATTAAGATAACAAAAATAACAACCACAACAAAAAGCTTTGTTTACAAACAAGATAACAGCCACAGGTGTTCAACATGATTTTTTGGTAAGTGTGTGTGCACAAATCAATTCATAACAAGTTCGTACCTTAAATGTAGTGGTTGCTGCTATCTCCATATATATATATTTTTATACAGAGTTGTAATCCCCATTGAAGACTGTGGTTTTGGATTTTTCTCAGCATATGCTTCAAGTTATCTGTGCTTTAGCAATCAAGGTTGTGTCAGTTTCTCAGATTATTTTCTCAGCATACAGATGTAAAAATTATGGTGAAAGGGTACAACTCTATATTAATTTATAATGAAAAGGATAGAGACCAATGTACATATACTTATATGTTAAGTATTAAGATGGCAGATGGACTCTGAGCCTGTACTCAAGGGCTCCCTAAACAAAAGAACATCTTGTTATAATAACCTGGCACTTTTTGATTCTCACCTTTCTGACAATCACTGAAGACAAAATGGGTGCATAAGCAAATGTGGTGAAGAAAGTGGATGGTGCCAGACTTTCAAAAGATATAGTGTCTGGGGTCTTAAAGGCTTGAAGTTAAACAAGCAGCCAATCTATCAGGGAAGCAAATAAACCCACAGGTATCAGGTATCAAAAGATCCCAAACAAACAATTATGTCGATGTGAAAGAGAGGCATTGGAGTGGAGACCCAAAGCCCATCTGTAGACAATTGGACATCCCCCCACAGAAGGGTTACAAGGGAGGGATGATTCAACCAGGGTGTAGTATAGCATCGATGAAACACACATCATTCCCGTAGTTCCTGAATGCTCCCCTTACCCCACTGTCATGACCCAGTTCTACGTTACAAATCTGGCTAGACTGGAGTACACACACCAGTACAGTTAAGAGCTCTAGACACACGGAATTCAGGACAGATAAAATCCTCAGGAACAGTAGTGGGAGTAGTGACATCATGAGGGAAGGGGGATGTTGGGGGTTGGAGGGTAGGGGGAGAAAGAGGGAACCCATCACAAGGTTGGATATATAGCCCACTTCCCAGAGGAATGAATAACAGAAATGTGGGTGAAGGGAGACAACAGACAGTGTAAGACATGACATAATGATAATAATATGTAATTGATCAAGGATTCACGAGGGTGGGAGAGTGGGGGAGGGAGGGTAAAAAAGAGAAGCTGATACCAAGGGCTCAAGTAGAAAGAAAATGTTTCAGAAATGTTGATGGGAACATATGTACAAATATGCTTAATACAGTTGAATGATGGATTCTCATAAGATTTGTAAGAACCGCCCAATAAAATGATTCATTGTAATAATAAAAAGATACAACCCTGATACACATCTTTCCTGGTTTCCAGCAATGCAGTACCACTTCTTTGAAAGAATGCCTCTTTGATGATGTACAGATTCTACAGGAGTGCAATTATGTATTCCGAAATTCCTGTTCTTTACAATGTCATCCACAAATTCTTGTGATCTATAGCCAAGTGCCTTTCCATATTAAAAAGACAAACAGGTAAACATCTTTCTGGTATTCTGAACTTTCAGCCAAGACTTATCTGACATGATAAGCAATGATATTCTTTGTTTCACATTCTCTTCTAAACCCAGATTACATTTCTGGAAGTTCCTGTCAAGTGTGAGCATCACGAGAGCATCTTTTTATAGTATTTATTTGAACTATATGCTAAACAAAAATTCAAAAGGAAGAATACATTATCAAGATTGGAGGAGGATTATCAACAACCCGTGATATGCAGGTGACGATTTTGCTTGGTGAAAGTCAAAAAGATCTGAAGCATTTACAAATGAAGATCAAGGTACAATGACACCATAACTTAAAGAAAACCAAGCTCCTCATAAGCAGCATCAGGATTGAGTTGTGGTCAATTAATATGGCCCCTCTAGCCAGAATTCTTACATTGTATATTGCAATTTGAGACTCAATACACCTGTGGCTATATTATGTTGGAGGGCATTCTCTATTATATTAATGGACAGAGTTAGGGGATTAAGACCTGATCTTAGTGGTGGGTATGAACCAAGCCACACCCTCTTTGGGGCATCTTTAAGATCCCACTTTAGTAGAGAGTGTGGCATACGACATCATTCTGTGTTTTCCTTTGATATATACAGGTGCAACTGTACAGTTATAACTTATTTCACCTCAACTGGAAAACTATAATCCTATTTCCTGTCTGAGCTTGGGTAGAAGTAAGACCTGCTGTGACTTTGGGACATTTTTGGCTCATGGCTCTTGACCCTACATTTGGCTCATCTCTTCCTGGCCTTTGGATGTGGGACTGTACAGCAACATATGTGGCATTTTATTTTTGTGAGTATTGTGATGAAGCTTTGTGAGTTTCTTGGTGGGGATTGAGCCCCCCACAGCAGGGTGAACCAAGAAGGGAACATAACAGATCAGCAATGGGAGCAAAACCAAGTCACAAAGCTCCTGAGGAAGCACCCAGATAGACTTCAGGTTAGGAGGGATAGTTCCCAGAACCCCCCCAGGACCAGTGAGGAGATAGTAATAAAGGCCAGCAGACAAACCTAGAATTATGTATGCTTGTTAATTTTTTTGGTGCCAGTTATATATATTTTTTGTATATATGTATTTTCTATTTCTTTTTATTCAATTTTTTGTTTTCTTTTTGTTTTGTCTACATTATTGTTGGTTTGCCTACTTATATAAGATAGACATGGGAAGCAAGTCCAAGGAGAAAGCAATGGGACCAAAGGTTCTCAAGGGACTTAGGAGGAGGAGGTGGAGGAAGGGAGCAGTGAGCAAACAATGCTCTAGACAGGGGAACAACAAGGGAATTAAAATCAACAATGAGGAGGCTAGAGATGCTGAGGATGTTGGAGCAACAGCAATTTAGCTGAGAGGAATTACTAAGAAGCAGAAGAAGGGTGACCATGATGTGGGAAAGGAGGAAGATAAGAGGAAACAGATGAAAGATCTAGAAAGCAAAGCCATGGAGAGAGGTACAAACATGGATGTGCACTTATGTGAATATATTCATTCATAACAATAGAGGTATTGGCATATGTACATATATTTATATGGCAATACATTGAGGAAATGGATGGACTTTGGGCCTTCTCAAGCCCTTCCTCAACACAAGAACACTTTGCTCTAACAACCTGGCATTCTGTGATGCTCACCTTCCCAGAACAATCAATAAAGACAAAATAGGTACACAAGTAAATGCGATGAAGAAAGCTGATGGTGCCTGGCTATCAAAAGATATAGCTTCTGGGGGTCTTAAAGGCTTGAAGTTAAACAAGTGTCCATCTAGTAGAGAAGCACCAAGCCCACATGGAAGAAACACACCAGCCTGTGGAATCATGAGGTGTCGATGGGATCAGGTAACATCAGAAGACCCAAAACAAAGAAACAAAAAGATATTGCTGAGAATGAGGGGGTCGGAGCAGAGACCCCAAACCCATCTGTAGACAGTGGGATGTCCCCTCACAGAATGGTCGCAAGGAAGGGATGAGTCAACCAGGTGAAATACAGCATCGATGAAACACAATATTCCTCTGGTTCCTTGAGGCTTCCTCACCCCCCACTATCATGACCCCAAGCTTGCTTTTCACTGAGGGCTTGACCAGAGCATGCACACAGGTACAGATAAGAGCTCAGGACACATGGAATCAGGTCAGATAAACCCCTCAGGAACAGAACTGGGAGTAGCAATACCAGGAGAGTAGGGGGGAAGAAACCTCAGGGGAAGGGAGACAGAGGTTGGTGTAAGATATGAAAATAATAATAATTTATAATTCATCAAGGGGTCACAAGGGTGGAAGGGGGGAGGGAAGGTAAAAAGAGGAGCTGATACCAAAGGTTCAAATAGAATGTAAATACTTAGAAAATAATGATGGTAACATATGTACAAATATGCTTGATATAATTGATATATGGATTGCTATAAGAGCTGTAAGAGCCTCCAATAAAATGATGTTAAACAAAAAAGGTTTTTTGAGTTTCTGTTGGACTTTTAGTAAATAGTAGAGCCCAGGTGCATGAGGGAATATACTGAAGGAAGGAGTACGTGTGTGTGCATGGGGGTGGGGGTGGGGTGGCAGGAATGGAGCAACATAACATTTTGGAAGAGTTGGACATTTGGGTCATCTTTAATCTCCAGCTCCTTGGGACTAGTCTGGTATTAATTCTTCTAAAATAAATTATTATCACAATGATAGACTGAGAAGAGATAGAATTTTTCAAGAATTTCTCCTTACTCACACATTTCAATCGGCATTCCATCAATTCCTGGAGCACAATTTTTAGCTAATGCTTTCAGTGCATTTAGATTACTTCTTTTAGCACCATTGGTTCTTGATAATATGCTACCTCTTTAAATGGTTGAGTGTCAACTAATTCATTTTGGTACAGTGCATCTGTATATTCTTTCCATCTAATTTGGATGCTTCCTGCATCAGTCAGTCTTTTGTATATAGAATCTTTCAATGTTACAACTCGACCTTTTCCCTAAATTTTTCAGTTTAAAATATGTTGAGCATGTTCATCTTTTTTGTTTTTCTAACTCTAGGCCTTTGCACATTTTATTATAATATTTTACTTTGTGTTCTTGTGGAGCCCTTTGAAATTTTTTCTTCAGTTATTTGACTTCGTAATTTCTTCCACTTTCCTTCGGGGCTCTACAATTAAGATACAATTTCAGAGTGTTTTGGCATCTACTCTGATCTTTTTCTTTGGGTTTCTTTATGTCATGCCCACAGCTCATCAGATCTTCTGTCACTAGTGCTTCATGCACAAATCTGTTCTTGAGATGTTCTCAAAATTCAGGTGGGATATAGTCAAGCTTATAATGTGACTCTTGTGAACTTAACATTTTTCTTTAACTTGAACCTGAACTTAAATATGAGCAATTGATGGTCTGTTCCACAGTCATCTTCTGGCCCACTTTTAGCTGCTGATATTGAGTTTCTCCTTCATCTCGTCCCACAGATGTAGTCAATATGATTACTGTGTATTCCATCTGGAGAAGTCCAGGTGTATAGCCTCTTCTGTGCTATTGAGAAAAGGTATTTTCTATGAACAAGTCGTTGGTCTTGCAACATACCAACATGCAATCTCCAGTTTTGCTTCTTTCTCCAAGACCATATTTTCTAACTACTTCCTCTTTGTTTCCAACTTTCACTTTCCAATTGTCAACAATTATCATTGCATCTTGTTTGCATGTTTGATCAATTTCAGACCGAAGACAATTTCTTTTGTCTTCATCACTAGCTTTAGTGGTTGGTGCATACATTTGAATAACAATTTTGTTGGCTGAATTTCCTTGTGTATGGATAAACATCCTATTACAGGCAGCATTGTATTTCAAGGTAGATCTTGAGATGCCCTTTTTGAAAATGAATACAAATCCATTTCTCTTGAGGGTATCATTCACAACATACTAAACCATATGGTTTTCTGACTCAAAATGTCCAACATCGGCCCATCTTCTCTCATTAGCACCTACAATATCAATATGTGTGCATTCCATTTCATTTTAAATGACTTCAAATGTTTCTAGATTAATACTTTATACATTCCAAGTTCCAAGTTTTAATTGATGTTTGCAGCTGCTTCTTCTCATTTTGAATTGTACCCCATCAGCCAAGGAAAGTTCCAAACGCTTTACCCCTGCAGGCTTTACTCCAGCTGAGTCATTCAAGTTCACTCTTCTTTGGGAAGGCAGTTCCTTCCTAGTCATATTTTGAGTGCCTTTCTACCTGAGGGGCTCATCTTCTGTCACCATCACTGATAATATTCTACTTGTGTTTTCAGTAACCAGTTTTCAGTAACTAGCAGTGTTTCAATGCTATCTGTAGGGTTTCAGTGGCTAATTTCTCTGAAGTGGACAGCCTATTCCTTCTTGTCTGTTCTTAGTTTAGAAGCTCTGCTGAGACCTGTTCACTTGGGGTTACCCTGATGGCACTTCCAATACCAGGGACATCACTTCCAGCATCACAGTAACATGAAAGCCACCACACTATGATAAACTGACACCTAGGATAATTATATCAGGTACAAAATGGAGGATGGTGCCATAATACTGAGCACCGTGGCCTAGCAGAGTTGCCTCATGCAAGGGGACTTCAAGAGTCAGTGGGGGAAAAAAGGAAGTAAAAGATACAAAAATACAAACTTTATTTTCAATATAGGCTCAATAAAGATCGGGGCACTTTTTGATGTGATGATAGTAGCCATTTAGCTCATCTTAAAAAAACTGAGGGACTTTTCACAAAGGGTTTTTCAACTAGAGTACAGGTGTTGTTGAAAACCATTGCAGAAATCTAAGCCCAAATGGGAAAGGAAAAATCTTTATCACAATAATCTCATTGGACACATTGATTCTGGCGAGTCCTCCACCACTTTTCGTCTGATCTAAGTTGTGGTGGGTTTGACAAAGAGCCATTGGAACATTAGAGAAGGTAGCTGCTGAAAGGGGAAGAGATCCTGTTAGCGTGCCTGGGTCTTGGATTAGCTGAAAGTTGGAGTGTAGCATCACCATAGATATCGCCCTGTGGGAAAATGAGACAAGTGAGGACTATGTGACCATCATCGATGCCCTTGGAAATAGAGACTTTATAAAAAACATAATTGCAGGAACAAGATTACTGTGCTGTCATGATTATTGCTGTGGGTGTAGGTTAGTTTGAAGCTAAAATCTCCAAGAATGGGCAGTCTGATGAGCAGGCTCTTGTGTTTACCAACTGAATATGTAACAATTAAGTATTGGTGATAACAAAATGGATTCCTCTGGGCCCCTCTACAGCCAGAAAAGATATGAGGAAATCTTTTTTTT
>NW_022103896.1:85195131-85200599 GCF_000313985.2 Echinops telfairi | reverse complement strand
CTTGATGACACCCATAGCAACTCATATCATGAACAGCAAAATGATGCAGACAAGGAATGAGAGAAGCTCTCCACACACATGAGCCTGTCCAGAGCCATGTCAATGACAGCAGCATCACTAGACTTCAAAAATTTGAGGCCAGCTTTCAGCTCCTTACCAGAACAGTGGTCAGTCTTCTCTTTGAATGCAACACATTTGCAAGCAATGTGGGTAGTGCAGCAATCAAGCACAGGTGCATATCCAACACACTGATTTGGTCTAGATGGTTCAGGATGAGCACCTGAGTAGGAAAACTTGCTGTTTTCATTGGTGGGCCATATTTGCTGTCATCAGCCACATTTCCATGATGAACATCTTTGAGAGAGAGATTCTTGACATTGCCGCCTACGTTGTTCCCAGGCGGAGCTTCACCCCAAGCTCCATGGTGCACTTCAGCAGACTGCACTTCAGTGGTAATATTGGCTGGAGCAAAGGTGACCACCATGCCAGGTTTCAGAACTGGTTCTGGGACTTTGCATAGCCTTAATTAATGTTCTATAATTTACTTCTAGGGTCTAATATCCATTGCAATGACTACACAGAAACTCACAGAAAAAAATTCAGAATTAAAGGGTATTATTAAGGGTGCGAACAAGTGATAATGCCAGTGAGAAATGCTCAGCTGTTTACCAGGACATACTACAAAGTTTCAGGTCTGTAATAAATATCCAAAGTGGCATAACACTCTGCTGTAAGCTGTAAGCATTCATCTTAAACTCCATGGGTCAGCAAGCCCAACTTCCCCAATTAAGTGCCCAGAGGCACCCTACTCTGCAAGCCAGCCTCCTGCACAAATACACTCATTTTAATTTTCTCTGTGGGTTGGGAAGTTACCACTCTGTTCTATGCTCTGGCTTCTGGTTCTGCTTTAGCTTATAGTATAGCTGTCTTCTGGATTTAGGAGGTTTTAGGAGGATTTAGGAGGGATCTCAGGTCCAGAGGATACACTCTACTCCAGGATCTTGCTAGTAATGTGATCCCTCCTGCTTCTCAAAGTGCTCATTTTATACACAGCAGGATGGCCCTCCAGGGAATCTTGTTGTCAATTACTCACAGGTGAATCCTATCAGTATATTCACTTACCTTCTTACCAGACTCATGGAGGGAAAGGTTTGGTGGGTGCTAAAAACTGTAGCCTGAAGAGGCACATTAAATAATTCACTGTCCCTGCAGAATATTTTTATAATATTAACTGAAGAAAAATGGGTACCTTTAATTTTTTTTGGAAACAAACAGAACACATAAACAAACAAGGGATCAAAAGGAACCAAATCAGGACTTTAGGGTGAACACCTAATGATTTCCAATGGACATTCTCACAAAATTGCCTTTGTTTGATGGGAGAATGAGAAGGAGAAATGTGATGGAGAAAGACTCTCTGGTGAAGATTTTCTGCTAAAAATTTGACTAACTTTCTCAAGACACTCATAATAAGTAGATGTTAATGTTCTTTGGCCCTTCAGAAAGTCAACAAGAAAAACGCCTTATTGCCTTTACTTTTACTTTTGACTCATCTACTTTTATTTTGATTTACCATTTCTGGCTCTTGGAAGGCATTACTTTGCTTTCACTTTACCTTCAGGATCATATTAATGAAGTCATGCTTCTTCTCCTTTTACAACTGTATTAGAACTTAAATTCTCTCCATGAGGTTTGTTGAGGCTCTGGTCTGCAGTGGGAAGCTACATTCATTTTGGAGTCTCCGTAGAGATTCAGCTGAATTGAATACTTTCTGAGCACCGACCGGCAATAGGAAAAGCTTTGCTCTCATACAAAATGTTTGAAAGAGGATTATTAACCAGTCCCCTAGCCAGCCCAAGGAGGGGCAGCCTAGCCACAAGGCATCCGTTGAAATGTGCCTTTAAAGGCACTTGAGGTACTAGGTCAGGAATTGGATCTGCAGTCATGAATTAGACTCTGACTGCTTTGGTCAAAGGGTCCTGAAGTAATCTTGTAAGCTATTCTAGCTGCAGTAGTGTATGTTTTCCAATTATGATACTTTCCCCAATTATGTAGTCCTGACTGCAACAGTGATTAATTGATTTATTGCCATTCATGATTTTGTGACAATTTCCTTTGTTTTCCATATCCATATTTAAGTGACCCATTGTGTGTGTGTGTGTGTGTGTGTATCTTTGGACAGCATTATGTCTCTAAAATGAACCCTTGCTATATAAACCAGCCTCTTCTAAGAACATTTAGTTCTTATGACAAGGCCCTGCTTGATGCTCATCCTCATGAAGAGAGCAATGATGATATGGGTGCCATATCAAAGTGTGGTGAAGAAACTAGATAGTGCCTGGCTATCTGAAAGAATAACATGTAGGGTCTTAAAATCTTGTCTTCAAACAAGCAGTCATCTAAGTGAGGTGTCAACTAAGTCCACATAGAAGAAGCATACCAGTCTGTCTGATCATCCAAGGATTGTAAATAATAAAACCCAAATCCAAGTGAGAGAATAGTATCAGAACTTAAATTGTGAACACCTGGTTTGCAGAAGGCTATAAAAGACAATGGAAACCCAAAATTCATTTTCAGGGTCCATGCATGTACTAAGCTTCCAGTGAATCTCCTTGGCCATAGTCGAGGGATGTTAATAGCCTTATCATACAGAGAACATTATAAAGTCAATTATGGCAAATGTAGTTAGGTTAAAATGTAATTAATACCGTGTCATGTGGTTTTCCTCTTGACCCTTTTAAAAGTTGTTTCAGATAATTTTTTTAAAAAGTGAAGGATATCTACAAATGGATGGATTAAGCCTCCAGTGACTTCCCTCTGACACTAGACCAGGGATATGAATAACCTTGCAATCATGCAGAGTGCATTAGAAATGGATTAGTGCACACACAGTTAGTTTAACATTTAACATGTTATCATGGGATCTCCCTTTTTAACCCATTTTAAATTTGTTCTAGTTTTTAAAATTGTATGCTTTTTTACAATTGAAGTTTTTCTCTGTTACATTTTGTTATTGTTGTTAGTTTCTCCTTTCTTTCTTTCTTTCTTTCTTTCTTTCTTTCTTTCTTTCTTTCTTTCTTTCTTTCTTTCTTTCTTTCTATATGAAATCCTGAATAGGTAAATTTATAGAGACGGTAGCTGAATTAATGGTTTTTTGGATATAGGGAGTATGGCAGGTGAGGTTGGGGGTAAATGAGGACCTAATAACAATGAGTACAAGAAATAACAAAGGTTCTAAAATTGATTTTGGTAATGATTATACAACTCTTCTTAATATTATTGAATGAATGAATCATAAGATATGTGAATTATAAGCCAATAAAACTTTTAAAATGGGTTATCCTATAGTACACTGTGGAGTTTTTTATGGCATTGTCCCCATGTATTTGTTGTAAAGCATCAAAGATTTCCAGCATTGTTTTACCCAAGTAGCACCATAAACTGATATTTGTTCTTGCTTCAATTCTTGTTGCTCTTTGCAAAGTGATGTCTTATGCCTCAAACTAGAGACAACTTATAACAAAATAGTTTATTTTTGGTGTAAACTGGAATGGAAATCCATGTACAGTTTCTTCATAATAGATATTATTGAAGAATATTTTGAAGACCTCTTTTATTTAGAAGCAGGAGGGCACAATTCGATCCATAACAGAACTACATTCACAGACATAGAAGCAGAAGTCAAGAAATCAAATAACATCTGCATTTGGGGAAAATCTCCTGTGAAAGTCATCTTTAGAGTGTGAAAAAGCAAGTGTCATTCTGAGAAGTAGGATGTGCCTTACTCAAGTAATGGTAATTTCCATTGCCTGATAGGCATATGAAATCTGAATAACAATAGAGACTAAAGAAGAATTGATGTGTTTGAATTTTAGTGTTGGTGAAGAACACCGAATATACCATGGTCTGCTAGAAGAACAACCAAATTTATATGGGAAGAAGTACAGACAGAATGATCCTTAGGCATGAAGGTGATAAGACTTTGTCACATGTACTTTGGGCATGTCATCAAGTGGGACCGATCCCTAGAGCAGGACATTGTACTTGGTAAGTAGTGGGTCAGATCAATTTTATTGATTCACATACTGGCTGCAATGACGGACTCCTACCAATGACTGGGATGCTGGTGTATGACCAGGCAGTGTTTCCTTTTATTGTGCATGGTGTTTTTATGAGATGGAACTGATTTGTCGACACCTAACAAAAACAGCAACAATTATGTTGAAAAAATGTTTGCAATGAGTAAATTGTCTTCTAAATTCTGTTGTGTAATATCTGACGTTTTTCTATCACCAACACTTATTGTCAAATGCATTTTGGTTGCATGTTTTATAGGAGTTCCCTAGCCTATCTCAACAAATGAAATCGGTAATAATAGCCCATTAACTGCCCTATAAATACTTCCCCTTTCCCTGCCCCTATGTTTCTTCTCTCCTTGATCCTGCCCACACCCTTGGCCTCCTTAGAGTTTTCAAAGTCTTATCTTTTGGTGTGAAAACCACTTTTCTTCTTTGTTTTTTCTTATTATAACTATGTCACTAAGCTTTATCTTTATAGGATTGACTCACTTTGCTAAGTATAATATTCTTAGTTTTATCCTTGTCATTTTGTGTTTTAGAACCATCTTTTTAAAAATTATTTATGCTTAATATTCCACTTTGTGAATGTACCTGAGTTTATTCATGCATTTCTCTATAATAAGAATTTTTGGTTGTTTCCATGCTTTACTCTTATGGAAATGGCTGCAATAAAAATAGGTGTACATATGTCAGTTTGTATTGTATTCTTCATTATTTAGGGCATGCACCCAGTAGAGGGATTGCAAAATGAAAAGGTAATTGTATTTGTGTCTGTTTAAGGAAGTGCCATACTGATTTCTATAGTGGTTGTAAAATTCTACAGTCCCACAAGCAATGTATGAACATTCCAATCTCTCCACATCCTCCCCAGCATTTATTATTTTCCAATTTTTTGAATTTTGCTAAAAGTGTTGGTGTGAGGTGGTATCTCATTGTTGTTTTAATTTGAATTTCTCTTACTGCTAAAGAACATACACCTTTCTTCATATGGATGTTGACCACCTGGATGCCATCTTTGGTAAAATGTCCATTCATGTCTTAAGCTTATTTTTGATTGGGTTATTTGTGTTTTTCTTGTTAAGATGTTGTAGTTTTCTATAGGTTTTGGAGATTACCTCTCTATCTGATGTATTATTCCTAAACATTTCCTCCAGTCTATGGGTTTTCTTGTGACTATTTTGATGAAGTCTTTCAAAGGATTCCTGGTGGCATGATGGTTATGCCCGGCACTGCCAACCTTGAGGTACACATGTTGAAACCACCAGTCACTTCGCAGAGGAAAGATGAGGTTTTCTACTCCGGTAAACAGTCACAGCCTTGGAAACTCACAGGGCAGTTCCACTCTGTCCTGTAGGGTTGCCCCGAGGCAGTATTGGCAGGGAGTTAGGT
>NW_022103896.1:85173082-85192595 GCF_000313985.2 Echinops telfairi | reverse complement strand
GCAATTCCCCCACTGTGTCTCCAGTGTTGTCCCCTGTAGGGCTATGGGTCAGTGAGGGATGTCATGCTTCATGGTAGGGATGGCCATGTGGTCTTCTCTGTGGTTTGGCTGCTCTGAGCAGTAATATCATCCTCAAGGCTTGGTGGCCCAGGATGTGCTCCACTCTCTCTTCCTCCCCCTTCATTTGCTCCATGTGCTCTGATCAGACATGTCCCTCTCCCGGAGCTGCAGATCCAGTGCTGTCCTCTCAAATAAGTTCTTCTAGGAGGAGGGGCACTAGCTTTCCACCTAGTTGGGATTGGGGCTGGCCCCTCAAACCTCTCCACTGGTTCCCTACTGCAGGCTGACATGTTGCCTTCACATCTTGGAGCACTGGGTTGAAGTCTGGTCTACACTCTTTCTACTGAGTAATTCTTCAGAGTACATTTAACCTTATGTACACATTCACACGTAGGCCTTTCATTACTGCCTCTTCACTCACCTCTTTTGAGAGTGCCATCTGTTTCCTCTCAGGATTTTGATTGATACAAATCCCATTTCCCTATACCAGGGATACAAACTGGCTCATTCTGATTCAACAGCTTGCTGAGAATTTGCATCTCTACTCTTGGTATATTGCGTAAGAACCTACAGGTAATTTTTGTTAGAATGTAGATTTGGATTAAGTATATATGAGGTGGAAATGCAAATTTTCAGCAAGGAGTGAAGCCGGATTGAACACTTCAAAAGAGCTCTATTTCATTAAAGCCACACTTTGGAAAATGCCACTTTATGTCTATTGATCACACTAATGATGCACCAATAATAATACAACTGTCTTAGTGAAAACACTAGACTGATGTTTGGTTAGGAATTAAGATAAAAATTTTATTGAATGAATGGAATTATTAAAAGTGGAGGAGACATCCATGAAAGATATTGCAATGGTACAGATTGTAGGGAGACATGTTAAGCTGGGTTGTCTAGAGAAACAAAACCAGTGACAAATGTATAAGAAAGAACTTTATATCAAAAAGTAACAGGACATCAAATAGGACAAAATCACACGTAAGTAAAATTTTGCTGAAGATCATTCAACATTGACAGGGAACTCCCAGAGGTCAGGCTAGTTTCAGAAGAGTTTGTGGAACAATAGTTAACATCTTGTTAATCTAGTGATATCACCTGGATCTTGACTCAAAGCAGGGAATACCAGAAAGATGCTTACTTATATTTTATTGACTATGTCAAGGTATCCAACTATGTGAATCATAACAAACTAGGCATAACTTTGAGACTGGAAATTCCAGAACACTTCATTGTGCTCATACAGAACTTGTACATGGACCAAGAGGCAGTTGTGTGAATGGAGCAAAGGAATACCGCATGGTTTAAAATCAGAAAAGGTATGCAACATGGTTGTATCCTCTCACCATACTTATTTAATCTATATGCTGGGCAAATCATCAGAGAAACTGTATTATATGAAGAAAAATATGGCATCAGGGTTGGAGGAAGGCATATTAATAGGCTGTTATATGCAGATGACACAACTTTGCTAAAAGTGAGGAGAACTTGAAGCTTGCTGATGAAGAGCAAGGATTGAAGCCTTCAGTATAGATTTCCATTCAATGCAAAGAAGACCCAAACCCTCACAACTGATCCAATCGGTAACGCCATGATATATGGAGAAAAGTTTGAAGTTGTCAAGGATTTTGTCTTGCTTGCATGCACAATCACCACTCATGGAAACAGTAGTCAAGAGATCAAACAATGCATCACGTTAGTTAAATCTGCTGCAAAAGACCTCTTTTAGAGCAATGAAACAAGAATGTTACTTTGAGGACTAAGGTGCTTCTGACCCAAGTTATGGTATTTTCAATGGCCTCATATGCATGTGAAAGTTGGACATTGAATAAAGAAGACCAAAGGCAAATAGCTGCATTTGAGTTGTGGTGCTGCAGAAGAATATTCAAAACACCACAGACTTCTAAATGGACAAATCAATCCAGCTTGGAAGAACATGACCAGACTGCTCCTTAAAGGGAAGGTTTGGGAGACTTTATCTTACAAACTTCGGACATATTGTCAGGAGAGACCAGTCCCTGGAGAAGGTAGTCATGCTTGATAAAGTGGAGGGGCAGCAAAAAAGAGAAAGGACCTCAGTGGGATGGATTGACACAGTGGCAGCAATATGGGTGCAGGCATAAAAGCAATTGTGACGATAGAGCAGGGCTGGGCAGTGTTTTGTTCTGTTGTGCATGGGGTTGCTATGAGTTCGAACGGACTCAATGGCACCCAACAACAACAATAACAGCACTAGCCATTACTTGAACGCTAAACAGGAAGATGAAGGCAAGAGAGAGAGCGGTGGGGGGTGGGGGTGGTTCCCAGTGTGTCTCATAAAAAGCCACACCCCCAAGGAGCATCATCAATCTGTAACTAATGAGGTTGGACTCCAGTCCGACACTTTCATCCAGTTACAAATTGACATAAAATCTAACCACCACAAGAGGACAGTAAAGTTTGGATTTTAAAAGGTTAAGTAGACAAAAATTTATAAACCTACCAGCTCATCTGAAGGAGAAATATGAGACTATTAGTTCCCATAAAGATTTACAGCCTTGAAAATCCTACATAGGGTCACTTTGAGCCAGAATCAGCTCAATGGCACCAGTTTGTTTTGTTTTTTAAAAAATCATTTAACATTATCATTTCAATTTCCAGTTTTCTTATTGACCAAAGCGCCTTCTTTGGAGCCTGCTGCACAAATATTCTTAACAGGTACTAAATAATTCTTTATCTAGGTTAGAAATTCTCTCTCTGTCTCTCTCTCTTTTTTGTAGTAAAACTCTGACCATAAAATAAGGCTGACTGGCTTCTTTAGAAAAGCAAAAATGAAAAACTAAATTCAAAATGCAGGTTTCATTTAGGTCTGAAGCCATTCCATTCAGTTATGACAGTACCTCCGTTTTCCTCAACCCCATCATTAGACAGTACTATTAAGAACAACTATCATTTACTGAACAGTTGTGATGGTTCAGACATTATGACACTAGTTTAACATGTGTAATGTTTGTTAGTTCTTATCTCGAAACTGGTGGCTTATGTCATAATTCTCTTGATATTCTCTACTTCTTTCACCATATATACCTTTCTCCCTGATGGGGCCTAACAGGGCTTGGTTGAAAAAAACGTATCTGTGAACACATACCCTCTCCCCCAAGAAATGACTCAGAAATCATTGAGAAATTCTGTAAGCAGCATTTTCCAACCCCTGTTTATCTATCTTATTCTTCATTTATTTCTTAGAAGCTTAAAAAATTCTTCTTAGATCATTGGATTATTGCTTCTTTCCTTTTAAAATTTATTTTTAGCCTTTTAGGATTCTGAAGATGCAGTAGGAGAGTCTGAAAAATAAGAAGTCTTCTATTTTGGGCATCAGCAAGGAGAAGGGAGCCATTTTCTTGACGCCAGGGTGCAGTAGCCTTGTAAGTACCAGCTCTTTTCCTTTCAAATGGATTTTCTGAAAGTAGTTTGCTCCAGCAGCCCAGAATTACGGCCCCGCATAATAATAAAAAAGGAATCCTGGTGGCTTAGCGGGCTGTGCTTTGGTCTGCTAACCGTAAGGCTGTTTGAACCCCACCACGGCAGAAAGATGGGTCTTTCAGCTCTCATAGTGATTTAGATCCATAAAAACCCTAGTAAGCAGCCCTGCTCTGTCTTGCAGGGTTGATATGAGTTAGAATTGTAGTGTGTGGATTTAATATACAAAACAAACACCAAACTTTCTTGAGTAGTTGTTATAACGTCTATTGAAGTAGCTTCTTAAACACCAAATTACTTTCAGCATCAGGTTTCTGGGAGAGTACTTAAAAAACAAAAACCTTTTTTATTGTGAACCAGATGGAGATTCACAGAGCAGATCAATTTTCCATTCACTGATACACACACATTTTGCTTCATTTCATTGATTATAATCTCCACAGCACATTTCTTCCATGCATTTCCTGTTTCTATTCCACCTTTTTTCCTTAGCCTTCTGAACTTTTCCATGGGTAAATGCTGCCCTTTTGCCCCTTGGAAATCAAATGGTAGATTATTCTAAGCTATGTGCAGCTCATTAGTGTCCCCTTATAGAGCTATCTATTGTTTGGATGAAAATTGAGCTACGGGAGTGAGTTCATTTCTAAGCACGATGGGTGACTAATGGCTATAGTCTCAGGGTCTCCACCAGTTTCTATCTGACCTGACCAGTAATTGTGTGTGTGTGTGTGTGTGTGTGGTCTAGATAACTTCTCACTGGAGTTAGCCCACTTCCTTGCCCTGTTTCCCATTTCCATTCTTCCTTCTTTCCCTGTCCTCTGTCATTGGGTAAATGCTAATCCTTTAAAATCTTAACTGATTGATCAGTCTAACATGGGAGTGAATTCGCTTCCAGACCTGAAAAATGAACAAGGACTGCAATCTTGAAGGTCCCACCAGTCTCTACCCAACCAATAAACCTAGCTTCTAGGGGAGAGTACTTCTCCCACTCTCATAGAGTAGCTTAAAAAAATTAAATGTATGCTTTTGTTATTTACCCAGGTTTTAATTTTGGCTTTAAACCCCCCAACTCTGGATGACACTTTCATATTTACAAATGAAAAATTTTCCTTATTTTCATTTTAACTAGTTTTATTGGCATATACTTCACATATCATATAATTTAACCATTCAATCATCATATTAATAAGAGTTGGATAATCCTCACCACAATCAATTTCAGAACATTTTTTTCTTGTACTCATTGTTGTTAGCTCCCCATTTCTTCCTCATCCTCCCTTGCCATACATCTAGGCAATTATCTATCCAGTAACCATCTCTAGATCTGCCCATGCTGGATTTAATATACAAAAAGTCATGCAAAACACAAACAGGAAGCAAGCAAGCAAACAAATAAGACAAACAATAGTGGCTAGAAAACATATAGAAAAACCTCAATAAAAAGAAAGCGGAAAATATTAAAAGCTTAATTTTAAAATGGGTCAAAAGAGAAATCAAACGATAAGGAGTTACGTTGTAACGTGACTACATCTGCTATAATCGACTTTCCAAAAGGCAGGCTGTTTTAACCCATCAGATGCTCTAGGGGAGGAAGATGTGGGAGTCAGCCCTGTAAAGAGCGACAGTGCCGGGCAGTTCTGCACTCTCCGTGTCTTATATAATCGCTATGTGTTAGAATTGACCTGGGTTTCTTCAGCTGTTATTGTTTCTCTGGCATATAGTGTGCACTAACAAAAAAAAAAAAAAAAAAAGAGCAAAATCTCATTCAGGGCCTAGACTGTTATTTCTTAATTGTTGCTACATGTTAGAACCACCTGGTACTTTTCAAATACAAAAATACCTGGACTAATTGAATCAGAATGTCTGAGAGTCAGGCCAGGGTTTCGTTTCATTTTTAAGCTTGCAACTGTTTTTAATATATAGTCACGATTAGAACTCCTGGTCTAAACCTAGGGGCCAAATGATTGCATTCAGAGTTTCGATAAATTCCCTAAAAAAAGGAATTATATACAAAAGTTGAGGCAGCTACCTGGTGCATCATGAATACCCCGTCCTCTAGTTACCAGAAGGAACCTTGGTGGTGTTATGTTTTGGGTTATTTTGGACAGTTAACCATAAAGTCTGCAGTTCAAACTTACCAGCAGCTCCACAGGAGAAAGATGAGACTTCTGCCAATATAAATTAGATTTAGGGCATTGCAAACCCACAGGGCAGCTCTACTCTGTCCTATAGGGTTGCTATGAATCAGAATCGACTGGATAGCCGTGCGTTTTACAGCTCCAGTGATCACAGGGTTTGAGTGAGGCGACAGACACCCAGACCAGCTCAAGCATGTCACTCCTTTGCCTTTAAGGGGGGGACTCTCAGGATGTGGAGTGTCTGAAGATAAGGAGCTGAGGTGGCCACAAGGCCTGAACATTTGGGAAAAAAATTTTTTAAAGGATATGTATTGAGAGAAATATCATTTGTAGTAACGTGAAGAATGTCTTTGGCTGTCTTATTGTGGTATCTGTTTGCACTGAAACCGGGTTATTACCATGAATGCAGGATCCTTGCCAGCCGGACAGGTGGCCTCAGACATGGACATTCAAAGAAAAATGATCAAACATCAGACGTGCCTCCTGAGGGACACGGATCTCTGCCAAGATTGCAAGCACAGCCTTTGTCCTTGAGCTGCTGCCTTCGTTGTTGAGATAATATTACCTTATTACTCTGATCAAAACTGGATTAAATCAGATTTCCTTAGAATGGATCTTAGAACTCTACATTTAGAAGTCTCTTAATTTGTAATTTGAGTTGTATACAATATAGTGTTATAGAAATAAGTGCAGAATATACTTTTCCTTCTGGGCTTTGGCCACATTTTCTATAGAACTTCATTAAAATGTTTTGACTGGCCTCTTCTTCATAAACAAAAACCCCTTCAATAGTAAATAACTCTACAAATGGTTTCTATTTTATTTAATGTCCATTTTAGTAATGCAAGCATATTTATTTAAATAATTGATACTCCTTTAGACATTAAACATTAATAATTAATATTTCCTACATTATTTACATGTTCCTTGAAATGAATGAATCAAACTTAAATTACCCAAGCATTTAAGTGTTGACGACAAGTTTTTAAAGTCAAATTTGAAGCATTAGCTTGACATACCCTAAAAAGTAGAAAAAAGTGCAAAAAAGCATAGCAATGGTTATACAAATAATTACACTTAAAACAGCAAAAAAGATAATGAAAATATTCCATGAACGTTTTAAAAGTCCCCTGATGTTGTTAGCTGCTACTGAATGCATGCTGCCTCCTGGTGACCCCAGGCACAATGGAATGAGACTCTGTCTGACCAGCCCTGTGCTCGCTCTATGCTTGTCACAAATCTGAGTGTTGCGATCCAAAGAGTTTCATTGGATGATCTTCAACAAGATCATCAGGCATTTTTTCCTTGTGAGTCTTCATCTGGAAGCTCTGATGAAGCTTGGTAGGCATTGTAGCAGCACGCAAGCCTCAATTGACAGATGGGTGATGAATGTGCATGAGATGTATTGACTGGAAATTGAACCTGGTTTCTGCACGCAAGGCAAAGATTCTAAAATGGAGCCACAACTGCTTCTATGTACTTGTGGTTAGATAGGTGCTGTCGACTTTGTGCTGAACCACGGAAGCCCCATGTACCACAGAAGAAACACTGGTCCTGCGCTCTCCTGACAATTATTTTTATGTTTGAGCTCATTGTTGCAGTCACTGTGCCAATCCATGTTGCCAAAGGCCTTCCTCTTATTTGCTGCCCCTCTATGTTACTGAGCATCATGTCCTTCTCCAGGGACTGGTCTCTCCTGATAACATGTCCAACGTTTGTGACATGAAGTCTCATCATTTTTGTCACTAAAGAATGTTCTGTCTGTACATCTTCCAAGACAGAACTCTTGGTTCTTTTGGTAGCACATGGTGCTTTCGATATTCTTTGCCAGCACCGTAATTCAACTGTATTGATTCTTCTTTGATCTTCCTTATTCAATGTCCAACTTTCACATGCATGTGAGGCAATTGAAAATACCATGCTATGGATCAAGTGTGCCTTAGTCTTATGAGTCACATACTTGCTTTTCAACACTTTAAAGATAACTTGAACAGCAGATTTACACAATGCAATGTGTCCTTCGACCTCTTGACTGCTGCTTCCCTGAGCAGTGATTGAAGATGCAAGCAAGATGAAATCTTTGGCAGCTTCAATCTTTTCTCCATTTGTCATGATGTTACCAGTGGCGCCATAGTGAGAATTACTAAACCCAATTATAAAAATGCCAAAGCCATGGATTCAAGGCAAAAAAAAAAAAAAAATCTCGCTGGCATTGCCTTGTAGACCTAAAAAACAAAGACATGTTTCAAATTTGTTGAAGTTGCAGTATCTGAGTTGTCTAAGAATTGATTCCTGGTAAGCATCCACTAAGTAGTCCTGGACTATGAAATGTGAGCACCTATGAAAAGGCTAAGTCCCTTTTATACTTAAATTTCTCTGTTTAAAGTCTGCATTTCACAAAGCTATTAGATCTTGAGGCTTTATATCATCACCCCAAATGATGTCATCGTAAACTTCCATACAGTTTCCATCAACAAGCTTATTTTGCCATAGTGTTTTGATTTCTTAATATTATTGGAAATGTATAGATGTTTTTGTATTGTATTCAAGGAGCCCTGGTGGCTTAATGGTTGCACATTAATCACACGTTCAGCAGTTTAAACCCACCGGCTACTCTGAGGGAGAAAGAATTAAAGTCTTGGAAACCCACAGGGGCAGTTCTACCCTGTCGTCTAGGGTCAGTATGAGTCAGAATGGACTCGAGGCCCGTGAGTTTGGAGGTGGTTGCATTGTATTCAATAGGCCATACACAGTTTCCATTTATAATCAAAGGAGGGAACTTTCTCATCTTTGGGACATTTAGCTAACTGATGAAATAATTATGTATAACCACCAATCTTGATTAGCTGCTTGATCCCCATTTTACCTGGTGACCCCATCTGCTAATCAGTTCTTTTTTACAAAAAGCATCTATTCTGGAAGCCATCTGATTTAATTCACAATAACATATTCACGTTATATGCCATCTGATTAAATTCAAAATAATGTGTTCATATTTTATGCTTAAAAAGTTAAAGAAAGATGAAATGGGTGACATCACAACAAAATCATATGAGATTTAAAAAATAACCACACGAAATAGATCTATGTACATATATTTGTAGGTTTAATATTGAAATACTCCCTCAATGCAAGAACACTTTGTTCTAATAACCTGGCATTCTGTAATTCTCAGCTTCCTGACATGATCGCTGATGACAAAATGGGTGCATAAGTAAATGTGGTGAAGAAAACCGATGGTGCCCAGCTATCAAAAGATATAACATTTGGGGTCTTAAAGGCTTGAAGATAAACAAGTGGCCATCTAGCTGAGAAGCAACAAAGCCCATATGGAAGAAGCACACCAGCCTGTGTGATCATGAAGTGTCGATGGGATCAGGTATCAGGCATCAAAGACCCAGAACCAAAAATCATATCATTGTGAATAAGGGGGAGTGAAGAGTGGAGACCCAAAGCCCATCTGTAGACAATTGGACATCCCTTTACAGAAGGGTCACAAGGAAGAGACGAGTCAGTCGTGGTGCAGTATAGCACCAATGAACCATACAGCTTTCCTCTAGTTCTTTAATGCTTCCCCCTCCCCCACTATCACGACCCCAATTCTACCTTACAAATCTGGCTAGACCAGAGCATGCACATGGGTACAGATAAGAGCTGGAAACACAGGGAATCCAGGACCTATAAACCTCTCAGGACCCATATTCAGAGTAGAGATAGCAGGAGGGTAAGGGGAAGGTGGGAGGAGAAAGGAGGAACCGATCACAATGATCTACATACAAGCCCCTCCCAGGGGGCTGGACAACAGAAAAGTGGGTGAAGGGAGACATCGGTCAGTGTAAGACATGAAATAATAATAATTTATAAATTATCAAGGATTCATGAGGGAAGGAGGGAAAAGAATGAGGAGCTGTTACCAAGGGCTCAAGCAGAAAGAAAATGTTTTGAAAACGATGATGGCAGGAAATATACAAATATGCTTGACACAATGGATGGATGTATGGATTGTGATAAGAGTTGTACGTGCCCCAATAAAATGATTTAGAAAACCCCAACCACACAGTACTATGAAAAATTGTACTCCAACACATTTTAAAATTTAGAAAACATGGATAAATTTTTAGAAACCAATCTCAACAAACCTATACCATGAGAAGAAATAGGTGTGATCATTAAAATTCCCAATATCAAAAAATACAGAATCAGATGGTTTTACTGGGGAATTTTACCAAACATTTAGAGAAAAGTTAACACCAATTCTGCATAAACTATTTCACAATATAAAAATAGACAATATACTCCCAAATTCACTTTATGAAGCAACTGTAACCCCTATACACAAACCAGGTCAAGATATCACCAGAATTGAACATTATAGATCCATTTTTCTAGTGAATATTGATGCCAAGATTTTCAATATAATTTTATCTAGTAGAATTCAACAAATCATAAAAAAATACATCACAATCAAATGGGATTCATACCAGATAAAAGAATCATTTCATATTAGAAAAGCAATCAATGTAATTTACCACATAAAATAAAGGAAAAAAGAAAACATGATTATATTACTCAATGCAGAAAAGGCACTTGATAAAATCCACACCCATTCCAGGTAAAAATTCTCAATAAAAGTTGAATAGAAGGGAAATTCCTTAATATGCAAAATCAGTGGCTAACATCTCACTTAATGGAAAGAAATTGAAACATGACACCTTAGAACAGGCACCAGACAGGTTGCCCTTTATCACCACTTTTATTTAATATCATCCTAGAGGACTTATCCAGAGCCATAAAACATCAAAAATATAGTAAAGGTATCCACATAAACACATAAAGGTATCTTTACTTACAAATGATATAATCCTATATTCAATAAAGCCCAAAGCTTCAATTAAAAAAATTGCTGGAACTAATCAAACATTTTGGCAGCAATACAGAGTATAAGATCAGCTTATAGAAATCAGTTGGTGAGAATGATGAGGGCAATGAATGTACAAATGCGCTTTACACAATTGATGCATGTATGGATTGTGATAAGAGTTGTATGAGCCCCTAATAAAATGATTAAAAAAAAGAAATCAGTTGGATTCTTGCATATTAAAGAAGATGACAAAAATATATTAAAAGAACAAAACTATTTTCAATAGTTACCCAAAAGACACAATATTTAGGAGTAAGTATTAACCGGAGAAACAAAAGATTAAACAAAGAAAAAGACAAAACACTCAAAAATAAGAAACCAAAAGACACTCTGGATAAGCAAAGCACTATTAAGAAGAAGAACAAAATAGGAGGACTCACACTTCCCTATCTCAAAACCTTCTACACTGCCATTGTAGTCAAATAAACCTAATACTAGTGTGGGAGACATGTGGATCAAGGGCATAGAATTGAATAACACATCCACTTATGAAGGGCTGATCTTTGACAAAGAGGTGAAATAATCCATCTTTGACAAAGGGCTCATCTTTAACAAAGGGGTGAAATCTTAGTGTCATTAATCTGTGGTGCTGGCAAAACTAGAGATCCGTTATAGAAAAGTAAAGCAGAACCCATTGCTCACATTGTATAAGACAATAACTCAAGATGGATCAAAGACCTAAATATAAAATCTGAAAATACAAAAATCATCAAGAAAAAAATAGAGGCCAAACTAAGGGCCTTATACATAGCCTAAATACATTATAAAATATAGCTAAAAATACATAAACCGCAGAAGATAGTGTAATGACTGGAACTTTCTAATTTTAAACATTTATGTGCATCAAAACATTTATATACAATCCACCAAACTTGTAAGAAGAGAATCCACAGACTGAGAAAAACATTTACCAATGGCAGGATGGAAAGGGACTAATCTCTACATGGTTAGAACACGTTAGTACCTCAGTAACAAAAGGATGAGCTATTCAATTAAAAAATAGACAGAGGGCGTGAAGAGACACTTCACCAAAGAAGGCATTTATATGGCCAGCAGATACATGTAGAAATGCTCATAATCATTAGCCATTAAAGATATGCAAATAAAAAAACATTGAGCTTTAGAAAGTAGATTAACACAGATATAATTAGGTTAAAATTTTAACACGTTATCATTTGTTTTTCCTTTGGACCCATTTTTAATTTGTTCTAGGTTGTATTATTTTCTGCTTTCTTTTAGATTGAGGTTTTCCTGTTTTATTTTGCTGTAGTTTTAGAAGTTTTTTTGATGTATGATTTTTTTGCATGAAATCCAGTCTAGGATAAATCTATACAGAGAGTAACTAGATTAACAGTTTCTTTCGGTTATAAGAGAGGAGATTGGGTGGAAATGGGAAGCTTATCACTATGAGTTCTAAAATTGATTTGAGTGATGATTGCACAACTCTTTTAAATATATTTAAACCACTGAATTGTGTGGTATGTGAATTATGTAGCAGTAAGATGGCTAAAATGTTAAAAACCAGCAATGACATATAATCTCATCACATCATTAATGACAAAGTTTAAATAACTAGGAAATAACAAATGGTAGCGAGGGCACGAAATGACGAAAGCCCTCAAAAACTGCTGGTGGATTGTAAAATGGAGCGACCACTGTGGAAAACGTGATGGTGCTTCTACTGGAGTTTGAAGTTTGCTCTGATATCTGCAGGATACACACCTAAATAGTTGGATTACTGGATCCTATGGTATTTTTACTTCCAACTATCCAATGCAGTTTTCTCTCAGCACCCCAAATAACCCCAGTAGCAGGGCGAAAAACCAGGACAGAAAATATATTTTTGCTATTGGCTGTGTAATGGCTGTGCATGAGGTCCATTGGCTGGAAATCAAACCTGGAACCCCTGCATGGGGGTCAAGAATTATATTGCTGAATCACAAAAGCCTCATTTCTGACAAGGGGGAATAGTGTAAAGCAAGCTATATGAGAGCGTAGTATTGGTTTGGATTTCTCCTGTGTGTTGCTTTTCCAGACCTTATGGCAGCTATTTAGAAAGGGTGCACAGGGGAAGAAGCCAATTGGAACTCGGTCCTTCATTGCCTATGGCTAAGCTTTTGCAGAGATGCCAAAAAGCGTCAGTGTGCACATGAATTTGAGAGTGGCAGCAGGGGTTTCAAACAAGTCTTGCCCTAAGAGGCTCATATTCACAAACAAAACAATACAATCATAACCTCAGCTGCACAGAGGGCTCTGATTAATAGTCAGTGATCCCACTTCTGCTTGCTCAAGCTACTCAGAAAACGGATCCAATGCGGTGGCCTGTAAGCATGATATTTTCATTTGTGAGACTGTGGTATGGGGGGGAGCAGCCCCCGACCGCTAGTCTCAGGTTCAGTAAGCACAATTGTACGGTTGAGATATATAAATATTATATTAAACTCATTGAGAGCATGAGCGATAGAAGAGAGTCAAACAATGGAGTCAGATACAATTCATAGCAGCATTGCTCGCCTCAGCCCCGTTTGGTGGTCCACATGGAGAGAGGGGAATGGGAAGGAAGACAAGGGGGAGGGGAAACAGGGGAGGAGAGGGAGTCCAGGAGAGGTCAAGGGAGGGAGAGAGGGGGTGAGAGAGAGGTCTCTCTATTGCTAACCCAGGCCTATATATCTTTTGGGGGCGTGCAAGCCCACTAATTACACGTAAAGACATACATCACAGGAAGGGATTGCACTATAGGTTATACAGCAATGAGAGGGGGTAGTTTATGCAATAGGAAGAGGAGGGATTGGGGGTATACAAGTGACAGGTTTGATCTGTTCTCTGGATCTCCATAGGAACCATTAGCAGTAGGGTGTAAACCCCACCTATAGGAACCAAGCTAATGGTTGCAAGCCTTAGGGAGAAATAATCCATTGTCCCCAGCAGCAGGGAGCAGGGCCTACTCCCTGGTGACTGACTGTAAGCATCAGACCTCCCCTCACATGAGACAAGTGTTTCATAAGAAAGATTGGCAATTGAAAGTCAACTTCCCTTTGACTAGAAGCTAGAAGTCTGTTCCAAGCATGCAGTTTTATGTATGGCTTTCCTTGATGGATTGGTGGTCCCACATTGCTGCTGAGCCTCCAGCTGATTTCTTGGGAAAGGGAAAGGCCCAAAATACATTTGGGGCCATCCTTACCTCATTATATTCGATGTGTGGGCTGACCCTCTCCTACTCTCCTATACAGTGGCCATCTCTTCTTTCCTGCCCAAGTCTTCTGGTTGTCCAAAGATCTCTGGGGTATACTAAGCATGAAAAGTACCTGCTGATCTCATCAGGTGCCACTTTTCTTTCAGTGGAATTCTGACATTTCACTGCCAATAAGACACATTCTCTGTGTGAACCATCCCACGTGACCACAGCTTCATTAACTGCAATGGATTTCTCAGGATCCAAAATAGTTTGGGAAGATAAATAAATAATTTCTTTTTTGAGGATCAGCATAAAGCTGATTTCTATAAAGCAAGTGGTTAAAGATGTCCCCAAACACCCAACTTCTCTATACTGCTCTTATCACTCTATCATCGCTACCATCATCCAATCTCCTTCCCCTCCATATTATCTTGCTTCTCTGGAGCCCGTAAGTCACCGAAACTTCTCACAGAATGCATGAATTCTACTTAAAGCAAGTGGTTTATTAGGGAAGTAACAGGGTGAAACTCAGGGTCAGGATCAATTTGGAAGTAACTGTAAAGTAGTCAAGAGGCAACAGAAACCAAATCAGTCGAATTAGAACAAACAGGCTTTATTAGGGAGAAAAAACCCCAGCTTGGGCGAAGTTCCCACAGTCCACAATGTCCGGGCTGGGGGAGTCGCATTGCAGGCTACAGGGCTGCTGCTTATATGGACAGGTATGTCTGGGTTTCTGGAATGTAAGGTGTCTTCCTGGTTCCGGGTGTGTTTGTGCCTGGTGCAGAGTGGTGGGCAAGAACAAAGCGGGCACTGAGCCAAACGGGCCGTGCTGGGTGTAGAGTGGAGGGTCGAGAGCAAAGTAGGCACTGAGCCAAACAAGCCATGCCGGTGCCGGGTGCAGAGCGGCGGGTCGAGAACAAAGCAGGCCATTAGCCAGCTCTGTTCAGCTCTGCAGGTGTGTGTGAGATTCAAGGCCACTTGCTGCTAGTTGTTTCAGCTAGCTCTGGTCAGCTCCGCATGGGTTGGGGAGACTCAAGGTCACTTGTTACTGGAAGCCAGCCTGGTATTGATCCGGCTATACAGTAACAGGAACAACTCAGGACATATGGTAGTTATTTGATCGGGACAGGTCATCTTCTTACCCACTGCTACTAGGTCCTACTTGAGACCTTCTCTGGCAAGTGTTAAAACTCTTAACTCTTGTGCGAGCCGCACCATGACTGTCTCCAGCTGATCTCCCTTCTGACATGGCTATCACTCATGCTGTAGCACAGCTTGTCCACCATTTATTTCTCTCTGTCCTCGGGGTTCCCTGAGTGCCTTCTCTCTCTCCCGGCTTCCCTCTGAAACGCTGTCAGGAAGTTGTTATATAGCAGGTTCCTAATCAATTTCAAGGCTGTCCCTCATTGCTTCAAGCAAGACCACACACAAACCAACCAGGATTCCAGGCACCTTGTTTGCATCAGCTAGCTATTCAATGTGATTCTGCATATACCTTGTTTGTATCATACCACCCAATGGTTTTGTAGGAGTTAATAGAAGATTCATAAGTAAAAAGGCCATAAGAAGTAAATCACTGCACCACAGCCAAGTTATCTCATTTCTTGTATGGGAAGTCATGCTTGTCATTCGGCATGAGGCCTGGCTTGAAGTAGTTCAGATCTGTTCACGTGGGTTGATGGACCTCTCATCTTGGGCCTGTGCTTCAACATCCATTGCCACCCAACAAGAGGATCTGTCTTTGTGGTATATAGAGCACTCCCCATTTTCCCAGTCTTATACCATAGAGGCAGCATGATATTATGGACAACAGAGTTTAACAATTTTACTAGCAAAAAGGAAAAAACAAATGTAACATATGTTCTACTCTGACTTCAATAAGAACATTTTAAAATAAGGAGTCTGCTGGGCTTCCTAATGCTCATATTTATTTAACTTGGAATCTGAAAACTCAGAAGTTCCCATGTCTTAAAAGTCTTTTCAGTTTTTCAAGCACTTACAATTTTAATATTCAGCCTAGGTCAATAATTTTTAAGATTTGAGGGACATAAAAAACAAAAAACATGTTACATATGAAGACCCTTACAGAGATATAGAGTATGTATTAAAAATCTGAAATTTTAACAAGTGGCAAAAGACTAGACCAATAGCTAAGTGAAGGCTGCCGACACAATGGCACTTGTCCTTTTACACAAACGAGGGACATGTGGTTTAGTATATATCCCTTCAGGGAGAATTGTATCTGGTTACTAAAGATCATTCCTCAATGATAGTCAATTTTAGAAGCAAACTGTTATTTATTCTGATTTTGTGAATTTTTTTATTAGTGACTGGGTGAAAACATACACCGTATGTCAAAATCATGTATGATGAAGTTTGGAATATCCTAAATGTTGGGTACCAATGAGAGAAAGTTTAACCAAATAAAAGTAATTAATCCAAGGACCAGGGAACAATAAGAAATCTAAAATTGATGGCCAGGAGGGTTTTGACTGATGGGGTTTGATCAAGGGAAATTTAGCCTAGAGGAAGAACTGAGAGCTGGATGAAGGTCTAACATGATAGTGGGACAGAAGAAAGTAAAAGTAGAGGAAAGAACTAACAGGCAAAAGACATTTATAGAGGTATAAAGATAGGCACGTACATATATAAATATATTAATACATAACAATAGGGATATAGGTTTATGTACATATATTTATAGGTTAAGTATTAAAGTAGCAGATGGACATTGAGCCTCTATGCAAGTCCTCCCTCAATGACAGAACACTGTTCTAATAACCTGGCATTCTGTGATGCTCACCTTCCCTATATGATTGCTGAAGACAAAATGGAAGCATAAGCTAATGTGGTGAAGAAATATGAGGGTGCCCAGCTATTACAAGATAGAGCATCTGGGGTCTTAAAGGCTTGAAGTTAAACAAGCAGCCATCTAGTAGGGAAACAACAAAGTCCACATGGAAGAAGTACACTAACCTGTGTGATGATGAGGTGTAGATGGGATCAGGTGTCAGGCATCAGAAGACCCAAAACAAACAACCATTTTGATGTGAACAAGGGGAGACAGGAAGGAGACCCAAAGCCCATCTGTAGACAATTGGACTTGCCCTCACAGAAGGATCACAGGAAGGGACAAGCCAGCCAGAGTGCAGTATAGCACCAACGAAACACACAACAATCTTCTAGTTCTTTACTGCTTCCTCCTCACCTACTATCATGACCCTGGTTCTAGTTTACAAATCTGGCTAGACCAGAGTATGTACACTGATATAGATAAGAGCTCCCAACACACAGAATCCAGGACAGATAAACCCCTGAGGACCAATAATGAGAGTAGCGATACCATGAGGGTAGGGGAAGGTGTGGGCAAAGGGGAAGAAAGGGAGAGATGATCACAATGATATACAACCTACGCCTCCACTCCCCTAGGAAGATGAACAACAGAAATGTAGGTGAAGGCAGACAGTGGAGGGTGTAAAATATGAAAATAAAAATTATCAAGGGTTCACAAGGGTGGCAGGGTTGGGAGGGAGGGGAAAAAAAGAGTATCTGATACCAAGGACTCAAGTAGAAAGAAAATGTTTGGAAATGATGATGACAACATATATAAAATGTACATGATGCAATTGTTGTAAGAGCTGTAAGAGCCCCAAGTAAAATTACATATTAAAATAAGAATAAATTTAAAAAATTAAATGAGATCTTACCATTAAATAAAGTAATGATCTCCATTAAGAAATTAATTACCAAATTATAGTTAAAATATGGTTTATTTGAAAGAGACATAGAAGTTAAGTAACCTGGTGGCTCTAAGAATTGCAAAACAAATTTAGGTTTCAATACAACCAATGCTAGTGTTTTGATCAAAGGATCTAATAATTCCTTTGTAATACTGTACACTTTACACATCACGTGAAAAATACTAAATTCGGTATTTTATTACTTTTTGGGAATGTACCTTTATGATTATTACTTTTTGAGAACATACCTTAGGAATTAGAGTGCATCTATAGAAGGATGGCTAGAATTATAATGGACTAAAAGCCATCAATTGAAAAAGACAACTGCAACATTTTGAGTTCTAATACATGAAGGCTTTTGATTTTCTGTGTAGATACAAGGTACAGAACCAAGACCCCTGGAGTGATTCACGGAGAGGTAGATTTTACCTTTATGTGGATGCAGCTTTCTGATCATTGCTGTTGTTGTCACCTGTGGTTGAGTTCACCCAAGCTCATAGTGACCTCATGTACAATGGTAAGAAAAGCTGTGCTTGGTGGGTTGTGGATCATACCAAAGCCATAGGATTTTCACTGACTGGTTTTCTTAAGCAGATCACCGGCCCTTCTCCTGAGTCCATAGTGTATGGAGCTCTGCTGAAAGCTACTTAGCATCACAGTAACATGCAAGCCTCTCCTGAGAGATGGTGTGGAGTTAGATTTTATGTCAAATTGCACTCGTGGAGGGGTGGAGACCAACCTGTCCATCAGGTCACAGCCTGATGATGCCTCCTGAGAGGTGTGGTCTTTTATGAGAGACACTGGGGACTCCTTTCTCTCTTGCCCTTCATCTTCCTTGCTGGGGACTTGCCCGGACCTGGTGACTGCCACCAGAGGTGGCTGCCTGTGGGCTGTTCATTGTGAAAGCCAATTCCCAAGCTGTCTTCACCATGCCATGTTTCCATCAACCCTGGCTCCATGTGTCTGTGATCTCCCTGCATCCTGCTTCACCTCTTTTCTACATCATTGGTCTTCAGCTCCGTGAATCTGGAGAGGGCTCCAGCTAACATGGGACCCATGGACTTGAGTTGAACTGTGCTGGGATATTAAGTTACTTCTTGATATAAAGTTCCTTTTTATACATATTTGAATGCCACTGGTTTTGTGTCTCTAGACAACCCAGTCTAACACAGATAGGAAGTGGCTTTGTATCAGATGCTCTCTCTAGAAGTTGAACCCAAGATACCTGCATGGAAGGTAAGGCATGTCACCTAACCACTACTGTCCCCTTCTTAAGAATCATTGTTGTTCATAAACGAAATGAGTTTTTTTGCCTCCAGAAAATATTCAAACATAAATAATCACTACTTAGATATGTTGTAGATGAAATTTCTGTTTTAAGTGGATGGTTGGCTTTACTCACCTAAAACATTTAAAATGCAAATGAAAAGAAAAAGACAATTGCGTAGACCTTTTGAGCTCAAATTTACTCAGATATATATCTTATATATCTCATTAAAACTCATAAATATATCTTATGAGTTTTTATCCCCCACGTGTCTGTCAGTTTGTCATCCTGTGGTGGCTTCTGGGTTGCTGGGATGCTGGAAGCTGTGTCACTAGTATTTCAAATGCCAGCAGCGTCACCCAAAGTGCACAGGTCTAAGCAGAGCTTCCAGACTAAGATCAGACAACGAAGAAGGACTTGACTTCCCATTTCGGAGGAAGAAGCTGCTGAAAACTTTGTGCCTGGTTTTGAAGCACTTTCACATGCTGAACATGTAGACAAAGGAAGCAGAACATTGTGGGAGATACTGCTGGCTGATGGGCCCTCAGGTGAAGGGCACTTGAAATGTGACTGAAGGAGTTGCTGATTTCTTGGAGGGGAGTTGACCATGGTGGTGTGAGTTGGGTAAAGCCCGTGGTAGTGAAGCCTGTGAGATCTTCGTTTGTTGATGGGGCATGACTCAAGGTAAAGAGAAAAAGCTGCAAAAATCTTCAAATGATTGGAACTTGCAATGTTCACAGTGTGAAT
>NW_022103896.1:85161079-85172820 GCF_000313985.2 Echinops telfairi | reverse complement strand
GCCCTGTCCGACGTCTCCCTTCACCCACTTTTCGGTTGTCTGTCCCCCAGGGAGGAGGTCACATATAGTTCCTTGTAATCGGTTCCCTTATATAAAGATTAAATTGATTACATTATTCACTTGCTAATGACTACTTTAATCACATTAATAATATCTCTTGGGAAAAATTAGTATCAATCTGTATAACAGCACATGGTAAAATTTATTTTTACACTGAAATTAATTTTATAAACAAAATTGTTAGTTTATTCCTACTTATTCCCATCTATGTTCTAGCAATAAAACATGTCTAGATTTCTGAAAGTTAAAAGCCAGGGTCTGCATGAATCTAATTCTTATGCTGTAGAGGTTGGCTATACTTCCATATTTCAACTTTTTCACCATTTCTGACACTTGTCTCCCTTCCACCATGTTTTCTCTTGTTCTTCCCCCTGGAGAGGGTGTATGGTTATGTGTCAATCATTGTGATCAGTTCCCCCATTCTTCCTTCCTCTCCCCCCCTTCTCCATACCCTTCTGGTATCACTATTCTCACTCCTGTTCCTGGATTCTGTGTGTCATGAGCCCCCATCTCTTATCTAGACCTGTGTACATGCTCTGGTCTAGTCTGAATTGAGAAGCAGCACTGGGGTCATGGTAGTGGGGGGTGAGGAAGCCTCAAGGAACCAGAGGAATATTGTGTGTTTCATGCTTTACTACACCCTGGTTGGCTCATACCTTCCCTGTGGCCCCTCTTTGCCGAGGATTGTTCAATTGTCTACAGATGGACTTTGGGTCTCTGCTCTGCCCCCCACCCTTGTTCTCAACAATATGCTTTTGTTTGTTAAGTGTCTTCTGATGCCTATTACCCCGTCCTGATGACTCTTCATGATCACACCAGCAGTGTGCTTCTTCCATGTGGACTTGTTGCTTCTCTGCTGAATGGTGGCTTATTTAACTTCAAGCCTTTAAGACCCCAGATGCTTTATCTTTTAACAGCCGGGCACCATCTGCCTTCTTCACCACATTTGCTTATGCACCCGGTTTGTCTTCAGTGATTGTGTCAGGAGGATGAACATACCGATTTGTCAGAACAAAGTGTTCTTGTATTGAGGGAAGGTATGAGCAGAGGCCTGAAGTCCTTCCACTACCTCAGTGTAATGCCGTATAAATATATGTACACAGGCCAATATCCATGTGTTTGTGGATTAATTCATTTACATATGTACACCGATATGTTTATATCTCTATCCATTGCTTTGCTTCCTAGGTCCGTCTTCTGTTTCCTTTCATCTTCTTGCTGCCCCACTGTCATTTTCCCCTTATTTCTACCTCTTGGTATCTCCTCTTAGCTAGTTTGCTGTTGCTCCGACAGCCACCCTCACCCTCCATCCCTATCTCCTCCTTGCTGTCAACTCTAATACCCTAGTTGTCCCCTGTCTATGACGCTGCCTGCTCAGCGGCCCCTCCCTCCACCCCCTCACCCCCAGGTCTCCCCCGGACTGTTGGTCCCGCTGCTTTCTCCTCAGGCTTGCTTCCCGTGCCTATCTTATATAGGCAGGCACACCGACTATGACATAGCCCAAACTGATTTAAAAAAAAAAGATTGAAAAGAGAAAAGGAGAAGAAACAAGAAGAAAAAAGAAAGGGAGAAAAGAAAAGAACAAAAAGAGAAGAAATATATAAAAATCCCGGGTTGGTTCACTGGCCTTCATGATTGTCCAGGAGCTTCCCCTCCCAGCCTGGAGCACCTCCTTGGGGGCTTCTCAGGGGCTTCATAGCTCTGCTTTGCTCCAGCTGCTGGTCTGGTCTATTCCCTTCTTGGTTTGCCCCACTGTGGGGGGTTCAGACAGCACTACCTCCCCACCATGTGACCCCAGAATTGTCCTCTGTCGCAGTTTGCTCCAGTAAGGAGACAACATGACATGAGTGATGTAGGCCGCACAGTCCCCTCTGTGTAAGCATTAGCACCCCACAGGGATGTCGTCCTCCGGTCCTGGTGAGCCAGCAGGGTCTAGTCTGTCTGTCTCTTTCTCTTCTTCCTTCCTGGTCTACTTCCTTGTGGGTGTGGCATGCTGGCCCTTCTCTCCAACCTGTAGGTTTAGTGTTGTTCTCTGCCACACCTATTCCTAGGGAGGGAGTCAGTTTGGCTCTGGTTGTGCCCAGTCCTGTAGCCCTCTCTTTTCCTGCATTCTTCCATATGGTCACATTGTCCTCATGGTTTGGTGCACCGTGGTAGGATCTTCCTTCCCAGTGCCAATTCTGTGGACACAAAACCAGTACTCTTCTCCTGGTTGGGTTAGCGCCCTACTACACACACACACACACACACACACACACACACACACACACACACACCGTCATCTTACCCCCTTTTCTCCCTTCCTCCTCCCCCCTTTCCCCTTATTTGTGTTGGACCAATATGTACCTCCTTGGGTTTGGTCTAACTTCCTCCTGACTCCCTGTACCTCAGTCTAATGTTGTGATATAGGTGGCTTCTCTTTACCTACCATGCTGATTACTCTTACCTCAAGGGACTCATACTGTATTTCTCCTTTTGTGACTGGCTGACTTCGCTTAGCATAATTTCCTACAACTCTTCCCATGGAAAGACAGGCTTTCTGTCCTCATCAGTGCTTTTTAGTGATGCATAGTATTCCATTGTGTGTATGTGCCAGAGTTTACTGATCCATTTGTCTATTGATGGAAATTTAAGTTGTTTCCAACTCTTTGTGATTGTGAATTGAGCCACAATAATCATTGGAGTGCACACAACTGGCTGTGGTTTATTTCTTACCTTTTCTGGTTTATACCCAGTAGAGAGAGATAGCTGGGTCATAAGGTAGATCAATTTCCATTTTTATTAAGTATTGCTAGTTCGCTTTCCATATGTACATATCTAAAAGACTACCAGCAATGTAGAGAGTTCCTGTCCCGCCACATCCCCTCCAACATTTGTTGCTCTCTGATTTTCTGTTTTGGGCTAGCCTCAAAGGTGTTAGATGGTACCTCATGGTTGTTTTGATTTCCATTTCTCTGATGGATAATGATCGGGAGCATTTTTGCATATGTTTATTGGCCATACGGGTCTCCACCCTAGTGAAACATCTTTTCAGTTCTTTTGCTCATTTCTTCAAGGGGTTAACCATTTTCCTCTTTTTTCAGTCAAAGAGGGTATTATAGATTTTCATAATAAGCCCTTTATCTGTTGTGTCATTGCTAAAAATCCTCTCCCAATCTGTGGGTTGCCTTGTTACCCTCTTGGTAAAGTCTTTTGACTCACACGGGTGTTTTATCCTTAGTAAATCCCACTTGCTGATTTCAGGTTCCCCTGTGTGTGTGTACCCTGCCCTATTACAGTTAACCTTTGTATTCCCTGAGGATAGGCCTCTTCTTGACCTTGCATGCCATCCTTTGATCAGGCAAATCTCTTCTCAGCCACACTAGCCAGCCCTTCTCTCTACCAAGCCAGCCACCTCTCAGTTGTGAAAGCCTCTTTTCAGCTGGGTGGGCCTCTCTGCATTTGGCTTAACTACCATTGATCTCTCCACAAAAAGGTTAGTAGTTTGTTTGACTCTCTTAGCTGCTTTCTTAGCAGCAACTTTTTGCCATCTCTGTTTGCTCTGTTGGAGGGCCCCTTTGAGTCTCTTGACCATCTTCAGTGCCATTGCCCTTGACCTGTGGTACAGTGTTTTTAGGAGGTTTCTTGATTCTTCTTTCTGCTTCTTTTCTTTATTTTTTGAAATTATGTTATTGGCATGTAATTCACAAAACATAAAACTCAACAGTTTGATCACATTAAGAAGAATTGTACAATCATGACTACAATCAACTTTAGAACATTTTCCTTATTCTTATACACATCATTATTAGCTCTCCATTCCTCCACCCTCCAACCTCACCTGCTATAACCCAAACCCCAAACCAAACTCACTGCCATGAATAAATACTGACTAACCTATAGGGAACCATTAATCCACTTACTATCTCTATAGATTTACCTATCTGGGGTTTCATATACAGAAAAGCATTTTAAGAAGAAAACAACAACAACCCCAAACTAACAATAACAAAGCAAAATAGAAAAATATTCAATCTAAAGAAAGCAGAAAATATGACTAGAACAAATTTAAAATAGGTCAAAAGGGAGATCAAATGAGGTATACGCAGATATAGTTAAGAGATGGGAGTTCATGACACACAGAATTCAGGAATAGGAGTGGGAATAGCAATACCAGAAGGGTAGGGGGAAGTGGGGGAGGAAGGAAGAAAAGGGGAACAGATCATAATGATCGACACATAACCATATACCTCTCTCCAGGGGGAAGAACAACAGAAAACATTGGGGAAGGGAGACAGTGGTCAGTGTGAGATATGAAAATAATAACAATTTATAATCTATCAAGGGGTTATGAGGGGGGTGGAGGAAGGAGGAAAAAAAGAGGAGCTGATACCAAGGGCTCAGTAGAAAGTAAATATCTAGAAAAGAATGAAGGCAACATATGTACAAATCCTCCTGATACAAGCGATGTATGGATTGTAACAAGAGTTGTAAGGGTCCTTGATAAAGTGATCTTCTAATAATTCAAAAAATAGACAAATGAGGAGGTGTTAAATTGTAACCTAACTGCACCTGCAATCATTCACTTTGCAATGCACTCTGCATGATAGCAAGGCTATTCACATACCTGGGCTTTGGTCAGAGATGATTGACCAGAGGCTTTATCCATGACTAGAGGCTTCTGAACAACTTTAAAATGGGTAAAACTGGAGATCAAATGATAAAACAATTACATTTTAACCTAACTACATCTGGATTGATCAACTTTACAGTGCTTTCTGTCTGATAACAAAGCTAGTCACATCTCTCAGCTATGACCATACATGATTCACCAGTGGCTTACTCCCTGTGTGGACCCAGAAAATGGATTTAGGGCTTCTACTGTCATCCACAACCTTCTGTAAACCAGATGTTCACCACTTAAAGTCTGATATCATTCCTTTACTCAGATTTGGATCTTATTATTTACAATCATTGGATCATACAGGCTGATGTGCTTCTTCCATGTGGACTTAGTTGACACCTCACTTCGATGGCTGTGGTCTAAAATCAAACCTTTACGATTCCAGATGCTATTACTTCTGGTAGTAGGGCACCATCTAGTATCATCACCACACTTTGCTGTAGCACTCATTTCTTCAGTGCTGTCTCTTCATGAAGGGGAGCATCCAGCAAGGCCATTTAAAAAATTAATTGGTCTTAGATTGAGACTAGAATTAAATGCAAGCTCCAACTCCATTCATATACATATGGTTTACATATGTCTCTGGCTCACCTATGGTTTACATTGTCACCTTATTGGAGAACATTATCCATCATGCCCCTGGGGCATAAGGTAATTCTCCTGATAGTGTCATTAATTTAGCCAATTGTATGGAATTTAAAACACTGTTGAAAATAGAAATTACACAAGTATAGGCTTTCTATGAACTGCAATATATGAACTGTTGTCATGTATAGCTTTAACTTTTAAGAGACTGTCCATTATTGACACAAACAATGGAAGTTGGTGATGGGGCAAAATTTTCAATAAAATTTATTCACAATGGCAGACCCACACTTACCAGATTGTAACATGTTATAATAAAGCAAGGAGAGCATTGAAATGGTAAGTAGACAGTAGTAGTTCCTGGTCACTATTCATTGTGCACCCTCAAGGCAAGAGATCCAAACCAAAGTCCAAAGTCCTCCATCCCTATGTCCTTGGGCTAGCAGCCGCCTGTTTCTTCTCACACCAGGGAGTATCAGCCTTAAGCCCAATGGCTACAGGTGTGTAGGATGTACAGCCCAGGTCGCTTTGTGGGGTTTCCATATGGAGTCTTTCTGGTGTGGCCTTTGAAGGATGTTTAGAGCCTTGAAAAAAACGGAGTCTAATATCCCAGTAGTTTATAGCACACTACTTGGGTCACCAAAGAGTGGAGAGACACTAGATCAAAGATATAGCATCTGGGGTCTTGAAGGTTTAAAAGTAAACAAGCGGCCATCTAGCTCAGAAGCAACAAAGCCCACATGGAAGAAGCACACTAGCCTATGTGAATCCAAGGTGCTGAAGGGATCAGTTATCAGGCATCAAAGAACAAAAAAATCATATCATTGTGTGCTCACCTCCATGATACGGTCGCTGAAGACAAACAGGTGCATAAGCAAATGTGGCGAAGAAAGCTGATGGTGCCTGGCTATTAAAAGATATAGTGTCTGAGGTCTTAAAGACTTGAAGGTAAACAAGCTGGCTCAGAAGCAACAAAGCCCACATGGAAAAAGCACACCAACCTGTGTGATCACGAGGTGTTGAAGAGATCAGGTATCAGGCATCATACGAACAAAAAATCTTATCATAGTGAATGAAGGGGGGAGTGCGGAGTGGAGACCCAAAGACCATTTGTAGGCCACTGGACATCCCCTTACAGAAGGGTCTCTGGGAGGAGACGAGCCAGTCAGGGTGCAATGTAGCAATGATGAAAAATACAATGTTCCTCTAGTTGCTAAATGCTTCCTCTCCCCCCACTGTCATGATCCCAATTCTACCTTGCAAGTCTGGCTAGACCAGAGGATGTACACTGGTACAAATAGGAACTGGAAACACAGGGAATCCAGGGTGATGATCCCTTAACAGCAAGTGGTGTGAATGGTGATACTGGGAGGGTAGAGGGAAGGTGGATTGGAAATGGGGAGCTGATTACAAAGTTCTACATGTGACCTCCTTCCTGGGGGATGGACAACAGAAAAGTGGGTGAAGGGAGACGTCGGACAGGGCAAGATATGACAAAATAATTATAAATTATCAAGGATTTATGAGGGAGTGGGGAGCGTGGAGGGAGGGGAAAAATGAGGAGCTGATGCCAGGAGCTTAAGTGTAGAGCAAATGTTTTGAGAATGATTAGGGCAATGAATGTACAAATGTGATTTACACAATCGATGTATGTATGGATTGTGATAAGAGTTGTATGAGCCCTTAATAAAATGTTTTTTTTTTAAGTGTACAATTTGGAACATAATACCAGATATCATCTCTCATTGGGTTCTATATAAGTATTGTTAAGTGCTCCCCCCCCCCCACGGGAGGTTGCTTCTCCCCATTTTCCTACCAGCAGAAATGTAATTGACTTCTCCCTAACATATATGTCTCCCTGCCCCCAACCTGACTTGAATTCCCAGTAAGATCTCTTTATCACCCTGATAGGAATACCTGTTGGATTGGGGTGACCTTAGCACAATGTTGTATGGTCTTCTTCCTCTCCTCACAGCTTGAAAACCTGGCCCCAGCTGAGGTGTTGCCTCCTCTGTTGAAGTGGTTTTAAAGATGTACATATAGAAGGGGTGATATATGTTTCATGGCCGCAAGGCAGGCTCTCTGCGTCATTGCTGGGTTGACCAGATTAGAAAAGTACATGCCTTGGGAGCAGGAACCTGCCTTCATCTTGGTGTTTATCCTTATGGTAGTGGACTCATAAAATATTTGTCCTTTTCTGATTAAGTTCACCCAGTATAGTGGTTTCCACTATGTCATAAGGTGTTTCACGGTTTCATTGCTGTTTTTCACGGATGCATACTATTGCATTGTATGTCTGTCTGCCCAGAGTTTTTTATCCATTCTTCTACTAATGGGTATTTGAGCTGTTTCCATCTTCTTGCTCAGATGTCCTGCAATGAACCTGGGAGAATAGACATCTGTTTGTGTCTGTCTCTTAATTCAATATCTCAATTTTTTCATGATGCTATTGCATACTTTCACACTTAATAGACTGTAGTATAACGTAAACATAGCTTTTATAATCACTGGGGAAAAATTTTAAATTGTGTTACTCAATTGCCGTGGTCTAGAAGTGAAGTCCACTATAACTTCAAGGTGTAACTGTAGCTTGTTTATCTTCATGGACATTTAGATTATCTTTGTAATTTAGAATAGCTATCCTGTAGTTTATTTGAGCAGTTCTGTATTGATGACTGATGGATTCATCAAAAATTTTAAGCAGGGACAAAAGTTGACCTGGCCTGTTTTAAAAGTTAGTAGGAAACAGCAAAATAAAGAGCTAGTGATTTAGCAGACCGTTTAAACAAGCTACCAGACTGTTAATGCTGAAGTCTTCAAGTTAAGTCTGCACTTCATGCCTATAGCAAAAATTACAGCCTACTGATCATAGGATGGAGAAGCTAGGACTACATTCCTCTTTCTTCCATTTACTTGTAATATTTCTGGGAAGATCCTTGACATTTTCAGTGTTTTACTTTACCAGGTGAAAAGATTGTGTTTATTGTTTATTATTTATAAAGTTTTCAGTGAAAATCATATATTTAAGAAGAACAGAAAGGTGGGGGGAATAATAATGATGAAGTCAGTGTTAAATGTACACCCCTAGCAGTTACCTGTGCAGGAGTGTAATCACCAAGGCTCTTCAGGATTTCCCACTTCCTGTTGGGGGCTGAGGAACAATATCTGCTCACCAGGCTGCTCTGGACAATCCAGAATAGTCTACTTACTGCATTTGCACGAGGGATAGTGCAAGATGTGTTACTGAGGTACTTAGAAAAATGCTAGAAATCCATTCCTTTCTTCTTATATTTACATTGATTTCATCTTCTCTTGGTGTTTTATTTTTTATCTTTAAACCTGATTTTCCATTCTACATTACCACTAAATCTTTTTATTTTTTTTATTTTTTTTTCATTACCACTAAATCTTGTTCAAATTACATGAATTTAATGCTTGAGGGCCTATTCAATGATTGCACTTCATGAAAGAAAATGAAAGCTTGATGTTGATTTTTTTTTTCCTGTGAACCAAAGGCACCGATTTTTTAAAGAAAAGGTCTGTGGATAGTATTATCACTATAATTACTAGTAGTAGAGTAATTTCATCAATAAAAATGATGAAATATCTTACATGAACAGTGAAAGAAAAATTGGCATTTTGTGTCTTGACACAACATTCAAATGACACAGGACACAGTGTGAATTGTAGAATACGTTTAATTTTGTAAAAATGAAAATGTTGAAACTCATTTATTTAATTAGTAGTTGAAAATGAAGGTGCTTTATTATAGCAATATCAATTACTGAATTCTTCTGAGTCATATATTTAAAGTGCATGATTATGTTTCCTAAAAATGTATTTTAAAAAGATCCACCTTCCATTGTGTTGTAGCCAAGCATTAGAAGCCATTTGATTTTTAAAAGTCACTATCCAATAATTTAGAGTCTACTCCTTCTCTAAATGCACATCAACATTTTTCCTGTGTTTTGAACAAGGATCCCTGGTGGGACAGCGGGTTAAAGGCGAGGCTGCTAAGCAACATGTTGGTCAATGGTTCATCCTTACCAGCTGCTCAATGGAAGATGCGGCAGGTGGCTTCCATAAAGCTTTACAGCTTTAGAAATCCTATAGAGCGCCTCTGTCCTGTCCTAGAGGGTCGATATCAGTCCGGAAAAAATTCTGCAGCAGTGGGGACAGTAGTTTAGAATATCTTATTGCAGTTTAGATGAAAGTTTATGTATGAAATTAGTTTTTCCAATCGATAGTTTTTACACAGATTTTCTGTGGCACTGGTTGCCTTCCCTGACATGTGTTGTCACTCTTCCTATTTCCTTTCAGAGTTCCCCGTTATCATCAGGTTTCCCCGACTCTTCCTGCTTTCTCATCTTTGATTTTGGGTAAATGTTGCCCATCTTAATTTTCTAAGGTTGATTATTCTAAGAAGGACATTTAAATGGTTATTATTGTTTGTTTTATAGTCACATCTATTACTTGGCTGGAAGGTGGCCTCTGGGAGTGCGCATCAATATTTTATTATTTATTTATTTACGCAAAAGGGAAGAGATTTATTGGAGCCCACACGGGAAACTCTAGAGGGGCCCAGCATACCCTACTGTGTAGGTATGCCCAGCAAAGGGTCATACCAGAGGGACTCCCCTTGAGCCGAGCCCCAAAGCCCCAGGACTGGCTGGAGGTAGGGACGCGCATCAATATTTTAAATGACCCCTTCTGAAAAGGTTTTCACCCAGAATCATACGCTCTAATAAATTATGGAATGGGAGAGAGGAATGCTTTTCTCCTATAAAGTAGGGCAGGGGAATCAGAAAACATCTGGATGTCAGGTGCATTTTCAAGCAGATTAATTGTGCTGCAGACTGTTGACCTGAAAATCTATTGGCTTCAAATGACCCATGCTCACATAACCACTAAAATGCCTTTTGGCACTCCCCCGGTCCCAGATCTCTGGGCTATGCAGCCACTTTTTGGAAGAGGGATGATATGGTAAGCCTAATATTGGTACTTAATTAAGAGGTTCGACAGTATGGCCGAGGAGCAAATGCCTGTGATAAAGCCACGGAAAGACATCCAAAGACAAGAGGACCCAACAACCAATGTTGAGTAGTTTGTTTTTTCTGCCTGCGAATTTTGTCTCCATATAACTTCCTATAATCTATCACTTAGAAATGCATCATAGGCGAGCTACCGGCTGACGCCCCCTCCGCCCCGCGCTACGCCATCTGAGAAAACCTTCAAGCAGCGCCGCTCGTTCGAACAGAGTGGAAGATGTCCGGCTTATCCGAGAACAACATCCTACTAAAATCCCGGTGATAATAGAAAGATACAAGGGCGAGAAGCAGCTTCCTCCTCGTCCCCGATCACGTCAACATGAGCGAACTCATCAAAATCATACGAAGGCGCCTCAGCTGGACGGCGAACCAGGCTCCGAGGTGGATGAGGTCGAGCGGGATGAAGACGGCTTTCTGTACATGGTCCACGCCCCCCAGGAGACGTTTGGCATGAAGCCGGCCAGCTAAGACGGGCCAAGCCACCTTCTCCATAATTGTCACCCCTTACTAAGGGGCGGGGAAGAAAAAGGATGTTGGGGTGCGGGTTGATAGATCAGCTCCTCTAAGCACAGGCCCTCACTGCTGCGGTGTCCCGCCCACAGGAGTTGTAGCGTGTGTTTCCCTCCTTAAGTGCGAGGCCTCAGCTTCAGCAAACTATTATTATTTAACCCAGATGTTAGGTTTACAAATAAAGTGGTTTGCATGTTAAGTTACCAATAAAATAGACATTGGAGTTATAAAAAAAAGAAAAGAAATGCATCCTAATAGCATAGTTGTGAATCAACAAAAAGAAACCAAGTTCCACATTAGTGACCTAATGTGGAGCAGAAAGAACAGAATAGCTGAAAGGGAGAGAGAAAGGAGCTTGTGAACCCCAGTGAAGTAGTAACTTTAAATCAGAATGAACCGGAAACCAAAGCCTCCAGGAAACTGCAGAAATCTTGGGCAAGAGGGGCTGGCCCCAATCCCAACTATGTGGATAGCCCCCCCTCCTCCTGAAAAATTCACTTCAGAGAACAGCACTGAAGCTGCAGCTCAGGGTGAGGGACATGTTTGATCAGAGCACACAGGAGCAAACGAAGGGGGAGGAAGAAAGTGGAGCACATCCTGACCCACCAAGCCCTGAGGACGATATTCCTGTTCAGAGCAGACAATGCACAGAGAGGCCCATAGGGCCATCCCCACTACAAGACACGGCATCCCTCACTGACCCATCACCCTACAGGGGACAACACTGGAGACACAGTGTGGAAATTGTGCCCGATTTGACCCCATCCCACTGAGAGGAAACACTAAGGGCGTGCAACAGAACAGCAAGGGGAGTAGAGCAAGGAAGTCCCAAGGGATTACCAAAAACAGACTTTGGGGCCAGGGTGTGGCACCCC
>NW_022103896.1:85155647-85160058 GCF_000313985.2 Echinops telfairi | reverse complement strand
ACATACAGCTTTCCTCTAGTTCTTTAATGCTTCCTCCCCCCTCCCCCACTATCATGATCCCAATTCTACCTTACAAATCTGGCTAAACCAGAGTATGTACAAGGATACAGATAAGAGCTGGAAACACAGAAAATCCAGGACAGATAAACACCTCAGGACAAATATTTAGAGTAGCCATACCAGGAGGGTAAGAGGAAAGTGGGGGGAAATAGGGGTGACCGGTCACAATGAGCTACCTATAACCCCCTCCAAGGGGGATAGACAAGAGAAAAGTGGGTGAAGGGAGACATCAGTAAGTGTAAGGCATGAAAATAATTTTATCATTTATCAAGGGTCCAGGACGGAGGGAGGGTGGGAAAAATTGAGGAGCTGATACCAAGAGCTCAAGTAGAAAGAAAATGTTTTGATGATGATGATGATGATGAAAATGATGATGGCCACAAATGCACAGATGTACTTGACACAGTGGATGTATGTATAGATTGTGATAAGAGTTGTACGAACCCCCAATAAAATGATTTAAAAAAAAGGAATCTTGGGTAAGTTGTGTTGGACTTCCTTCAGGGCATGAGCAAATGTTCATATTAATTTTGTCTTTTTCTCAGAGATCAGAGCAACCTCAGCCAAGAGCTGAGTTACCAACTCCCCCTGACATTCACCCCCTGCCCCACCCCTCCCCCTGAAACAAAGACCTGCAATAACTGGAATCTTACTAATACCAGAACCAATAGCTTGGCTCTAAGACATGTGCCATGACTTCCTATTCTGCCATTTACCATTAAACTGATGCTTGATGGCATTATTGCCCATTTTACAACTCAGTGTAATTCCCTATATTAGTTATGCCTTGCTTATTCATCTGTTGTGAGGACTATAGGCAATCACATGTAGCACATACCTTTAGCACTAGACATCCCCTTACAGAAGGGTCACAGGGAGGAGACCTGTGATATGATTCACAATGATATGATACTGATACTTGATCCTATCAATACATTGTTATCCGATACCTTGTTATCACTCAGGCTGGTGTGGTTCTTCCATGTGGGCTTTGTTGCTGACAGCTATTATTAGTTATTAAATATTCGTGGTTTTCACATCCTTATGACAATAGCATATAGCAAGATTTTCTTTTTTTTTTTTAAACATTTTATTAGGGGCTCATACTGTTTAGTCAACAAATACTTATTAAAAGATGTTCTTATACGAGGAAAAATGAAAAGCAAGCATTTAAAATTTTTCTTCCTCCCAGTGTTTTGTGTTTCCATTTATTCTTCTTTCTCAACTCTCTGGCCTTGGGTAGATACTGACCTTTTGATGTCAAATAGTTGATTCTTCTAACATGGCCTGAATTTTGTTCCAGACCTGAAGGATGACCCGGGACCCTAATCTTGGGGGTCCATCAGTCTCTATTCACCCCATAAGCCTGGTCTGTTTTATGATTCTGAGTTTTGTTCCACATTTCCCCCGCTCTCTCCAGGGTATTCTAATGTTCTCCTCTTCAGAGAGGCTGGCAGTGGTTATCTGGGGACCATCTAGCTCTTCTGGTCTCAGACTTGTGGAGACTGATGTTTGTGTGCTTCATTATTCCATCAGTCGGGTTCCATGTGTCTTTTGATTTTGACCACCCTTTCTTCCTAATGGGGAGAGACCAAGATCACTTTACATCATTCTCATGAGCTTTTAAGACCCCAGTCAATAGTCACCGAAGTATATTGTAGCATTGTCTCTGTGAGCTATCTTATGTGTCCTCCAAGACTGTGGTCCTAATACCCCAAGCCCAGCAACTCATTCTCTCAAGGCACACACAAGAAGAAAATTTCAAACTTCTGCCCCGTGCTCCACCACACTCACGGATAGATTTGCAGCAAGGGTAAATACACACATACAAAGATCCTCTGTCATAGAAATAATCCCACTCTTCCTCCCATACCTGTTTAGCCTCTGTGTCTATCCAAGCATCTACTCAAAGATCGCCTTACTGCAGTACTATTAACAGTATTGTGTATTTCATAGTGTTTTTCTCTGTTGGCACTGGCCACTCTTGCAGCTCAAGTGCGGCGAACAAGACATAATGGGGAAGTGACCGGTGAAATAACAGGAGGGGCAGGAACAACCATGAACATTCCTGATCAAAGAAGGCATTTTTGTGTGGACACATTTTTGTGATTCAAGTAGTATCTAGTATTGGCCCTTCATGACATCCTTCAGGAAATGAGCTGCTGTGAATGTGAAGGTCAGGACCCAACAAGTCCACATCCACCCCTATTACTGGCCCAGCTAGACAGGAGAGAAGTGGGTCTCTCTTAGTGCAGAAGGGCAGGGGAATGGAGGCTTGGGCAACTCTTTTCTGTTTCATCTTCAATTCCATCTTCAAAGATTTTTAGCATAGTCAGACAGTTTTGCAGCCTCTACCTATATGTAATTCCAGAATATCTTCATCATAAAGAGAAACCCGATCCACTGCTAACAGTCACTTCCCTTTCCTTCCTTCATCCAGCCCCTGGCAATATCGAATCCATTTCTATCCATTCTATCCATATGGACTTGCCTATTCCAGATACTTCATCTAAATAGGATCATACAATATTTATAAGGAGCCCTGGTGGTGTAGTACTTCCACGGTAGGTTAGGATATGCAAGGTCGGCAGTTCAAACCCACCAGGTGCTCCTTGGGACAAAAATGGGGCTTTGCATTCTGGTAAAGAGTTGTCAGTCTCAGAAATTCACTGGGGCATTTCTATCCTGTCCCAGACACTCGCTATGGGTTGACATCAACTTGATGGCAGAGAGGTGTTGAATAGTGTTTGTTCTCCACATTTGTTTTTAGCTCCTGATAAAAAGTTTTGTTTGCTTATAATAAACAGAGAGGCTATATTTGAACAAATACATTTTTCTACATTGACTTTAATATTTTAACATCTACAAATAACATAATAATTACAAGGTTATTAAATATCGAGTGTTTTTAAACAGCATGCATCTTAAATTATTGAAGTTGGAAAGTATGCACTAACCACATCTCAATAACACTGACCACATATTCTTCTTCTTTTTCTCTACAAAATCTAAAAACTAAGAAATGAAAAGATGTTGATTTTCATTTCTTGGTATGTTTTTCAGAGAAATGAAGTGAAATTTTCTCAAAATGGTCTTATTTTTTAATTTCTTTCTTTCTTGGATATTGCCTTGCCCTTCTGCCATTTCCAGCCTTGCAAAACACAGGAAGAGAACAAGCCATTCTGATGGGGCATTTCTTGGGGCAGTAGGTAAAAGTTAGTAAATTATTGCTTCAGTACAATTTTAAAAATATTTAGGCATAAGAAAATGTCTAGTAAATTTAGTTTGAAATGGTGATTGACTACCTCTAAAACACAAAATGTTGCTGTGGAAAAGAAAAGGATCCAGTGGATATGAAAATGATTGATGAATTATAATTAATCTAACTTTAAAAATAAGAGATATCCAAGGTTTCTTATTTTACAATAATATTCATAGAAGACACAAATAAACATAGCACCACTTTGTTCCGTCTGTCTTTGAATCTCCTCCTTTATGCAGGGAATAAGGTAGAGAATATGTCAGAGACATGAAGTAAGAAGACAGTAGTAATGCAGAAAAGGAGAAAAATGAAGAAAAACAGGGTATTAGCACACTGAATAATGGCTGTGCTGCCATAGACTAGGCCTCAAATGAAATTATTAAACATAAGGCCATACATGATGTTTTTCAAAAAACATTGTAAATGTGTTAAAACATGGGGAAAATGGGGTTCAGCAGGAGGCTAAAAGGCAAGATGAGTCTCCAAAGACAATTTTTTTGCCTATTTCTTTATTAATCTGTGACTTGCCAAGACTACCCCAGTTTGAGGAGCAAAACCAAAAGCCAAATCCATTGCTGTCCAGTGATTCCAAATCACAGTGACACTGTAGGAGAGAGTATAACTGCACATAAGATTTCCAAGACTGAACATCTCTACATAAGCAGGCTACCACATCTTTTTTGGGGGGGGATTGGCTGGTGAATAACTGCCCATTTGGTTAGCAGCTGAGCACATCACCACTGCACCACCCGATCTCTTTTGGTGGAGGAAGTTACACTGAATAAAACTGTTGTCAAAAGTCTTAGGGACCATTTACAAGGATCTACATATAACCTCCTCCTTGGGAGATGGACAACAGAAAAGTAGGTGAAGGGAGATGTCGGACAGGGTAAGACATGACAAAATAATAATAACTTATAAATTATCAAGGGTTCATGAGGGAGGGGGAGCGGGGAGGGAGAGGGAAAATGGGGAGCTGATAGCAAGGGCTCAAGTAGAAAGTAAATGTTTTGAGAATGATGATGGTAACACGTGTACAAATGTGCTTGACACAATGGATGTATGTATGGATTGTGATGAGTTGGATGA
>NW_022103896.1:85148227-85154923 GCF_000313985.2 Echinops telfairi | reverse complement strand
GGCACATATAGAATATATATATAGTAATATATGTATAGATTATAAAAAGTCATAGGGAGAATGAGAGATAGAAGACAGATTGAAATTATGGAGTCAGACACATTTCATGGTAGCATGCTCACCTCAGTCCCGCTTGGTGGTCCATGTGGAGAGAGAGCTAGAGAGGAGGGCAGGAGAGAGGGGGAGTAGAAGGAGGACAAGGGGAAAGGGAACAGGGGAGGAGGACTGGGGGATGAGGGAGAGAAGATGGGAAGAGCCTAGGAGAGGGAGCCAGGGTAAGAGGGAGAGTGAGGGGAGAGGGTATGGGGGAGAGAGGATGGGAAGATCCAAGCTTCTTTATTGCTAACCAAGGCTTATATATATTTGGGGGGCATGCAAGCCCACTAATTACAGGTAAAGACATATGCTACAGGAAGGGGTTGTACTACAGGTAATACAGTCATGAGAGAGGGACAATCTAGGGATATACAGGCAATAGGAATAGGAGGGATTGGAGGTATACATGTGACAAGATGGGCAGATCCTAGACTCAGGATGGCAGCTTAACTTTCTCACGGAGCAGGTTAGACCTGTTCTCTAGCTCCCCATGGAAACCATTATCAGTAGGGTGTGAAGCCCACCTGCAGGAACCAGATTGATGGTCAAAGCCTTTAGGGAGAAGTAACCCATTGTCCTTAGCAGCAGGGCACTACCTGTGTTGAGCCCAGCCAGTAGTCTGGCAACTGACTGCTTTCAGGGAGGATGGCTCTAAGCATCTGGCCTCCCACCACATGCTGGCAAATAGCCTCTAATGTTTGGCATGTCTTTGGGGGAGACAAAGCTGGGGGAAAGTCTCTTTATAATCCCACAGAGGACTATGTGGGTTCGGTTCCAGTCTTGAAGAGTGTCTAATTGCCACAGATTCAGTGGTTGCATGAGTCTCTACTCTATCAGTAAGTCTGACTGTTTTTATGATTTTGAATTCTATTCTCGAATTTTTTCTCCGTCTCTGTCCAGGACGTTCTATTGTGATCCTGATCAAAGCAGTTGATAATGGCAGCTAAGAATCTCCCAGATCTTTTAATCGCAAGGCAATATTAATCCTTTTGTGTTTCACATTTCATTCAACACAATAGTTCCAAGATCCATTCTTATTGTACCACGTATCAGAACTTTATTGCTTAATGATATTTTATTTTGTGTATATACCACATTTTATTTATCCATCTGTTGATGAACATGTGGATTGTTTCCATTTTGGGGGCAAATTTGATTATTTGTGTATATTTTTTTCTTTTTCTTTTTTAAATGCATGTCACTGAGGACTCATTTTAATTTAGTCATACAGATGGGCCAGTCAAGATCCATTTACACAAGACTTTACATTTTTCTGGAGTGTCTAGAACAGTGGTTCTCAACCTGTGGGTCGTGATCCCTCTGGGGGGCTCGAACGACCCTTTCACAGGGTAGACCAATTCATAACAGTAGCAAAATTACAGTAATGAAGTAGCAATGAAAATAATTTTATGGTTGGGGGGCCACCACAGCATGAGGAACTTTAAAGGGTCGCGGCATTCAGAAGGTTGAGAACCACTGGTCTAGAAGCAGTTGTGTTTTGAGAAGTATTGTTGCTAGGTGCTGTTGAGTTGGTTTTGACACATAGTGATCTTGTGTATGATAGAATGAAACCCTGCCTGGTCCTGCACCATCCTCATAACTATTGCTACGTTTGAACCCATTGTTGCAGTCATTGTGTCAATTCAACTGGTTAAGTAGATCCTCTACTTCATCAAGCATGATGTTCTTTTCCAGAGATTGGCTCCTCCTCATAATATGTCCAAAGTATATAAGATGAAATCCTACTAGTTTCTTTTCTCAAGAGCATTCTAGCTGTACTTCTTCCGAGATATATTTGTTTATTCTTCTGGGAAGCCACAGAAAATTCAATATATTTTTGCCAACATCATAATTCAAATGCATCTAATCTTCTTAGGTCTTCCTTATTCATTGTCAAGCTTTTTCATGCATTTGAAACAATATCATGGTATAAGTCTGATATCTTCAAAGTGACGTCTTTATTTTTTAATACTTTTAGGAGATCTTATGCCCAGTGCAATACATCATTTGATTTCTTGACAGCTGTTTCCATGAATGTTGACTGTGGATCCAAGCAAAATAAATTCCTTGAAAACCACTATTTTCTGCATTTATTATGATGCTACTTCATTAAGCAAGCAGTTATGAGTATTTTTTGTTGTTGATATTGACATGCAATCCAAACAGAAGGAGCTCTGGTGGTACTGTCAGGTAAGTGTTAGACTCCTAATTGCAAGGTTGGTAGTTCAAAACCACCAGCTACTCCACAGAACAAAGATTAGTTTATCTGCTTTTGTAAAGATTTACAGCCTCAGAAAATCTTTTTAGAGTCACCATGAATTGAGACTGACTCAATGGCAATGGGTTTTAATGTATACTAAAAACAGTAGACTTTGATCTTCAATATTTCAAATCTTCTTCCCTTTCAGTAACCAAGACTGTATCATCTGCATATTGAAGGTAGTTAAAGAATTTTCCTATTTTGAGGTAGGAGATATAAAGCAAGTATTGAAAAGAAAACTCAGTGTGGAACAGGGAATAGAGTGAGGGTATTCAATTTGATTCCAAGGTCTGAGAAGTTGTTTGCGGCCCAATTGACAGATGTACATTGAAAGTGAGTGTTCTGTTCTCTGCTGCGGGGTCCACTTTTACTCATGGTGACTTTCTGGACCATAGACTGACATGCTGCCCCGTTCTGCATCATCATCATGATCATTGACACAGTTGAGTTTTTGGTGCAGCTATTTGTCAATCCATTTTATTAAGGATTTCACACACCCCTTTTTTTTGCTGAGTTTAAATGTACAAACATGCCTTCTTTAGTAGCATTTGGTCTATCCTTATGATCTATTAGAATTAAGTGAGTCAATGTCTTGCCAGCCTCATTTGCAAGAGAATTCTGGTTGTCCTTCTTCTAAGATTTGTTTGGTCTTTTGGCAGTCCATGGTATAGTCAATATTTTTCTTTTTCTTAAAATCAGTTTTATTAGCATATAATTCCCATATCATATAATTCAACAGTTCAATCATATTAAGAAGAGTTGTATAATAATCACCCCATCATTTCTACTTCTTACATTTCCAAGTTTAGCATGCAATATGAGGTGATTGAAAAGACAATGGTTTGAGTCAGACAAACCTGAGTCATCAAAGTGGTGACTTTTTATTTTAGAACTGAAAGAAAAATACATGTTTTTATTTCACTTTATGCATATTGGGACATAAATGTTATTTAAATGTAACGACCTAGTGAATGAAAAAAAGTGGCTGCCACTGTGGGCTCAAACATCGGAATAATTGTGAGGATGGTACAGGACCAGGCAGGGTTTTCTTCTGTTGTACATGGGGTCAGCCTGGGTCCAAACAGACTGGATGGCACCAACAACGGCAGCAACACTTTATCAACAGAACTTTCAGATGTTTTTTTGGCCTCAGGGGCCTTGTGAAAAGTTTACTAAGGTGCTAAAGCCATTATGAACCCAGATGTTTTCCCCATTAACTTTTGCTCTGCTAAGCTTCCATTATTTCTAAAACTTGTTACCCTTTGATGAGTACATCTTTGCATGTGCTTTTCTTTTACCTGGAATTCCCCCATCCCCTCCCTTTATATCTCAAATTCCCTTCTAGGAATTAAAAAAACAAAAACTCAAATAAATGAACCAACAACAAATCTATTGCCATTGAATTGATTCTGCTACGTAGTGATCCTATATAGGTTTCGGAAACTGTCCATCTTTACAAGATCAGACAGCCCCAACTTGTCCCTGAGTAGTGGCTGATGGGTTTGAACTGATCTTTCCTTTCTAGACACCAGTCAAATGTCTCCTGGGCCTTGTCAGGTGTGGCAGTTAGAAGACTTTGTGTCAGAAGTAGAGGGGTGGAACCCAACTTGTTAGTCAGGTCACAGTCTGATGCTGTCCCCCTTGGGGGTGGAGTATTCCTAGAAGGAGGACCATGGGAACCTCTCTCTCACTTTACCACTTTGCCTTTCCACATGCTGGGACTCAGCCACTGGCACTGAGAGCTGCTGGAGCCCTGCCTTGTTTCCACAGACCTTGGATCCACATGACTCTGCACCCACCAGCCTGTGAGCTTCCTGCATGCTGCAGCATTGCATGTGACTGTGTGAGTCTGAAGAGGGCCTTGTGTACTACTGCTGGACTTATGAACTTGAGTTGGACTGGGCTGGGATGCTTTCTTGATATATAATTACTTCTTCATATAAAGCTCTTTCTTATACATGGATGAGTGTCACTAGATTTGTTTCTTTAGTCAACCTGGCCTAACACAACAGGTTTAATCAGTTGCTATATCTTAAACACCTCATTAATCCCTTCACTATAATATGCACTTTGCTATGCTGAAAGTTACAGGAATCACTTATCTTTTCCTACTCCATTCTGAGACAACACCTATTACTAACTTTGTATCTCTCAGCTCAGTGTCTAGGTCCTTATGAACTGAATGAATTGAATGTTCACAAAAGATCTCGACCAAACTTCTACATCTCTCTGGGAATTCACATTTTGTTGAAAGCCGTTTAACACGGTCATTTTAGAGATAACAGTAAATAATAATGGCTAAGTGCCAATAAAACTTTATAATCAATCATACAGACTATGGAAGTACAATGGTGATCATTTCAATGCAATTTTATGACCACTTTTAGTACATGTCAAATACAAACATTATACCAATCTAAGAACTCTTTTTAAATACTGAGTTCACAGCAAGTTCAGCCTGAGTTGGATTTAAATGAGCAAAATTGATAGCAGATGAATTCTCAACAGATTCCTGAATAATTATATACTTGTTATTATGTGACCACTAATTGGAGCACTAGCTCAATGAATTTTGGCTTCGAGATCTACAACTGGGGTAACTGACAGATACATCTGTTTGCTATGAATCTGCATATTTGCTCACTTGCCAAAATTGCAAAGTGGCGCTCTGAATTAGTTTCAGTACACATAATCACTTCCAAGCTGAAGAAGCAGCAGAATGTTATCATTTCCCCTCTTCCGACAACATGCCAACTTTCATCCCTAAGTGAGCATTCAGAAAAGGCAACTCAAAAGCATATTGATTGGCATTGTGATGCACAGATACATATGAATCCTTTTGCTAAATGTGTATCACTCATCTGCATCTTAATACGAGTCAAGTGCTCACACCAAGAAAAATATAACTCACTGCCATTGAGTCGATGCTGACCCACAGTGACCCTGTAGGACAGGATAGGACTGCCCCTATGAGTTTTGAGACTGTACCTGTTTACAAGAGAAGACCTAAAAAAAAAAAGAGAGAGAGAGAGAGAAAGAGAGAGGTTCATGAGAAGTTTTATTTTTAAGTTTATGGTGAAACTTGTATTTTCTAAAAGAAATACACCTTTAATTTGCATTTTCTCTCTTTGGCAATATATACATTAACAGATAACTATATGCTTCAGGGTTCCAAAAGGAATTAAAATTGAATTTCCATTAGTCCCAGCAGTATTCTCTCTAAAATAACCTCTGTCATAGAACTTTAATATCGTAATCATTTTATTTTTACCATGATTCTTAAATTAGAATAATCCTCCTATATATTGAGGTTATTTACACATGCTGTACAAAAAAAAAAGAAAAGAAAAAGATTTTTAGTAGCTATATCAGTAACTACCCTGTAAAGGTAAACTCTGTTATAGATAATGTGTGGATCGTGTAGAACTGGTTAGTGTTTTGTTCTGTTGTTCAAGGTTCACAATGACTCAAAACCAACAGGTTGGCACCTAAAAATAACAAAAAGGGAGCACTTCATGCCCCCTTCAAAACATCAACTGGAACAATACCTCACACAGCAACTCTTGGTTGGTATTTATTTAATCTTTATTTCAGAGCACTAGAATAAATGAATGATTTCTTGGGGTAGGAATTGATTTATGGAAATGTCCTCATCCTGAAACTCTAGTTCTTCCATGCCCGATCGGCTCATGAAGCACCTTCTCCCTGTACCTAGCTTGTCTCTTTAAATGGACTCCATCTATCACACACTTTCCGAACTACTCTGGACCAGATCATTCACTAGAGACTGAAAATTTTAGGAGTGACTAAGAGAGACAATATACCTGTCCCTATCAAGTTTTCAGTCTAATAGACAAACTATTTTTGATTGAACTATGTCCCATGAAAAAATTTTTTTTTTTTTTTTGTAATCCCGATCTCTGTGCTTAGGAGACCTGCTGGCCCTGTCAGATAAGTATTGGACTACTAACTATAATGTTGGTAGTTCAAATCCACAGTAACGCTGCAGAAGAAACACAAGTCTGTTGTCCACTATGAGATGGAATTCACTCAATTGTTGTGGATTTTGATTTTTGTTTTATACCTGTGGTTATAGTTCCCATTTGGGAATGTGGTGGCTTCGATAGGTTAATGAGGCAGGATTAATGTAGGGTATATCTTGAGTTAATCTCTTTTTCTTTTTTTTAAAATCAATTTATTGGGGCTCATACAATTCATCACAATACATAGATCAATTGTATAAAACACATCTATACATTTGTTGCCCTCATTATTCCCAAAATTCGCTTGCCTCTTGGGTTCCCGGAATCAGCTCATTTTCCTTTTTTTCCCCCTCCCCT
>NW_022103896.1:85141377-85147578 GCF_000313985.2 Echinops telfairi | reverse complement strand
CAAGAAGTAACTATATATTAAGAAGTTATCCCAGCCCAACCCAAGTCTATAAATCAGATGCTAGCCCATAAATCTCTTTTCAGACTCTCATGGCCACATGTCAGTGGTACAGAATGTGTACTGGGAAGCAGAAAGATCATGGGCCACTGGGTGCAGAGTCATGTGGGTCCAACGTCAATGGAACCATAGCAGGGCACCAGTAGTTCTCAGGGTCAGGAGAACCACACGCACCACCCCTCGAGGCAGGCAGAATTCCAGCAGGTAGGAAGATGGAGAGGCAGAGAGAGAGAGAAGTTCCCAACGTCCCTCACTCTTATACAAAAGGTTTATGATATCAAGGAGAAGTCATCAGGCTGTGACTTTTTTACAAGTTTGACTTCACCCCTAGCAAGGAATGTCTAGTTAACATAAACCCTCACTACTACAGATCACCAGAGTCTTACTGGGCACCTTTACACAATTCTTTAACCATACTTAACCACCAAACACAATAGTAAAGTCAGATTTGTGCCTAGCAGGATACAACAAACAAACATACAACTGAAAATGTTCCAGGCCCATTTGAACTTTATATTCTATAAGTGAATAAGATAAAAAAATTATATGCCTAGCAATTTCAATTATGTGAACACCTACACTTGAATCCTATAATACTATCAACATCTTCCCCACCTATGAAAGCTTGTGACCAGCTGCTTTCTGTTTTAATTTCCCTCATTTTGGGTATCCTGTTTCTAACCTTCCACTTTCTATCAGCCCAGTACTTTAAGGAGACAAGCATGTTCTTTGATGTGAAGAATCTTCATTACAGTTGAACTTCATTTCAATGTCTGCATTCATAAGCAAAGTCAAATCAGGGAATGCCGTCCATCAATGTCAGCAAGCAATGGCACTAGCTCACAGGGTCAGACATCTTATCTTCATCCGATTCTGATCAACTCAGCCCTAGCCATTCCAAGCTAGGTCAATGGGCACCATAGTAAGCTAGGGAGTTTCCCACAGGATGCCCTCCACTTCAGAACACTCACCCCTTTATACTTTCTCAACAACCCTAGCCCCTCAGGCTAGCTCATGCCATAGGTTCAAGTTCTGCACAATTCTTTAAAATTCAGACCAGCCATCCTGCTCTTGACTCTCCTTGAGTCCCTTTGAACCAGGTCCATGGTTGTCAGTGGACAAACCCAACCTGTCTCTCTGCCTCTCCATTGCTGCATTTCCCCAACTTGCACTCAACAAGTGGATCCAGGTGGTCACCTAGAGAGCATTTCAGGATGCCTAGAGGATCCTTTTAATATTCAGTCCTAGAGGGGCGAGTTCCTTCTTAGGCCCCAATTCTTCAGGACAGTCAGCAAACTTCTGAGTCAATCACCTTTGAGGTATAAAAGATATTAAACAAGCAAGTGAATGAACAAATAATTGAGTAAGAGAGATGCCAGGATACATGGATATCTGAAAGGAACCAAGAAGCATAAACTAAAGAGGCAATAACTTTCCTCTTGTGTTGGCAGAGATAAAGTCTTCCACCTGAGCCTGCACCCTGAATTTGGACCTGTAGCTCCTAAACTGTGAGAAAATAAATTACTGTTTGTAAAGTCCCCCACTGTGGTATTTCTGTTGTATTATCTTTAGATAATATAGACAGTATTTGGTACCAGAAAAGTGGGGTGCTGCTCCAACAGATACCTAATATGTGGGAAGCAGTTTGGGAGTCGGTTAATAAATGAGAAGGGGCTGGGATAGTTTCACAATAACTAATAGTCACAGCCTTTCACCATTTCTCTGTCAGTTTGTCAGACTGGTGCCCTGTGGGTTGCTGTGAAGTCCCTGCCTTTCAAATGCCAAAAGGGTTAGCCAAAGTGAACAGTTTTCAGTGGAGAGGCCATACTAAGAACAGATAACAAACAAGGAATTGGCTTCCCATTTTGGAAGAAGTAGCCACTGAAAATCTTATCCATAGCTTTGAAACATTGTCCGATATGGAAGGCCTAATGAAAGGAAGCAGAATATTGTCAGAGATCATGCCGGATGATGGGCCCCTCGATTGGAGGGTACTTGAAAAGTGACTGAGGAGGAACTGCTTATTCAAAGTAGTCGATCATGGTCACGTGAATGGAGGACAGCTCGTGGGTGTAAAGCCATTGGGATTGTTATTGGCTGATGGGCCATAACTCTAGGTAAGAAGACACAGTTGCAAAAATCTACTGATAATTACTGGGAGTACACGAAATATGAATCTAGTAAAATTGGAAGTAAAAAAAACTAAATGGAACATAAATGATCGGTATTCTAGACTGTCATGAGGTGAAATGGATGGGTACTGGCCGTTTTGAATCAGAAAAACATATGGTTTACTCTGCTGGGAATGACACAATTGAGGAATGGCATTATGTTCATCATCTAAAAAGACATTTCAAGATCAGTTTTGAAGTACAGTGCTGTCTGTGATAGGATTATATCTGTCTTCAAGTCTTCAAGGAAATCTAGTCAGTACAATTATTACTCAAATTTATGTGCCAACCTAAAAAGTTAGTGATGAAGAAATTGAAGAATTCTACAATTCTTCAGTCTGAAATTGATCAGAATTGAAGTTAAGATGCATAGATAATTATTAGCAATTAGAATACAAAAGTTGGAAACAAAGAGGAAGGAACAGTAATTGAAAAATATGGTCTTGGTAATAGAGATGAAGCCCAAGGATACATGATAAGAGTTTTGCAAGGCCAACCATTTGTTCATAGAAAATACTTTTTTTCAACAATACAAAATATGACTGTATGCATAGACCTCCAGATGCAATTTCAGAAGTAAATTAAATACATCTGTGGGAAGAGATGAGAGAGAAGCTCAATTTCAGCATCTAAAAGCAGACCAGAGTGTGGCTGTGGAATAGATCACCAGTTGCTCATATGTTAGCTCAAGTTGAAGCTGAAGATTTAAAACAAAACATATATATGTAAGAAAGAATATATTTGTGATAACACAAAATATTTCCCACTGTAAGATGTTAATATATTTATTGGTGCATTTTTACAATTAAATCTTTAATTTATTTGTATCTAGAAGTCAGTTGTCTTAAGACATTTATTGAAAAGGCTACTCTTTCTCTACTGATTAGAGACATTACCTTTATCATATATTAAATTTGTTAATAAAATATGTACAGGTTCTACTTGTAGACTTAAAAAAATCAATTTATTGGGGCTCTTACAGCTCTTATCATAATCCATACATATATCCATTGTGTCAAGCACCTTCGTACATATGTTGCCATCATCATTTTCAAAACATTTTCTTTCTACTTGAGCCCTTGGTATCAGCTCATTCCACTGCTCCTCTCCCTCATGAACCCTTGATAATTTATAAATTATTATATTTTTCATATCTTACAGTGACTGCTGTCTCCCTTCACCTACTTTTCTGTTGTCTGTCCCCCTGGGAGGGGGTTATAAGTCAATCCCTGTGATCGGTTCCCTCATTCTCCCCCCACCTTCCCCTTACCCTCCTGCCATTGCTACTCTCATTATTGGCCCTGAGGGGTTTATCTGTCCTGGATGCCCTGTGTTTCCAGCTCTGATCTGTACCACTGTACATGCTCTGGTCTTGCCGGATTTCTAAGGTAGAATTGGGGTCATGACAATAGGGGGAGGAAGCATTAAAGAACTAGAGGAAAGCTGTATGTTTCATCGGTGCTATACTGCACCCTGACTGGCTTGTCCTCTCTTCTGTGAGGGGATGTCTAATTGTCTACAGATGGGCTTTGAGTCTCCACTCCACCCTTCCCCTCATTCACATCAATATAATTTTTTTGTTCTGGGTTTTTGATGCCTGATCCCATTAGCACCTCATGTCACACAGGCTGGTGTGCTTCTTCCATGTGGGCTTTATTGCTTCTCAGCTAGATGGCCGCTTGTTTATCTTCAAGCCTTTAAGACCCCAGATTGTATATCTTTTGATAGCCGGGCACCATCAGCGTTCTTCACCACATTTGCTTATGCACCCATTTTCACAGAATGCCGGGTTACTAGAACAAACTGTTCTTGTGTTGAGAGAGTACTTGAGTAGAGGCCCAATGTCTGCCTGCTACCTTAATACTAAACCTATAAATATATGTACACAGATCTATTTCACTGTCATTATATATAAATATTTTTACATGTGTCCATGCCTGTATTTAGACCTCTATAAATGCCCTTAGCCTCCTAGTTCTTTCTTCTATTTGCTTTTACTTTCCTTTTGTCCCACTATCATGTTTGGACCTTAATTCAGGTTTCAGTAATTCCTCTTAGCTTCATTGCACTTGATCAAGCCCTACCAGGCATCCTACACCTTCCTTGCCATCAGTTTTAGATCACTGGTTGTTCCCTTGTATTTCTAGACGTTTGAAAGACCTATTAGTCTACATACTTGTACTTCTATGCTGGTAACATACTGTTTGATTATTATAATTTGTAATATTTTCTCATGTCTGATGAGGCAAAACACCAGTAAAATCATTATTGTCATTATGATTATTTTTAAAGCACCTTGGTTATTCTTGCACTTTTATTCTTCATTTAAAAATTGTGGGGGAAATGGAATTAGAAGATAATAGAATTTTCTTATGAATTTCTAAAAGTTCTCTTGGGCACTTTTAATTTATATAGAGTTTGTAAAATACCCTTCTATTTTTTTAAAGTAGTATTATGCATCTAGAGACAAATGGTAGTTATGAAAAAAAGATTTCAAATTTGAAAATATGGTGTGTTTTTCTTTTATAAAGGTAGTCCGTTATATACAAATGTTATTTTCATATTTTATTATAACAAATCCCACTCATTGTAGAAAAGATGAGAAAATGTAGGACAATAGTTCATTTTTGTTTCTGGACCCTAAGTAGAGAGGGATATTATAATCCTCCCATACCACTGAGTTTTCTCTGACTCACACTGACCCTATATACAGCTCCTGAGGTTATAAATTTTTCTGGGAACCTCATCTTTCTCCCTCAGAGGTGCTAATGGGTTTTAACTTCTGGCCTAGTAGTTACCAATCCAGAACTTTGCTCATTATGGAACAATGAAAGGAATGCTTCCACAACAGTCAGAAAAAAATAGCTTCTATTACAACTCCAAATATCAGTGGATCACCAGTAGATTTTGGATTTTGCTCATGTCCATAGAGATTAGTGGGGGTGGGAACTCTGCTTCATCTACTCATTCAGGGACCTAGGTTCCTTCCAAGTTGGTACTCACCACAGTGCAGGATATCTTACATGCTTCTACAATATTCTGTGCAAATCTCTGCTTTTGACTTTTTCACCAAATCATTCGCTATGAGTTAGAATTGACTCAAAGGCAGTAAGTTGTTTTTTTGTTTTGTTTTTTAATATTGTAAGATCCAGGCTAGTGCCTTGGAATGTTGGGACACTGAATCCTGGATCTTCAAGGCCATTGCATGGCATGCTCCAGAGGCTGCATCAGTGAGATCTCATAGGGAAACTCCACTGGGTGAACTGGACTCTACCTCAGACACACTTGGAACCTGAGGATTTAGTTGTAAAATACACTGTGTCTGAGGAAGCTGAAGACAGCTGTACCAAGATTGTTGAACTGTTGGTAGGCAGACAAACATGGTATTGCTACTTCAATGCCCTATTTGCTGTTAAGATATGTATTACTCTGACAAACCTGTGAATGAAATTCTCAGTGATTATTGTAAATTTCCCTAAAAATTAAGCTCCATTTTTTGGTGTTAATTTTGTCCAATCATGAAGAAATTGGTTCTGTACAAGTGAATAATTCATGTACTGTGCTATAGAGTTAGCCTACATTGGCCCAATATTCCTCTCTCAACGGGGCTTTACAAAATTAGTACCAGGGGCTAGTCAAAGACAATATTAATGGAGGATTTCTATAACCTACGGGGATGATCAATAAGAATCTCTACCACTGGGGAACTTCTGGGAAGATGGCGACACAGTAACACATATCAGAGGGACTCCGCAGAATCCAGCCCAGGAGAGTTGCTTAGAGGGATTTCAACACTGCTGGAATGCAAGAGGAGCATCATAAAGATAAGTAGGCACAGACCCACAAGGTTTTGAGGGGTTGGGGGCTTTTGGCTTACCACAGTGGAGGCCAGCTAGGGCTTGACCTTAGTCCCACCACTGAAGCCCGCAGGGGGCTTAATCTCAACACAGCCACAGTTTGCTACCACTTGCCT
>NW_022103896.1:85131039-85139787 GCF_000313985.2 Echinops telfairi | reverse complement strand
GTGAAGAAATTAGATGGTACCCAGCTGTCATTTAAAACAGTATCTGGGGTCTTAAAGGCTTGTCTCCAAACAAGAAGCCATCTAAGTGATATGTCAATTAAGCCACATGGAAGAAGCACCACCATCATTAGTCACCAAAGGATTGTGAATCATAAAATGAACATTTAAGGCGGGATTAGTATCAGAGCTTAAATTGTGAGAATGCTTTTTGCAGTAGGCTATGGATGACACGATGCATTTGTGGGAACTACACAAGAAATACACCTCTGGTGATCTCCCTCTAATTGAGGGATGGGAGGATGTGGCTACTAAACAGAGTATATTGGAAAGATGAGCATAGAAGATCAAAAGGTTAACTCTGACTTGAACAGTTAGAACTTTGTCAGTTGATCCCCACTCTGATGCATGCTGGGCCTCATCTGGTTTTCAATATTTTCTGTGTTTTTGTTTTGTTCATATTAGGGTTTATCTCAGAGGGGTTATGTCATTGGGGTCACCCTCTTGAAGTTGTGCTGTATGTTTTCCTGGTTTTTGGTGTATGAACTGAGGATTGATGAATGTACAGGGTCAGCAAGTAGAATGTGGTTGGTGGTGGTGGTGGGGTAAAGACAATGTCAAGGAGTCCAGGTAGGAAAAGAACGTTTGGAAACAGATTGTGGAAACAATTGTACAATACTTCTTGACGTGATTGACTATGAAATAATATGACATATATATTAACTCCAAATTAATAATAAGTTAAAAAATGATTCTGATAGTGTAAGGGACTACTGTTTCCATTAGGCTGTGTTCTTTAAGAAGAAAATGTGTTTTATTAATATTTTAAACCTTAATACCACATGCATAGCACATGGTTGGGATTTCCAACAAATGTTTGACAGAGTAAAAAATATAAATGTTTACAAAAGAGCCTCTAAGTGAGTACATCAGAATATGGGCTCCAACTTTTTTACATTCAGCATATATCACTATTATCATAAGGAAAAAAGAAGTCCTAGTAAATTACTATAAAAAGAGAAACGAATGATTTTTTTCCAAGTGTGATTTTTTAAAAAGCTTTTTTTTATTGTGAATTAATTGGCGGTTTACATATCGGATCACCATTTTAATATTCTATAACTTTAACAATTTATCATTTCTTTCCTCCTAAAGGAATAGTTTCCTTTATATACCTCTCTGTTATCTATAACAGTTTTTATGCTTTTTGTCAAATGTGATGCTACAGTTCACTTTTAAAATATACAAAAAAGGCTCTGTTCAAACCTACAGAATTCTTATCACTTGCACAGAAAATGAAAGATATCTTTGAAGTATTTTAAGAAAAATAATTACATAGAACATAACCTCTAATATTGTCAAATAAAAAAACAAAAACCACCAGGGACCAAGATCCACCATTTATAAAAATTGTACTTATTTTTCACTAAAATGTTTTCCTTTTGTTAAGTTTAGAAAAGTTCACTTGGATTTTTACATCTCCTTGGGACCGGAAGCACTTCTCTGATTTCACAATAGTCCAAAAGATTTATTCTTTTTTTTTTTTTAATTTACTTAATTTATTTTTTTAAAAACATTTTATTAGGAGCTCATACAACTGTTATCGCAATCCATACACACATCAATTGTGTAAAGCGCATTTGTATTTATTCTTTAGCTCTTCTCACTAGTAAAAGAAATAAAAAGAAACAGTCTAAAAAGAAGTTAATATAAATAAAAGCTCAGATTAAAAAAATATGTAAATAACATTCCCTTGAAAGTATGTCAGGTAACTTAATCCTCTGTTCCAATCTTTCCATCTTAGACTCAATGGGTCTTGCTAGCTTCCTAGACTTTGAAAGAAACAAAAACTCAGACTCAGTTAAAATGACCACAGTGTACTTTATTGAATGATTTTGGTACCTTGTGTTGCAATAAAATAAAAAAAAATCTACAAAATTCAAATATATAAAATTTCAAGTTTTCTCTTTTTTTTTTTAAGTTTACAAGAAAAACCATGTAACCAAGGACATTTATTCATCATGAAGCACTAATTTCCACTTCATTAATCACAAATCGCAACTTATTTAACAGACCAAAATAACTATGGTACTGCAGTACATCAAATACTCCACACACTGTGCTTTGAACTAGAGCACATGGGACGATTGCCCAAGACAGCAGCCTCAGCCAATAAAGACATTCTTACAATCTGAACGCTAAAAGAATGTTTGACTACATGGAATTTGAATATATATATATACATATATATATTTACAGGAAGGAAAAATTTAATAATTAGTTTAATTCTTCATTTTAAATAAAATTCCAAATACATTTGTACAGTGTTTATAAAGAAAAAGCACAAAATTTTCCAAGGTTATCACTTGGGTCCAGGCACTGTGCTTGTACCAGGAGGAATGTCTAAACTGTTTCCTAAACACACATGGGGTCTCTCAGATCTTATTTCCATAAGGGATATAGGCAGTCATGGCAACTGAGCCCAGTCAGAATGTGACGCCAACAGTTGACACAGGGGACTGAGAAGGTACTGGTACATTTCTTGAGTTGCTGTCCACCTGTTACATTATCTTTTCAGAAACAGATTTTAAAAAGAAAAAAAAATTAAATAGGAAAAGGAGCACAACGTTTAAGGCAAATTAAGCAAAGGTAAAGCAGCGTCTCATTGTGCAGAATGGATATGAGGATTTTTACCCCAAAACAAACAAAATTAAGTACAAGCCCCTGATGTTGGGTGGATTAATGCCATATAAAATTTTTTTGAAAATTGCTTTACACCAAGCATCCTTTTAGAATTAGGCGTGGAAAACTGGTTGATGACAAAGTGCATGATTTCACATAAAAAAAAAAAAAGGTAGCTGAGGTAGTTAGATGTGAAACATATTTACCTAAAATAACTACAAAATGAAGGAAAAATCCATTTAAAATTTTTTAGTCATTTGGAATCAGGTGCAGTGGTGTGGTGCTGAGAAAAATGCTTCTATTTTTCTACTGGGTGTTTTTAATTTAAACAGAATATCAGTAGAGTGGTGTTCACTTTTCAATTAGCTTGGTAGGATGTCAGTTCAGGTGAATTTTCTTTCCAGTAATCTGGTTTTTAACTCATGCTTTCACCATTTCTTCATCGAAGCTATCAGAGAAAATGGTTAACGTTACCATTACTACAAACTTTGAATCCAAAATATTTAAGACAAATAAAAAAATCAACATAACAGTTTCAATTATCATCCACACATGTTTTGCCTTAGCCCTAAATTCAGTGTAATATTTGGTTTCCGACCGAGGGTAACGTCTGGTTCACAGGCTGTCCTTTTTGCTCTGGTAATTGAAAATGTGCAATTCTTTTCTTCAATAGTCTTTCTCACCATATTTCCTTCTAGGCTGCTGACCTGTCTGGTTGCTGAGCAGTGCAGAGACAACTTAGTCACGGAAAGGTTCTCGCCTGTTCATGTTCTTCTTGCTCATTACTAACAAAGACTTCAGGAAGGACCTCTGATAAACAATTGGTTAAAGGTTTAGTCCTTCAGGTATCTCATACAATCTAGATCTTTCTAAAGGAGGTTATGATAATAATAGGCCAGGAATATGAATGTATATAAATTAGAGATATTATTTTTGAGAAAAATAGTTTTTTACATGTTTTCTACAATTTTCTTTTGAAGGGAATGTTAAATGGAAGTAGGCAGGACAGTTGAAAACTGCCTTTAGAAGCAACATATAAGTGTTATTTTCATCATGATTGTTCCACAACAGCATCATCACAAGTATCTTTGCTAAAAAGTATTGTTTGAAAGGTCTCTGCTTTTCGTGTGGGAGCCAAATCTTCTGGGTGGGCTCTGGCAGTCTTCAAGTGCTGGGAGGCTTTGAGAATTGACAGGGAGGGCTAGTAAACTGTGAAGAAGCTTCAAGTACCTTTCTCTCAGTGATTAGATGTGTAGTTTGTAACTCATGGGCAATACTTGATTTCTCATCTGATTGTTGAAGACTAAGGAGCCTACCATTTCAAAGAGGTGTCCAGTTATAACATTTAAAAATTCTATTTTGTGCCTTTGCAGTAAAAGCTCTTTTTGACATCTTCCCAAACCACGCTTCTTTGGCCCATAATAACCCACCTGCAAGCTGCCGTAACTTTTCTTATATATAGCTTCAAACACCCGGTCTTCATAATCAACTTTAGTTTTCTTGTGTAAAAACAAAAGAAAACATAGACATTTCCTTTCAAGGTAGTGAGGGTAGTCTGTCCCTCATTTGCTGGGAAAAATATTGATGTTGGAAATCAGAAATTAAGAAGAGAAGCCACAAAGATCCAAATTTTCTTTGGCTCACTTACTGCACTCATATGTTTAATCTATAAAAACAATATTTATCTTGAATCTCATATGGTAGCCACAATTTTTAAATGAATAAATAATTTTCTAGGTGGGACTCATGTTTTCAAAATGCTTAATACCATGCATTAGAAGTAGTTAAGGAATCTGAAATTTTAAGGCTTTGATAAAGCCCGGAAAATGAGATTTTTTTGAATCCTCCAGAGATTATTTTGAATGTGCATGCTAAGGTAGCTCCAGACACAACATGATTCAAATGCACTTATTAAGATAAACGTTCTAAAAACAAAACAAAACAAAAGATAAACTCTCTGAAAGCCTATTTCGTATTTTAAAATTCATGCAAACTCCTTTTCAAAGCAATGGAGTTACTGAATAAGGTACGTGGATAATAGTGACATTGAACAACTTGCCTCATGAATCACTATAAAAACATTATCTGCATTGTGAGTATAGTTTCATGGGTGTGTATTCATACAATATTGCCCCCATGCCTCAAAAATTACAAATATTATTTATAACAAAAAACCAGGTTATGTAGCAATAGTTCTTCTCAAGATAAAATATTCAACTCAAAGAAAAGATGTTACTTGAGGAGGCAGTTGGACAGGTTATTCTGAGGATTCCCCCGCTCCATTGTTTGCCGGCCCTCTGGTTGTACTCACAGCCATGCCCACGTAAGTCCACATGCATATCAGTATAGAGGTGAAGCCCTTAAGTCAACATTTCTCAGAAACATCTAAATTCTATTCCTAATGTAAAAATTATTCAATTCAGGAATTCCAGGAAGAAATAAGGCTTGCATTCTTTTATTGGGTAAAAAAGGAGTCACTTTAGGGATACAGAGGAATCTCAATATAAATAGCACTAAATCTAATCTTCAGAATATTTATTTTAAAAATTCCCATCTAGTAGTGGCTTGTGAGCATCACATGGGAGGATAGTCAATCATACTAAACTCTTGCATCTTGCAGACATTCTAGAATACGTGGATGGGGATCAGGCATGCAAACTCCGTAGGCCTCAGGAGGGGCCAGGTTGTCTGGATACATTTAATAAACATTTAGTAAATTTAGTTAGACTAAGAGGAGAAAGAGGAGAATTGTTATTCTGTACAAAGTCTCTCAAAGAAAGGAGTTAATTTTTTTTCCCCATTAAAAAGCTGAAAAGCTGGTAAACAATTTCTACATAGACCTTTGAAGGAAAAGTTTAATTTTTATTAAGTGACCAAGAATAACTGTATTCTTTGCTGTGTGTGTTATTGCTGTTGCGTTACAAAGATGACTCCAACTCCTACATCACAGCCTGTTCCCTTGGCAGGCCCACCCTTCTCATCTATGCTAACACTAGTTAGTAAGGGCGGGAATGCTGCTAACTTCCCAACACTTCATGAAATCCAGTTATCTCATCTTCACAACACCCCTATGAGATAGGTAAATAAATATTCTCTCTTACACAAATGGGGGAAAATGAGGCAGAGGATGAGTTTCTGAGGTTTCAGTGACTGCCCGGGAATTAAGATTCAGGTATGCTCATGTTCCAGTCCCCGAATTCAGATCAGCTGATCACAATCCTTGCATCAGTGGAGGAATATGTTCCACAGCGTATGTATACTCTGCAGGATATTGTTTCACAGAGTAGACGGGTTGATCATAGTATACTCAACCCAGGGATTTGGGGGTTTCTACTAAATCATTCATTCAATTATGACAAAAAATAGCTGAAAGAAAATAATTAAAGTTTTCAAGCTTGCCAATTAAAGTCACATCTTGGCTATTCTTTCAACTAAAGATCCAACTACTGCTGCTGTCAATGACACGAAGGAAGAAAAACTTGGGAAAGTTTTCAGTGAAGCCAAATTCTCAGAGAAAGAGACAAGCAAAAGCAACTTGGATCAGTATGCACATCAGCAACAAAGGTGTCAGAGCTCACGCATCCGGAAGGCTTTAGCAGGTGTGTGACTAGCAAGTAAGATTTACACCCCACCAACCCCCTACCCCGCCGTGAGTGCTTATCCAACACAATTAGCACAGAGCAATGGAAAAACGGGCTGGAGGCTCTTGCTACACAAGATAAAGTATACATTTGTTATTGGAGAAACTATTGCATCTGCTAGAAGGAGGGTCCAATGAAGTAGTGCTGCCCAAGGAAAGGCAAGGGAATCCATGGAGCTGGTCTAACTTGGACTAACTGCCGAATTTGACATAATACATAAGAATTTACAAAGCATTTAGGCTTTTCCCCCCTGAAAATCTTCCTGTGATCCATGCATAGCAGAGTCCTTTCAAAGCTCCGAATAGTCGTTTATCGGCATGGTCCTCTAGCATCTTCTGAAACATGAACATTTTAGAGAAAACTGATCGGAATAGCCTGCCTGTTTTTCTGCCAAGCTTCCGAACACTATCTGATGTAAGCACACAGCTTGAGGAATTATACAAGCTGACCACCCAGAGCCTAGTCAGAAGTGCAAAGGCACTCTCCTAAAGTTACAAGGAAGAAGAGTCCATGGGTTTTCCTTTGACATTTTTTTTTTTACTTAGAATGATTCTAAAAATGACTGCAAAGCAAACAACCAGAAACCAAGTAAAATCCCACTTACATCCTGACATGTAACAACCCATTTGTGATGGTCAATGTGGGAATGACATTACAAAACCAACCCATCAAAGTCAATATGCATTTTGTTTAATTTGGGCAAAGTAGCTGTTTCATCTATTGACACCTTAAAACTTGCCATGAAATGATTGCATTAAGTGGCTTCAACAATATTTGGGCTGAAATATACAACAACAAGGGATTGTTCTTTTGTTGAACAATTCAATCTAGCAGAATTTGTGTAGGATGATATTACAGGAAGAATGGAGGAGAGTTACAAAACTACAAAATACAGCAAAGTGCTGGGTTAAAACCCCAGCAAAGAAGGAGCTGGGTGGCAGTCTTCAGAACGCTTCCATAAAAAGGAGGTCTGTGCTAGTCCACCCATGTTTTCCAAAAGTAAATACAAACCCAATGACATTTGCTTTGCACTATTTATCTCTCTTTGCACAACATATTTTTTATCAGCAATAGTTGGCTGCAAAATAAAGTGAAACTTCATTATCTAAAACACGTGAGCATTTTCTATCTAGACAAGACAATCAGATGAAAAACTGTATGATTCAAACATCTGGATTTTCCAAAATATACAGATATTTGGTATCATGAAAACAAAATCGACAATTTGAGTGAACTATTCCATTACTTTACATCTGGGTATCTGCATGCACGAGGGCAATTTTCATTTTTAAATAACAATATAGAGACTACTTTGGTTTATGAAGAGCTGCAATCATTTGTTAATTTAGATGTTGAAAATCCTCATTTAAGAAGAAACTTAGTATGAGTAAAACTCAGAGTTTAGGGCTTTCAAAAGCCATCATTTTTATCTGTATTTAAAAACATCCCTATCACTCCCTTTTCCCCATTTCCATTATTCAGAGAATCATTTTCACAAGACTTATTTTTCCCACGTAGGGGTATGTACACAGACTAGGTGACTGCTGGAATCAAGATCCAAAATATTTAAAAGATTCTGCTAATCCTGTAAACTTAGTTCGGTGGCCATGAACAGAGAGGCTCTTGGGACCCCATGATGTATTTACCATGGGACAATGTGTCAGGCCGTGGTGATCCTAGATCTCATTACTGCGATAACAAGGGAGAATTAAATGGTTCATGTTGTACACGCACAAGTGGCTTATAATAATTTAAATCTCTCACTTTATAATCCATTCTAGGCGTGTAGGATTTAGAGATGGCTAGCAGTACAGGGACCATCGGGAGAGTTCCCTTAAGGACAGAGTAAATCTTGGACATGAGTCATGAGTTATGGACATCTCTGCTATCTTCCCATTTTAGCCACACCTTGGCCTCTCTAGGAGGACACATTTTCCATATATTCGGAATGATGGTGATTTCCTTGAATCTCTGCTCTGCAAACTGGCTACTAACAGGTTTCTAATCACCACACATGGGTCTCTAAACTCTTACACATTCTCTGTTCCAGTGCAGCCCATGGCCGCCCTTTAAGCCTTGTTCCAGAGGACTGCTTGTTGCTCCTTTGTCCTCACAGTCACCCAACCAATTCAACATCATAAGAGTTGTGCCATTTGGGCTTTAGAGTTCAGAGAATGAATATTTTCTACAACTTGTTAGCTTTCACTGCCTTGAAACTGAAAGTGAGTCATATGGTGGTAAACCCTTTTTCCCACCAAAAACTTCCAATGTTTATGTTAAGGGCTAATTCTGGGAAATGACTATGGAGTGAAGGTTGGCATGTAATACTAGGGTCTATAACTGGGAAGATCATTCAGTAGTAACTATGCTTTTGATGCATCTTCGAGTTAACCACCAATATTATCCCTTATGGAGGAGAAACATCTTT
>NW_022103896.1:85070806-85130939 GCF_000313985.2 Echinops telfairi | reverse complement strand
TTCCTTCCTTCCTTCCTTCCTTCCTTCCTTCCTTCCTCCCTCCCTCCCTCCCTTTTCTTTCTTTCCTTTCTCTCTCCCTCCCTTCATGCTGTCTCTTTTCTTTTTAAAAAAATAATTAGATTGATTACTAGATAAATTTGATGACGTTCACCCAGTCATCTAGTGCTAATTCCTAATGTTACTATTTCAGAAGATTAGATGGAAAGCTTTTTAAGAACATATGAACACGGCTTCTCCTGATACCCTGGAACCCTGATCTGATGTAACTCTGCTCTTAGCTTGCAGTTTAAACCCTTCTTCTTCTTTTTTTTTTTAAAGTGAGAAACTCCTGATTTTTCCTTTTGAGCCACCCCGAAACAATCATGTAAGACTACAGAATGCCAGATGGTTGATTTCACTTCTTAACTGCAGAGTCTGAGCAGCCACACACTCGGCAATCTCACCTACAGATGCACATCAACTTGAGACTGGCAATGTCCTCGCCCAGGAAGGCAAAAATAAAATGACTCAATAGCAACATCCACGCGGATTTTACCTCTGAAGGTGAGTGAATACTTCGATTTTTACCAATTGCTCCTTACCTTGCTGATAATGGAACTCTCAAGAAATGAATTAAGGCAGCGAGCCTTTTCTACAAACCCATCACTACATCGATGACGACTTCAAAATCTCCTAACATTCAATCCTTGAATCTATTTTAAAAAGCGTCCCTTACCAATTCACTGCGAACTCTCATCTCCATCGCTCACCTATGCAAAGCCCCAGAAGTCCCTCCACATTTCCTTTGCTTTTCTTTTTTCTTCCCAACGATTACTGGGCAAACAAAAAGAAGCGGATGAATCTCCCTGGCATGCGGGAGGGGGGAGGGGTCCCCGAGATCCCCAGTGTTCTCTGCGGAGGTCTTCAGGCCTGGGCACAGGTAGCTCAACGCTGAGCAAAGCGATTCTTTCCCACTGTTTGCTCACAGTGCCCCAATTACAGTATTATGAGCCAAGAATTTGCGAGATCAAAGTGTCTGTTGAATTAATTAACTGAAAATCACCTCCAGTAAGACTTGACAAGTTCCAAGATGTTTCTGAAAAGAAAGAAGGGAATCGGTAACATCAGCAATATGCAACCTGGTGACAGCGCGGCTGTTTCTCTCTCAAGTCAATACAGACACTTGCCTTTCACAAAGCCTCCGGCTCTGATTCAAAATCTCTCAATGCATCTTTAAACAACTTTAGCGATCCATTTCATTTTGCGTGTACAGGCTAATAAGGGAAGCTGAATGCATGGTTCTTTGAAAGAAGTATATAAAATGGCCCCACCGGATGATGGGCTGACACTAATCACAGGTATGCTCTGATTATGTGGTGGTCCTTGCTCCCAATGTGGGCAGAACAAGAAATCATGGTGACATGCCTTAGAAAACAACTGTCCAAAGGGGAACGTAGCACAAATAACAGTGTCCATTTTACAGAATGACAAAGGATGGAATGCCAGCGATGACTAATATAGGTTCTACAGGTTTGAAACTAAAGGAATTTCTTACAACTGTGGTCAAAACTTGAAATATATTTTCTGTACACTTGGGGGCGCTTAGGAGTTTCTGACAAATGAATTCATTTGAAAAAACCTTAAATGTTAATTTGATACAATTCCATGCCACTAGAACTGTTACATTAACTTTAAAATAAAATCTCTATTTTTAATACTCATAGTAATTAAATGAAGTAAAAACGTGATTAATTCAATTTTAATACAAATTAAACAATGGAGAGAAGAGAGGGTGGTCAGCTTAATTTGGTCCCTGAAACTCTCATAAAACCCAGAAACCTTACATTTCTCTGGCATTCCATCCTCGCCTCGAAGGAGCATTCTGGCTATACCTCTTCCAAGACAGACTTGTTTGTTCTTTTGGAAGTCCAACAGAACAATATCTTTAATATTCCTTGCCAACATGCTAGTTCAAATGCATATTGTTTCTTTTGTCTTCCTTACTCAGTGTCCAAAGTGCATCTGATGCGACTGAAAATGCCATGACTTATGTCAGGCGCATCTTAGTCCACAAAGTAACATCTTTGTTTTCAACACTTTAAGAGGTTTTGTGCAGCAGATTTACCAAATGAAATGCATCATTTGATGTCTAACTTCTGCTTCTATGAGCACTGATTGTAGATCCAAGCAAGATGAAATCCTTGACAACTTCAATCTTTCTCTACTTATCATGATATTATTTATGGGTCCACTTGTAAAGATGATTTTCTTTAATTTACAATGAGTTGTAATCCATAACTGAAAGTTTCAACCCTTGACCTTCATCAGCAAGTGTTTGAGGTCCTTTTCACATCCAATAGACAAGGTTGTGTCATCTGCATATCACAGCTTGTTAATAAACCTTCCTCCAATTCTGATGCTGCATTCTGCTTCATCCAGCTTTTTTGATGAGTTACTTCGCATACAGTTTGCATAAGTCTGGTGAGAGGATGTAACCCTAAGTCACACCTTTCCTGACTTTAAACCATGCAGTATTCCCTTGTTCTGTTCATGCCTCTTGATTCATAGACTAGTCCGAATGAGCACAGTGGAGTACTCTGTAATTCCCATTTTTTAAAAGATTATCCACTCTGTAATTCCCATTTTTTAAAAGGTTATCCAGAATTTGTTATGATCGACATAGTTGATTGCCTTTACAGAATTAATAAAATACAAGTAAATATCTTTCTGGTATTCTTCGTTTTCAGCCAAGAGCCTTCTGACTTTAGAAATTATGTCTTTTGTTCCATGTCCTTTTCTGAGTCTGGCCTGTAGCACTGGCAGCTCCCTGTCAATGTACTGCTGCAGCTGTTGTTTGATGAGCTTCATCACAATTTTACGTGCATGTGATATTGATATCTATTGTTCTCTAATCTGAGCATGTTGTTGGATCAGGTTTCTCTTTGGAATGGGTACAAATATGGATCTCTTCCAATCATTCGACCAGTAGCTCTCTTTCAACTTTCTTGGCATAGATGAGTTCAGTGTTATCAGTGCTCCATGAGCTTGTTGAAATGTTTCCATTGGTATTCCATCAGTTCCTGGAGCCTTGTTTTTGGCCAACACTTTCAGTGCAGCTTGGACTTCTTCCTTTAGTACCATCGGTTTTTGCTCATATGCTACTTCTTGAGATGGTTGAATGCTGACTAGTTCTTTGACTGTATTCTTTCCATCTTCTTTGGATGTTTCCTGCATCATTTAATATTTTGCTCATATAATCTTCAATGTTGCAACTTGAGGCTTGAATTTTTGAGTTATTTTAGTTTAAGATATGCTGAACGTGATTTTCCTTTTTTGGTTTTCCAAGTCTAAAACCTTTGCAAATTTTGTTATAATATTTTAAATATTATATATTTATAAATATTATAAAATTTCCATCTAGCTCCCTGACTTCATCATTTCTTTCATTTGCCTTAACGACTCTATGATTAAGAACAAGTTTCAGAGTCTCTTCTGACATCCATTTTGATTTTTTCATTCTATCCTGACTTTTGCTGTCTTCATGTGTGATGTTCTTCACGTCACATGTTCTTCACAGCTCATGATGTCTTCTGTTATTAGGGTTTAATGCATCAAGTATGTCCTTGAGATGTTCCTGAACCTTGGCTGAATATCCTCGAGGTCTTATTTTGGGGCTTGTGGGTTTGTTTGAATTTTCTTCAGCTTCAACCCGAACCGATGGTCTGTTTCACAATTGGCCTCTAGCCTGGTTTTAGCTGATGATACTGAGCTTCTCCACTGTCTCTTCCCACAGATGTAGTAAATTTATTTCTATGTATTCCATTTGGAGAAGTCCACGTGAATATTCACCTTTTGTGTTGTTACAAAGGTATTTGCTATGAACTAGTTGTTGGTCTTGCAAAATTCTATTGTATGATCTTCAGCTTCATTTCTACCACTGTGACCATATTTTCCAACTACTGTTCCCTCCTGTTTCCAACTTTTACATTCTAATTGACAATAATTATCAATGCATCTTGATTGCATGTTTGTTCAGCTTCAGAAAGAAGATGACAGAACTCTTCAATTTCTGCCACACTGTCTTTAGTGGTTGTGTATACATTTGCATAATAGTTGTATTGATTGGACCTCCTTGTGTTTGGACAGACATTATTTTGTTGCATACAGCAGTTTTCTTCAATATAGGTCTTGAAAACTGCTTTTAGACAATGAATGCAACAGCGTTCCTCTTGATTGAGTCATTCCAGGCATTGTGAAACTGTATAATTTTCTCATTCAAAATAGCCATAGCTGCCCATTTCTGTTCACTGATGCCCAGGATATGTATATGTGTTCCATTTCATTTTTAGCGACTTCCAATTTTCCTAAGTTAATATTTTGTATATTCCATATTCCAATTATTATTTGATATTTTAATTTGTGCCCCATCAGAAGATGAAGGTCCTGAAGGCTTTACTCCATCTAAGTCATTATTGTTGTCTACTTTGAGAGAACAGCTCTTTCTCAGCCATATCTTGAGTGTCTTCTGACCCAAGGGTCTCATCTTCTGGCAAATCTCTGAAAATGTTCTGCTTCTATTTATTAGGGTTTCAGTAACAGACAATGTTTCAATACTATCCATAGAGTTTTCAGTGGCTAGTTTCTCTGAAGTGGACATCCTATTCCTTGTCCATAGTCTGTTCTTAATTAAGAAGCTCTACCGAAACTTGTTCACTTTGTGTGACCCCCCTGGTATTTGAAATACCAGTGGCATAGTCTTTAGCATCACAGCAATACACCAACCACCGGTACATTATCCATCATTTGTTAGAGAGGTATGAAAACAGATGATAAAATTACTTCTCCTTTTTACAGGCTATCACTTATTTTTACCTTTATATTTATATCATTGCTTTGTTATTGTATGTTGTTATGAAAATATCCCAGTTATCTTACTGCTTTGATTCATTGATTAAAAAATATCTAGTATTGGGTGCATGGTCTCTCTCTATGGAATACAATGGCAGCACCTTCAGATTAACTTATTGTTGTCACTAAGTTAATGCAGAAGAGGACACTCGAAGGGGCAGTTCTCTGCAGTGAAAGGGAAGTTATGAATTCAAGAGTTAACCTCAGTTACCGTTGTTAAATACTTCAATTTCTCATCGCTGACTTTTTATTTTTCATGTTTCATTTTGAAAGACACCTTGGACTTTGTAAATATTGTTTGAAAAATTTAATTTAGGTACCGTGATTCTCTTTCTCCTAAGGCCCTACCAAATCAGAAATAGATTCTGCTGGGAAACTATTCCTTTTCCTTCTAGAAGGTGCATTGTCAAAAGTGATGCTCACCTCTCAGTTCCTCTGCTGTGATATGTTAGCAAGTTGTTTGACATCTCTGAGCTTATGTTTTGTCCTATGTAAATGGCACGAAACTCACAATGGGTTTGAGGACCAAATCAGATCTAGATAAACTTCTTTAGCATAGCACATGGCACATGATAAATTCTCAATCATGGCAAACTGCTCTCAATAAGGGAGATGGAACTGTCAAACAAACTAAGGGGGTAACTATCTCAGTCTGAGCAGTTTGCTTCTGATTTAGGCTATCTGAATAGATCTAGGCTATGCCAGTAAATTATGAAAAGCTTTTTGCAAACTATTTTAGGGATGTTAAATTACTCCTTGCTATCGAGTCCATTCCAACTCTGTGTCATCCTATACAACAGAGGAGAGTTGCTCCGTGGAGTTGCTGATACTGTACATCTTTATGGAGCAGACAGTCTCATCCTTCTCCCCCAGAGCAACTGGGAGTTTGAATCACCTACCTGTGGTTAACAGCTCAAAGCTTAACCCACTGCACCAATATGCCTTTCTGGGCAGAGTAAACACCATGAAAGATTGCCTGAAGAATTACATTTCAGGGCTCTATTACAGTAGGTAGTCAGATAACTCTCCTTTTCCTAGTGAAATGTAGAGAAAAGGTTAGGATGGGTCGTAAGCAGTATGATGCTTTAAAAATGTGCTTTGAATGTTTGGGAGAGAATCTTGGACCCCTCATTTCTAAGGGCACCTGGCTGTTCACCATTTTATTCCTTTTGCCATTTTACTAGGAGAACAGGCTGCACCCTAGCTACCCTAATTGCTACAATTAGGAAAATTAAATGGCTCACTGTGTTTTTATACAATTACACCCACGTTCCACAGAATTTTACTTCAGAATAAGGAATTATACTGCTGAGGCTGTTAATCATAGACACAGCTCGAGCCTTCCCATGTGCCATTTTTAGAGTGGCGAGTGCATAGGGCATATGTGGATTGAGCAAGCTGGGAGTTCCCCCATAGCCAAGCCCTGTTCCTACAAACTCAGTGTAGAGATCAGAAGCAACACTTGGGTTGAAATAGGCGGTCTGAAATAGGTTGGGATAAAAGTCAGGAGTTGAGGCAGGGGCCGGTAACGGGTGGAGTGGCCCAGGCTAGCCATTTTGAAACGCTTGCGTTGCTGGAGGAGGAAATGACAGGAGGGAGGAGCAATCGGTCTGTTGGATTTTCAACAGGACTTTGAATTGCTGCAGAGAATTGCGCCTGAGCTGATTTGCGTCTGCTATGGGAATTCCAGAAATGCAGCTCCAGAAATGGTTTTCACCCATGCATCTCACTCAGCAGCCCTGGGTGCTGAGACAGTCTACGGTATTTATTTATTTTTGAAAAAGCTTAAAGGATTTCTCCTGTGAAATAGACAAATGCAGGCATCTTGTCCAAGCTTCATTTAGAACCAGTAATGGTTAATAGTAAATGTGTGTGGAGAACACAGGGGATTAGATATTTCCTCTAGAAAATGCTCCACAAGTTAAAAAAAAATACCTCCATTCTTGCCTAACATCGTGTCAGAATGCTTCCACTCAGTGGATCTGGAACCTTTAAAAGCAATTGTGTGACTTCACACATTCCTGGGTAAGGTGCCAGAAATTTTTCTTTGCTCAATTCAATCTGTTCAGCAAAAGAAACGTTGAAATGACTCAAAACTATGCTACTCAGCTGTTTAACAAATGAGATCATTAAGGAATGATAAAGTTCATTCAAGCAAATCTACCAAACCCATTGCTGAGGATTCTGACTCTTAGTGACCCTGCAGGGTAGAGCTGAATGACCCCAGAAGGGTCCCGAGGCTGTAATCCACATGACAGTGGCCTGTCACACCTTTCTCTGGTGGAGTAGCTGGTAGGTTTGAACCACCAGCCTTTCGGGTTGCAGGTAAGCTCGCAACCTCTGAGCTACCAGGGATTCTTATTCAAACAAAGAAGACCCAAATATCTGAGCCTTTCCAACTCAAATTTCCAAAGAATTTATGTTTTAGAGACAGGAAATGTAAACTGGAATGTAGTTGAAATGGAGTAAGAAAAAGCTTATAATGTAATATTTTATTTGTCAGTAATATAGTGATATATCAAATAAAGAGCAGTCTTATATTTTTATGCCTTCGGCTTCTGTTATTTTAGTTGGAAAGTCTGATTAGATATTTATATGTACATACATACAGCTTTTAAAATAAAGAGTCATTGAGATTTCAATTATTCCCATATAATTTTAATTAATTAGTGCTATCACTTCATTTATTCATAGAACAAAATGAACTGGGCATTTTGAAATATCTGGCAAACAAGTTATACTCATTACAGGTGGTACCTATAGAACATGACCATTTTAAGCAGAAATACTTTCATTATGCTTTTTGTATTCGGGTATACAAGATATCTTTTTATTCATACTGGAATTACATATTGTTTGCCATACCATTTAAGATCACCATTCTAATTTTGTAGATTGACAGAATCATCATAAATGAATAATAACGGAGGATCCAGATAGTACATAATTAAGTTGGAGTAGGGGTGGAGCTGGGAAACACATCCACTTCCATTGAGTTGATTCCAATTCAAAGTGACCCTATACGACAGATTGAAATGGCCCCTGTGGGTTTCTGAGGCTGCAAATCTTTACAGGGAGCAGAACCCCATCTTTATTGAGGCGTGACTGGTGGTCTGAACTGTAGCTCTGTAGTTAGCTGCCCAAGGCGTTGCCCACCAAGCCACCAGGCCATAAGTAAGTAGGGTCACGCAAACAATAGCAGATTTAGAGGGCAAAGTCTTTTGCCCGTGAGGAGGGGGATGGGGAGGAGAGACTTAGACTGCCATGAAGATTTTTTTCTTCCATACAAGAAATACTTATATCTAAAATAAGAGGACTTCAAAAAGTTCATAGAAAACTAAAAGGAGAATGGATTTTTCTCACAAACTTTTTGACCCTCTTTGTATATACATAGTCTTATAGATAATCTTTAAATATGGTTTCATTTGGAAATGTCAGGCTGACCATAAAAAGAAAAAAACTTGTTTTTCCCTTTAGAAATTTTCATGGTCCTATGCAAAAATTAAGTCCTATCAGGCTGATTCCTCTAATAAAAGATTCAAAGTGGGTTTAAGCATAGAAAATCTGAGTCCACAATAGAGAAAACATGGTTTCTAATTTGTATGCTAAACATAGCTCATCTCTTCTGGATTCTTCAGTTACACTCTATGGAGGGGTTAATGGCAGGTTGAAAATGAAACCTTAAGAATTAAAATATAAATTAAAAAATTAAATTTTGTCTCTTTGTCCATTGACAATCTGTCTTTAAACTCTGATACTTTAACCTCTCTGTTATCTATGTATCTAGAAACTACTAAAAGTTGTTATCTCCACAATGGTAGCGTAGTACATTCTGAGTCCTACAGGATTTAATCATGATATTTTTCTCTTTTAAAATCTGTCTTTTGTGATATGAGTGAACGTTTACAGGGCAAATTTGTTTTCCATTCAATAATACACGCATATTTTGTTCATCATTTTTCTTAACTAAAGATCTTGTTTTCAAACTTTTGAAAGTTCGTGTTTTACGATATGGAGATGTCATTTTCTTACCAAGAACTTTGGACTAAAACATTGTATCCTTCAAGTATGCTTGATAACAGAGCATTTAGAGTACTGGGGAAGTTGCTAAAACATTCTGACACCTTCCTGACAACATAGTGTCTGTTTTGACTTTTAATATGACAAGTAGAGAAATAAGGTAGAACTTACATGATTGGAGAGACTGGCTTGTTGGCTCTTGTGTTGATAGACACATCTACTGTTCTCTGTTATCTACTCATGGTATCAAAGGAAGAGTTCCACTGGACAATTGAATTTCCAAAGATCATCACATAAAAGCTTTCTTGGAAATAATGAAGCTAGGTAGTGTGGCTCTGCACGAGAATAAAGAATTTGCCAAAATACTGCTGTTTTTTCCTTCTAAAACGGGAGTGGAATGCTTTCACCAGGTACTGAAAAGAAGGGCGTCTTCTTGGGGTTTTACTGGTGGTTACTTCTTTTTCCCATACACCATCAAAATATTATTTTTGAGTGGAAGTCTTGCTTGGCGGATCAAGTTATGGAGTACTATGAAAGTACATCTGCTGATCAAAAATTGTTAATTAGAAAAAACTGCTCCAAGAATTTGTACCAAAAGAAGTCTTAAAAGTTGAGCACTCTCTTCCTTTTTTGCAAATATCAACACGGGGCAGTTTCTGCGTTATGCACCAATTACAGTTGGTGGCGACAGTACTTGACAATATGGAATGAATGAATCAGTCCAAATAACTGAATGAATAAATTAAATTGATTCTCCCCCCACCCCACTATCTTTTTGGTGTTGTGACTAACATTTGATTAACCACTTGTGTCAAAAAAAAAACCAGGGAAGGCAGTTTAAGACATCTTTCACTGTGGTCAGGCTGGTAATGATGGACAGATGGGAGTAAGCGTGTGCATCTTTGATTTCCTGGGAAACATTGGCCAGTCTCAACAAGCCCTTTCTAGATAATCAGATTCTCTCTTCACCTGATATTCTGATAGCACCCCTGGCCAGGTTCCTGGGGGCACCAACATGGCAAAGTCAAGTGATCTTGCAAGAGACAAGTGCCTTTAATCTGAAGAGGCAAGCAGATGGATGCATGTACCAGCCTAAGATATACCAAGTAATTATGATGCTGAACGTATGATGCTGAAACAATTCCAGGTCTATAAAAAAAGTGATGATACCTATATGTATACCCTATATTTTTTATTACAAAAATATTGAAATAATCCATGAGTTATTCCACTCTGCACCAACTATAAAAAAATACTATCAAAGTTTGACCGGCACTTTTAATGCAACAAAAAGCACCATGACAGGAGAACACAGAACAGAAAGCAGGGTGACGTTCACTTGCTGTACGGAGGTATTTGAGACCCAGAAGCTTGTAAGAGTGCAGCTTTACAAATAATTCAAATACGTACAAATTTGAGCTAGATACAGTTTAGAAGAGTGTTCTCATAGTACATTTCACTGCATTTGACCGCTCACACTTACTAATATGTGTACCAAAGCCTCTAAAAGATACATCAGGTTGACCTTCGATGAGGAACAACATCTGTCCAGAGCATAGAATTTGATTGCTCTTTCTTTTGCCTGCTTCTGTGGAACTCAGTCCTTCAGGGTCCCGTGTCTAACTTGAGGTGCTCAGTGTTTGGCACTAGAGAGTTATGGCAATGTAATGCTTTCTTATGCTGCCTGCCTATATTCCCGGAGTTGGGCATCTGCTGTCCCAAACTGGATCCTGCTCCAGATTGTTGCACTATGCCACTGTTACCTGTCGTGCCAGTGGCAGCCACCCCAGCACAGAATGAGACTTCCCTCCTGCCCTTTTCCCCACTTCCTCTCTATTTTTTCTTAAAATTTTGCAACTGAATACTGAATCATGATTATCATTTCATTTACATCACTAAGTTGGCAAGCTCCTTGGTCTAACTGAGAGCCATAAACGTGCTGCATAGGATTTCTGTCATAAAGGATGTTCCCAGCTGAAAATGTAAAATAAAATATAAATAAATCCTGAAATGTATAGAAAATAAATTCAAATTCCATTAATTTGAATGCATGTGTAAGCACACTTGAATTGCTGTCCATTGGGGACACTTTCCACGCATGGAATGTTTCCAAATGAGAAAATGTGTTATGGTTTGCTTTCTCTTCAGTACTCTTTTTTCTTCTCTGCAGTCTTGAGAGATTATATTCACTCAGTCTCTCTTTTTTATTTCTCTCTCTGTGTGTGTGTGTGTGTGTGTGTGTGCTCGAGTTTTGCATCAAGGAAAAGCACTTGGGCTATTTTGACAAAGGACTGGTATTTTGTGTGTGTACGTGTATGACTGAATCTGTATTTTATGTAAAGATCCATTTACTCCATCAAAAAACACCTTATGGATTTGCGGGATGTTCTCCATGATGAAAGGACCCTCTGGTAGATGCACTGAAAGACTGTGTAAGAGAAGTTTGGTAGCATCAGAGATTCCTATGCTGGGTTGTTTCCTCAGGTGGAGTCGCTGATGCTCTACAGCTGTGGTTTGCGCAGGAGACCAGCAGCAGCCAGTCAGCCACAATGTCTCATAGCACAGTCACCATGTCAGCTCGATGGAGACGCTCACAGCTGGCTGCCCTATTCTACAATGAAGTCTCCTATTGCCACAGCCCGCTGTCAATCCTTCACTGGACTTGGTGGCTCCTGAAAGTTCTTCTGCTCTATAAAGTAGTTTCGTACTCCAATCGTTCCTGAATAAGGGCATCATCTTTGTACTGCAACCTTGGAGGAGATGGGGAACATTCGAAAGCTAAGATGGCCTTTCGTAGACTTCGGTCCAAAACATGCCTCTCCCATGCTGGGTACCTATTCCTGAACAGGTCGATTTTAATGACGGATTCTTCAATCCTTGGGGGACGAGATGATGGTGTAGATGGGGCAGTTGGCCTCACCTGAAAGATGGGTGCACACCCATCCCTTTCTGTGAATTTCTGCTCACGGTCACTAGACACACTGCGGTTGTTGGAGATGGACCGTAGAGTGCTTGTGGCCACTTCTGAAGGCAGAGTGAAGGCAGCTACTGGGTCCTCACAAGCACAGCTTGGTGACTGCCCAAATCTGGGTCCATTGGGGTGAAAGAAGGCATAATACATCAGCATAAAAACAACACCAGTTAAAAAGCTACTGAACACCACACACAGCGCAGGGATGGCAAATGCATCTGCAATCTGAGGAGCCTTGTATAGGTACCAGAGGGCACTCAAGGCTGTGTTTTCCAGAAGGATCACAAAATAGTAAATGAAGAGCCTGCAGCGTGTCCGACCTTCCTTGACATTGAACCAACTGAAGATGTAGATGATCCCTACCACCATGTCGAACACAATCTCTTCCCATTTGGTGATACAGAATTCCGTCTCACAGTGGACGATCCAGAAGGTCATGATGCACCAGTGCAGGACGATGAAGATCCCAAAGTATAACTGGAACACCGAGGCGAACAGAGCGAATGTGATGACTCTGGCTGCGATGGTGAAGAAGTGCCAGCAGAACTGGATGATGACCGCCATGTAGCTGATGGGCTTCTTGTCATCCCGAGAGTCCCGGAGGGCCTTCTGGTAAGATGCCAAGGCCCAAGCTAAAGACACAAGGGAGGCTGCCGCTGTGAAACCTATAAAGATAAACAGGGAGAAAATCTGTCAAAAGTCAGATGTAGTGGTGCCCCTAGAAAGCACGTCAGGTGGAGCTGGAGGCTTGGGACCGGCTTTGCTCGCAGGGATGACTGCTACTGTTTTGGAGTTATTCCTGAATAAAATACTCAAATGGGGATATTTGCTCGCAGGGATGACTGCTACTGTTTTGGAGTTATTCCTGAATAAAATACTCAAATGGGGATATTAATATCTGTTCTCTGTGGTCCCAACCTGACAGGTCATGACGTTAAAGCAAATGTCACTTGGAACCCGGGTGGGATTGAGAGAGATGGGTGGGGCATTACCTCTGCGTATTTAGTGTGAATAAACAAGTAGGCGGGTTGTGTCATAGGGAAAAACCAGCAGACTGGGTTTTGGAACAGAGTTATTGTGCTACCTTTGTTACTTATTAAATGCATGATTATAGATAATCATTTAAATTGTCATTTATTAAGTAGGCAATTTCCAAGCTTCCCTGCTCTCAGATTTTGTGATCAAAAGGTGTATATAACCACAGGTACCTTAAAGGGCTAACTAGTCTACCTGTCTACTTTTAAGCAAGAATAAATTTAATTTATTCACACGCAAAAAGGAGTAGTATAGGCTTGCAATGTTTATTGTTTCTTGGTGTGTGGTTTGTCCTAGTGTCACACAATACCTATAGCTGATGCCTGTCCCTTAGGTTTCCTTACTGCCGGTCCAATACGGGAAAAGTGTACTTACTGCCAGCTACCTTGCCCTTTCTTAAAGGAACAGCAGTACCGGCACCACTTCTCAGCCACCCCTTCTTTGTATCACATTAACCCCATTGGTGAGAATTTCTTCTAAAACTATGATCCCAAATAAAAATATAAATTTTATTGCTCTCCTTCACTCTTTGCATCTCAAATATGGTCTCCCTGGACCAGATGTCCAAGCTCACCTAATAACACAGGGGATCTACTTTAGGAGAGAGCCTGTGTGGACTCCACTTTGTCATCGAGGTTTAGTGTCCATCTGCATTCCAGTTGCTTCCTTAAGGGGGCGCCCGAGACTTACCAATGAGGAGCATGCTCTCCTGTGTTTTGGTCCAGCTCTACTCTAATCCTAACTAGGAAATATTCTAGTCTCCCCTCTTGCTTTGTAAATAAAATAAGCTGTGATACTGTCAAGCGCTTATGATGGAATTGGCGCTTTTCTTTTATAGTTTGATATAGAAAAGTGATCATTTATAATACTTAGAAAATTAATTTAGGCAAAGAAAGACTCTAGAGGGAAAAGGAAAAATTAATTGATACAAAACACGATAAATTCCAAGGGTCACTTGTTATACAACCACCTCGAGGAGAGTGACATTTAAAAAACGATTATTATAAAGAAAGCAGTTTTCAACAGCCACTTCTCATAGTGACTCCCATTGACGTCCGCGGGAAGTCAGGACATCTCACATGGATCTTCAGTTTCTGCCCACCAGCACAAAAGTCTGTCACAACCACAAGTCACAGGCAATATTTCTATGTCAGTTAGGGAGCACTAAACAAATAAGCACATCACAATATAATTCCTATGCCGAAGACACCGTTACATCAATTATAAAATAAGTTCAGGAGCTTAATAAGAAGAGAGAAGAACTTTAAAAACAAATAACGGAGAGAGGATGGGAAATAAGGTGCTGGAATCATGCCTATGTGAACAACATTATTATAAGCTTAGGATATAAGAACAAAAGCTTACACCATTTTTATTTCAATACCTTTGTGTAGCATAGAAACCCCTCCTGATCTTGCTCCCTAGATGTCGCATTTGCAAGTGTGGAGATTCTCTTCTGGACTGTTCTTTTTTTCCGCTTTAAAGCTGTAACCAGGCTACCTCTCTTTACAGGAAGACCCCTTCCCCTTTCACTCAACAGGCATCATCTTTAAAAAAAAATCATTTTATTGGGGGCTCATACAACTCTTATCACAATCCATACGTACATAAATTGTATAAAGCACATTTGTACATTCAATATCCTCATCATTCTCAAAACATTTGCTCTCTACTTAAGCCCCTGGCATCAACTCCTCATTTTTCCCCTCCCTGTCTGCTCCTCCCTCCCTCATGGACCCTTGATAATTTATAAATTATTATTTTGTCATATCTTGCACTGTCCAACATCTCCCTTCACCCATTTCTGTTGTCCATTCCCCAGGGAGGACGTTATATGTAGATCCCTTTTGGTTTCCTTTTCCACCCCATCCTCCCTCCACTCTCCCTGTATCGCCACTCTCACCACTGGTCCTGAAGGGATCATCCGCCCTTGATTCCCCATGTTTCCAGTTCCTATCTGTACCAGTGTACATCCTCTGGTCTAGCCAGATTTGTAAGGTAGAATTGGGATCATAATAGTGGAGGGGGAGGGGGGAGGAAGCATTTAGGAACCAGAGGAAAGTTGTATGTTTCATCGTTGCTATACTGCACCCTGACTTGCTTGTCACCTCCCGGCGACCCTTCTGTAAGGGGATGTCCATTTTCCTACAGATGGGTCTTGGGTCCCCAATCTGCACTCCCCCTCATTCACAATGATTTGGGTTTTTGTTCTTTGATGCCTGATATCTGATCCCTTCGACACCTTGTGATCACACAGGCTGGTGAAGAAAGCTGGTGGTGCCCAACTATCAAAAGATATAGCATCTGCGGTCTTGAAGGCTTGAAGGCAAACAAGCGGCCCATTAGCTCAGAAGCAACAAAGCCCACATGGAAGAAGCACACCAACCAGGCATCATCTTTACAGACACCGCTCCTCCAAAAGGCTCTGCATCATTGTCCAGATTGATGAAAAAGAGACAAACACTCCGATGACTTGATCAGATTAGAAGAGGGGCATCAGTTTGGGTAGGAGGATGCTATTTAAAACTGTTTTTCAAAGCAGTGAAAAAATAGTAGACAACTTCAATTACACAGTGCCACAAAGTCATTGCCCACTAATTTTACCCCTTCTCTTGAATGTCCTGTAAGAGTGATTCAGCTTACCTTTAACGCTACAAAAATTTGTTAAGACACTACTCTGGCAGTACAAAATGGGTTTCTTATTTTATTAGTTCTTTCTATATATCTTACAATGAAAAAAATTACCAAAGGAAATTTTATGCCCTTATTAACTTTTAGCTTTTGCAATGATTGGACTATCCTTTGTTCATTTCATTATAGTTTGCTTCTTGTTATCCTTAGCAATTAATTTCTGTAAAGCAAGTATACATGTGAGTTGAAAATATGGGACTATCCTACACTTGCAGGAAGCATGCAGTCCTACTCTCTAACCAAACAATCCCACCTCAGTTATTCTGTATGCCATACCAGAATCTCTAGGGAATGTACCAAGTATTGCTTAAGTATAATTTTCCTGGGCTCCCAAGGCATTGCAGCACAGTTCTATAACACAGAACTCTGAGCATACCTTGGTTTAAAAAAATAATAATTTCAAATGTCTTGAAAAATCGCAAGAACAAAAATATTTCACAAAACATCTTTGTACCTATTGAGTCAGTTTGCCTCACTTTGTATGTTTTTCTTTGGGGTTTGCCTTCTGTTTCCTCATAGGCAGACTCAGGCTAGACTATTATATAAAGTATGTTAAACAATATTTGTCCACATCATTAAAAAATTGAAAATAGGAATTCCTTTACTTGTTTGAGGAATATATAGTGTATTTGTTCATATTTTCTTTCAAAATATTGAATAGCATGCCATTTGTGGAAATTTTAAGCTAAAACCATAAAAACAGCCGTGGGAGATTCAGTGGGATTACACTATTTATTAAAATAGATAATACGATTTCAGCAGTTGATTCATGAAAATATTTAATTTTATGGAAAAGAAACTGATTCTCTCCTGTCAAAACATATAGTAGTATCTGAGGTCTTCAAGGCTTGTAGTCAAACCAGCAGCCATCTAGCAGAGAAGCAACGAAGTCTACATGGAAGAAGCACTTCAGCCTGTGTGATCATGAGATGCCAGTGGGAAAAGGTATCAGAAGTTCAAAACCAAGCAACTAAATTGATGTGTAGTGGAGACCCCCAAACCCACCTGCAAGTTAATCGGACAGTCCCTCTCAGAAGGGCCACATGGAAGGGATGAGAAATTCAGGGTGCAGTATAACGCTGATGAAGCACATAACTATCCTCTAGTGTTTTGTTTTTTAATATTTCGTCCCCTTACTATTACGGATTTTTTTTTTACCTCATTGATTATATTAGACTTGCATATGTTCATTTATATAATTAAGATAATTCTATACATGAAAGCCAAGATAGATAACCCTTCAGAAATGGTAACAGGAGTAATGGTTCCCTCAGTGAATGGGAAGAGAAGAGGGAAAATGGGGGAAGGGGGAGCAGTTGATGGCACTGATGACTGTATAACCCCATTCCTGGGGAGCAAACAACAGAATTGTATGTTAACGAATATATTGGATGGTGTAAAATGTGGCAAAAAATAAATAAAAATAATTGTTTCTGGGGGCATATAGTAGGGGAGGGAGAGTATAAAAGGGAGATGATATCAAGGAGTTCAAGAGGAAAGAAAATGTTCTGAAAATGACTGTGGTAGCAATTGTACACTACTGCTTGATGTGATACAACTATGGAATGTTATGATATCTGTAAGAGCTCCCAATAAAATGATCAAAAGAAACTGAGTGTCTCCTTGAGAGGTTAAATGTTCTATTCTCTCTTCTACCTGCTTTCTTCTTGTCTTAATGAAAACTGACCTCTTTCTACTGTGAAAGTAATCCTCTTGCTTTCTTGGTCATGGATACGATCCACTAACTCTCTTGACCCTCTAAGTAGTCAAGGTCTCCATGTCAAAGCACTCCTTCTGCAGAGCTTACCAACATGTAACTAGTCTTTTCTCCCTAAGAAACACTGCTTCCTTGATTTCCTCTCTCTCTTTTTTAGTGGATTGTGCCTTTCTCAAGTTTCCTCTTATTCTGGGTTTCTTGGATTCCCATTTTTATCTGCTTATTCTTGAGATCTTGTTATTTGTTGTGATGCTGAGTTTGTTCTTCTCTCCTCAATTTCTCGCTGGGTAAGCCCATACATCCTCATGGTTTTAACAATATTCTCAGACACAGCAGCCAGAAAACTGCACGCCAACACCAGCCTTTCTGAGCTCCAGGGCTGTGCGTGAAACATGAAAACTGTCTTGCTCTGGAAGACAACGTCTACTTTGTCTTGGAAAGCACACAGTTCTTAGTGTAATGCCCTTCTCAGAAGGAGCAGCACATGGATTTCCAAGTAGGCTGCACAGTTCTCAGAAGAGAGTTTCGTGCCCAGCTGTACTAAGGTGCCACAATGTGCGTTATTTTGGTGTTTAGTCTCTGTCTCCCAGTTGACACATCTGGTCGAACAGCCTTTGCTTTCTCAGTGCACATCACTCCAAACTACTTGAATAAGATGATTCAATGACAACAGCATCTGTGTAACACTATAGTCCAATGTTTTGAACAGATATACATATATCTGATATACATATACATGAGGGGGCTTCAAAAAGTCCCTGGAAAAAATGGAATTGAAAATAAAATATTTCCCCCCAAACTTTCTGAAGCCTCCTCATATATATTTCTTTGTGTGTGAGTGTGTGTGTGTATGTGTGTATAAGAAAAAGGTTTATATACAAGAGCAATTGAACATTGAGAAAACATCCAAGCTCAGTGCAGATAAAGTCCATCAATCCAATACCAGTCTATAAATTCCTCTTCAGACTCACATGGCACATGCAATGATGCCGAGTGCAGGAAGATCACAGGCCAGTGGATGGAAAGTCTTTTGGATCCAGTGGTGTTGTAAGCATCTCAGCGCTGGCAGGGGTCTCTCTGTGGCTTCCCCAGTTTCAGAGGTCTGGTTGCATCCATGCAGCTTGTCCGACTCAGGGCACTAGGGTAGGTCCATGTGTCTTGTCAGCTCCCTCCTCATATATACCTCTGTTGCAATTTCCCTTCAACTTCCCTCTGACTCACGGCAATCTATGCACAAAGGAGCAAATTCTACCTGTTCCTGAACCTTGCCCACGATCAGTTTTGGATTGATTTGTTATGATCCATAGGACTTTTATTGTCTGCTTTGTAAAAGAATCCCAGGCATGTAATACACACAACATACAACTTTTCTTTTGATAAGGATATATATACACAAATTTTCTTTTGATAAGATATAAGCCTGTTTTTAAATAGCCTTAGTGAGGGATAAAAGCCCCTCAGGAATATTGTAACCAAGAGGCACTTCTGAGGGCGAGACTGCGAGACTAGGACTGGGCAACTTCTAGGCCTTCAAATCTGTTTATTTGAATGACTATGCACAGGAAAAATAGTTTCTCAGTGGAAGATTGTGAGAATGGGTCATTGTGGAAATTTTTTATGAAAGGTTATGAATATGATGTTATTTCATCCATGAAATAACATTTCAAAATGATAACTGGACCAATAAACATTATCATGATAAACAGAAAATATTGACGTTGTCAAAGATTTTTATCTTGCTTAAGTCTACAATCAATGCTCATGGAAGTAGCAGTCAAGATATAAAATAACAAGTTGCATTAGTAAAACTAATATAACCGACCTTTTTTAAAGAGTTGAAAACAGGGAGGTCACCTTGAGAAGAAGCGTGTGTCTGACCCAAAGCATAATATTTTCAATTGCCTAACAAGCATTGTGAAAGTTGAACAATGAATAAAGAAAGGCTAAGAATTAGTACATTGAAATGTGGTGCTGGTGCAGAACATTGAAAATACCATGGACTGCCAAAAGAACAATGGGTCTGTCTTTGAAGAAGTACAGCCAAAATGCTCCTCAGAGGCAAGACTTTTTTCTCATGGATTTTAGACATGTTATCAAGAGAGATCAGTTCCTAGAAAAGGACATCATTCTTGGCAAAGTGGAGGGACAGTAAAAAAAGAGGGAGGCTCTTGATTAGATAGGTCAACATTGTGGCTGCAACGATGGGCTCAACAATAGCAACAGCTGTGAGGATGGTACAGGACCAGTTGGTGCTTCCTTCTGTTATCTGCAAGGTCATTAGGGGTTAGACGCAACTCGAGAGTACCTCACAGCAACAACAATGCCATGTACACAAGTGAGTAGCGACAGTTGCATGTTCTTCTATCTTTTCCTTTTGTGGAAGCCTTTTTTTTATGTATAAGAGGGACTTTTATATAAAGGTTAAGTGCACATCAAGAAAACATCCCAACCCAGTGCTGCCCAAACCCACAAGCCCAACATTAGTCCATATGTCCGACATCAATCCACAAAGTCCTCCATCTCACATAACACACGCAATGATGCTGACCGCAGGAGGAAAGCCAAATCAGTGACTGTGTAAGCATCTCAGCGTTGGCAGGAGTCTCCACACAGCTGCTCCAGCACCCAGGGCTGCATCAGAATAGGTCCATGAGGCTTCTCCTCAGGGATGTCTTGCAGGAAGTAAGCATTGCCAGCTGAAGCAGGGAACTGGCTAAGGCATCTAGCTGCACCCTGGTCCGACTATCACAAAGCACCTAGAAAGGTGAGGCTCACTGAGCCTTTATCTCTCTGCCTTTCAATTAACCCCACATGTTTATCGGTCAGATTGGCACAATAAACTAACTAACTCAATCCACCCCTTGTCAACTTGGCACCTGTACATCATTCTTTAGCCTCACAATTGCAATTAAGTAACACCTACACTTTAATCCTATAATCCTGTGAATATTCTCCCCCACCTATGAAAGTTTGTAAGCCAACAACTTCATGCCTTTATCCCCCCAAATTTAGGTATCTAATTTAGCTTCTCTCCACTGTGAACATGAAAGCCTTGTTTCAGTTTCAAGCTCTCAGTGAAAGCTTTCCCACATTCTGTACATATGGGGCTTTCAGAACCATAATCGAGGGGATGCTTTCTCAAGGATGTGTGATCCTTAAATTTCCTTGTGTATCCACTCTGAGGGCAGGAGATGTTTTCTGGCTTGTGATATTCTGGATTTTTTTTCTTGGCTTTTTCCTAGCAGACTCTGCCAGCTATTTAGGACTGGATAAGTCATGCCCAGGTATTTTTCTAGAGTCTAGAAGGAAGTGTCTCACCAGTGATGTACTCGGCACACTCAAAAGAATTCTAACCATCTGTTGAGGAAGTTTTTATCCCGCTACTTGTAATCCCCATTTGAGAAGTGAGTTGTGTCAGAGAACATGTTAAGCAAACTCTTGGGTTTTTTTCTTTCTTTTCAAACTCTGGTTTTGACTCTTCTTTCAGATAGTCTAAATATTTAACAAGTAAATCCTCCTCCAAAGTTGGGTTCCGAAAACTCACCCCTTACCATGCAAAGTCAGTCAAGGAAGGCCAATCTCATAGTACACATCTTCATCATAGAAAGGGTCTTCAAGAAGTTTGAACTATTGAATTTGAATTGGGGGGTTTGTGAATTATATGCCAATAAAACTGGTTTATTTGTCTGTTAGCTTTTTAAAAAGAAGTTTGTGGGATACATTCCAACATCTTTTCATTTCGTTTTTCCACAGACTTTTTGAAGCCCATTCCTATTAGGCCTACATCATGTAAGCAGCCTCCTTTTCTGCCTGCAGTGCCTGGCTCAGTTTGACTTGGCTTCATCTCTGGGAAGGGCGTTTCACCCAGGCTTTACAACAACTCTTCCTTGATCTTTTTCTTTAGGACTCATCCATGTCATTTTATCTGCTTCCTTCTTAAGAGCTGGACCAGGATCTATCACTTATTTCTAGGTAGTCACGATTTTTTTTAATAAATCATTTTATTGGGGGTTCTTGTAAGAGCTCTTATAACAATCCATACATCAATTGTATCAAGCACATTTGTGCCTATGTTGCCATCATCATTTTATTTTTATTTTTTAATCGTTTTATTATGTGGAAGCCTTTATAAGTCAGCATCAGCTTGATGGTAGTGGGATTTTGGTCTTCCCTTTATGGTGCCTCTCTCTATACCCTCCCCCCTGGTTTTCTTTTTTCCCTTTGTCTCTCTCTGCTTCTCTTCTTTGTCTCTGCTGTGATTTACAGTCTACCCTTTTCCTTATATCCTTTATTATTGAATACAAAAGAAATTGGTTTATTTTTAAATAGTTGTATTAATAAAATTGTGTTTGACCAAATTGATTGCCTATATCTAAGTTCCAAATTGTGCCTAAAGCTCACATAAAAGTTAAAAGGAGAAACATACATTATTTGAGACTATTCGGTTATAATCACTTCTGAACTCCAGTTCTGGGTACTTTGGCTTGCTTCAAATCCAGATGTGTGTTCAAGGTTTCTTATTCAATGTATTCCAATTAAAAGGACTCACTACCACAAACATCTGCATCTCATCCAAGGAAACTTGCTTTCTTATGATCTTCTATTTCAAATTTATAGTCTATTTTAGATTATAGAGAATAGTAGCTTGGAGCATGGTTGTGCAGAAGGTGGATGGGGCTGTTGGTAAAAGTTCTGTCATTTCAATGTAAACATATTTCCTCTTGAAAGTAATAGGTAAGGAGTTAGTACAAAATATGGATAAAACTCTTGGAAATACTATAAAACTAGAGGCTCCGAAACCTGTAGGTTAGAAGGGAGCTACTTTAAAAAAATCATTTTATTGGGGGCTCGTACAACTCTTATCACAATCCATCCATCCATCCATTGTGTCAAGCACATTTGTACATTTGTTCCCATCATGATTCTCAAAACATTTGCTTTCTACTTGAGCCCTTGATATCAGCTCCTCATTTTCCCCCTCCCTCATTAACCCTTGATAATTTATAAATTATCATTATTTTGTCATATATTACAGTATCCAATGTCTCCCTCACCCACTTTTCTGTTGTCTGTCCTCCAGGGAGGAGGTTATATGTAGATCCATGTAATCGGTTCCCCCTAAAAGGAAGCTATTTTTAACCCCTCTCTTTGTGAATAAATTACTTTATCAAGTCCACTGTCCTCTTCCTCAGTACATTGACAGTTTGTTTCATTTTGTGCTTATTTAACTGTTTCTTACTAAAGTGAAACTTAGTAGGAAGTGGAGGAGGATGACCCCTCTCTGTGTGCCCTTTTGTTCCCAGGTCTAGCAAAGTCTGGGAACATGTAGAGGATTGGCACAAAAAGAGAGAGAGCAATATGGAGCTAAAGAGACAGGGGAACATAGAGAAAGAAGGGAAGAAAGAAGAAATAAGGAAAGAAGAGAGGGGAGGAGACCAGGAAGGTAAAAGATAAAAAAAGGGATAAGGGAAGAAAGACAGAAATAAAGAAAAGAAGAAAGAGAGGGAGAAACGGGGAGAAAGAGAAGATTCAGAGGAATATGGGTGTCAGCTCACAAGTACAGGAAGATCTTGTAAAACAAACTAAAAACCAACAAACAAGAAATACCACCAAGAAGGGAGTCCTGCGCTCCATGAAAGACTCAGGTGTGTGTGGGGTGTGGGTGCGTGGTATTACAAGCGAAGTACACCAAAGTTTCATATCAACAATGCCCGATCATTTGTGTGTACTCACTGTCCCTGCCCACACAGTCACACTTCTTAATGCTTTAGCCTTTGGGGGCCCTGCATGGATAGCAGACTGCATGGGAAGCTTGGTACAGACATGCTCACTGCCCAAAGAGGTCAACCCCCTCCAAGCAATGATTTTTATCTTTTTTTCTTCCTTCCTTCCTTTCTTTTTTTTTCCTGTGGCACCACCAACTCACCCTTCCCAGTAAAGTGAATATGTGCACACACCACGACTTCCAAAGGATCAGAAACTGCATTTTTTTGTATTAAAAAAACATATATTTTTCTTACTTTCTTCTCCCCTCTTTCTTCCATATCCTGTGCAGTCTCACCTCCTTCAGGTAGTGCATGTTTTAGGTGAAGGACAAAGGCATGCAACCAGCTACACCAAATATCAAGGCACACTCATACAAACCAGGTTTCTTATTTTTAAAAATAGACAAGTTTTTTCTTTTCCTCTTCCTTGACAACCCATACCTGCCTAAGTTTGCACTGTCATAACAACACAACTAGGCATCCACACACAAACCAAACCCACATTGCCCCCTCTTTTCTTCCTATTTCCACTCATTTTTTCCCACTCTGGTTCTTTTCTTTATGACTTTGTCTTCGTCCCTTCTCTCTTTTCTTTCTTTTCTACTTAGTTCTTTAATTATTCTCCTTCATACATAATCCTTTTTATATCTTCTTTTTCTTTTTCCTCATGAAATATATTTTGATGATACCTCTTAATTCTTACTACCTTTCTTAAAATAAAATCCCCATTATTTTACTAAATTTCTTGGTGCATTTATAAGGACTTATACACATACCCATCTCTATCCATTTTTTCCTGTCTCTCTACTATATGATTTCTGGCTCCTATTAGACATCTCACAACAGAGCCAACTACCTCTACAGAACTCAGCCATCCACAGTGCACTAACAACTGTACTAGGATGCTATGGAAACAGCAACCAACCTCAATAAACCCCACAAACCAAGAGAAGCAAACACAAACAACTAAACATTACCTAAACCCAATAGAGTACGCTAAAAAGAGGCTCTAGAATTACCACAAATATAGTTCAGAAGAAGGGTGGCTAGACCCTTCCAAGAGATATGAGGGATACTTGTGATAACAATGGAAGGACTTCACTTTTCCTAAAAACACAAAACAAAATAAAACTAGAAACTCTACACCAAAGTGATACCAGAAGATAAACAATAATGTAGTATATTTAGACAACATGGTAAATGATCTGAGTAGTAATGAAAGAAAAGGAAAATGGAATCAGTGAGTTCAAAGACACTTCCTCTGACTACAATTGATGAGAGAAATAATCAACCAAAAAAGCAAAGGAGTTCAAAGAAAGGCTAAAAATTATGTGGGCGCCACCAAGAGAAACAACCCATGTCCCACTGTGATCCCATAGCAGCAAGAAACAAACAAGGATCTATAGAAAACAGTACAGGGAATCATAGAAGAGATTTCTCTCAGCACCACAGGGAGGAGAAAATAACTATTCAAGGACTTGAGAGGACTTCAAATATAATAGATCTCTAAAGAAAAATATTGTGACATAGTGTACTAAAGGGCTCTAATTTCAAGGAAAATGGGAGAATATGGAGGGCATATAGGGGGAAAAAAGAACAGTCACACACAAAGGGAAAGCTTGGATATCCAAGGAGAAACTATGTAAACAAGAAGGCAACAAAGTTAATATATAACATATTCCAAAAGAAAAAACCCTACCAACCAAGAATTCTATATTCAGCAAAATTACCCCTCAAATACAAGGAAGGAAAAAAGTTATTTTTCGACAAGGAAAAATTTAAAGGATTCATTAAAAACAAGGCCAGCACTGCAAAACATATGAACAGGATTACTTTGGACAGAGAAACAACAACACCAGACAAACCTGAGAGCAACATACAGGATAATCCCACTCAGAAACCAGTAAAATGAAATCAGAACCCATAATAACACGTAAATAAAGACACCAATAAACTACAAAGAGAAAAAACTAACAAACACATACATGGCCAAATGAGAGCAACAAACCTGCATATATCAATATGATACTGAATATCAATGGGTTAAAGATATCAATCAAGAGACATTAGTAATTAGATTAGAATTCTGGATTAGAAAACTAGGTCCATCTATATGTTGCCTATAATTGACATATGCTAAACTGAATGACAAAAATAAACCAGAAAATCAAAGTAAATGGTTATCATTAAAAAGTTGGAAGTAGCAATATTAGTGTCTAAGAATGGACACTTTATATTTATTACAGGAGAGACAATAGATATTATATAATTATTAAAGGAATACTAGAAAAAGAAGACATAATGATATTAGACATATACTCTCCAATGAAAGACCTTTGAAATACACTGACCCAACCCTCACAGAGTTGCAGGGAGAAATACAGAGATCCACCATAAGTCGATGACTTCAGGATATCACTCTCAAGAAAAGACAGAACACCAGGAGAAACACACAGTAAAGAAATAGAAGAGCGAGGATTGGCCAAGATGGCCACCATAGAGGTGGCTCATGCCCGGAGCTCCATGGAGATCGGTGAATGGGGAGATTTGGATGCCGAGTAGGGGTATTAAGTCTGTCTGTCAATTCCCAAGACAACTCAGAGCACTTCTCTGAACCAGAATCTGATGACCCCATTGCCTGCACTCCCTGAAGACACCCACGGTCTCTTTTGCAGCGCTCAGGGCACCTGCTCTGCCTCGACCAGCACCACAGGCCAGCCAGGCATAAGGTGGAGGCTTCTTCCTTGCCTTGGTGAACCACACAGACCCACCAGCCAGATCCCCCACCTCCACCCCCACCCTCACACAGATGTTCCCATCCTGCCGTGATACTCTAGACCTGCCAGGTGTCAGACACAAGTCTGGCCAAAGCATCTGCAGCTGCAGTGTACGGACCCAAGCCTTTAGGACTTACCCTTATCCCCTTCCCTCCCACCCGCCTACCTGTGGGAAGTGCCCTAGCTGGAACAGATCACCCAATACCCAACTCATCCTCTAAATACACACCCCTGATCTCGGGCCAACACTTTCCATCAGACTGCAGTGTGCACAGCTGTAAACACCCTCTAAGGAGACCTGAGGGTGGCTGGAGCACAAAGCATAGGCCAAGGTAAGAGGGAAACTTCAGCAGGACAAAGGTGAAACACAACTGCTCAAAGCAGTTAGCTATAGGCAGCCTACAGAAATACCAACACCAACTTCCTAAAGAGAGAGACCAGGGCTTTGAGACACCAGGGAAAATGGCACCTCATTCCAATAAATTGACCAAAACCAGCAAGTGGTTTCCACAGCTTCAACAAGAAAAGAGTAACAAAATCCAATGCCAGAGGACTACCTGGACATTGACAGACATTGACTCCCCACAGAAAGAAATCTTCAGAATGCAGCTTAGAGTCATGCAGAACATGAGGGAAGCATTACAGAAAAAGGATGAAACGATAGAGGAGATAAAGGCCACGCACCAAAGGGAAGTACAAGAGCTAAGGAGTGAGATAACAAAAACTAATAGCAAACTCAAGGACCTCACCCAGCGAATGGAGGAGGCAGAAAACTGCACCAGTGACTTAGAGGACTTGCAGCAGAAATTAATAAACGTGATAAGAAGTCTAACAAGTCTATCAGAGAAGCTGAAGAAAACTTCAGAGCAATGTCTGATGCTATGAGAAGGAACAGCATCAGAATTACTGGATTACCGGAGGAATGCACATCAAGGAAATCAACATCCAATATAGTGATGGAATGCTTGGAGGAAAACTTCCCTAGCTTATTGAATGAAAAGCAGACAGCCACCCAGGAGGCTGAAAGAACACTAGCTAGACTGAAATCCCAAGAAGTCACCAAGACATATTGTTGTTAAACTATCCAACTATGAGGAAAAGGAGAAAATTATGAGAGCAGCTAGGGAAATGCTCAGAACGATCAGTGGACACTATGAAGAAGAGGAGAGAGTAGAGCAACATATTCCGAAAATAGTAGCGCAACATATTGCAGGAAAAGAATGCAAACCCAAGAATACTCTATCCAGCCAAATTATCTATCAAAGTAGATGGAGAAGTGAGAGTCTTCCTTGATAAGGAAAATCTCAAAGAATATGCTAAAAGAAACCCAGCACTACAAAAGATCCTCCCCAACCCAGTATGGACAGAACAACACTCACCAAGCACATACAAGAGACTGCCACACAGAACAGCTCCACCCAGAGACCATCAAAGGGAAAACAGCCCTCAAGATAACACTGGCTCAACAATGGAAAGATGGCAAGAATGAACCACAAACACATATATGCACAACTCTTGGAAAAGAAATGGAGGTAGGAAAACACTCAACACATCAGGGATAAAATGACATTACGGAGTCCAGAGATAGATGTAATAATCCTGAATATCAATGAAATGAACTCAGGGCTTAAGAGACAGAGACTAACAGATTGGCTTAGAAAACACAGCCCCTCAAACTGCTGTCTACGGAGACACATCTCAAGACTACAGACGAAAATATGCTGAGAATCAAAGGCCGGAGAAAAACATACCAAGCAAATAGCAATGTAAAAAAAAGCTGGAGTTGCAATCCTAATCTCGGATAAAATTGATCTCAAAGTGCAAACCATAAAAAGAGATAAGGAAGTAACTATATAATGCTCAAGGCAACCATAGACCTAGAACCACTAAGCATTCTAAGTATTTACTTGCCAAACAAGCATTCAGTGGAATATGTCAATCAAACGCTCCAAAATATGAAAAAAGAAATCACAGCCTCAACAATTATAGTAGGTGGCTTTAATACACCACTCTCTGAGAAAGACAGATCACTGGAAAAGAAACTCAACAAGGAGGCTAAGGATCTAAACATGACAATTAGATGATTTGACCCGATAGATATTTACAGAGCTCTCCACCCAAATACAAAAATTTCACATTCTTTTCAAGCCCACATGGCACTATTTGAAGATAGATCATATGCTAGAACATAAGTCAAATCTGCATAATTTAAGCACATTGATATCATACAGACTTCTCTCTGACCACTGTGCCATAAAGGCTGGAAATCAACAAAAGGAATATGAAGAAAACAAGGACAAACAATTAGAGGATGAATAACTCTCTACTGCTAAAGGAATGTGTACTGGCCCAGATCAGAGATGAATTTAGGAACTTTCTAGAAACCTATGAGAATAAGTACACAATGTACAAAAACTTAGGGGACATAGTAAAGGCAGTCATCAGAGGAAGTTTCATAGCATTACATACACATATAAAAAAGGAAGAGAGACTTATGATTGATATGCTCGCACAAAATTTACAGCAACTAGAGCAGAGTCAACAAGACAATCCCACTAATAACAAAAGAAAATAAATAATTAAAATTAGGGCTCAGATTCAGGAGAGGGGAAATAAGAAAACCATGGGGAAAATTAATATTTCTACAAGTTGATTCTTTGAAAGTATAAACAGAGTAGACAGATCTCTGGTGAACTTAACTAAAGAAAGGAAGAAACAAATTTCAGTAGCAGGGATGAGGGATGAAAGAAGGGACATTACAACGGACTCTAGTGAAATCAAAAGGATAATTACACAGTACTATGAAGGACAGTACTTCAAAGAATTCAAAAACTTGGAAGACATGGACAACAACTTGGAAAAACAATCCCTCCCTAGACTATCCCTGATGGACGTCAAGAATCTCAACAGACCCATATCAATAGATGAAATAGACAAGGTTATCAAGGGATTAACAACAACAACAAAAATCCCCTCGACCAGATGGATTTACAGGAGAATTCTATCAAGTATTCAGGGAAGAACTGATAACAATCCTACGCAAACTCTTACAGAACACAGAAAAGATGGCAAACTCCCAAATTGTTTCTATGAAGCTAATAACTCTGACAGTTAAATTGAGCAAGGATCCCACAAGAATCGAGAACTACAGTCCAATTTCCTTAATGAACATCGATGCAAAAATCTTTAACAAAATACTAGCCAACAAAATCCAAAAGTTTATAAAACATAATTCACCATGACCAAGTGGGATTCATACCAGGGATGCAGGAATGGTTCAACATATGAAAGACAATTAGTATTATTCACATTAAAATGAAAAATTACAAGAATCACATAATACTGATAGATGAGAAAGAAGCATTGGACAATGTCCAACACCAATTCATGTTTAAGACATTCAAGAAGATAGGAATGAAAAGAAAATTCCTCAATATAATACAAGCTATATATGAAAAAACCAACAGCCAATGTGGTAGTCAATGGAGAAAACATGAGATCAATTCTTCTGAAAAAGGGGACTAGACAAGGATGTCCCTTGTCCCCACTCCTATTTAACATTATATTGGAGGTCCTAGCTAAGAGTATAAGGCAAACAAAAGACTGGGGAAGGAAGTAGTGAAACTATCTTTATTTGCAGATGATATTTTATATATGGAAAATCTCAAAAGTTCTACAAGAGGAGTACTGGAAGCAATAGAGGAATATGGCAGAGTGGCATGTTACAAAATCAACAAACAGAAGTCTATTGGACTACTATACACATTGGAGAAGGCCACAGAAGAGGGTATCAAAAAGATGGTATCCTACACAATTTCCAAACACAAATGGAAATATCTAGGGATATACCTGACTAAAAAACCAAAAGATTTGTATGCGGTAAACTACAAAACACTATTAAAAGAAACCAGGAGTGACTTCAACAAATGGAAGGATATCCCATGCTCATGGATCATAAGAATCAATATAGTAAAGATGTCAGTTCTATCCAAGGCACTATATAAGTTCAATGATATCTTGATCCAAATACCATCATCTTTCTTCAAAGAATTGGAAAAACAGATTATCAACTTCATATGGCGAGGGAAGAAATCCAGAATTAGCGGAAAACGCCTCCAGAAGAAGGAAAAGTTGGAGGGCTTGCTTTACCTGACTTTAGCACCTACTATACACTGTGGACTATACAGCCACAGCGGTCAAAACAGTGTGGTATTGGTATAATGATAGATATTCAGACCAATGAAAAAGGATCGAAAACTCCAAAATAAAATTGTCAGCATACAGACAACTGATCTTCGATAAATGCCCCAAAAAGTTTCAAATGGGAAGCGGATGCCCTCATTAATACATGGTGCTGGAAAAATTATGGATACATATCTGCAGAAAAATGAGGCAAAATGCTACCTCACTCCATATACAAGAATAAACTCAAGGTGGATCACAGACCTCGAGGAAAAACCCCAAACTATTAGGACTATCAATAAGGGAATGGGAACAAATTTGAGAACTCTGACTCAGGGAATACATACGCAGTCAGAAATAGGAAAGAACACAAATACAGAGGAAGCACAAATTGACAAGTGGGAAAAAACACTTGTGTACTAAGAGAGACCACAGAATGGGAAAACATCTTTAGCAATGACACATCAGACAAAGGCCTTATTACTAACATCAAAAATACTCTGCTAACTTACAACAAGAAAAAAACCAATTGTCCACTGAGGAATTGGGCAAAGGACCTGAACAGAAGTTTCACAAAGGCAGAAATCCAAATGGCCAATAAATACATGAGAAAATGTTCCAGATCTGTAGCCATAAGAGAAATGCAAATTAAAACAACTCTGAGATACCACCTAAAACCCTCAAAGATAGGCCAATTCAAAAAATCAGAAAGTAACAAGTGTTGGAGGGGCTGTGGTGAGATAGGAACTCTCATCCACTGCTGGTGGACCTGTACAGCCACTATGGAAATCGATTTGGCGATATCTAAAACAGATGGAAATTGAGTTACCATATGATCCAGCAATCTCCTTAAAGGGCATCTACCCAGATGAGACAAGAAATAAACCATGGACAGACATCTGTGCTCCAAAGTTCATCGCAGCCCAGTTCACAATTACAAGGAGTTGGAAACAAGCCAAATTTCCATCAAGAGACGAATGGATTAAAAAACTGGTACATACATACAATGGAGTGTTACACATCCCTAAAAAGCAGTGATGGACACATGAAATACATCGCCGCATGGGAAGAACTGGAGGAAACTATGGTAAGCAAAGTAAGCCAAGCACAAAATGACAAGTATAACATGAGTCTGCTGAGGTAATTTCAAAAAATCCAGCCATAAGGAAGAATCTACTGCATACATACATTCCTGGGGTAAGGTCCAGGTAATATGGCAGGGCCAGACTAAACCCAGGGATACATATGGTAGCCAACTAAAAAGGAGGCGGGGGGAGGACATGGGTAGCTTGGGGAACATGGCACTAACCCACCCAAGAGGAGGGTGTTGTTTATATCATCACAGGGAAAGAGGGACCAGACTTCAGCCTGGTGCTCCAAGACAAGAACACAACACACTGGCATGAAGCAAGGAATCAATAGAGAGGCCTGAGGGGCTGGCCCCATTACCAACTAAGTGGACAGCCACCCCCTCACCCCCTGAAGAATTCATTTAAGAGGACAGCACTGAAGTTACAGCTCAAGGAGATGGACATGTCTGATCAGAGCACACAGGAGCAAATGAGGGGGGTGGAAAAAAGATTGAAGCACATCCTGGCCCACCAAGGCCTGAGGACAATATTTCTGCTCAGAGCAGCCAATGCACAGAGAGGACCATAGGGCTGGTCTCACCACGAGACATGATGTTCCTTAATGACACATAGTACCATGGGTGACAACACTGGAGGCACAGGGCGGGAATTGTGTCCGCCCTGACCCCACCACACCTAAGTGAGATGCTGAGGGTTGCAACAGAGCAGCAAGGCGAGCAGAGCAATGAAGTTCCCAGGGAACACCAAAAATAGAATGTGGGGCTAGGGTGTGGTACCCCACTAGACTAGACTGGTAAACTCTCATAAAGGACAACATAGGCTTTTCTTTTTTTGTTGTTGTTGTTTTATTTTCTATTGTTGCTTTGTTGTGCTCAGTCTTGCATTTGTGCATCTTGTTGTCTTTGCATGTCTATCTGGATGGGATAGGCGGGATAAACAAGCTGGAAGAGAGAACAACAGGACCGATGGTTCCTGGGGGACATGGGAGAGGGGAGGCAAGGGAAAGGAAGTGGGTATTAACAAACCCAGGGACAAGGGAGCAACATGTGACTGAAAATCAATGGCAAGGAGTTTTGTAAGAAGTCCTGTAGGGCTTGATCAAAGGCAATGTAACTGAGAGGAATTACTGAAACCCAAATGAAGGCTGAACATGATGGTGGGACAAGAGGAAAGTAAAAGGAAATAAAGGAAAGAACTAGGAGACAAAGGGCATTTATAGAGATGTAAATACAGGCATGTACATATGTAAAATATTTATATATGACGATGGGGAAATATATCCATGTACATATATTTATAGGTTTAGTATTAAGGCAGCAGATAGACATTGGGCCTCTACTCAAGTATTCCCTCAATGCAAGAATGCTTTCTTCTAATAACCCGGCACTCTGAGATGCTCACCTTCCTGACACGATCGGTGAAGACACAGCAGGTGCAGAAGCAAATGTGGTGAAGAAAGCTGATGATGCCTGGCTATCAAAAGATATAGTGTCTGCAGTCTTAAAGGGTTGAAGATAAACAAGCAACCACCTAGCTGAGAAGCAACAAAGCCCACATGGAAGAAGTACACCAGATTGTGTGATCATGAGGTGTCGATTGGATCAGGTATCGGGCATCAAAGACTCAGAGCAAAAAATCATAATGTGAATGAGGGGGCGAGTGTGGAGTGGAGGCCCAAAGCCAATCTATAAGCAATTGGACATCCCCTTACAGAAGGGTCATGAGGAGAAGATGGGTCAATCAGAGTGCAGTATAGCACCGATGAAACATACAACTTTCCTCTGCTTTTTTAATACTTCCTCACCCCCACTATCAAGACCGTAATTCTACCATACAAATCTGGCTAGACCTGAGCATGTACATGGATACAGAAAAGAGCTAGAAACACAGGGAATACAGGACATATAAATTCCTCAGGACCAATATTGAGAGTAGCCATAACAGGAGGGGAAGGGGAAGGTGGGGGGAGCAAGGGGGAACCGATCACAATGACCTACCTAAAACCCCCTTCCAGGGGGATGGACAAAAGACAAGGGGGTAAAGGGAGACATCAGACAGTGCAAGGCATGAAAAAATAATATTAATTTGTAACTTATCAAGGATTCATGAGGTAGGGGGGGAGGGAGGGGGAAAATGAGGAGCTGATACCAAGGGCTCGAGTAGAAAGGAAATACATACTTTGAAAACAATGATGGCAATATATGTACAAATATGCTTGACACAATGGATAATGTATGGATTGTGATAAGACTTGCACAGCCCTCAATAAAATTATTATTTTTTAAGTAGAAAAGCTAAACACTATAGTCAATTAGCTTAACCCTCTAAATATATAGAGCACTCCAACAACAACACAGTACATTCTTCTCTAGGGCACATGGCACATATTCTAGAATAGACCACATGTTTGACCAAAAAGCAAGACTTGATACATTAAAAAAATTGAGATTCCCACAATCTATTTTGTCAGACCACAACACAAACTCTGGAAATTAACACTAGAAGGAATAAGAACATAAAGTCAAACATATCAAACACATGGAGACTAAACAACATACTAATTAATAATAACTGGGTAAAATATCAAATAAGGGATAAAAATCAAAGAATTCCTTGAAACAAATGGGAATGATAATACAAAACACCAAAACCTTTAGGACAGAAAAAGCAGTTATCAGTGGGCAATTTATAGAAACCAATGGACACATTAAATTAAATCTGAGAATCTTTTAATATTGCAACTTGATGCTCTAAATTTTTCTTGAATCTTTCAATTTAAGATATGCTGACAGTGTTCTTCCTTTGTCGTTTTCTAAGTCTAGGTCTTTGTAAATTTTGTAATAATTTACAAACCTGCCCTTTGAAATATTGTATTCATCTCTTTGACTTCATTATTTCTTCCATTTCACTTAGCTACTCTATGATTAAAAGCAAATTTCAGAGTCTCTTCTGAAACTTTAATCTTTACTTTCTTTCCTGTCTTCCTAATGACCTTTTGCTTTCTTCATGAATGATGTTCTTGATATCATCACATAGCTCACTAGATCTTCTGTCTTTAACTCATCAAATCTGTTTATCAAAAGTGTTTAATCTGTTCTTGATATTCAGGTGGGATAGACTCCGGTTGTCTTTTGGCTTGTGTAGGACTTGTTCTAATTTTTACAGCTTCAACTTGAACTTACATATGAGCAATTGATGGTTTGTGCACTTTCAGCTCCTGGCCTATTAGTTGTGATATTGAGTGTCTCCATGGTTTCTTCCCATAGATGGAGTCAGCTTGGTTTCCATGTATTCCATCTGGAGCTCACATGTTTTTGAGTTGTGGAAAAAAAGGTTACCATATATATTCGAGTATAAGCCAACCCGAATATCAGCCGAGGTACCTACTACAAAAATTGCATAAAAATGTGCTAAAAAATGTGGCTTATCAATGAGTATATACAGTATTTGCTCTGAACAAGTCATTGGTCTTGCAAAATTCTATTATGCAGTCTTCAGCTTCATTTCTTTCATCAAGATCATATTTTCCAACTCTGTTCCTTCCTCTTTGTTTCCAACTTTTACATTCAGTGCCAAATAATTATCAGTGTATCTTGATTACATGTTTGATTATTTCAGAATGAAGATGTTAGTAGAAGTTTTCAACTTCTATATCACTAGCGTTGTGATTGGTTCATAAATTTGAATATTTGTTTTGATTGGATTTCTAATGGGGATAGACAGTATCCTATCACAGACAGCACTGTGTTTTAACATAGTTCTTGAAATGTCCTTTTTGACAATGAATGTAACACTATTCCTCTTGATTGTCATTCCTGTCCTAGTAATGTATATGATTTTCTGACTTAAAATGGCTACTACCAGTCCATTTCAGCTCACTAATGTCTAGAACATCTATCTGTATGCATCCATTTAATTTTAAACAACTTCCAATTTCTTAGATTCATACTCTGTACAATCCAATTTCCAATGATTGATTGTTGTTTTCAGCGGTTTCTTCCCATTTTGAGTCGTACTCTATCAGTAAATGAAGGTCATGAAAGCTTTACTCCACAGGCTTCATTTCATCCATGTCATTATGGTTGACTCTACTTTGAGCAGGTAGCTCTTTGTCAGCCATATTTTGAGAGTCTTCTGATGTGAGGGTTTCATCTTCTGGCAATACTTCTGAAAATATTCTGTTTCCAGTCAGTAGGTTTTCAGTAACTGGCAATATTTTGATCCTATCTATGGTTTTCAGTGCCTATTTCCTCTGATATGGACAGCCGATACCTTCTTCATAGTCTGTTCTTAGTCTGGAAGCTCTCATGAAACCTGTTTATCTGGATTTTCCTTCTGGTATTTGAAATACCAGTGACACAGCTTTCACCATCACAGCAACACATAAGCCACCACAGTACAACAAACTCCCAGACAAACTGTGACATACTCCAATCGAGATTTCTTTTTGAAAATCATGTTCTCTGAAATTCTTACCAGGGAAGCACTTTGGCCAACGTTCACACTCCTCTTGATGGAGTACTAAGTCTACACCTTTCAGGTGTAGATTTGACCTTCTCTGAGAACTCTTTGTTCTTTACTAGCAGAGACAGAACACCTGTGCTGAGCCTGGATGGTCCAGAAAAACATACACCAACAGGCAATAACTATTTCTGTTGGGACACCTTGGATGGTCTGAATTGGTAGCTCTCAACTCTCCTCTCCTTTCTTGCCTGCGCTTGTACCTGCATTTCTGTGTTCTAGCCCCCCCTACCATCTCCCTGTCCCCCAAATTTTAATTATAATGGTTCTTCCTCCCCAGAGACAGGAAATGCTGTGCTCTCCCTTAAAAAGCACTCTCTCCTCTCTGTTCAACCTACCACCAACGACACCATTGCTAGGGAGGACGAACCATGAGAGGACGAACACCAAAATTACTGTCTATAAATTTATGTGTAGTGTTTAAGCAGAAATTAATCACTTTTTATAAGAATATATGTGTAGTTATAACAAAAACCCTTCTTTGAAAGTCAAGCTTCAAAACAAACAAACAAACAAAAACAAAAGCAAAAGACCTCAAACAAATCCACTTACCACGTCTGGAGATTTATACTGGAGTAGGCAGCCTCATCTTACCTGCTTGGAGAGGGTGCTAGGTTTGAACTGCCAATCTTGTGGTTAGCCAACCAATAGTTACTGGACAACACCACTAGCTTATCAATTTATCTACAACTCTATGCTAACTAAAACTGTAAACTAATTTCCATTTGGAACCTTCTAATGCACTCTGGTCAGAACTATCATTGTAACCCAATTGCAATGGTGCTTTCAATCGTGTGGCTTTGTCTGGACTCACTACAAGCGTGGGCTGGGGTGTTTGTTTTGCCAGTGTTTTTATAGTCCAATTTTGTTGCTGTCAGTGGTTTTGTCAAATTTTGGAGATTTTTAGCTACAATATTGCAGGAATTAGTATTTGCAAACTTATATCAAAAGCTTTTTAAAAAGAATTAATTGGTAATTAAAAGAAAAGGAGAATAAATAAAAAGGCTAATATATAACAATGCTGTTACTGATAATGTTGAAATTAAATATAGAAAGATTTTATTAAACAGTTGTGCTATTCATAGAATTAAGAAATATTACATGTAAACAGCCCACAATACATTTGTCACGTGTCACGTTAAAATGATAATAGCTTTTTTAAGGATTCTGTATCATATGGTATGGGAGCTGGACATGGGCTTGGGGAGTGGCATCATGAGTTGGTGCATTGGGTGGCACAAACTCTAGTGACACACCTCATCCTTCAAATTCCAGCTCGTGTCACTATTGCAAGTGCCCGCAGTACCCCGACCTCTGCTCTTCACCGGGATCACCCGATCTCATTAGAGATAACTAGATAGATAGCTATCTATCTAGTACGTTTGCTGATGGTCACATCTCCCCAAGATGGCTGGACTTCCAGCTTGCTGGCTCCCCACTGGAACCCAGAATCTGTCCCCATGCTGTGGATCACTGTCTGAGTTGGTGTACTGGGCAGCCAATAAAGGCTCTCATAAGAAATGCAGTTGCTATCATGTCAATGGCAACTCATAGTAACTCCAGAGCAGCGGTTCTCCACCGTCCTCATGCCGCGACCCTTCATGCAGTTCCTCATGTGGTGGTGACCCCCAGCCATAACATGATTTTTGTTGCTACTTCATCACTGTCATTTTGCTACTCTTATGGTTCATTATGTAAATATCTGATATGCAGGATGTATTTTCATTGTTACAAATTGAACATAACTAAACATAATTAAAGCATAGTGATTAATCACCGAACAATATGTAATTATATATGGTGAAATATTTATGGGTTTTCTGATGGTCTTAGGCGATCCCTGTGAAAGGGTCATTTGACCTCCAAAAGGGTCACAACCCACAGGTTGAGAACCGCTGCTCCAGAGGGTTTCAAAGACTTAATTTTCAGAAGTAGATCACCAGACCTTTCTTTTGAGGTATATCTGGGTGGATCTGTTCCTCACACCTTTTGGTGAGTGGATGAGTGCATTAACCATTTATACCACCCCGAAATTCCAACTGTTCTCACACTGCTTTTCAAATCTGTCACTATCTTTACAGCTAACATCTTGACTTCCATTATTCTTATTCCATCTGTCAAACATTTTTGCTGATATCAATAGTTTTAGGGGGAAATTCAAAGCATCTTCTCACAAGTCTGCAATTTGGGAACTGACCCTTTACAACATAACCCTCTTTGACTATGGAGGTGAAATTATCTTATGGCCATTCATAATCTTCAGTTTTCTCAGCTCAAATGTGGTGAATTTGTTTTCTCTACAAGCAAAGCTCCTAAACAAACAAATGAGCAAACAATTTACACCTTGGATTTTACATAATCTAATAATAGTGAAGAATTTTTCATATTTTTCTTAACATGTATGAAACTCATAATCAACAGATAAGTAAAGATGCAACCAACATCTGTCTAGCCTTTGCTTTACAGCTGATGATGTGCTTAATAACTACCAACTTTGTCCAGTCAAATCCCATGATAACTCTTTGAACTGAGTACTTTAACCTCAGTTTTGCAAATATGGAAACAGAGATCCAAAGGAAGGTTAAACCACTTGCTCCTACTCCGCAAATAAGTATCAGAATCTACAGATTGTACTGCCCTGACAACAGATTGTAGGGCCTGCAAAACTAAGAGAAAAGACAAAGACAGGGAGACTCAGTTCTTGAGTTTGCTTCAATCCACACCCATAGCACAATGACTTGAAGGGTTGCTTTCCAGCCCTGAAGCCTTCTCACGTAACACAGCCCTTCAGGCTCCTGCTAAAACATATTTGTTTCCTAGCTAACGGGTTCCATTTGGATTAGTTTTACAAAATGTATCATAACCACAATGACCCAGAACAAGAGTCAGTAAACTTTTGAGACAGAAGAGCCAATCCTGTCCCTCACACAATTTAAAATTTATTTGAGAGCCATCAATATGTTTTTATAAATAAAATCCCTGTTTTCTGAATAATATCTTTTATTCTTTTCAATTTTACTTTAGAGACACATCTACATATCTATGGCTCGAGAGTCACAGTTTGCTGACCACTGATCTCAAAGGAAAACTATACTTTTCACCTCTTCTGATGGAAAATAGCCCTCCTAGTCATCCAGGATTTTCGCCTGTGGAGCATTGTTGTCCAATTTGAGGTGGACTGTGGAAACGAAGAGTTGCTATTTTCAGTTGGCATCAGCAGAGAGAGTGGGCTCTGACTCTGGGGGGCCCCATGTAGAAAAGAATGAGACGTTGGATGGTCCTGTATCACCTTCAAAATTGCTGGTATGCTTCTGTCTATTGTTGCATCTACTGTGTGCTTCAAATACTTTCACCCTAGGGGGCTTTTCTTCCACTCTGGAGCCACAGGTTTTTCCCTGATTAATTTTTCTAAAGTAGATCATCAAGCTTTTCTGACTAGTATATCTTAGCCCATAAGCCTCTCTGAAACCCACTCATCATGGGTGACTCTACTGGTGTTTGAAATATTGCTGACAAAATTTCCAAAATCATCATATGACAAATCTACTCCTCACTGGTAGACTTAAAGGGTTGCTCCTGTTAGTTACTGCGGAGTAGGCTTTGACTCATGGAGACCGTATGTATAATAGAATAAAGCATTGCCTGGTCTTGTGTCATAATTATGACCTTATTTCTTCTTCACGATCATTGGTATATTTGAGTCTATTGTTGTGGCTGTAGCTAGCGCTGGTCACAAAATAAAGATCCTGAGAGTAAGGAATTTCTAGAATGTTTTTGCAATTTTTCATTATGTTTAGAACTTGTATCTTAGTTACAAATATAAAAAATCAGATCTAGTTGGCATGAAGCATAACTAATTAATCTATTTGAAATAATAAATAATGGGAAAACATTCACAACTCTTTCTGCGCTGGTCTTTGTAGAATGGGATGAAGAAGCTATATATACAACCTCCACTGGGTCTGAGATGGTCTAAATATTCTTGCATAGAAGTCAAATTATCTCTGTATTAAACCTTGTATAATTAGAATTAAAATATTAAAATGATTTTATATTTTTCATAAGAATATGCATTAATTTTCATAATCCATGGTGAGGATTTCCACTTCTCTGCAAGGCAAATTTTGAGGCTGCTAATAAGTTGATAAGGGAAACATTGAGTTGAAAATCTAAAATTATTATAATATGAAAGTAGTTGAAAAAATTTGCCGGGAGAAGGAAAGTGTCTATTTTTTCTTTAACAAATGTGGAAAGCTTATTCTTTCTGATTGCAAAAAAAAAAGAAAGAAAAAATCTTAGAAGACCTCATATAGCTCTATTTCATTTTATAACCACTACAATAACTATTCTTTGAGTGTTTCTCCGTTGGGAGAGACTGGAATAATGGGTGGGGAGCATGAATGGGAGAGAAAGAGAAAAACGGAGTCCATAGCTGGTGCAAACAGTTGATGTGCTTGGCTGTGCATCAGAACGTTGGCATTTCCAGTCCGTTCGGCAGTGCCTTAGAAGAAAGACATGGTAATCTACTGCAGAGAAATCAGTCACTGGAAGCCCTAGGGAGGAGTTTGACTCTGACATGCCAGGGATCACCGTGGCTTAGAATCTACTTGATGGTTTACAGTTTTTTTTGGAAAGAGCGAGATGGGCAGATAGTGCTGCGCCCTTCTCTCACATGTGAAGGGCCATTGACAGGCAACAGAAAGATGAAAATAATCAGAATCTCCAGATGTATTATACATTGCTATGTGGCTAACTTTTCCACCTTTATTGTCTCATTTCTCTCTTGTAGCATCGCTTCTTTGACATAGCTTACCTATGAGGAAACTGAGGCCTAGCTCAGTGAAATTATCTTACACGGGGGAAGTGATCGTCTTCTGAAACTTCAAAGAGTACATGTTTCAGGCCTTGCAGACCACGGAGTCTTTGTTACAACCATGAAACTTTATTGTAGCTTAAAAGAAGACAGGGGCAATATTTGGACTGATGAAGAATAAGTCTGAGCCAAATTTTGTTGACCTTTTGATCTAACCCACTGGAAAATTTCCTAGAAGTAAAACAATCAGTATATCTACTCACATTTTCCTGACTTTTAACACTTTATACTTTACAATACACTCATTAGGACATTTGGGGCCAATCAAGAAGACTGACACATTTCAGAAACATTTTTAGATGGTTTTAGTTGGATGACTAGAAATCCTTAGTGGTGTAATGGGTTAGGCTTTGAACTGCTAACCATGAAGTTAGTGGTTTGAATTCACTAGCCACTCCACAGAAAAAAGATGAGGCGTTTGCTTCCTTAAAAATTAAAAATCTTGGGAAATCCAAAGGAGCAATTTGATTCTGTCTTATAGGTGCTATAAGTCACAACTGACTCAGTGGTAGTGAATTGGGTTTTGGTTTGGTCTTTGAAAGTTGTCTGAATTAAAACTTGGGAGCCTCTTGAGTAAACATACACACACATGAAACTGCTGAGAGTCCTTTTGTTGTTAGTTTACTCTCCACACAATGAAGTTTGGGCATGGATACACTTTCTGAAAGGCGACTCTTGGATCTAAAGTTGTCAAATATGGAGGACAAATGCCACACCTCAGTCCACTTTCTCATCATTTTAAGAAAAGGGCGTAGACATTTGCGAAGTGAAAGGCGGAATGCCCCTGGGTTCAGGGGGCTCCCAGCACTGTTTGGACTGTTCTCCAATCCCTTTGGAAGGTCTGCTTCTCCTTTGCCTAGTTCTCACTCGGCCAACTGAGAGGACATCTTTAGTTGCTTCTCTTTCCCGTTTGCCCTCAAGCTGCCTCTCTGGTCTGTGATACCTGTGAATTGATGGCTTCATGTCACAATTTTGCCATTGGCCTGAGTACAAGTCTATATCGACGAACCTACAATACAGAATAGGCATAGGGAATGACAGTCTGTGTCCCTTGAGATTTATCATCAATTGTTAATTGTCCCATCACCCACATTCAGTTATTCATCCACAGGGGATTTAGAAGAGGACCCAGAAGAAGGGATGTGCTAGCACTAACCAGAATCACATACCGTAGCCAAGATCAACACCATGAAGGAGGGTAGGCAGGTGTTCCTGGGCAGCAGCAACAGGGTTGAGTGGCCCAGGGTGAGTCAGGTTGGCATTCCAGTGTCCTGATGAAACAAGGAGGCATCTATATTTCTAAAAGGCCAAAACCCTTTTCCTGTATGAGAACTGGAAGCCTGCTCATTTGGGATTCTGCCTACCCGGGAAAGAGGGAGACTGAGGACGTAGTGGCTGCAAAGCAGAGTGCACTTGCTGGCCCGTAGTGGAGGCACACACTGTGAGCCTTTCATCAATATGGGGCTGAGCCCAGAAAGCCCAGACTGGGGTTCTCCTCCTCCCTTTCCCCAGGTCTGGTACCCCTTCCTCAATTCTTTCCTTTTAAATGTTTACTGAAAACCAATTAAGTGTCAGCCATGGGCATAGAAGCATGATTCCCTAGAAGCACTGGAAATCAAAGTTTAATTTAGATACATAAGCACAAGACACATTCATTACCCAGGGCATAGAGTGAGAAGGAAAGAGGGCGTAGAGTGTGAAGGAAGCCCGCTGGATCTGGAGAGGAGGGAAGCTGAGAGGAAAGCCAGTCAACGCAGTCGCTTTCAGGTGGAGCAGAGGCTGGAAAGCCAGTGCATGAAGGGCAGCGAAAGCACGAGAGCTGAACAGAGGCAGAACCGGACACCTGATCATCCATGCGGGGAGAGGATTTTCTTCTGGAAGCCGCGGCACTGGGAACAGCACCCTGACAAGGTTTTTGCGAGCCCTGTGGTGGTAGGGGGATTAGGTAGGGCCAAGCTTTTCGCAATGAAGATGGAAGCAGGAGTGGAGGGTACAAACTACCGAGGATTTCACAGGATGAAGAACTTAGATAGACTAGCTGTGAGCTCGGGGTGATTTCATTTTACCTATTGTTCATGGGTTTGAGTAAGAGTCAGGGAAATAATACACCTTTAAAGTATTTTATGAGTTGAAAATTTCTACCTAAGTCACATTCGTCGTTCTACATCCTAACCATTCTCCTAATTTTGTAAACCTTCTGCCATTAGCTGCTCCTCCAGGCCGTGGAGCCAAAGGAAGGTTTAGTGGAAGAGGTTGACTTCGACAGAATAATAGGTCAGAGATATAATGGAATAAAAGCTACAATTTTTAGGCTAAAGAATTTTTCTTTACAATGACAAAATAATTCTCTCCATAAAATGATATTTCTAAAAAGATATATTTTACAGGAAGAAAATGAAGAGTCAAGGCATAGACTTGGAGAAAATATTTACAAATCATTTGATAAAAACTTGTGTACAACATATATCAAGCACTTTTAAAACTCACCAATGAGAAAATTAGTCAATTTTAAAAAATGGGTAAAAATTCTGGATACTTCACCAAGGAAAATATACAGATAACAAATAAGCTTATAAAAAGGCTGAACATCATATATCATATGAATTTTAAAAATTAAAATAACAGTGAAATATCAACAAACCCAATAAAACAAAACAAAAACAAAAACATCACTGCCATCGTGTCAATGCTGACTCATGGTGACCGCTGTTTCCGAGATAGTAATGTTTATGGGGGTAGAGAGCCCCGCCTTTCTTCCACAAAGCTGCTTGTGGTTTTGAATTGCTGACCATGCAGGTCACAGCCCCACGCATAACCACTACACCACCAGGGCTCCCAATCGAATGATTACAATAAAAAGCATTGACGGCACCAAGTACTTGTGAGGATGTGGAACATCAGAAACTCACTCACGGCTGGTGAGAATGTAAAGTGGTGCAGACACTTTACATTCTAAAATTTAGAAGACAATTTGACAATTTTTTCCAAAGATAAATATAGACTTATCATACAATGCAGCAACTGGGCTCCTAGATATTTACTCAGATGTGTTGGAAACATATTTCTATGTAAAAATTAGTACACAGAAGTTTATAGTAATTTCAGTCATAATTGCCAAATAGAAGAAATAAGATGTCTTTCAATATGTGAATGGGTAACCTACCTATAGTACAACTACATATTGGAGTATTAGTCAGAAGTGAGCTATCAAGCCATGAAGAGTCCTGATGGCATAGTGGTTAAGAGTTGGGCTGCTAACTGCAAGGTCAACAGTTCAAAACCACCAGCGGAAGCTTTCTACTCCTGACATACAGTTATAGTCTCTGAAATCCACAGAGGCAGTTCTATTCTGTCCTATAGGGTCATTATGACTTAATGGCCGCAAGTTTGTTTGGGTTTTTCAATTTTTTTAATCAGGCTATGAAAAGACATAAAGGACTCTTACATGCATATTACTCAGCAAAGGACACAGTCTGAAAAGGTTACATACTTTACGATTCCAGTTATATGACATTCTGTAAAAGAAAAGCCATAGAGACAGTAAAAGGATCAATAGCTGCCGAGGCTTAGGGGTGGGAGGGAGAAATGAATAGATGGAGCACAGGGCATTTTATAGGGAAGTCAACCTGTTCTGGTTGATCCTGAAATGTGGACGCAGAACATTATGCATTTTCCAAAAACCAAAAGAAGGTGCAACACAGACACTGAACCCTAAAGTACACTATGGATTTCAGTTAGGAACAAGGAATAAATATGGTCCATCAGTGATTATAACTGTACCACATAAACGCTATAGGTTAATAACAGGAGAAACTCTGTAGGGAGAAAGAGGGATATAAGGCAACTAGCTGGAAACCTACAATTCTTCTAAACATAATTTAGTAAAATCACTTTGAAGTAGGAAGGAAAAATCCTTGACATTTTTACCTGTGTAGAATAGGTGCTTCATTTGATTTGTGTTAAAGTCCACCATCATAGAGGCCCATTTGTGGGAAAGAGACAGGTGTGCACACAGTATTTCCTTGGTTTGCAGAGAAGCATTAAGGAGAGTAAAGGCTGGCTGTGGGTGGCAGGCACTCTTACAAAGGGTGTGTGTGTGTGTGTCCAGCTCAGAAAAAAACTACAGAAGGCTGGCCAAGTAAAGGTTCTAGCTGAAAAAACCCGGAAACAAGAGGGAACAGCTGCTACCAAAACCGATTTGAGGAAAGGTAGCGAAGCCTTGCTCTATCTGCTTTGTTTAACTTCATTTTGTGTCCTGGGTTCATACCTCAAGCAATTTGTGGCAGAAACAGATGCCCTTTAAAAAGGTCTTGTGTATCATACGACAGCTTTCTCTAAGGGTCTCGGATGCTAACCGCCCCCCAGGTTGGTCAGGTTCCAGGGGAGCAGGCAGAGATCTGGGTTTACTTTCTGTGACAGCGGGGGTGGGGGTTTGAGGAGTGCAGAACATCAGTGCTTCTGTCCTGATTTCCCAGATCCCGCCTTTGAACTTGCCTCATTTTCACTATGGTATTAAAAGGAACACGGCTGCTGCTGGGAGCATTTAGTAATACAGCAATGAATTCTACTCTCCAGCCAGGCAATGCTTTGCTGGGTGATTTACCAAAAAATGACTCAAAATTCTGAGAAGGTGAGTTTACAGCATTATCTGTTCTTCCAGTCAGACTGAATCACAGGGAGCTGACCCCGAATGGATACCAACTGGCCCAAGTAACATAAAGACAGGGACATTGGCCTGAGCTCTTCTTTCCCTGGGGGTTCGACCCCTCCCCTCTCCTCCTCCACGATTCAACCTTCTTCCTGGACTTTTTACCCTGTGGCCCAGCTCTGGTATCAGCCTACTCGTATCTTTCATCTCTGTGCAGGGGCTATGCCTCTCCCAGTCCATAAGCCCCAGAGCTTCAGTATAATCACACATGAACAGCTTTCCCTACCTCCTTAATTTTGTTGGTGTTGTTGAAAGCACACACAGCAAACTATAAACCAATTCAACAGTTTCGACGTGTGCAATTTAGTGACATTGATTACATTCTCCCAATTGTACAACCATTCTCATCCTCCTGCTTCCTCTCCTATTAACACACACACACACACACACACACACACACACACTCTTTCCATCTATGTCAGGAAATTTGGAAGACAGCTACTTGGCCAACTGACTAGAAGAGATTCATATTTGCACAGCTTCCAATGAAAGATGATGCAACAGAATGCTCACATTTTAGAACAATATCATTACTATCACTGCCCCCTCAGGTTCTTATCTAAACTGTGAGTTGCTGCTGTCAATTTGATCCCATATAGACAGTTTAAAGGAATATTATACTGAAGGAAGCCTTTTTTTTTTTTTCTTCACACAAGTTAAGCTAAACTACTCTTCTTTATGACTGCTTCAGGGGATATTTTTATTTACTATTTAAAGATTATGTCAGTTTGCTGTACTGTAGTGGCTAGTGTGTTGCTATGATGCTGGCAGCTATGTCACTGGTAGTTCAAATGCCAGCAGGGCTACCTGAAATGAACAGGTTTCAGTGGAGTTTCTAGGCTAAGAATAGACTAAACAGGACTCGGTTGCCCACTTTGGAGAAAGTAGCCACTGAAACCCTTATGCATAGCTTCCAAGCGTGTGAGAGACGGAGCCAGAGGATGGGCCGCTAGGTTGGAGGGCACTCGGAATGTAACTGAGGAGGAGCTGCTTTCTCAGGGTCAACTAAGGTGCTGTGAACAGAATTAAGCTTGTGGGAGTGAAGCATTCGGGTTCCTCATTGCCTGATTGGGCACAACTCAAGGTGAGAAGAAACAGTTGTAAAATTTTAATACTTTGAACTAGGAATGCATGGATTATGAATCTAGTAAAATTGGCAGTTGTCTTAACCTTGTACACCAAGACATCAATACAACATATAGGCATGAAGCAGCGAACCAACAGAGAGGTCTGTGGGGATGGTCCCAATCCCAACTACATAGATCCCCCTTCCCTGCACCCCCAGAAGAATGCATCACAGAGGACAGCACTGGAGCTACAGCTTGGGGAGAGGGGTGTGTCTGATCAGAGCACATGGGAGCAAACTAATAAGGAAGGAGAGAGAAAGAGAGTGGAACACATCTTGGCCCACCAAGCCCTGAAGATGATATTCTGGCCTAGAGCAGCCAATTCATAGAAAGGACTATAGGCCCGACTCCACCATGAGATGCTATGTCTCTCACTGACCCACAGTGCTGCAGGGGACAACACTGGAGACACAGTGTGGGAATTATGCCTGATCTAATCCCACCACACTGGGCAAAACACTAAGGGCATACATTAGAGCAGCAAGGGGAGCAAAGCAATGAAGTCCTTAGGAATACCAAAAATAGACTTTGGGGCCAGGGTGTGGCACCCCATCAGATTTGACAGGAAAACACTCCTAACAAACAGACCTGGAACTAATTATAAGCTTTTCTTTTTTGTTTTTGTGTGTTGTTGGTTTTTTTGATGTTGTTTTATTTTTGTTTATTTTGTTTATTATTGTTTTTGCATGTCTACCTAAATAGGCGGGATAAACAATTTGAAGGAGAAAACAATTTGAAGGAGAAAACAATTGTCCCGAGTGGTGGGGGGCATGGGAGTGAGGGAGGTGGGGAAAAGGAAGGCAGGTGCCAACAAACTCAGGGACAAGGAAAAAACAAGTGATCTAAAATCTATGGCAAGGAGGGTACAGGATGCCTAGTGGGGTCTGATCAAGTGCAATGTAACTGAGAAGAATTACTGAAAGCTGAATGAAGGTCGAACATGATAGTAGGATAAGAGGAAAGTAAAAGGAGATAGAGGAAAGAACTAAGAACCATTTATAGAGGTCTAAATACAGACATGTACATGCATAAATATATGTATATATATAAGGATAGGGAAATAGATATATGTACATATATTTATATGTTAATTAAGTTAGCAAACAGACATTGGGTCTCTGTTCAAGTACTCCCTCCATGCAAGAACACTTTGTTTTAAGAGTCCGGCATTCTGTTATAATCACTGAAGACAAAATGTGTACATAAGCAAATGTAGTGAAGAAAGCTGGTGGTGCCTGGCTATCAAAAGATATAGCATCTGAGGTCTTAAAAGCCTTCGGATAAACAAGCAGCCATCTAGCTGAGAAGCATGAAAGAAGCACATCAGAATGTGTGATCATGAGGTGTCAATGGTATCAGGTATCATGCATCAATGACCCAGAAAAAAAATCATATCGATGTGAATGAGTGCAAGGGTGGAGTGGAGACCCAAAGCCTATCTGTAGACAATTGGACATCCCCTCACAGCAGGGTCACAAAGAAAAGATGAGCCAGTCAGGATGCAGTATAGCACTGATGAAACATTCAACTTTCCTCTAGTTGTTTAATGTTTCCTCTTCCCCACTATCATGACCCCAATTCTCCCTTAAAAATCTGGTTATATCACAGTATGTACACTGATACAGATAAGAGCTCGCAACACAAGGAGTCTAAGATAGATACATCTCTCAGGACCAATAATGAGAGTTATTGATACTAGGAGGGTAAGGGGAAGGTAGGGGGGAGAGGGGGAACTGATCACAATGATCGACATATAACCCCCTCCCAGGGGGATGAATAACAGAAAAGTAGATGACGGGAGACAGTGGTTAATGTAAGTCATGGAAAAAAAAATTATAAATTATCAACGGTTCATGAAGGAGGGAGGGTTGGGGATTGAGGTGGGGGATGAGCTGATACCAAGGGTTCAAGTAGAAAGAAAATGCTTTAAAATGATGATGGTAATATATGTACAAATGTGTTTGACACAATGGATGTATGTATGGATTGTGATAAGAGCTGTCAAAGCTCCCAATTAAATGATTAAAGGAAGACAAAACAAAGCAAAAACAAAGTTGGAAGTTGTCACAAATGAAATAGAATGTTTAGAGAGTGATAGTCTAGGTGTTAGTAAGCTGAAATGAACTGGTAATGACCATTTTGGATCCGAAGACTGGATGGTTTTCTGCATCGGAACAGACACAGTCATGAGGAATGGCAGGGCATTCGTAGTCCAGAAGGACATTTCAAGGTCCATGTTGAAGTACAATACTGTCTGCAGTACGATTAGATTACATCTACGTGCCTTCAAGAAAATCCAATCAACACAACATAGTGTTCAAACTTGTACACCAACTACAAATGCTAACGCTGAAGAAATGGAAGAATTCTATAAATGTCTTCAGTCTGAAATTGGTCAAACATGCAATTGTATTGATAATTATTGGTGAATAGAATGCAAAAGTTGGAAAAAAGAGGGAGGAACAGTAGTTAGAAAGTACGGTTTTGGTGATAGAAATGAAACTGGAGATTGCATGATAGAAATTTGCAAGACTAATGACTTGTTCATAGCAAAGACCTTTTCTCTATAACACAAAAGGTGGACTATAATCATGTACTTGTCCACATGGAATACAGAGAAATAAAATTAACTGTATTTGTGGGAAAATATAATGGAGAAACTTGAAATTAGCAGCCAAAATCAGGCCAAGGGCTGACTATGGAAAAGGCCACCAATTGCTTCTATAAAATTTCAGGTTGAAGCTGAAAACAAATTAAAACAAGTCCACGAGAGCCAAAATATGACACTGAGTCTATCCTACCTGAATTTCAAGAACATCTCAAGAACAAATTGGCTGCACTGAACACTAATACAAAAGACCTGATGAGCTGTGAGTGGCATCAAAAATACCAATCATGAAGAAATCAAAAGGTCATTAAAAAACAAGAAAGAAGGAAAAGATCAGAGTGGATATCAGAAGAGATTCTGAAACTTGTTTAATCATAGAGTAGCTAAGATAAATGGAAGAATCATGAAATCAAAGAGTTGAACAGAAACCTTCACAGGGCAGCTGGAGAAGACAAAGTAAAATAATGTGCACATAACGAATAATGAAATGTGCTAATAATAATATGATATGCACAGCCCTAGTGTTAGAAAACCAAAAAGGAAGAACATGCTCAGCATATCTTAAGTCAAAGAACTAAAGACAAAATTCAAGCCTCGTGCTATACTACAGGAAGATTCTATGGGCCAAATATTGAATGACACAGGAAACATCAAGAGAAGATGAAAAGGGCACTCAGAATCCCTGTAACAAAAAGAACTAGCTGACATCCCACCATTTCAGGAAGTAGCATATGAGCAATAGCCAGTGGTACTGAAGGAAGAAATAGATGCATTGAAAGCATTAACCAAAACAAGGCTCCAGTCATTGATGGAATACCAATAGAAATCTTTCAATTCATCTATGCCAGGAAATTGGGAAGACAGCTACTTGACCAACTGACATGAAGGGATCCATATTTGCACACATTCCAATGAAAGGAGATGCAACAATATGCTCAAATTTTAAAACAAGATCATTAATATCACATGCAAGTAAAACGTTGGTGAGGATCATCCAACAACTACTGCAGCAGTACATTGACAGGGAGTTTCCAGAGGTTCAGGCTGGATTCAGAAGAGGATGAGAAACAAGGGATATCCTTGCTAATGTCACCTGGATCTTGGCTCAGAGCAGAAAGCACCAGAAAGATGTTACTTGTGTTTTATTGCCAATGCCAAAGCATCCAGCTGTGTATATCATGACAAAATCCGGACCGCCTTGAGAAGCATGGGAGTTCCAGAACTCTTCATTCTGTGCATGCAGAACCTCTCCATGGATCAAGGCAGTTGTGCAAACGGAACAAGGGGATACTGCATGGTTTAAACCAGGAATGGTGTGCGTCTAGGCTGTATTCTTTCACCATCCTATTCAATCTGTATGCTGAGCAAATAATCAGATAAGTTGGCTTATATGAAGAAGAATATGGCATCAGGTCTGGAGGAAGGCTCATTAACAACCTGTGATATGTAGATGACACAACCTTGCTGGCTAAACGCAAGGAGGATTTGAAACACTACAACTCAATGTCAAGAAGACCGAAATCCTCACAAGTGGACCAACAGGAGAAAAGGGTGAAGTTGTCAATTTTTTGTTTCAGTTGGACCTACAATCCATACTCACAGAAGGAGCAGTAAAGAGATCAAATGATCAGTGGTGAGAGTGGCAATACCTGTTGGGTGGAGGGAAGGCGGGGTAGAAAGGGGGAACCGATTACAAGGATCTACATATAACCTCCTCCCTGAGGGATGGACAACAGAAAATTGGGTGAAGGGAGACATCGGACAGAGTAAGATATGACAAAATAATAATAATTTATAAATTATCAAGGATTCATGAGGGAGGTGGGAGCAGGGAGGGAGAGGGAAAAATGAGGAGTTGATATTAAGGGCTAAGTAGAAAGCAAATGTTTAAGAATGATGATGGCAACAAATGTACATATGTGCTTGACACAATGTATGGATGGATGGATGAATTGTGATAAGAATTGTATGAACCCCCAATAAAATGACTAAAAAAGAGAGATCAAATGATGCATCGCATTAGGCAAATCTGTTGCCTGAGACCTAAGAGTGTTAAAAAACAAGAACATTACTTTGATGACTAAGGTGCTCCTGAGCCAAGCCATGGTATTTTCAATGGCCTTATAAGCTTGTGAAAGTGAGACATTGAATGAGGAAGACTGAAGAATCAATGCACTTGATTTGTGGTGCTGGAGAAGTATATTGAAAGTACCAGGGACGGCAAAAGAACAAACACACCTATCTTGGTGGAGGTATGGTCAGAGTGCTTTCTAGAGGCAAAGACGGTGAGACTTAGTCTTGCATTCTTTGGATATGTTGTCAGGAGAGACCAGTCCCTGGAGAAGGATATCATGCTTGGGAACGTACAGTCAACAAAGAAGAGGAAGGTCCTTGATGAGATGGATTGACACAATGACTGCAACAATGGGCTCAAGTATGAGGATGCAGCAGGACTGGGCAGTATTTCATTCTATTGTGCATAGGGTCACCATGGATCAGAACCTATTCAATGGCACCTAACAACAAGAGGAATACAGCTTCAGTGGTTCATCAACTCTCCATGGCTCCAGAAAGTCTAAAGTACACGAGAATTTAAAATTCCCTTCAGAATTTCCCCCATTTAATAAGGATTCACCTATAGAAATTATGATCCAGATATTCAGAATTGATAGTTGGGCACCATGTAGTTCTTCTGGTCTCATGGCAAAGGAGACCATTGGTCCTGGAGGCAACACATTCCTTTTCCTTCTCCTATTCCTAACTCTCCTCCTTCCTCTGTTGCCCAGGTGAGGAGAGATCAATTGTCATGCCTTACATGGCCATTTGCAAGCTTCTAAGAACCTAGAATTTATGCAATGAACTAGGAGGTAGAAAGGAGGCACTAAATACATTATTGGGGAAAGTCACTGGGTTGTCCCAGGAACCATGACCATATAACTTCAAGTCAAGGAACCACATTTTTACTTGTACTTAAGTAGCCTCAGAAGCCTTTTGCTATTGTAGTACTTCTATCACACAACTTTTGTCAATTCAACTTTTTATAGATGTAAATTTTATTGCCAGCAATTACAATAATCAGTTGTGCAACTATACCCTTAATCAATGTGATTTTGCCATCATTGTTACCCACCTTTCCCTCTCTCTTTGTCTCTCTCCTGATAAGCACTAATAAACATTCGTGCTTTCTTGTCTTTTTGCATAAGTGAGATTATATAATATTTGTCTTTTTGTGATTGACCTACTTCACTCAGCACAATGTTTTCAAGCTCAATACTGTAGCACATTTTAAGCCTTCATGTCTCCTACTGGCTATGTTTTATTCCATTGTATGAAGGGGCTTCAAAAAGTTCATAGGCAATTTTCATGATCTTACTATCCCCTTTTTCCATAAACTTTTTTGAAGCTCCTTTGTATGTATCCACAATTTGCTTATCCATTCATCTGCTGATGGACATTTAGATTGTTTACATGTTTTGGCTATAGTGAACAGTGCTCAATGAATACTGGTTTAAGTCTTTCGAGTATATTTTTAGGAATTATTGGGTCATATGATCACTCTATTTTTAATTTTTCAGGAAGTATCCCATAGTTGTCCACAACAGCTATACCATTTGGATTCCCACCAATGAAGGATCAGAGTTTCAATTTACTGACAGGGTCACCAACATTTATTATTATTATTATTTTTTAATCTTAGAAATCATAGTGATAGTAAGATAGTCTTCATTATGTGTTTCTTTAATTTGAATCTCTACAGTGGGGCTACTGGGTAATCACTGGGCTTCAAATGACAAGGTTGGTTGTTTAAACCCACCAGCTGCCCTGAGGGAGAAGATGAAGTTGTCTGTTCCCATAAGTATTTACAAATCCTGATTCAGGTTTTCACATGTGGAAATTCAATTTCCCCACCACCATTCACTAAAGAGACTCTTCCTTTCCCATGGAATGAAGTTAGCACCACTGTGAAAAATGAACTGACTATAGACGCGTAGGCTTATTTCTGTTTTCTCAATTATATTCCATTGCTGTAGGTGTTTACTGTTACATCTGTACCAGGCTGTTTTGGTTCTGTAGGCGTATGGTATATTTTCAAATCAGGAAATGTGAGTCCTCCTACTTTGTTTTCTTTCAACTTGTTTTAGGTATTCAGGAATAGGTCCAACCCTTAACTCAGAGTAAGGCTTTAAGCAGAAAAGAGAGTGGTTATATACTGTGTAAATTGTAAAGAACTTTGCAAATACCCAGTAATATCTCCATTGTTCAAAAAGTAAAACCCAAAGGAAAGACCAGCTCAGGTTAGTGATCACAGTTTTTAGAAAACCTCTGTGTAGGGGAGATGCTGCTCTTCACAAAATAACTGATTATAAGATACAGAATGATGCAGGGAGCATCAAAAGAATAAGGAAAGAATACACATCATCACTGTGCCCAAAATTCAGCTACTTGCCAACCAATTAGAAGAGATCCATATTGATTCCCATTCCAAATAAACGTGACCATCAGAATGCTCAAACTATGGAACAATATCAATGATATCACATGCCAGTAAAATGTTGCTGAAGGTCACCCAACACCAAACAGTTGCAGCAGTACAGAGGTCCAGGACAGATTCAGAAGGGGACTTGGAGCAAGGGATATCATTGGTGATATAAGATGGATCGTGGCTGAAAGAATAGAATACCAAAAAGATGTTTACTTGTATTTTATTGACTATGCATAGGCATTCAACTGTGTGGTTCATTACAAACTATGAATGACCATGAGAAGAAAGAGAATTGCAGAACACTTCATTGTGCTCATGCTGACTTGTGCTTGTGCCAAGAGGCTGGTGTGAACAGAACAGAAAATACTATATGGTTTAAAATCAGGAAAGATGTGCATCAGGATTGTATCCTCTCACCATACTTATTCAATCTGTATGTGGAACAAATAATCAGATAAGCTGGCTTATATATGAATAAGAATGTGGCATAAGGACTGGGGGAGGGCTTATTAACAACCTGCAATATGTAGATGACATACGCTTGCTTGCTGAAGTGAGGACTTGAAACACTTGCTGATAAAGATCAAGGATTGCAGCCTTCAATATGGAATTCAACCCAATGTACGGAAGACCAAAGTCCTCATAACGGAATCAAAAGGTACACCATGATAAATGAAGAAAAGGATAAAAGCGTGAGGGATTTTGTCTTACGTGGCTCCACAATCACTGTTCATGGAAGCAGCAGTCAAGAGATCAAGAGACAAATTGCATTTGGTAAATCTGTTGCACAAGACCTATTTAGAGTATTGAAAATCAAGGCTTTCACTCTGAGGACTAAGGTGCTCCTGACCCAAGCCATGGTATTTTCAACTGCCTGATAAGCATGTAAAAGTTGAAACTGAATAAAGCAGACTGAAGAACAGATGCATTTGAATTATGGTCCTGTAGAACAATATGGAAATTACCATGGACTGGTAAAAAGATCAACTGATCTGTTATGGAATAAGTACAGCCAGAATGCACCTTAGAGCCAAGGATGGTGAGACCTTGTCTTCCACTCCTTGGACATATTGTGAGGAGAGACGAGCCCCTGGAGAAGGACACCGTGTTTGGGAAAGTGGAGGGGAAGTGGAGGGAGGAGGGCCCTGGAGGAGATGAACTGACGCCATGACTGCGACGATGCGCTCACGTGTAGTAACGATTGCGTGGATGGCACAGGGCTGGGCAGTGTTTCTGATAGGTGCACAAGGTTGCTATGAGTCAGAACAACTCTATGACACCTAACAACAACAACAACTAGGATCTCTCTGCTCTAGAATTCTTAGATGTCCAAATGCTGCTCACTTTGGAAGCCCACAAAAAGCTGTATCTGATCCCCAGAAAGAGCTTCCAGATCTTCTGTCTGGGGCCATTTTGAGCAATCCAATGGCCTTTTTCTATTAAAATCTTATTTTTAGAAATCCATAAGCCTTTTGCTAGCTTATATAAATGAGTTCTATATTTATGATGTGAAATTATGGCATGGTTCCTAGAGTCCTTTCCTACAAATAAAGGGACTTGCCTTTTACTTAAAGTATGTCATATTTTGAGGTAGTCTCTTAATTACTGCAGTTGGAGGAATAAAATTCGCTTGAGGGAAGACACATTTACTTGAAATAACCTAAATCACAGTATGTGATGAATAGAGATTTAATGACAGTGTAAGAAAAGGGAGGGAAGGAAGGAAGAAAAAAACTGATGGCAAAAAAATTTAATCAAATCTCCAGATGGCATCTTGAATTCAGGCTGGAGTCAACCAAAGTGAAACAGGACAAAATGAGAAAGGGGACTGTAAGCTACAGAGGGCACCACAGCTGGATATTTACTGGCCACTGGTGAACACAGAGTTAGAAAACAAAATAGAGATTACTGGTTTATGATGGCTCCCCCCCCCCCCCATCAGTCAGTTACTTTGAAATCTTTCCATTATGCTTTTAAGCTTTAGGTCAGCAGCCAGAGAGGCCACAGGGGCCATTCAGTACAGGTAACTGTAGCTCTTGGGAAAGTAACCTCTATTTGCCTATTTGCAAACTGCAAGTGTGAAACACTCTCAGGCTCCTAACTTGTAAGTTTGCAAAAAATATCAGAGGAGGCATTTTTAAAAAGATATTATTTCCCAAGGATACTGAAACAAATGATGAGGAGGGGGTAGTGTTCCTGGTTGTGTATGATCAATTGAACCATATTCGAGAGGATCTATGGTGAGGTGAACAATGAGTAATGATGATGGCAGGGCAGGAGGAATGAAAAATAAACAGAAGAAGGTCGAATAAAGTAAAATTTATATATATAGGAATAAGCATTGATATGTATATATGTAAATATATAAATATATAAAGATAGGTGCATTTGCCCATATATATGTAAATACAAGGAGGCAGATGGACTTTAAGCCTCTACTCAAATCTGACCTCGGTACAAGAATGGCTTGTTCCAATAATTTGGTACTGTATGATACTCGCCTTCCTGACATGATCGCTGAAGACACAATGAGTGCATAAGCAAATGTGGTGAAGAAAACCGATGGTTCCTGGATATCAAAAGATAGAGCATCAGGGGTCTTGAAGGCTTTAAGTCAAACAAGCAGCCGTCTTTCAGGGATGAAACAAAGCCCACTTGGAAGAAGCATACCACCCTGTGTGATCATGAGGTGTCAGCGGGAACAGGCATCAGAAGTTCATAAACAAAAACAACAACAGCAATCAAGTGAAGGAACATGGGCAGAGTGCAAGCCCCAAACCCACCTCACAGAAGGACCACATGGAAGGGACGTTCAGTCCAGGTTACATCATAGCACTGATGAAACAGAACTATCCTCTAGTTCTTTAATCTTTCCTCCCCTCACTATTATGGTTCTTGTCTTACCTCATTAACCTTGTTAGACATGAGTATGCTCAGGTGTATAACTAAGATAAGTTGATGCATGAAAGTCAAGTTAGATAACCCTTCAGAAACAGTAACAGAAGTAATGATTCCCTGAGGGTACGGGAAGAAGGGGGGAGGGCGTAGCTGACAGAAATGATGACTGTATAATCGGCCAACCTGGCCGATAAACACATGTGGGGTTAATTGAAGGGCAGAGAGATAAATGGCTCAGTGAGACTCATCTTTCTAGTTCTCAGGCCTCTTGCTTTCTGATGCTCAGATTAGGGTGCAGCTGCCTTAGTAGTTCCCTGCTTCAGCTGGCAAGGCTCACTTCCTGCAAGACATCCCTGAGGAGAAGCCGCATGGACCTACCCCGATGCAGCCCTGGGTGCAGGAGCAGCCCTGTGGAGAACCCTGCCAGCACTGAGATCCTTACACATTCACTGATTTGGCTTTCCTCCTGCAGTCAGCATCATCGTGTGTGTTTTGTGAGATGGAGGAGGACTTAGTGGACTAGTGTCAGACATATGGGTTAATGTTGGACTTGTGGGTTTGGATGTTTTCTTGATGTGCATGTAACCTTTATATAAAACTCTCTCATACATGAGTTTCTGTGGATTTGTTTCTCTAAAGTACCCAGACAAACACATCCAGAAAGCATTAGAACTCTGATGGGCTTTTTCTTTTAAATACGAGCAGCTCCATTTATTCAGGATATCAAGTGATAACTGCCCTCCTTACTATGATTCATTATCATAATTTCCCACAGTGGTCTGGGATCATAGGACCTATAAACAAAGCCTTCCCAGTATCAGCCTAGTTTCAGAAGACCGGGAGGGTAATGGTTTAAGCAGCTGAATAAATTTTGAAGCAAACATTTCTGAGTTTGTATTCTGAAGTTAATTTGACCTTGATGCTGTGCCTTGATATTTTCCTAAAATATATCCCATATGGTGCTTTTGAAGTGTGAAAATATATACATTTGGTAAATAACTTATTTTAGGGTGAATTTACAGATACAAAAGTTTCAAACTTATGCAGTTTTTGAGGACCTCAAACAACATCAAGGGGAGCAGGGTATCAGTTGAAACTTTGTCCCAGCCTTCCTTGAGACAGTAAATAAGGATTGTGTGAATTAGCAGTACTATTGGGTCAGGAGCACAGTCATTTTTGCCATTTATCTTTATACTGCCGGTCCAAATTTATACAGGTGATCTTTTTCTTCTACTATTTATTAAATGGCATTGTTTTGTCATTTAATGTTTTCTATATGCTTGATTTTTTTTCTGAGAGCTATACTGATAGCTCCTTTCATGTTTACAATAACCTTATGAGGTTGGTACTATTATCATCACTATTATTTATTTATGAAAATACTGAATCTGAGTAGGTTGAGTAGTCAAAGACATGGTGTTGCCTCTGTCCCATCCTTCAATTATTATATTCTCCCCATACCACTATAGGTGGAAATCCACAAACTGCATTCTTAAGCTTCCCTCCTCAGCTGGTTTCCAGTTGTATGCTCATTGTTGAGGCTGTTGTTAGGTGCTGTCGAGTCAGTTCTGTACAACAGAGCTCACCACCACCTGGCCCTGCACCATCCTCACAATTGTTCCTACGTTTGAGCCCATTGCTGTAGTCATGGTTGTCAATCCACTTAGTTGAGGGCCTTTCTCTTTGATGCTGTCGCTCTCCTTTAGTAGTGGGGGTTACTGACAAAACATTAAACGTAGGAAGAGGGAAGAAGCAATTCCCGTTCAGAGTCAAATGACTGCAAACTATAGCAGTAAAGCCAGAATATCACTAGATGAGAATGGACTTCACAGGGGTAAGAGCTAACACAACCAAAGTGCTTTTGCAGCAGCTACAGGCCTTCTTGGGGCATATGAATGTGGGCTCCGGTGAGCAAACCTTCCTGCCAGAATAGCATGGCTTTCTGCATGTTTTGTTCTCTCTTGGTCCCACCAACAGGTTCTTTCTTTTTTTCTTTTCTTTTCTCTGTTCCCTCAACCCCTGACTTAAATAACTTTATTTATAAGCTATCTGAGTGGTTTGTGTTTTTCTGAAAGTGCAAAGGCATATCCAGTTGGCTTACGTTCAGTTCTCTGCTTAAAATCTGAGCATGGAAGTCAGAGCTCCTATTCCAGTTTAAAGGGGATTTCATTGGCATGCTCACCACTGCATCGCTATTGAGGATCCCCCCTGCCTTGTCTGTACAATAGCTCTTTTAGATAGAGTCATTGGCCTCATTTACCAAGAGAATAACCTTGAATGGTGTAGCTGCAAGTTTGACAAAGTTATGTGAGATATACAAAATTCAACTGAATGTTAAGTTCTAAGTCATGAGATATGTAGAATTACATTGAATTTAAAGACCTTAAAATTAAATAAGTATGTACTTTAAGAACCAAAAAATAAAGTATGATAAATGGATTAACCTGAAGACTTTGGTATTAGATTGAAGAATTGGGTATGGGTGTGGGCTAAGTGGTATTTTCTTTTAATTGTGGATTCATTGACACAGAAACTATAATTAAGATTCAGTGAGTCCCTTCAGCACTTCCAATGAGATAGGGGAAAGGGGCAAAGGTGAAGATCCAGACAGGGCATGTTTGGAGTCTGCGACAACATCTTGGGACTACATTTTTCCAGAATCCCTTGCTACCCCTGATAGAAGTTTCCAAGAATCTCATGTGCATGAAGGGACCCTTAACAATACTTGATAAGCATGTGGGGAGCAAGAAATACTGTCTGGTCATTCTGGTTGGTAAGGATTTCTTGGGCTTCTATTACTTCCGAGGTTACCCAATACCTGATTATGTTAGGCTGGGATGTCTAGAGAAACAAATCCAGTAACAATCATCCATATACAAGACGGAGCTTTTTATCAAGAAGTAATTGTCTATCCCTCTTCGGACTCACGTAATGACACAGAATGGCGAACCAGGAAGCAGAATGATCACAGGCCAGATGTTGTAGAGTCATGTGGATACAAGGTCAGGGTTGGGTGACCCACACGGGGTCACTTCTCAATGCAGGCAGTAGGCACGAAGGCAGAGGGGCAGGGACAGAGCAGTTCCTGGAGTTGCTCAGTAAAAAGGCTTCTGACATCAAGGAGGTGTCATCAGGCTGTGGCTTGATTGACAAGTTTGACTCCACCCCTAGCCAGGAGTGTCTAGTTGACATAGTCCCTAATTACCATCCTTGGTATTTGCACATACATTTCCCATCTGTTGTTATAATCCTTGCTTGTCATCTTCTGCCCCATTCCTGCAGGTTATTTGCCTTAGTGGAGAAGTGCAAAAAGTCTAAAATGCTGCAAGATTACCTGACATAAAATCCTAGGTATATCTTTCTCACCTCAAGAAGGCCAAGTTCTTAAGTAGCTAAAAAGGCTTGAGAACTGAACCTGGAATTTAGGCACCTTTCTGAATTAAACACTGATCAACTTCCTATCTGATAGGTGACTCGCTTGCAAGTGCAATATAATAATCTAATTGCCACACGTGCTACTTATTATCTTTTTAAAATCTAAAATTATGTTAACCACCTGTCTAATTACCTTTTGCCTTTTAGGGAGGCAGACACCTGGATTAAGAATGCAAGTGAATGTGGGGTAGAAAGGGGGAACCAATGACAAGAATCTAAGTATTGCCTCTTCCCTGGGGGATGGACAGCAGAGAAGAGGGCGGAGGGAAACATCGGACAGGGTAACTTATGACAAAACTATAATAATTTATGATCTATGAAGGGTTCATGAGGGAGTGGGGAGG
>NW_022103896.1:85064984-85065987 GCF_000313985.2 Echinops telfairi | reverse complement strand
AGGCACAAGGGCTACATGAGCTCAATCAAGTGTTCTGGAGTTCCCATTTTTCTCAAAGCTATCCATAGTTTTTTATAATCCACACAGTTGAATGACTTCTTATCATCAATGAAACACAAGTAAAGATCTTTCTGGTATATTCTGCTTTCAGCCAAGATCCATCTGACATCAGCAATGATATTTCTTGTTCCATATCTTCTTGTGAATCCTTCCTGAACCACAGGCAGCTCCCAGACAATGTACTGCTACAAGCATTTTGGATGTTCTTCAGCAAAATTTTACTTGCGTGTGATATCAATGATATTTTTCTATAATTTGAGCACCCTGCTGGGTCACCTTCCATTGGCATAGGGTACAACTAGGGGTCTCTTCTAGTAGGTTGGCTAAGTTGTTGTTTTCCAAATATCCTGGCATACACAAGTAAGTGCTTTCAGTGTTTCACCAGCTTGTGGAGATATTTCAATTGGTATTCCATCAATTCCTGGACCCTTGTTTTGGCTAATGCTTTCAGTGCAGCTTGAACTTCCTTAAGCACCATTGGTTCTTGTTCATATGCTATCTCCTTGCTCAGATGGTGGAATGTTGACTACTTTTTGGTCCATTGATTCTGTGTTCTGTCCATCTTCTTTTGATGTTTTTTGCATCAGTCAATATTTCCCCATAGAATCCTTCAATATTTCAACTCAAGGCCTGAATTTTTTCTTGAGTTCTGTCAGGTTAAGATTGCTGACCATGTCTTCATTTTTGGTTTTCTAACTCTAGGTATTTTCACATTTCATTATAATATTTTACTTTTTCTTCCTGAGCTACCCTTTGGAATTTTCTGTTCAGCTCTTTGACTTTATTTCTTCCAATTGCTTGGTTACTAGGTTTTTAAAAAAAATCATTTTATTAGTGACACATAAAACTCTTATCACAATCCATACATACATCAATTGTGGAAAGCACATTTGTACATTCATTGCCCTCATCATTCTCAAAACATTTGCTCTCCACTTAAGCC
>NW_022103896.1:85060220-85063213 GCF_000313985.2 Echinops telfairi | reverse complement strand
CAATGGAAGTGAGAGAGTGAACCAGTGCCTAGGATATCAAGCTTTATCAATTCGGCTTCATTTTTCACAACTTCCAAATTTCTTAGATTCATACTTTGCATATTCCAAGTTCTGATCATTATCAAATATTTGCAACTGTTTCTTCTTACCTTGAGTGATGCCTCATCAGCATAGGAAGACTCCAAAGGCTCTACCCCCGCAGGCTTTATGATTCCTATGATCAACACCACTCAGAGAAAGCAGCTCCCATCTGACTGGAGGGGCCCATCCTCCAGCATGATCTCTTACAATGTTCTGCATTCATGCTTTAACCCTTCAGATCTCACAATGTTTTGAAGCTCTGCATAAGGTTTTCCATGGCTGCTTCCTCCAAAGTGGGCAGCTGATTCCTTTTTTGTTTCCTCTCCTTTGTTTGGAAGTTCTGCTGAAATCTCTTCATTTTGGGGTGTCCCTGCTGGCATTTGAAATACCAGTGACATAGCTTCCAACCTCACAGCAACACACAAGCCACAACAGTATGATTAACTTACAGATAAGTGTTGGCCTTCCTTCTCAGAGCTTCTAAATAAAATTATTTTGCTATTCCCTCTTCCAAAAAAGTAAATCTTTCTCATGGCCAAGGAAAATAAACTGAATTTCAGTAACACTGAGAAGATCACAGGGATCTGGTCAAGAGCTTTATAATCAGAAGATATTTGAGAAATGCTATGGCTTCAAAAGAGGGGCCAAGCTAACCTTAAAGAGCTTTCCAGATCTGCTCTAACAATTCTTACAAACCAGCCTTGAAAGCAAACAACCATAGCAAAAGTAGCCTAAGCAACCTTTAAAAAATATAAATTGTCCATTATATTTGTAATTAAAGATAAGTTAAAAATGGCAGAAAAATTATTAGGAGAAATAATGACTATCTGATGTAGTCTTAGTTTTGACATCAAAGGGACAAAAGAAAATTGATATACTGGACTTCATCAAAATTTAAAATCTGATTGTTTGGAAGATACTATTAAAAGAATGAAAAGACAAATTACAGAGTGGGGGATAAACATTAGAAGAGCACATATCTATTAAAGGATTAGTATCTAGAATGTATAAATAATGATCAAAACTCAACAATTATAAGACAATCTATTTAGCACATGAGCAAAAGACATGAAGAAACATATTACTGGAGAGGGAATGTAGCTGACAAATAAGCACGTGAAAAAATGTTGTATATTAAAGAAAGAAAAATTAAAACCACAGTTAAATATCACTATCCTATCAGGGTATCAAAAGAAAAGAAAACAAAACGGTGATAATACCAAATTCTGATGAAGATTTAGGAAATCGAAAGCGCTTATGAATTGCTATTGAGTATGTAAAATAGTACAGCTATAAAGGAAAACTATTTGGCAGTTTCTTAAATACTTAAATTTGAAAATACCCTATGACTTGGTAGGCATATTCCTGGGCATTTATCACAGAGACATAAAAATGATGCATATGTTTACACAAAAAATCTGTACAAAATTTTTCACAGCAACTTTTTTGTGACTACCATATTGAAAGCTTCATTTTCCCCCCTCAGGTCAGGGATTTCTACTCTACTGTTATTCAACATGGTGCTGGAAGTGCTAACAGGAGCAATAAAATGAGATGGGCAATAAGATCCATAGAGATCAGAAAAGAAGATACAAAACTGTCCCTACTTGTAGATGATATGATTTTCTGTAGAGAGAATTCCAAGGAATATATAAACCACCTCCAGAATAATAGGGAGTTAAGCAAGGTCACAGAATACAAGTTCAACAAATAAAAATTAATTTTGCTTATACATATTAACAGTGAATACATGGACTGAAGTTTAAAATATGATACCATTTATAATCACTTAAAAGCAGATAAAGCATATTTTTATACATCTAACAAAACATGCCCAGGGCTTATATGCTGAATAATATAAAACAATGATGAGAGAAATCAATGAAAATGTAAGCAAGTGGAGAAAGATAGCGTGTTTTGTGGCTTGGCAGACTCAATATAACAAAGATGTACATTTTCCTCACTATGTTTAATTTTCATGCAATTATTCTCTAATATTCTTTATTAGTGACATAGTCACTTTTGCTATTTTGATTGTTTGCATGATGGATCTTTTTTATTCTTTTATTTCTAAGCTTATTATATTATTGTATTAGAAGTGAGTGCCTTTTGTGATCATTGACAACATTTTAATTCATTCGGCCAATCTCTGTCTCTTAAATATTTAAGCCATTTACATTTAATGTAATTCGTAATGCAAATGTTTAACTCTGTCATTTTATATTTTGTTTTCTGTGTTTGGTTTTCCATTTTCTTTGTTCTGTCTTTCAATGGCTTACTTGGATAATTTGTCAGATTTTAATTTTGATTTATGTAAGTGATTTTGAGTGCATCTGCTTGGATAGCTTTGTAAATTGTTGTAGTGTGTGATAGCTTTAGTGTTACCTTGCCTGGGCTGGGATTCTCAATAGTTTGGCAATAACCCTCCATGATGTGACCTAACACAATGAAATAAACTCCTACAAAAGTATCTAACATAGTGCAATCAACTCTGTGAGCAGCCAGCAATTGTGGTGAAGTGAAGGTCCCTTGATTAGGCCACAGCCTTGATGCAATTGGAAGATAGATTTATCAGAGATGTGGCATGCTGCTTTTTAAGGACACTCTATGCTGAATCTGGATATTGCATTTGGTTCGTTGCCCTCCTGCCACATTGCTTGAAAATCCCAGGAGCTATCAGCATACTTGGATTAATTTGATTCTGCTTCCACCAGCCTGAGGTCTTCATACTTTGTCTTTCACCTTTCTAGTCCATCATCCTTTTACCATCTTGTCCTGAGTTGGTGCCAGAGGCAGTAAGTCTCACATTCGGGTTCTCAACTCAGGCTATCTTCGTAATAATGGTGACACACAGGCTTCCAGGCTCTCTCCTTCACCGACAGATTCACAGAGCAAAAGTGATCATGGAGGAG
>NW_022103896.1:85057946-85059464 GCF_000313985.2 Echinops telfairi | reverse complement strand
AAGAATACATGGCATTTAACTTAAGCTATTTAGTAGTTCCTAAAGACTTTTAAGTTTCTTTTTAAAAAGAACATCACATGTGTATGCTTTCCTTAATAAGATGGTAGAATATGTAGATGCATTGTGTATGCGAGAGTGTAGATACTTAGAAAGGCTTCTTGTGTTACAGCTCTATTTGGAAGACAACATATTGTACTAATAGGTACTAATCGCTGCATAGGATTTCATCATGTCTATGGACACAAGGTCTATGCCAAGATGTAAAATTGTATATCTTGTGGTACTTCTCTATCAGTGATCTGTAAATTGGTAGATATGCTTACATTGAAAAATCTGTCTTTAACTTATTGGCTTACGTGCAGTTTTATTAAAGGAGACCCTTTGAGGAGGACATATGAAATGTTTCATTATACTTGTTTATGGAAATGCTCTCCATGTGAAGGTGTAGAACAGAAGTTCCTTTTGGAACCCAGGCATGGAAGTACTCTGCTTTCACTGAGAATCTGGCACACTTTTTTCTTTTTGAAAATAGGAACTACATAATTGACAGTTTCTGCCTTTTTTGTTTGACTGCCAAAAAAAACTTAGAGCTAAATTTAAAACGCAGCTATGCCAATTATAAAGTGATTTAATATCTAAGTTCTTTCATCGTATAGTCTTGACAGTCTACACTTCTGATTTTTCAGGTGCCACTCCCCTGATACCCATGGATTTTTTTCCATGGAGGAAAGAAGAGAAATTAATATATGAATAAAATATAGCTGTTGTTCTGTGATTTAGTAGGGGTAGAATATTGGCAAAGTCACAAAACCTCGAGTTTCACCTGAAAAATAAGAATAACATTTTCCTACTGACTTTGCTATCTACTTTACAGGATAGGTATAAAGATCTTTAGGTCAGGTCGGTAGTAAGAAATGATACAAATGTTATGTTTGTTGAGAAGGTCCCAGTCTCAAGGCTTAAGTTACATTCACTCTGAAGATTTGATTCTCTCATTAGGGTGTGTGCAGAGGGCAAGAAAGAGTGACAGATAGAGGAGAACCCTGGAAAAGGACTGGTCCTTAAAGAGAGGATTAACATTAGCGGGGCAGCATTAGTAGGACAAATGATTATTTATAATTCCATAGTCACAGGTGATTTGTTCCACAAAAGAGAAGGTATCAAAGTTCAAAGAGCCCTTTTATTAAAATATTTTAATATCCATAGAACCTAAGGCAGGTTTTTGGAACCCAGAAAGCCCAAAGCCAAATCTATAGCTTTATTTTCTCTCCTCTCTCACTCCCTATTTAGTCTTCAAACCACTGAAGTCTTCTTTAGATGATGAGCCAAATCAGTCAGCCCCAGCAGTTCTACCAAAATGATTCTCAGATAATTCTTCTACGAAAAAATTTTTACTTTTGCTTCCTTTTGTTTTCATAGCTAACCTCTGTTTCCTGGTCTGCTATTATAAATTGCTTATCATAGTGATCATAGCAAGTGATTAATAAATACAGTTTATCATTTATAATAAAACTTATT
>NW_022103896.1:85055600-85056843 GCF_000313985.2 Echinops telfairi | reverse complement strand
CAATTGATGCAAGCCTTCTATTCATCCTTTCTTGCCCCTACCTGTCTTGTGGGAAATGCTGCTCTTATGCTTTGTGTATGCTGATGCTACTGACAACATTCCTTCCTGGTGTTATTATTCATTTTATAGGCTCTTCTACTGTCTGGCTGAAAGTTGATTTCTGCGTGGGTTCAGTTTGAGGCCTGCAGGGTAACTAAGGGCTACAATTCCAGTCTCTATCAGACAATAAATCAGGCATTTTTAATGATTATGAATTTTGTTCCACATTTTTTCACTTCCTTTATATCCAGGAGTGCTCAGATCTGATCTTGATCAGAATAATTGATAGTAGTCGCCTGGAAATATCTAATTTTTCTGGTCTCAGGTTAGTGGGGGTCATGTGGTTCCTTAGTCATTTAGACGAATTGTTTTCTTCAGTCTTTGCCTTTCTTCACTCTTCTTTTTGCTCTAGATGAGAATAGACCAATAGTGGCATCTTAGGTGGTAATTACAAGCTGTTAGGGCCATTGTAGTTAGTTACCAAAGTAGGATGTAGCACACTGTCTTTGTGGAATGTGCTATACCAATTGACGGAGATGTTCCCAGAGACTGTGGTCCTAAATGGTGAAGTCCAGTGAGTCATTCTCTCAAGGTGTTTGGATATGGCTAAGAAGTTTTCAGAAGTTTGGCCCTTGTATACTTTACGGTATCCTTGGAAATACTTACAGCATATACACATACTTATGTAGAAATATCCTCTGCAACATATATACTCATGGGTGTACTCTGAATCACCTGCCAAAATCTGTTCAACTAGCTTGTACACTTATGTATTTACTTGTAGATGTTGCAAAACTCCTCTTAAGTCATACACACATCTTCACAATTTTGGACGTATCTTACTTTCCAAATGAATTTTTTCTTTCTATGCTTTGATTTGTGGCATAGCTTCTGGACTTTCTAAGTTATTGGAATGATCCCCAGGTACTTTCAGCTAGTTCCCACATTCATATATCTGTGCCTTTGGCTATATTGGCTCCTGACTGGTACACCTAAGAAACACTTATCTTTTTATACTATACATCTCCTCTATAAACTCCTTCTACTTCTCCCGTTGCAGCTGGTAGAACAAAGTACTTCCTCCTCATTGTCCTACAAGGCATACTTTTTATCCCAACATTGATACTATTTTTTTTTTTCACTTAATGGTTCACACATGCCTCCTCCTGCTACACTGTGTTCTTCCAACCCAGGTCAAGTTTTC
>NW_022103896.1:85029057-85055467 GCF_000313985.2 Echinops telfairi | reverse complement strand
GAGTCCTTTTAACTTCAACATCACTCAACCCTAACGGTCTCTAGACCCTTGAATTTACTTATTTTGTTCTGTTGCATTTCACTGAGAAGCCTATTGCTTGGGCTAAAATAAAAATAAACAATAATTTTCTTTTAAAATGGGATAAAAGTATAAAATAATTATTACACTTTCATTTTAACTGAATAAGATACCCCATATTTACAGGAAATAGATATTTAAAATCAACACAAAAGGACACAAAAATAGAAAAACTATATATTTTTCTAGGAGGTGGTTAGGAAATAACACATTTGTAAGAAACAGAAAAGATCAAAGTAGATGTCAGAAGAGACTCTGAAACTTGCTCAAAATCTGAAAAATTAAGAAAGAAAAAAAAAAGGGGGGGGGAGTATAGGGTAATGAGGGAAAAAAGGGTAATAAATATAAAGGGAAAAAGTGAGACCAGGGAAAAATAAATGAATATAAAAAGAAAAAAGTGGAAAAAGAGATGAAATGAAAACAGAGATAAACCACAAAAGAGGCTGTTGCTCCGTGCTGCCTGTCCCATAATCCACCAGCTGGGCGGGAGCCTGGCATTTGGTCTGCGCATGTGTACACCTCTGAAGGGCTGGCCCAGGCGGGAGCCTAGCGCTCCTGAGTATAACTTTTCAATCACGCAGGCACTACAGCTGCTGGGTTTGGTCTGCTTAAGAAGCCGCAGTGGGTGCCATTGGTGCCAGTAGAAAGCCTGAATGAATTGGGCAGGTGTGGAACAACTGAAAGGGGGAGGTGTTCCTACCCACTGAGTGGTAGGAACCCACTGAGCTGGCAGAAGTTCCTCTCCAAGGTCCCAAGAAAGTATGGTGGGGAAAGTGGTTCTCAAGTTCCAGTTTATATGTCTGGGCCCAGTACACTTCTAAGGTGCAATTACCCACTTCTTGACCACACTCAATTAAGTGGGGGCGGGATACCTCTAGTCCAGCATCTTTAACCACTACCCTACAGGCTCTCCCCTCTGTAAGCGCCCTCAATGCGCAGGAGGAAGGGTCTTGTCTAGTGAGTTGATTTGTTTCTTTCTGTGCCTCCCTCCTTGTCCTGCTGTCAATCGTGCTCCTAGTATATCCCCCCCACTTTGCTTCATTTTCCTCTCCTAAAGCCAGTTGGTATCTGCTCTCCTTATTTCACCCCAGATCTGCCCACATTGTATCTCTATCGTGCAGGGACTTCACGAAGCTGATTTCTCCCTGCCTCTCTAAGAGTGTTGTCTTCTGTGTCCCCAAAGGACTGGGTGCCACATGGTCTCTCACCGCACCTCTCCATTCCATTGTACCTCTCTTCCCAATTGATGCGTAATTCAATGTTTTGGCCAGTCTCATTAGATGTTCAGAGTTGCAGGATTATCTGTATGAGTTTCACTTGATTTTTCTGGACTCTACTGTTGAGGATGTGGGCCGGGCGTGTCACTAGGATACTATTTTGCCTCCTCCATCACTGACTAGTGTGGAACTCTACCACACTTTGTTTTTGTATTCACCGGTTGATAACATTTGTCTCTTTCCTCCCCTTCCCAGTCCCTAACCCCAGTATTTAGCTAATACGACTTTCAACATCCATGGATGTTTGTGTGGAGACATACATTTTTATTTCTCTTGGGAAGATTCTGAGGAATGGGATTGCTAGGTCATGTGTTAAGTGTATACTTAACTTTTAAGAAACTTTTAAGAAACTGCCAAACTATTTTCCAAAATGGCCGAGCCATTTTACATTACCACTGGCAATGGATAATGATGCTAGTTTCTTCACATTCATGCCAACATCTGGTATTGTCAGTCTGTTTGATTGCGCCATTCTAGTGAGTGTATACTTTAAATTTGCATTTTCCTAATTACTAAAGATGCTGAGCATCTTTTCAAGTGATTATTAGCAATTCAGGGAGCCCTGGTGATGCAATGTTTTAAGTGTTCATCTGCAAACTGAAAGGTTTGCTGTTAGAATCCACCAGTTGCTCTTTAGGAGAAAAACACAGTGTACTCTCTCTTTATAAATAAATACTGATTAAAGCCTTGGAAATCCAGAGAGGCATCTCTACTTGACCTTATAGATATAGTGCTGCTTAAAGGGTGGACTTGACAGCAGTGGGCTTGGGCTGACGAATTATCAATTCATAAACCTTATTTAACTATTAAAATCTTTTTCCAACTTTTATTGGGTAGTTTGTCGTATCATTCCGTTGTAAGGATTATTCATATATTCTTGATACAAGTCCATTAACAGACAGATGTTTCGCCGGTACTTGAATTCAGCCTGCCTTTGCTCAAGTTCCAGGGTCTGCAAGTGGTTGCCCCGAGTCAGAATCCACTCGATGGCATCAGGGAAGAGCTTGTCAGCACTCATGGTACCGCAGAGAGGGTGCTGGGTTGCTGGCTGCAAGGTTGAGGTTGAAGTTCACCAGACACTCCATGGGAGGAAAATAAGACTGTGTGCTCTTTTAAAGATTTAGTCTTAAAAACCCTACATGGGTTGCTATGAGTTGGAACCAACTCAATGGCAGGGGTTTGGAATAACACCTTTTTGGGTTTAAAGTTGTTAGATATTCTATGGGCTGCAAACCATTAAGGATTCTACTACTAACCAAAAGGTTGATGGTATGAATTCACCCAGCGGTATTGCCAAAGAAAGGCCTAGCAATCAATTTTTGAAAGATCACTCAAACTCACTGTCTTTGAGTTAATTCTAACTCACAGTGACCCCGTAGGATAGAGCAAAACTGCTTGTGTGGGTTTCTGAGATAGTAACTTTTTCTGATATTAAAAAGCCTCATTTTTCTCCTGCAGAGTGGCTAGGGCTTCTGAAAAGGTGACCTTACGGTTAACAGCCCAATGACTAATTCACTACGCCATCAGGCTCCTCTGAGAGCTCACTTTAAAACCAAACTCACTGCCCCTGAGTGGCTGCCTGCGCACACAGCCACCACCAATCCTGTGAACCCTTTGTTCTGAGACACGTGGAGCCGCCGTGAGCAGTACTTGTAAAGTGAAGGTTTGGACAATTTGCCCAGTTTTGTATCTTTTTTTTCCTTTTCCCTGAGAGGATTCCTTGACCTATTAACATCATGTTTGGATACTGTTTATTTAACAAAGAGATCATTACATTAAATATTGGGGCTACTGAAAGAGCCCAAGCATAAACGCAGGTCTGACTGTAGAGTCTTCCTTGGAGAGCCACAAGTGGCCATGTCTCTTTCCTCTGCCTTCTTCTGACTTTCCTTTGCCTCTGCATATGGCTGTGCTGGCTGTTCATGAGAGTTACTTTTAATGTTAGGAGGGAAACATCATTAGCATGTAGGTCTCTAGCCTCATCATTTCCCAAGAATCAAAGCTTGAGAAAACTAGGTTGACCATAGTGAATTTCAGTGATTATTATTGGGCATACTAGATGGGAGATTTTTAATGGTGAAGAAAAAAGTAGGCAATAAACCAGAAAACCAAAGATTATACTAATTTTCATCAAAGAGCAGAATCTCAATAAAAGAGAAGTGAACTAATGTTCTAATTAGCAGACCCCACCTGGAGTCTCTTTTCTAAATTGCATTCTTGTCGTTGATTAAAATCATCTCATGTATGAGCTAGATGCTATACAGATGAGTAGATTTGGGTCTAATTAATCCAAATCCAGCATCATGAGTTTTTCTGGATTCATTCTGATTGCAAAGAGCACTCCCTTCAAATCAGTGAGTTAGGAAAATAATGTTTCAATTTTCAAGACTGAGTTTTATGTACGAAAAAAACCAACCTGGGTTGCATTTCATCGCTTGTTCACTGTGTGCGCTGCCACTGGTTCCTGGGCTAGAAGTCCAGGCATATGGGGAAGGAGCACTCTTTTGAGTCTGTCTTTATCCCTATGATGCTGAGCATGATGTTTTCATAACATTTAATTTTATTTTGATTGTTTTATATATATTGATAACTATGAAAGTAAAGAAACATTTTCCCTGAAACTAAAAATTCAGGCATTATAGGTTATAAGAGCGATGACTGTTTAATAAGTATCTGGTAATGCTAGGTTTATGAATAGGAGTGTATTAGTTTAGGTACTTTGGAGAAACAAATCCACAGCAACTCATGTATAAGAGAGAGTTTATGTAAAGAAAATGTGCATCACAAAAACATCCTAACCCAATGATGCCCAAGCCCACAAGTCCAACATTAACCCATTAACCCAACACCAGTCCACAAAGTCCTCCACCTCACAAAACAGAGGCAATGATGCTGACTGCAGGAGGAAAGCTGAGTCAGTGAACGAATATGCATCTCAGCACTAGCAGGGGTCTCCACGCGGCTGCTCCAGCACCCAGGGCTGCATCGGGATATGTCCATGTGGCTTCTCCTTGGGGATGTCTTGTAGGAAGTCAATCTTGCAAGCTGAAGCAGGGAACTGCTAAGGCAGCTGCCCCCGGTGCGACCATCACAAAGCAAGAGACCAGAGAACTAGAAAGGCGAGGCTCACCACCCATTTATCCCTCTGCCTTTCAATTAGCCCCACATGTGATTATCAGCCAGGCTGGCACAATTAACTAACTCAAGGAGTATATAAAAAAAGAAAAGAAAACCAACTTCAGTCAAACTAAAAATATACTAAAGAGGGAAAGGAATTACACAATTATTCAACATTGGCTATTGCTAGTTTTGCTGTTCTTCTTCACAAACTTGACAGCTCGCATGCCAGGGAGCTTTTTACCTACTGGAGACTCAGTCTCAGAAGTGAGGGTGGCAGCTCTGTGCCACCCACGAACTGACGTCTTCATGACCCATACAGAGCATTTGGCAGATAGGTACGATTTAAACTAAGGAGTTAAAGTTACCCTTCTTCAAAATGAATACTCTAATATATTAAGTATCAAAATGGAGCTAGGAAAGACTAATGTTCACCAGTTTCTGACTCTCAATTTTTCCACCAGAGAAAACAAATGGAAATATAAGGAGCTTGTGGTCGTCCCTTAAAATTCTACAAGTTAGACAATACAGTGTTCTAAACATGAGGGGGTCAGGAAAAACGATTATGCCTGAATTTTATTGCAATTTCATAGCACTTAACAAACATCCAATGGATAGTGGTAGATAGCGATTCTACAACAGTGGTAACCCATGGTGTCAAGTGACAAATTGAATGGAGTCTGTATTTCCACTTCTGCTGTTACTTTTGCATCTCTCTTTTCTCTTTTTAGCCAACCTCCTCAAAGTCTAGTCTACAGTTACAACTTTAACTTTCTTTCCTCTCAGCCTATTAAAAAAAGTAATTGTGTAAGAGGGCCACCATGTTATCTTCCATGCTTTCAGCCTGGGAATGACACATGGATTGGGCTATTCCACAAACACAGCACCAATTTGGATGACTCTCACTCTGTGCCTAATTTTAACCATCTTCCCCTTTTACTTACCACACAAAATTAGTTCTCCTCCTGTGTGCTCCTATTCACCATTACAAGTTCATGGGTTTTGCTTTATCTTAAGACTGATGACTGGTCTATTATACCTGGTCCACACAGTCTGGCTGTGGGCACTTTTGCTGTTAGTTGCTCTACTCCTCATTCTGAAACCCAGTTTTTAATCAGATATGCTATTAACTATTTCACAAAATTGGGCGAGTGATAATACTTTCTTCTCTGGTTAATGAAAACTGGGTTTTTATCTCTCAGAAATTTTGCAAAGGAGAGACTGAGGCTTTGGACACTAAACATATCATTGTAAAGTATAGGACACTTTTTGAAAGGTGCTGCTCCCTGGAGACTCATTGTTCCTCACTTCCTGCACATGGGTTGATCTGAGCAGGTGGTCATTTCTTTGACGAGTTGGAAGAGTTTCTTCCACAGGGGAGGGTCTAAAAAAGGGTTTAGTTGTCATTTAATAATTCATTTTTGAAGGTGGATATGTGAAGATACTAATAAATATTTATATATTATAGGGCTGGTATGAAGCATTTGTACACATAGAAATTAATACCTAGAATAATGTTATTGTTACTTTATTATGAGAATAGTTGCTCAAATCATTATTTTTCTTATTTCATTGGGTGCTTTTGGTGTGTTGAGATTCTTCTCACCAGACAACTCCTGCTCTAGAGATACACTTTCTTTTTGCTCCCTGCCTAAACATTCACCATAGAAGATGTAATTTTAGGTCAGAAAATTTACTCTATGATTTTCAAGTCTTTTTTATCTCATGGAGGAAATATTTAACAAGCCAGTCTTAGTTTAGTAAGGTTCCTATAATGATATAATTAAAAAGCAAAACAAAACCAACTGTCATCAAGTCAATTCTGACCAATACCATCCTCTATGACAGCGGTTCTCAACCTGTGGGTCGCAACCCCTTTGGCATTGAATGACCCTTTCACAGTGGTCACCCAGTTCATAACAGTAGCAAACTTACAGTTATGAAGTAGCAATGAAAATAATTTTATGGTTGGGGTCACCACAACATGAAGAACTGTATTAAAGGGCTGAGGCATTTGGATGTTTGATAAACACTGCTCTATGAGAATAGACAGCCTTCTCTTTCTCCAGAGTGGCAGTTGGCTTTGAACGGCTAATATAGCAGTTGGTAGCCCCGTACTGCCTATCCTACAGAGGTACCAGGGATTCTTCCCACATTAATGGGACAAGCATATTCATATAGTCACTATATGAAGTCAAATATATATAAAGCAATTATATGTACTCTTCTGTAATTTTCTTTTCCCGCCTCACAAAAAATTATATTTTAGTAATTGATTTGTAATAATCTGTTAGGTTGTTTACATATTTTTATTCTTCATATAGTATCATATTATATGATGATATTCTAATTTTTAATTTGCCATTTTATTATTAATGGGAAATTAGGTAGTTTTGCCAAAATTACAGACAATATTCCTATAAATTATCTTATTTTTATTTGAAAGAAAATGATAATTTATTGTGAACATGAATAAATTGGGAGAGATTAAGACATTATTTTATACTCTTCAGCAGGTCTAAAGTTGGAGGTTCATATCATTAGTTCCTTGCCAGCTCCACAATACCCAATTTAATGCTTCCTCTTTTTTCAAAATAGCATGTCATGGTGTTTTAAGTGAAAGTTATAGAATATTTTCAACTGGTAAAAGATACAATATCAATAAAGTTAAAGAAAGTGATGTACATTAAAATAAAGCATGCCTGTGTATAATTATCACAAAACCACAAGAAGTTTTCATTTCTTACAGATATGTAATATCAGCTGCATTATATATCAGGCTTGCACACTCGCACTGGCATATTTCTTGGACACCTATTCTGTTTAATTAACCTATTCATTTAAACATAAAGTTTTATATGGATTTCCATATCTGGCAGTGTCTTGATTTTTCTTGAGCCCTTTTTCCTTCTTTGAGTTTTAGAGCTGAAATGTCATTTTTGCCAAAACCCAGTAGGACTTTTGATTAAAATCACATTAAGTCTATATATCCATATGGGAACAATGAATTTATTTACAATATCATGTCTTTCCATGTGGACTTCTCTGTATTTCTTAAGTTTTACATAATAAGTAGGATAATATCAAAACACCTATGAGACAGTTAATACAAATATTTCAATTTTTGTTATGTTATGTACCAACCAATAAAGCCACTGATGAAAAAATTAAAGAATTCTATGTACTTCCAAGGTCTGAAATTGATAAAACCTGCAATAAAGATGCACTGATAATTACTGGTGATTGGAAAGTGAAGGTTGGAAAAAAAGAAGAAGCATGAATAACATGAAGAGACGACCTTGGTGACAGAAGCATGCTGACTCTTACATGATAGAATTTTTGAGAACAATACACATTACAAATAACTTTTCCCACAAACATAAATGGAGACTGTACACATGAACCTAGCCAGAAAAATCATATGGGAGTCAATTTAGGTACATTTGTAGCAAAGAATGGTGGAAACGGTCAATATCATCAGACAAACAAAAAAAAAGCTAAGCGCTGACTGTGGATCAGTATGTCAATTATTCATATGCAAGGTCAAATTGAAGACAAAGAAAATGAAAACAAATCCATGGGAGCCAACATTTGAACTTGAATAAATCCCATTGAATTTAGAGACCATACCAAGAATATATTTGATGCATTTAACACTAATGACTGGATACAAGATGGATTGTGAGACATCATATACATCATATATGAAGAAAGCCAAAGGACAGGGGAAAAAGAAAAAGCCAAAGTGGAGGTAAAAAGGCTCTGAAACCTGCTCTTGAACACAGAAAAACGAAAGTGACTGCAAGACTCGATGAAGTCAAAGAGCTGAGCAGAAATTCATAGAGCAATAGTGGGTGATACTAAGGAGCATGCTTGCCAACCAGCAGCCATTGCAGGGAATAAAGAGTTGGGCTTTCTACTCCTATAAAATGTTACCATTTTGGAAACACCCAGCAGCATATCTACCGTGCCCTATAGGGTCACTATGAGTCAGAATAGACTGTATGACAGTGAGTTTGATATGGTTTGTAGGGGGAAATACTGAACTATGACAAATATCCTTTTAAAAAGTGCAAGGGGACTTCAGGGAAGATGGTGCTGATGTGAGAGCAACCATGTGGGGAGTCCTTGAGTGAGTGCTAGATTGGTTCATTGGGAGGCTGGGTGTGGGGTCAAGGAAATGTGCTCAGGTCTAGTAGACACATCAGGGCTCTGTCCAGGTGCCTGGGTCGTTCTGCCTTGCCTTCTGTCCCCTGGTTCTATTTTTCTTGCCCTTCGGTCCATGCTAAGCCACAGCATAGTTTATGGCCCGAGACCCTGCCCACAATAAGCAGAGCTGTATGTGCCTTTTGTGCCATTCACAATTTGCGGTTGCGGCACCACCCAACTGAGTCTGCTCAGCTCACGCTGCTTGTGGAGCTCTCCTCTGTGCCTTGTGGAGCACCCTGTCCCACTGTAGAGTTTCAGGAGAGAGTCAGAGAGCCCGAGAGGCCATGTAGGGCAGCAGCACCACTTGCTGCATGCATTCCCCAGCCACTTTGCCCAAACTACAGAGTCCCAATTGCCACACATGGACCTGGTCTGCCCCATTTCCAGAGCTGTGTGCACTGCACATAAAGTACCAGCTCCAAGGACACAAGATAGTGTGTAAGCCACTACTCACATCAGCAGTCACTATAATAAAGCAAGAGAAACAAATCACAATGTCTGAAGAGGATTTGAACTTGACACATATAGAGGAAGCAGAGCTTGAACCACCAAAGGAAGAAACTTTCAGAATGTTACTTATTGTCATTCAGGATATGAGGGAATCAATACAGAAGAAGGATGAAAAAATAGACATGATTGAGTCCACTTACTGAAGGGAAATACAAGAGTTAAGGGAAGAAGTAGCAGAAGCAAAGCAAATGGTTGCATCAGTGACTTTGAAGATAGCTAAACAGAATTCAACAAACATGATCAAACAAGGCACTTAAGAAAACCTGAGAACAAAGCAATGCTATGAAGAGAATCAATATTCAAGTAACTGGGATACCAAAGCAAGACGTAACAAAGAAATCAGCAGCCAAACAATGAGGGAATTCCTGGAAGAAAACTTCCCAAATTTGATGAAGGAGAATCAGACAATCATCCAGGAGGCAGAGAGGACACCAATTAAACTGAACCCCATGAAGAACAAACCAAGGCATATAGTAGTCAAATTACCCAACTTTGAGGAAAAGGAGAAAATCATAAGAGCAGCTAGAGAAAACATGCAGTCACTTATAAGGGTAATCAGATAAGAATATGCTTAGACTTATCAGCAGAAGCCACGAATAAGAGGAGAGGATGGAGTAGCATCTTCTGAAAGTTAAAGGAGAATAACGGTAACCTAAGAATCCTCTATGCCGCCAAACCATCCATCAAAATAGATGGCGAGGTAAAAGTTTTCGCAGATAAGGAAAAATTTAGAGAATACATTAAAAAACAAAAAAAACCACACCAGCATTACAAAAATTACTTTCCAACTCACTTTGGACAGAAGACTTACATCCACAGAGCACAAAGCACAAGCATGAGACCATGCATACGGTAACACTATCTGGAAGTCAGTGCACTGAAAGCACTGCCCAAGACGTCTTTGACCCACTGGTGAAAAGAAGGAAAGAATGAATCCCCTCATACATACACAACACACTGCTAAGGAGGGAGGGAGGAAAATATCACAACAGGTACAAGATGACAGCAAAGAAGCCACAGATGGATGTTAATGGTCAGAATTCACCCATTAAAAGACAAAGGCTAGCAGACTGGATTAGGAAACAAAACCCAAGCAACCTGTTGTCTGCAAGAGATACATCTCAAACTCACAGACAAAAACAGTTTGAGAATCAAATGTGAGTGGAAATTTATGAATCTCTCTCTATCTATCTATCTGAATAGGTTTATACAGCAAGAAGGAATATAACGGCTAATTAGTGCACACAGCAGAATAGAGGGATCAATTGAACTCACTTCTGTGGAACAGAAGTCCTTCAGCTCATGTGGGCTGCTGGGTCCAAGGTCAAGGAAGCAGGGAGCAGAGTCCTCTCTGGGGCAAGGCAAGCAGAGCCTGCCCACAGGCAACAAGCACCAAGGTGGGTCACCAACAGTCAGTAGCTCAGGAGCTTAGCGAAGCAATGCAAGATGACAGAATTTACCAGCCTCAAGTTCAAGCAATGTACAATGTACATACCAGCAGCATAGCAAAGCAGGTCTTGGAGCTCCAAGCTCTAGCCACATGATCCATGGGTTAGCCTGACTCACAGGTAGTGTAGCTTACAGGTTGAGGCATAGAACTTAGCTATAGCAGCAGCACGAATGCTCCAGCATGCTCTGATCACTAGAGAGCAAGAGAGACAGGGGCTGGTCTTTCAGAGCTAATTATCTATTTGCCCTCCAGTCAAACTGTGACCTGTTTAATCCCACATGTTCCTATTGGCCAGGTTGGCACAATAAACCCAACTATCACACTTCACTATACTGCTCTCCAAGAAAGACAGCTCAGTGGGAAAGAAGCTCACCAAGGAGGCTACAGAACTAAACTCTACAATTAGACAACTTGTCCTGATAGACATATCAGAGCTCTCCACCCAACTACAAAAAAAATTCACATTCTTTTCAAGTTCACATGAAAGTAGACCACTATACTATAAATCTGGAAATCAAGAAAAGAAAGATTTTAAAAAAGGGCAAATACTTGGAGGATGAATAATTTACTTCTTTAAAAGGAGTGGGCATTGGATCAAATTAGAAACAAAATTAGGAGGTTGCTAGAAACAGATGTACACTTGTGTACATTGGAAGACTTCATCAAGAGAGTAATCAGAAAGCCCTCTTAGTAGGTGTTCAGCAAATGTTTGCTTCTACTTTTATCACTCATATACTCAGATCTATATGCATTTTGCTACTGATGGTATAGCTCTAATTCTAGCTTAGCAATATTTACATGGTCAATTTCTTTATCACATGGCTCTAAAACTGACCATGTAGGTAGTTGGGAACCTAGTTACAATATGGGAAGTTAAATCTTATGTTATAAACCCTAAAGAGGAGATCAAAATGCCAAGAATGATAGCTATATTAGTACTTATCTAATTTTGAAAAATCACAAGTTAGATTTTAAATCTCACAACTTTACACTTCAACAGAAAAACATTGAATGAACTGGAAAAATCATTGGTTGAATCAGTTTGGATATCATAATTATACTATATCAATACCTTTATGCACTATTATTTAAAAACATTTCATACTATTTATTTTTAGAAAAATAGGGAACGTTGGAGTAATGGAAGTAAAGACAAATGCTGTCCAAGACTCCACTGACAGCAAATTCTAGATTCAGGTTTTCAATGGCATTTCCAGGTTTCTATGGTATTTGGATCCATTAACTCTTTTATGTGTTTATGTATGTTGATTTAAAAAATTAAATTGTGAGTTAGGTGAAGGTTTATAGAGGAGGTAATCAGTTTAAAGAGCAAATTATCAGTTTAGTATTAAAACATTCCTACACACTTTGTCTCAATGTATACATTGCAATCCCTTCAACGTATCATCACTTAGTCCACTTCCTCCCTGTGCTTACCATTCCCAATCCTCCTTTTTCTTGAACCTGTTGAAATTTGACCTTGGGTAAATGCTGCCCTTTTGATCTTTGAATGATTCATTATTCTAACCCAGAAGTGAGTTCAATTCCAGATCTGAAGGGTAACTTTGGGTTCCACCAGTCTCTCTCTCTCTCTCTCTCTCTTTTTCCCTAGAGAACATTTATGACGTCTAAAAAGACCTATGATCTGGATTAGGGAGATCATCAAGGTCATAATGATGTCCAAGGTTTTGCTGTACATAGCCTTTAAAAAACATGGGAGGTCATATAAAACTGTCACCTAAACATGATTGGCAGCAGATCAATATAACATAGTTACAGGTGGAATTCCCAAAGCAGTGGATTCATCAACTATTGCAGTTGGCAGTCCCATACAGAAAATGATGTTCAATGCTGCTACTTTGCTAAGGGGGAAATGGAAGCTCATAAAAAGGATTTTATGATGTCATGGCTGCTGCAGTAGTGGGATCAGGTTAGGTCTTTGTGCCTGGGCCTGAGAGACTCTCCCTAAGCAGAGGTCAGAACCAAGTTATTTCTGATGACATGTGATTAGCTATAAATCGTCTTTGTGTGAAGCTAAAGTCAAAAGAGTATGGGGAGAAATGTCATGTTTGAGTTATAAGACAAAAACGTGGTCCAAAGAAGCCAAAATTTCTTCTAAAAATAATGGAAAAGGACCTATGAGGTCAAATCAGAAGATGCCTCAGGAATTTTCCAGGATAGATTTCAACTTGTATGTAATATCATTCTAATTTGGTTGTAGTAAATATAGGTTTCTGACTGTCATCTTGTCATTTTCATTTATTTTTAAGCCGTCCTTTACTTAAAAGCACATCTGCATACTATTCTTAGCAGAGCTGTAATATCAGTGACACTCTATTTCTTGATTGATTGTGGCAATGGACTCTTAAGAGTTAAAGTACGGTTGGCTAAATGTTGCTATTAAAAATAGAAGCACTATTAAACAAAGCACCTAGGCATTCCGTGGGAAAAGGAAATTTTAATTTGTCTTCATAAGAAAAATGCTTTGGATGGAATATATCATATGGCTCATTTAAAATCTCAACCCATAAAATAGTATGTTTCTTAAAAATGAACTTAAACTAGATTGCCATATACATGCAAGGATGGAAGATGTAGTACAGGTTTAGAATTAGAATCTTTGCCTTCCAAGCAGTTGAAATTCAGTTCCCAGTCAAGGAACCACACAACATAAGACTGGGTGGTGGGTGGTTGTAGTTCTTTTAGCAGTCTGTGGTACTTTCATTTTCTTCTCCAGCATCAACGTTCAAATGCATGTGCTCACCTACAGTATCTTTAGTCAATGTACAACTCTCACATGCATATGATGAAATAGAGGACACTATGGCTTTCAGTAGGCCCACCTTAGTCCTCACAGTAACATCCTGACTCTTCAATACTCTGAAGAGGTCTTGTTCAGCAGATTTACCCAATGCAATGCATTTTTGTTGTTGTTCTTGTTCTGTTGACTGCTGCTTCCATGAGCATTGATTGTGGATTCAAGTAAGACAAAATCCGTGACAACATTAACATTTTCTCCATGTATTATGATGTTATCTATTGATCTAGTTGTGAGGATTTGGGTTTTACTTACATTGAGTGGTAATCCATACAGAAGGGTAGAATCACTGAGTCCTCCTCTCTTTCAGCAAGGACGGGGCGTCATCTGCATACTGCAGTTTGTTAATAAGCCTTCCTCCAATCCTGATGCCCCACTCTTCTTCCTATAATCCAGATTCTCTGATGATTTGCTCAGCATATAGATTGAACAAGTATGGTGAGAGGATAGAACCCTGACACACACCTTCCCTGGTTTTAAACCATGTATTTTTCCCTTGTTGTTTTTGCACAACTGCCTCTTGATTCATGTATACGTTCCACAGGAGCACAATGTAGTATTCCAGAATTCCAGTTCTTCTCAAGGTTATATGTGGTTTATTATGGTCCCCACAGTTGGATGCCTTTGCACAGTCAATGAAACACAAGGAAACATCTTTCTGGTATTCTCTGTTTTCAGCAAGATCCATCTGACATCAGCAATGATATTCCTTGTTCCATATCCTCTTCTGAATCCTGCCTAAACCTCTGGCAGCTTCCTGTCAATGTAATGATGCAACTAGTGTGGGATGATCTTAAGGAAAATTTTATTTGTGTGTGATATCACTGAGATTTTGAGTCTTCTGTTGGGTCACCTTTCTTTGGAATGGGTACACATATGGATCTCTTCTAGGCAGTTGGCCAAGTAGCTCTCTTCCAATTTTCCTGGCATAGACAAGTGAGTCCTTCCAGTGGTTTTCCAGCTTTCTGGAACATTTCAATGGCGATTCCATCATTCCTGGAACCTTGGTTTTGGCTAATGCATTCAGAACAGTCTGAACTTCTTTCTTCAGCACCATTGGTTCTTGTTCATATGCTACCTTGCCTTCTTCCCTATAGCGTTTGAACTGCTGACCTTGCAGTTCGCTGCACTAGGGCTCCTCACTGGAGGCACAGGGAGGTTAAAATAGAAGCCCAATATGCTGCTGACTGCTTGGAAGACAATAAATGGCCACACTGATTTGAAAACAATAGGGTGTGGTTTCAATAGAGGCAACTGAAGAATATGTTCCTTTAAAGAAAGCAAGCACAGCTTACATGACTTGGCACTATTATTATATAATGTGGGCTAGGGTTACCAGATCTTACGATTTTTCATGAGAATTTAGAAATCTTGATTTTTAATATAGAATAACCAACTTAATTTTTTCCCCCAGCTAATGAAACTTAAGATTCTTTGTGACAGCCACGAGAGAGTAAAATGCCCATGCCTGTGGTCTACCAGGCTGTGCCCCAGCACACTTGAGCACCTTCCCTGGTAGGAGTAAGAGTGAACAAAGTCGAGGGGCAGGAACTAGAGGAAAGGAGGCCTCCACTCACAGGGACTTAGCTATTGGCAACTATTAAATTGTGACTAATGCTCAATATGTTCCCTACTAACTGAAATTGATTTAAATCTGCCAGCAACTACATGGGATACTTTTCTTAAACATTACAACCAGGAAAACCCTGTGCGTCCATTCTATTCTTGTAATACATGTGTAAGAAGAGACTCTGTGGCAATGGGCATTTTGTGTGTGTGTGTGTGTGCCTAGTTCAAGGAATTTAGCAGTAAAAAGTGTAAAAAATCCCAGTAAGTTGAAATTTAGTTGTTCTTATTCTTTCTGTGATATTGATGTGTGATTGAAATGTTTGTAGCACAAAGGCCAGCCCTTGGTGTCAGTTGGATTAACATTTACCTCGGTCCCTGTTATTGTTGTTAGTTGCCATTGAGTTGGCCCTGGCTTATGGTGACACCATATTCAAAAGAATGAACCTTGCCTAATGCTGCCCAGTCTTCGTGTTTAAATCGATTGCTATAGCCACTGTATATTTTGAATGCTTTAGAACCTCATGGACTCATTTACATCTGACAGGATTCTGTTATGATCCATAGGTTTTTCCTTGACTAATTTTCAGAATTAGGTTTCCAGGCCTTTCATCCTAGTCTGGATGCTCTGCTGAAACATGTTCCCCCTGGGGGATGGTATTGAGATACCAAAGGCATAAAGTCCAGCATTATAGAAGCACATAAGCTACCACAATATGACAAATGGGGGGTAGGTTCCTCTAATTAAATGATAAATACTATTAGAGTACTAAAACTATTAGAATCAACCCCAGGACAGGCTCTTAAATGCTTTTGATTTATGGTTTTTCTCTTCTTTTCCTCCAGCAAAATATGAATAATTATAATACTAACTCATAGACTGTGAGGAAGAACAGAGTGCAAGGATGACTTAAGCATGTTGGGTCTGTAGTCTGGCTCCTGCTCAAGATGAAGAAGGGTGGCTACCACTATTAGGATGATGTCCATCCTGGCCCCAAGCCAATAGGCCTAAAATAAATACGCTGAGATGATGACATTTGGCTTGAGCTCGTGGAAAGGGGAACAGATATTTGAGAGGCAAACCTATATTTTCGCAAGCTGAACTTGAAATAAAATGATTCCTAGGCAATGCCCTCCGGTGATCCTAAGCAGGTGCAAAGTCAAATTAATTGCCAATCAGTTGCATTTGCTAATACAAGTAAGATAAAGGAGATGTGCTCCTGGTAAGACACAGCTGTGTATAATGGGCCTGCAGAGCCTGAGACTGCTACTGATAGTCAGGGGGAGGGTTGCTACCATGTCCTAAACTGACATCTCCCGTCCTTCAAGTGTTCCTGTGGTCTTGGAGTCTAGCTAATCTCACAAGATGGAACCTGAGAGGCTGAATGGGTCTCTCATGAGTTATGTGTATATATATATATATATATATATATTTAGTTACTCATATTAAAGTGTCTGTCTTGCAATAGAAAGCCTTGAGATTTCAATAAATAATTGTTAAGCACTTCCTAATGATTCCCAGTGATGTGGTGGGTTCAGTGTGGGGCCGCTAACCCAAGTGTGATGCTTTAAACCCACCAGCAGCTCCAAAGGAGGAAGGTGGAGCCTTGTAAGGTTCGTACTTTTTCTTTTAGGGCTGCAAGAACTAGATATTGATTTGGTGTCCGCAGGCGTGGTTTGGTTTGGATGTGCAAAGTCGAGTCCCTGATTCCCTTCCTTCAGTTTTTTTCACCCCTCCCACTCCAATGTCTTTCATGGATAGTGGTGTCATCTCAGTGAGGTGTCAGCTTAGCCCACATGGAAGAAGCACACTGGCCTATGTGATCATGAGGTGTCAACAGGATCAGGCATCAGGTATCAAAAGACCCAAAACAAACAATTATATCAATGTGAATGAAGGGATGGAGTGGAGGTCCAAAGCCCATCTGTAGACAATTGGACATCCCCCACAGAGGGGTTACAAGGAAGGGACAATTCAACCAGGGTGCAGATTAGCAATGAAACACACATCATTCCTCTAGTTCCGGAATGCTTCATCCCCTCCACTACAATGACCCAGTTCTACCTTACAAATCTGGCTAGGCTGGAGCACACCCATCGATACAGATAAGAACTCTTGACACATGGAATTCAGGACAGATAAAACCCTTAGGAACAGTAGTGGGTGTAGCGAAATCATGAGGGTAGGGGGCTGGTGGGGGTCGAGTGGGGGAAGAAAGGGGAATTCATCACAAGGTTGGATATATAGCCCACCTCCCAAGAGGATGAATAACAGAAAGGTGGGTGAAGGGAGACAATAGACAGTATAAGACACGAAATAGCAACAATAATATATAATTGATCAAGGATTCATGAGGGTAAGAGGGTGGGGAATGGAGGGGGAAAACGAGGAGTTGATACCAAGGAGGGCTCAAGTAGAAAGAAATTGTTTTTGAAATGTTGATGGCAACATATGTACAGTGTGCTTAATACTATTGAATCATGTATTGTTATAAGATTGTAAGAGGCGCCTAATAAAATGATTAATTAAATATATTAAAAAAGAAAGATGAGGATGCCCTTCTACAAAAATGAATAGTGTCTAGGATCATAAAGACTTGTCTGTAAAGAAGCAGCCACCTAAGTGAGGTGTCAATTTAGTCCACGTGGACGAAGCATCCAGCCTGTGTGATCTAAGGAAGATAAGTAGTAAAATCTAAACCCAACGGAGGGAACGGTATCAGAGCTTTAATTGTCAACACCTGGTTTGGATGACAGTGTCCAAAATTCATTTTCAGGGTCCCCTCATGGATTAAGCCTCTATTGAATCCCCTCTGACTATAGTTGAGGGATGTGAATAGCCTTGCTATCAGACAGAGTGCATTGTAAACTCAATTATGGAAGATCTAATTAGGTTAAAATGTAATGCCTAATTATTCGATCTACTTTTTGACCCATTTAAAATTTGCTCTAGTTTTAATGTTTTTCTGTTTGTTTTTTCTCTCTCTCAACTGGGGTTTATTTTAATGATATTTTTCCTGTTTTTTGTTTTTGTTGGTATGTTTTCCAGTATATGAAATCCAGGATAGGTAACTAGATAAGGGCAGTAACTGGATTAATGGCTTATTGGGGCTATGGAGGGAGGTTGGAAGGAAATGGGTAGCTAATAATGAGTACAAGAAAGAAGAAAATGTCAGAGTTGATCATACAATTTATTTTTTTAAACTCCCCCACCCCCCACTCCCCACAATTCTTTTTAATATGACTGAACTATGAAAGTGTATGATAAGTAAATTATATGCCAATAAAACTAATTTTTAAAAATCAAATGGACTTACCTGGTAGATACTTGTGGAAACATTTTATAAAGTTATGGTAGTATAAAGCTTGCTAGATTATTCTCTAAATCGATTTAAAAATAATTTATGTTTTTCAGCTTTATGGCACAGATTTAATATTTAAACACAATGTTTAAACCACAGAACAGCAATAGTCACACTCTATAAAGATAACAGCTATAAATATAATAAAAATAAATCAAAATACATTTATACTATTTCTGTAAAAACAACAAAAATATACTTATAAGTGCCTTTTATAAATATTTTGGACTTCTTGTGCTCCATATTAGAAATATAGCATGGCTTCTTTGCAAGTGCAATCTTTTCAAATTGAGGGAGGCTGGCTCAATTTATTGTTCTTTTTACACTCAGAGATAAATATTTAATCTAGAAAGCAGCAGCAACAATAAATCCAAAATGGAAACCAAACTACCACACAAGAAGAGCTTTCTATATTTGCAGTAGTCCTTGAGAGAAGATAGTATGAGTTTTGTTTTTAAATTATTGGAGTAGTTCTTATTTGAGAAATCAAACAGAAAGAATGGCACTCTAATGTCCTTCAAAAAGACACTGTGCTGCTATCTTTTTGCTACAGGGACCGTTGGATATAAGCCACTGCCACTGAAGCACAGCGATCCTGTAGCATAGAGGAGACTCCTCCTTACGGGTTTCCAACATTATAACTATTCATGGGCGCAGACGGCTTCATCTTTCTACCACTGAGTACGTAGCTTGTGTGTCTGGACCACTGAGTCTTAAGGTTAGCAGCCGAGGCTGAATTATAGGAGGATGAAATGGCCATGAAAAATAGAGAAAAAAAGCTCCAGATTCTTCTCAAAATAATGAGTACATCTACCTCTTTTAAGCATGCTAAATAAAATGGACAATGATCAAGCCCAGCCCAGACAAAGAGCTTTCTGTGAGCTTTGTGCAATGACGGGAATGGTTAGTTATTGAAGGTAATGAGAATCTGGATTACTAAAGAACAATCAATCCATTATTAATTTGCTAAATAATAGTATCTTAACTTGGTCTCAGGAGATCATTATATTGATTCATTATCTACTTAAGAATGTATCATTGCCTTTAAAAGCCCGAGGGAGCTAGCTCAATTACATCATGCATTAAAATATTTGAATATACTGACAGTAATAATAACAAAACCTTAAAATGAAAATTGTTAGGATAAGTATTGTTGACTTAGCCATGGCATCTAGAAGAGTCAGTTTTAAGAGAGAGTGCAGTGTGAGGGTTAGCCAATATATTAGTAAATCAATGAGGGACCCCATGGCTAAACTGCTCGACTGCTGACTGACATATTGGTGGTTCAAACTCAGCAGCTGTTACTTGGGGGAAGGATGTCGCATATACTTCCATAAAGATTCTGATCTTGGAAACTTCATGGGGCAGTTACACTCTATCTTATAGAGTTGCTTTAAGTATGGACTGGGTAACAATGGATTTTTTTTTTTAGTTTTGGCTGTGTACGGAATTAAACAATTTCTGGAATATTTAAGGAGATATGGTGGCACAGAAGATTAAGTGCTGGGCTGCTAACTAAAAGGTCAGTGGTTCAAACTCATCAGCTTCTCCATGGGAGAACGAAGGGGCAGTCTGCTTACATAAAGAGTGATTGGCTGGAAGCCGTAGGGAGCAAGTCTCCTCTGTTCTATAGGTTTTCTATGAGTTGAAATCAACGCTAAGGCAATGCAATTTGTTTGGCCATTTAGACAGCCTGGGAAGAAAAGTTAAGGGCAATCTCTCACATAAACTCATATGCTGGGGTTTATGAGAAAGGGCCACATGGCTTTATCTCTAGTCAATTTCAAAACTGCCTAATAAGGGAAAACCCACAAGACTTCTATACATTCTGTGTGGTCAAATGGGGAAACTGGAGCTTACTGCATACTTTCCAAATGTTAGTGACTTTCATTTAGTCCTCACTATTATCCCCCACAGCAGAGGTTCTCAACTCTACCTGCTCATTGGAGTTATAAGGGGGCTTCAATAGCTCAATATCAGGCTCCACCCTCAGAGATTCTAATGATATTATGCTGTGATATTGCCTGGGCATCAGGATAGTTAAAGCCCAGCTGGCTCTAACTTGTGGACAAGGTTGGAAGCCACTACTCTATTACATAAAATACATTTATGGCACAAACCAATAGAATGGAATACATTTGGTCAGATGCACTACAGTTGAAACAATTTGATGGAAACAAGACGTTTGGTATGGTTTTGACCACTGTTCAGCTCTCTGATATTATTCCCTTTCCTTCCTGTCACTCTCTTGAATATATCTCTCAAATAATTGAAAACAGGTATGCAAATAAATCTTTGTGTGTGAACGTTAGTAGCAACATTATTCACGACGCTAAAAGGGGGAAATATCTGGTAAGCATATGTGAATGAATGGATAAACAAATTGTGCTACATCTATATAGTAGACTATTATTCATCTAAAAATGAAGTATTGATAGATGCTAAGACAAGTATGAAACTAAAAACAGTATGCTAAGTGAAATAATTCAGATATAGGAAGACATATTATGAGATTATACTTATTATTTATCTAGAACAGGTAAAACCATAGAAAGAATATTGATGGTTTCCAGGATTGAGAGATCGGAAATAGGGAGAGGCTGCTTAATGGTGCTTAATACTTAATGGGAATGGGTAGTAAATATTTAATGGGTGTTAAATGCACTGCCATTGAGTCTGTTCTAATTCATAGTGAACCTATATATGGTTTCCAAGACTATAAATCTTTAAGAGAGCAGAAACCATCACTTTATCCCACAAAGGGGATAGTGAATTTGAACTGCCAACCTTGGGGTTAGCATTAATGAGTATAGGGAGATAAAAGCATTTGGGAAGTAGATAGAGATGGTGGCTGCATCATAACATTGTGAATTACCACTGAATAGTTCACTTTGAAATGATTAATTTAATGCCATGGGAATTCTATCTTCATTAAAATAAAAGTGTATCTTTAATATTTTCTTCTATTTGCTCAGAAACCATGGAAAGGGTTTTGAAAGGACCCAATACAAGTATTTATGAATAGAAGTAAGAAACATATGATCTTAGCTAAATAATTTCTAGGCAGATCCTCAAGTGCTATGCTGTCCCTGTAAAGAGACAGCAAAGCTCTGCTCTTGGCCACTTAATTAATAGTCAGCGTTCATAGGAAGTAGGCATGTAATGCAAACACACAACCAAAATACCTTTGATAGTGAGTCAGAAACCTATGCTAATCAGCAAATTTCTTCTATATTGCAATTAAAATGAAATAAATAACAACTGTGCTTTATTTGAGTATATTTCAAGTTAATAGCTTCACATTCTTTTTCATATGCTAGCTGTTTTTTTAAAGGCATTTCTTGTTGACCTAATTTTCCAGTTCTTTAATCACTTTCAGTGCATTCCTTTAGAGAGCTCTGCTTGTTCTACACATTTAATTTAATTTACAGGGCTCCAGATTAGGTTTTTAATTACAAATTTAAAAATTATGGTGACTTCGGAAGCATAACAATGTCCTATGCTTCCTACTGTGCTTGATCCTATAGACAAGATCAGTGTTTTACCTGACATAGTGGTACCTTGATTAACTTAAGTTCTGCCATAATCTAAATCGAGGCTAACATTATTTTTCTCACTGTGAATATGATGAATAACAATGATGGTTTACATTTACTGTACAGCTATGTGAGATACTATGGTAGAGGATATACAAGAGCTATGTATGTTAACTATACTACTCAACTCTATGAATTTAAGGCTCATGCTCAACTTTGCAGGCCCACGATCAGTTCTCATTTTCTCTGACTCCATAATCTTTGCCATTTTCTACCTCATGATCATTCTGTTTTTAAAACAAGCTTCTAACGAGACTATAACTATTCAATTATTATAAAATTAAAATAACAAGACCAATAATTTTTCTGTAACAGTAGCTTTCAATGGAATACAGTGATTTTTCCAAATACAAAATAAGGCAATGGTTTCTTGTAACAATACATTGCAGATATCTATCTATACACACACACACATTCTTAAGCAACGGGCTCGGCACCTAGTCCATCATATTCTCTCAGTCACTTCTTGCTGAGTACAAGGTAAGTTCGGAGGAATTTGTTTCATATCCCGTCACACAAAGGTAACTCTGCTATTGTTTGCTCCACTTCCGGCATAATCACCACTACTTACACTTGTGTTTCTCTGACAGCCCAACCACAATAACGCATTTTTTTCTGGGTGTATTGGTCTTTAAGCCATTTCCTGGGGTTCTTTGGGGTGCTAATTCCGCAAATTGTCTTGGATAGACCACAACAGCTCTAGTTTCTTTGATACAGTGTTCCATTATTCTTTCAGTTATTAGGGTATACTAATTTACTAATTTATTATCCTAGTTTTAAACATCAGAAGAAATCACATCTAAAATTACAGGATAAGACACAAAAGTAAGAAATATTCGAAAAAGAATTAGGTATTAAGGGACTTCCAAGAGAATTGTATATGGGCCCATAGTGGCAAGTGGGTTACACATGAGCCTCCAATTATATGGTCGGTGGTTCAAACTCACTGGTCACTCTGCAGCCTTTAAATCAAATTTAAAAATTGGGAAACTCAAAGGTGCTATTCTCTGGTCACTATGAGTTCGAATGAATTAGATGGCAGCAGGTTTTTCTTTTTGATGTGGGAGGCTGTGCAATATATACAGAGACTTCAAGTTGGATACTGTAAAGCCAGAATGCAGCTCGATATTGTTGGGCAAAAAGAAAGAAAACGGAAAAGGCACATATATGGAAGGTGTGAGGGGATTTAGAGTGTCAAAAATGTAAAGTTTTCATGCATATTTTGAAAATATAAATTTACTCCCTCAAATTATGCAGAAAATATTTCAAAACACATTTTAAGATATAGAAGTCAATGGATAACTCATGTCAAATATTTCAGAGGTGAGGTTGACTCCAAGCTTCTTTATAAGAAAAATTCTGTTTTTTCTTTTAAGAGTTTCTATGCATAGGTGGAGAAGTTTCCCATCTTATAACAAGACTGAAATATTTTAATTTTATTAAGGGAGTTTGAACTCTGAGAGGCCCATTTGGGTCTAAACAATTCTACCCAACTCACTACCAGTCAGTCAATGACGATTCATAGTGACACTATAGACCAGAGTGGAATTCCTCCTGTGGGTTGGGTTTCTCAAGCTGTAGATCTTTATGGGGCAGAAAGTCTTGTCTTTCTCTTGCTGAGTGGCTGGTAGGCTTGAATAGCCGACCTTGTGGTTAGCAGTCAAAGACATAACCCACTGTGCCCATTAAAGGGCCTTATTGATTATACAGTAACTCTTATATCTGGTCCCCTGGCTTTAAGATAAATTGGAACTGACTGAAATGAAGTTCCTAATACAGGTGAAGTGATGCTTGGGGAAAAGTCCAAGTTTATGTAATTTTCACTGTTCAAATATATTTTGGGATCAATGACACCGTGGGATGTATAACTGGATCAAACTATTTAGTACAATACAAACTACTTTAAATAAAGCCAATGTGCACTTCCTTTATCTCAGGCTAGCTAACACTACATACCAATATCCTGATTTCTAAGGGCAAGTAGAGTGAAGAGTGGTATATGGCATATGTTCTGTATCCAAAACCGAGAACAGATAGGGAAAAACTAGTGCCATTTTTGGAATCAGCCAGTCAGATATACTCAAAAGCAAATGTCACATTTGAGGCACATGTGGGTTGGCCAGTGTTATTTTCCACCAAATTCCCAAATAGCTGCTCCTGGACTCCCTCTGTTCCCATAACATATCCCTGCCTTCCTACCCCAACAAAGAGAAAATCAGAAAGTCGAAAGTGTAAACTCTTCCATTATTCCTGAACTGAATATCTGAGATTAAATCATGACTTTGCAAAGGTGGCCTGACATTCCTTTGTTAAGCTGTCTTTAAGATTTTATTTCCTTTATCTGAATGATCACAGACCACTGTTAGCTCTGCACAATGTACCTCATTTGTTTTGACAGAACAAAACATTCTGAACAAGAACCAAGGAGGATATGTGTAAAGCTTTTCTGCACACCGATGCCTCTGTCCTGAAATCACTTAAACACCACACTACTTTGCAGCATCTACTTTGTGATGACAGAAGACTTCAAATTCCTTAATAATCTACAGAAAGCAGAAGACGGGACATACAACACTTGTATCCTTTTTGTAGCATCCTCACTAGACTTTCAATTCAGGATCAGTTTGAAATACTGGATAGGCAAACTCAGACACAACAGTATATCTTGTCATCCCGTGTTAGTGTTTAAATAGGATACAACTTCCACCTTGCTTATCAGTGATTTAATTACTTTATATTTTGTATTTACAATGTTGGAAAACTTCTCAGATGATCTAAGCGCCATTCAGGGCCATAGCTGGGCCTTGGGCTCCCTCTATGATCCACCACAAACAATATACAAGAAGCCCTGGTAATTATTAGGCCTCATGAGGAACAATCAGCTGAAGGAAACCTTCTCTCACTCATCTGTGATGTCTCTGTCCAGTCACATAGGGTATGGAGAGCTAGCACGTCAACATGGGTTTTGGGCAGGCTGGGGGAAGCAGGTGAGAGTCTGAAGGTGCTGGGGAGGTCAGTGGGAATCGGAAGATAAGGGGAGGAGGAGATAGATGGCTGTATGAGACTTGGAGACTGAGAAGGACAAAAGACTAATGGGATCCCTGCCAAGGACACACTCTGGGAGGCCAAAGGCAGAGAATGACTTGAGTCATGATGGGCACACATGATGGGCATTAAAAAGTAGAAGAGAGTGGTAACACTTCACCACCACTACCGCCACCGCTGCACCACCACCACCACCACCACCATGCTCAACCCCCTGTTGAAAGGGATACTGGGAAAGCATAGGTTTCCTATGTGTCTGAATCGAATCAAATTGCACCTAACAAAACCTGCCATAATTAACTTTACAATGCTCTCTGTTTGATAACAAAGCTATTCCCATCTCTCAACTGTGGTCAGAGGGGAGTCACTGCTGGCTAAATTCATGTGTGAACTCTGTAAATGGATTTGGGCTTCCATAGTTTTCTACAAGCCAGGTGTTCACAATTTAAGCTCTGATACCATTTCCTCCTTTGGATTTAAATTTTATTATTTATAAGTTGGATCATACAGGCTGGCATACATCTTCCATGTACACTTAGTTGACATCTCACTTAGATGGCTGCTTGTTTGAAGACAAGCCTTTAAGACTCCAGGTTCTATTCTTTTTGATAGCCCAGCACTATCTTGGTTCTTCACCCACATTCTGCTATAGCATCCATCTCTTCAGTGATCTGTTCATGAAGGCAAGCATCAAGTAGGGCCATGTAATAAAAACAAATTCTTAGATTGGGGGTAGAACTAAGTTAGCCCCAAATCAATTTATATGGCTACATACTTCTCTTGTTTACTTTAGAGGCGTCTTTCTCATTCTATGTTGGATAACATAATCAATCATCGCCCTGGGGCATAAGGTATTTTTATTGACAGTGTCATTGATTAAACTAATGGTATAGAATTTAAAACACTGTTGAAAAAGGAAATTATACAAGTATATGCCTGCTACAAACTGTAAGACGTGAATTATTGATTTGCCCAGATTAAACTCCAAAGTGACTGGACACTATTTATCCAAACAAGGGAGGTTGGTGATAGGGCAAAACTTTCAGTGATATTCATTCACATCAGCAGAACCATGCTTACCAGATCAATGCATGCCATAAGAAAACAAGGAGAGCAGTAAAATAGTAAGTATATAGTAGTGTCAGGGCATCCTCAAGGCAAGAGATCTGAACCTAAGTCCAATGACCACCAGTTCTACGCCCTTGGGATAGCAATAATCTGTTTCTTCTCATACTAGGGACTTTCAGACTTCAGTCAAGGTGAGTTTGAGGTAAAGCCCAGTTCACTTAGTAAAGTTACCACATCAAGTCCTTCTGGTGTGGCCTATGAGGGCTGTTGTAAGCCTCAAGAGAACAGAGTCTAAGGTCTCAATAGTTTATAAC
>NW_022103896.1:85027554-85028957 GCF_000313985.2 Echinops telfairi | reverse complement strand
GTTACCACATCAAGTCCTTCTGGTGTGGCCTATGAGGGCTGTTGTAAGCCTCAAGAGAACAGAGTCTAAGGTCTCAATAGTTTATAACAATGACCTGGGACACCAAGGGCTACATAGAAACTAGGTCGGAGTATCCAATTAAGAACATAGTACAAGTCATATTCTTCCCTAGGGTTCTATATAAGTATTGCTAAACAATTTTTTTGTTCCTAATGGAAGGTTGTTCCTCCCTGCTTTCCTACCAACAGAAATGTAATCACCTTCACAGACACATACATGCCCGTCTCCTTCCATCTTGACTTGAATTGCCATAGTTTTGCCTATCACTCTGCTGGAAGTGTCTATTAATTTGGGGGGAACTTAGCACAGTTTGGTATGGCAGCAACGGAACTATCTTTGCCCTCTCTTCCCATCTTGAAAAATTGACCTCAGTTGAGGTGAGGTCTCCTTCAAAGTGATTTTTAAGATGTTCATAGAGAGGGGATGATAATATATACCATGAACATTAGGCAGGCTCTCTACCTCATTGCTTGGGAGATCAGATTAGGATATTTATTACATGACCTAGAAACAGAAGCCTGCTTTGATCTTGGTGTTAATCCTTATAGCAGTGGACCCATACAATATTTGTCCTTTTATGATTGACTAACTTTACTCAGGATAATGGTTTCCAGGTTCCTCCATGTCATGAAGTGTTTCATTGCTCTTTTTTAGGGCTGCATACTATTCCATTGTGTGTATGTACCAGAGTTTCTTTATCCATTCTTCTATTGATGGATCTTTGGGCTGTTTCCAGCTTCTTGCCACTGTGAACTGTGCTGCAATGAATGTGGAAGCGCTGTTTGTATTCTGTCTCATTTCTCTGTGGTGTGCTCAACAGAGGTATTGCTGGGTGGTAGGGTATTTTTATTCCCAGTTGTTTTATGTATGGTTGCACATATTTATAAGCCCACTAGCAATGCACAGGTGTTCCAATCTCTCCACACCCTCTCCAGCATTTGCTGTTCTGTTTTTTTGTTAAATTGCACTATCATTGTGCGTGTAAGATGATATCCTATCATTGTTTTAATTATATCTTCTGATGGCTAGTGATCATGGGCATTTGCTTATGTGATTGTTAGCCATTCCAATGTTGTTCTTTGTGAATTGTTTGTTTTTTTCTTTTGCCGACCTTTTAATTGGATTATTTTTTTTCTTGTTGAAATGTTTCAGAATTCTATATATTTTAGTAATTAGCAATTAGACTTCTGAGTAGTAGGCCTAATTGCTAGTTAATAATTTAGTATTATCTAACTACTAGTAATTTACTATTATTTAAATATTACTAATTACATGTATTATCTTTTAAATGTAAAGCATATTTGGCACAGGAAGAAGATTCACTAATACTGAAGTAGAAATTG
>NW_022103896.1:85010424-85026316 GCF_000313985.2 Echinops telfairi | reverse complement strand
CCTCCCCTTCCCCTGTATCCCCCAAAGAACCACCGGTCCTATTCTCTTTGTCTTCAAATTGTTTATCCCACCTATCTTATCTGGGTAGACATGCAGAGACATTAATAAGTGTAAAAACTACACAAAGCCAAACAAAACAACAAGGAAGTCAAAACCAACAAAACAATAACAACAACAACAAAATAACAAAACAAAAAGAAAACCACTGACAAAAATGGAAATCAAAAGTTCAAGGTCTGTTTGTTGGCCTTTACAAGTGTTTTCCAGTGGAGTCTGATGGGGTGCCACACTCTGTCTCCAAAGTCTATTTTTGGTATTCCTTGGGGATTTCATTGCTTTGCGCCCCTTGTGCTCTGTTGCATTCCCTTTGTGTATCATCCCCGTGTGATGAGCTGAGATTGGGCACAATTCAAGCACTGTGTCTCCAATGTTGTCCCCCGGAGCACTATGGTTCAGTGAGGGACATCATGTCTTGTGGTGGGGCTGGCCCTATGGTCCTCTCTGTGCCCACCTTCTTAGTGGGCTGTTAGTTTTTTTTCCTTATTGAAAGCTTGCAAAGTATTTGTCTGATGTGTCATTTTTAAAGATGTTTTCACAGTCTGTGGGCTCTTTTATTACTCTCTTGGTGAATTCTTTTGATGTACACATGTGCTTCGTCTTCAGTATTTCCCACTTGTCAATTTGTGCCTCATCTGTATTTGTATCCTTCCTATTTCCGATAGCCTATGTATTCCCTGTGCCAAGCTTCTCAGGTTTGTCCCAACTCCCTCATTAATGGCTCTAATAGTTTGGAGTTTTTACCTTGAGGTCTGTGATCCATGTTGAGTTTATTCTTGTGCATGGAGTGAGGTAAGGGTCTTGCTTCATTTTTCTGTAGGTAGATATCCTTCCCCTCCCCCACCCCCGCACCACTTATTGAAGAGGGCACCTGCTTCCCATGTGATATTTTTGGGGCCCTTAGCAAAGATCAGCGTATGCTGATGTTTTTATTCCTGAGTTTTCAGCTCTTTTCCATTGGTCTGAATATCTGTCGTTATACCAGTACCACACTGTTTTGACCACTGTGGCTGTGTAGGTGCTAAAGTCAGGTAGAGCAAGCTCTCCCATTTTTCCCTTCTTCTGGAGGAGTTCTCTGTTAATTCTGGGCTTCTTCTCTCTCTAAATGAAGTTGGTAATCAGTTTTTCCAATTCTTTGAAGAAATATGATAGTATTTGTATCAGGGCAGCATTAAACTTATATAGTGCCTTGGGCAGAATTGACATATTTACTATATTGAGTCTTCCAGTCCAAGAGCATGGTATAGTCTTCTATTTGTTGAGGTTACTCTTGGTTTCTTGTAATAGAGTTCTGTAGTTTTCCTCTTACAAATCTTTTGTTTTTTAAGTCAGGTATATCCCTAGATATTTCAGTTTGTGCTTGCCTATTGTTAAGGGTACTACCTTTTTAATTGCCTCTTCTGTGATCCTGTCTGATGTGTATAGCAGTCCAATAGACTTCTGTTTGTTGTATGCTGCCACTCTGCCATATTCCTCTATTGCTCCCAACACTCCACTTGTGGAGTTTTGGGGACTTTCAATATATAAAATCATATCATCTGCAAATAACGATAGTTTCTCCTCTTCCTTCTTCAGATGAATACCTTTGATGTCTTTTTTTTTTTTTGGCCTTTTGCTCTTCGCTAAAACCTAAATAGGAGTGCAGACAATGGCATCCTTGTCTGGTCCCCTTTCCAGTGGAATTGGTTTTGTCTTTTCTCTATTGATTACTACGTTGGCGGTTTCATATACAGCTTGTATAGCATTGAGGAATTTTCCTTCCATTCCTATCTTCTTGAGTGTTTTAAACAGGAATGGGTGTTGGATGTTGTTGAATCCTTTTTCCACATCTATTGATATTATCATGTGGTTCTTATAATTTTTCCATGTCTATGTGCTGAATAATACTAATGGTCTTTCGTATGTTGAACCAGTCCTGCATCCCTGGTATGAATTCATGTCTTCCAGGTTGTTGAATTCATTAAAGTACAGGTCTTCGTAGTACTGAGTAATTATTCTTTTGATTTCATTAGGGTCCATTGTAATGTCCTTTGTTTCATCACTCATCCTTGCTATTGAAACGTGTTCCTTCCTTCCTTTGGCTAAGTTTCCCAGCGGTCTATTAACTCTGTTAATCCTTTCAAAGAGGCAGCTTTTAGTTGCATTAATTTTTTTCCATAGTTTTCTTGTTTTCCCCCTCCTGTATCTCAGACCTGATTTTTATTATTTCTTTCCTTTTGCTATTACTAGGATTGTTGGAGTATATTTTACTAACTAAATGAGCAAGGTTTCGTTTGTTTTCCAGTTACCACATTTCAGTCCAAACCATTTCTGTTCTATCAGTGACTTTAATTACAGTCTCATCAAAGTAACATTGGACAGTTTCTGAAATGTCTCCTTTGTTTTCTAGGAAAGATGGGATTCATTTGGCATGCCAAAGTGTATGTAGTAAAAATATTACAAATAAATTACCATTGGCGTGTGAGTGGGGACTCTGTCATCACAACTTCAAGGATTTTGCATTTTTGAAGCAAGATAGGCTGTTATTTCCCCCTCTTAGTTTGAGACTTATGGGTTAGGATTAAAACCTGAAATAGGATCAGAACTCTGGAGATGAAAATAATTTTGAAAACATATGACCAAGCCTCCCTCTTCAGTCTTATAGGCAAGTGAGTTTTCATTTTCACAGTTGATCAATGGCCACCAGAACTTGATAGACAGTTCTCCCGGGCAATACTTCACAAAGCCATTTGATTCTGTTTCTTTTAAACTTCCCCTTAGTGCCTATTAAAGGTATCTATACACAACTCCATGTGAATTATCGGCTACTCTATTGCCTATTCCTATTTGCCAATGCATAGACATGAGATTTCCTTGTAGCTTGTTGACCTACTACATTTTTAAAACTACTTTAAAACAGTTGATATGATGTTTTTCTGAGTAGCCTCCATACATTTTGGATTTTGGGGAGACTAAATATGACTTTTCTAAGATAAGCATCTTAGGGAAGCAGGTTTTTTAGGGAAACACTCAGGGTGCATTAGTTCACAGGACAACATGTCACTCTCCTTCGTGGAAGCGTGTAGCCTAAGAATGCCTGGTAGTCTAGGCCTGAGGAACAAGTGTTCCTACTGTGCCTTGTTATTGATTGCACTTGGGTCATTTCCATATGGGGGTAGATTTGATGAAGATGCTTTTCATAAAATCATGCCCCTTCAGCTTTGTTCAAGGAAGGGAAGAAGAGCAACCAATTTAATGAATTTCATTTCTTTTCCACAGAGGTTACCGGATCAGAGACTTTAGTTCTTAGTTTGCGTCACCATTTTGTTTTTCAGGTTTGAAAGCAAAGTGGGCAATTGACCCTGAATTAGAAGTAACATTCAAAGCACACATCAACCCTGGATTCTTTTCATTTGCTACTGTTTCACTGGATTTAATGGTTTGTTTTTCTTGGGAGAATTCAAGTTTGAAAAGTTGGAATGCATGTCTACTGTGTTAGATACAAAATTTAGTAATGATTATAATAAAATCACCAAGCTCACACAATGCACACGAATCATGTACTAGACTCTGTTCTGGGTACTTTACATATATTGTAATAGTTAATCCTCACAAAAATTTGATATGAGCTTAGATCAGTTATTTTTCTAATTTTACCAATGAGGAAAGTGAAATGACAGCTATTAGGTTTCTCAATAGTTCAGAGCTATTGGTAATTCCAGAGCTAAGTCGTAGTCACATTTTGAGTTAAAAGAGCCAGAATTTTAGTCTGAGTAATTCTCCAAGGTAGGAGGTCTAAGTGGTAAACACACTTGGCTGCTAGCTAAACAGTTATAAGTTCAAGTTTACCTAGAGATGTCTCAGAAGAAGTTCACCTGGTAATATACTTCTGAAAAACGAGTCGCTGAAAAGTCCTGTGGAGCACTATTCTAGTGTGACATAAATCAGAGCATCCTTGGTAGCATCTGGTTTCATTCTTTTCCATAGCCAGCTCTTTTTTGGTTACACACTACCCAAGACACTTGAAGCTTCACTGAGGATGAGACTCAAGAAGTGCCATCATTGTGGACAAAAATAATTAACATTGACAAAATTACATGATTAAGTACTGGTGAAAATAATGCAATGTGGAAGTGTAATGTATTGTAGAAGCACATGTAATATGGAAGCACAAGATATGTTCTAGATTTGTGGTAACAATAGGACAAAGGACATGCCTAGTGGAGAAGTGAACAAAGAATGAAAAGAGACCCAGAGACCTGGGTGTGTAGGCTAAGAAATGGCCATGCTTGGGGTATCAGGTAGATGTTTATCAGGGGAAAGAATTTGAAACAAAATCGTGAGTGTGTTTTATACAAATTAAGCAATTAAGATTTTATTCTGTAGACCAAATATATCAATTAAAAAGTTTAGAGAATAGAGATGTGAACACTCTGAATCTTGGGGAGATAACTGGGAAGTCAGTAGGTGGATAAGGGGCAAGAGATACAAGGGCAGGAAGAGCCCTTAAAGTCCAGGTGTGAAGTCAGAATGGTCACAAGGGGGTAGGTGAGACGGATATGAGAGTAACAGCCAACATGGAAGTGCAAGACTTTGATAAGAAATTAAATGTGGGATAACAGATAAGTACAAACAAAGCCCTGATTAGCAGCCCATTGTCAGGGAGCCCGGCAAGTCTCTGGCCAAGGGAAAAGAGGCTTCAAGGTGGTATTTTGGAGCTGAGGTTTGTAACCCAATTATAAACTCAGCTCTTGTTCTTTTGTAAGGTTCCTGCAACTCACCGATAAGGAAATGTGTAGGGAAGTCCAAGTTGGGGCCTGAAGAGAATTAGAAATCTCTTACCCTCCCAGAGTTATTGCAATGCGCAGATGCTGAGGAGGGAAGTGGATAGGTGAGGAGTGACCCTGGAATAGTGAAAGCTCCTACCATCTCCATTTCAAAAAGCCTTGTTTACTCATTTTAAAGGCAAACAATAGAGAGAAATGAACTATCCATGGAGAACAGAAATAAAGCAGTTCTCCATCATCTCCCAGCTTCAGTCAGACTATTTAAAACAATTTATTTCAAACAGATGAAGATGTGTTTCAGTGTCGCTGGGGGCAGTCAATTAAGGAGATTAAAGCCAGAAAAGCTACTGCAGCAAAAGTATTTAAGTTTCAGTTTCTTCAGCAGCTGTGCTTTCTCCATTTCTTGGAAATCAGAATTCTCTTACCCTCTGTTCTTTCTGGATGTGGAAATTGAATGTAAGCTTTTTTTCCCCTTAGCATTATCTATTTTTAAAAAAATGATCCCAGGTTCATAGATTGTTATTATAGTCCATATAAGGAGGTTGACAAACTTTTGAGATGGTAAATTCAATCCTGTCTCTCACAACAATTTAAAAATCATTTGGGATCCATAAATATATTTTTACAAACAAATGAAACAAATGAAATCACCATTATCTGAATAATATCCTTTATTATAAAATTTAACAAATGAACCTATGGTTGTTTTATTTTCATTTTCACTGTATTTCAGTCACATGTACATACCAAAAGGGCCATATATGGTTTGAGAGCCACAGTTTGCTGACCCTCGCCCATAGTTATGGCTATCATTTATGCATAGGTGTGCTTAGTTCAGTTGCAATGACTTTGGCGTGCCTCGTGTTAAGAATGAGAACATCAAAGTTAAAGGTAATGTACTCTGTAGGTTAGGTAGTTTTGATAAAAGACGAGCAAACCCTTCTTTTATATATCAAAGACCTCTGCAAACAAATTGTTTCCACATCTATTCCATATCTAGAATACGTACTCAGCACCTTTCGTAACAGAGGGTAGAAATCATTGGTTGGCATGCCCAATTTTTACAGGCCAAAGCTCACTCTGTTTAAATGAATTCCTCCAGGTCTTCGGTCAGGAATTTCTGGCAGCACCTTAAGAGCCCACAGGTTGCCAGAGTTGAGGTGTCCCTTTGCCCTCTCCTCCAGGATCCCTGGTAGCACAGTGGTTATGTGTTGGGCTACTAACTGCACAGTTAGCAGTTTGAAACCACCAGCTGCTCTGAGGGGTCAAGATGAGACTTTCCACTCCCATAAAGAGTTACAGTCTTGAAACCTACAGGGGCAGTTCAACCGGTTCTCTCCTATAGGTTCACCACGAGTCAGAATTGACCTGATGCCAGTGAGTTTTATAGGCTCAGTCTTTTCCTTAAGGTGAACCTACCTAACGTGGAAGGGATGTAAGAAAATTAAGTGTGAAAATACGGTAGCATGTCACTCTGGTCAAACATCATGACTGCAAGGATGGTGTAGATAGTACTGGTGTACATAGTTGTAACTGACTCGATGATACCTAACATATCACAGGCAGCATCAACATCATCCCACGTCTCCAGTTTGGGTAACCAATGTCTGCCTTGTACCTGTCCCTCAGTTTCTGTTTTATGCATATGCATATGTTTAGTACTCAGTCCCTCCTGGATACCAGTACCTAGCCTACCATTTCCTAGATGCTTTGACTCAACCCTAGGCTTTTTGATAGGGCCCAGGACCAGCCTCTGTTAACAGCCTGCCACTTGGATTGCTCCATTATGCCTTCAGGAGACTGCCCTGCAGGAGTACATTGCTCATGCCCTCCCCCCCCGCCCCCACCGAAACTCTCCTATTTGTCTACAAGGTTGCAGACCCTACAGTGGTTATGTCTGTACCTTCAGGTGCTGCCACACTATATTGTGAGGTGAATTCCTATGTTCTGTTTCCACACCTGACCTTTGCAAGCTGCTGTGGTTCCCCAGGTGGTTTGCGAGATCGTAATTTGAATTTGTGTTGTTAGGGGCCATCGACTCAGCTCTCAGCCATAGCAACCCGATGCACAACAGAAGAGAACACTGACCAGTCTTGTACCATCCTCATGCCTGAGCCCATTGTTGCAGCTACCATGTCAATCCATCTCATTGGGGACGTTCCTCTTTTTCACTGTCCCTTCACTTTGCCAACCATGATGTTCTTCTCCAGGGACGGGTCTCTCCGACAATATGTCCAAATTATGCTAGACAAAGTCTCACCATCCTTGCATCTGTAAGGTGACCAGACGTCCTGCTTTTTGGCGTTTTAAAAAAGTCCCGATTTTTGGAAAGAATGCACAACAAGCTAGGGAACGGTCTGTTTGGTCCATATAGACCAAATTTTTAATCAAGAACCCCTCCATCCACTCCCGGTCAATGGTGTCCCGCTTTAAATCTGGTTACCTTATTAAGGAGCACTCTGGCCATACTTCCTCCAAAACAGATTTGTTTGTTCCTTTGGCAATCCATGGTGCTTTCAAAACACTTCTCCAACAACACGATTCAAATGTATCAATTCTTCTTTAGCCTTCCTTATCCAATGCCCAACTTCCTCACACATGTGAGGCCATTGAAAATACCATGGCTTGAGTCACGCACATATCAGTACTCAGAGTAACATCATTGCTTTTCAACACCTAAAAGAGATCATGTGCAGCAGATTTACACAATGCACTTTTCTTAGGATCTATTGACTGCTATTTCCATGAGCATGGAGTGAGTCCTAGTGAGACAAAATCCTTGACTTCAAACTTTTCTCCATTTATCACAATGTTAGCTGTTGGCCCAGTTGTGAAGATTTTGGTCTTCTTGACATTGAGTTCTAATCCATACTGAAGGCGATAATCCTTGATCTTCATAGCAAGTGTTTCAAGTTCTCACTTTCACCAAGCAAGGTGTGTCATCTGCATGTTGCAGTTTTTAATAAGCCATAATCCAATTAATTCTTCTTCATAGAATCCAACTTTTCTAATAATTTGTTCAGCATACAGATTGAATAATTATAGTGTCAGGATACAACCCTGATACATCCCTTTCTTGATTTTAAACCATGCCATATTCCCTTGTTCTGTTTGTACAACTGCCTGTTGATCTATATACAAGGTCTGCAGCAGCACAATGAGATATTCTGGAATTCCCTTTCTTCTCAAGGTTATCTGTAGCTTACTATGATGCACAGTCAAGTGCCTTTGAATAGTCCGTAAAACACAAAACTATGTTTAGTATTCTCGGCTTTCAGCCAAGATTCATCAGCAATGATATACCTTGTTTCACATTCTCTTCTGAATCTAGTCTGAACCTCTTGCAGTTCCCACAATGCACTTCTGCAACCACTGTTGGATGGTCTTCAGCACAATTGTACTTGCATGTGATATCAATGATATTGTTTTATAATTTGAACATTCTGTTAGTGTTCTAATTTTAGTATATATGCTGCTGAAGCGAGCACAGTTCACTTTTCTTGAGAGTGGGTACAGATATGAATCTGTTCCTCTGTTGGCCAAGTAGCTGTCTTCCAAATTTTCTGGCATTGATGAGTGAGTGCCTCCAGGGCTTCATACATCCGTCAAAACATTTCAACCAGTAACTGAAATCAGTGAGCAGCAAATCAGAACTCTTAACTTCTGGATCAGCCTTGTTTTTCTTCTTCATCGAAAAATGTTTTCTCCAGTATTTCTTGTATAACCCAGATGTGCCTCAAATTTGGGCAAATCATTCTACTTCTTTCACCAGGTTTGTTGTATGGAAATTTGAGATAATTATTTTGGCTTCTAAAAGTTGCTAGGTGGAGTAAATGAGAGAGTTTGTGACACACGTGTGGCCCTCAAAATGGTGGCCAAAAAAGGTCCGTCCGTCCCCCACCTTAGAAAACTCTTGTTTTTTCCCTCTCACATTTTTTCTACTAATTGCTTACTTTCCCCTGCCCTAGACAATGTCATGGGATGAATGAGGTTTGCAGACGGGGATTGGGCAATCAAATTGGGTAATTTCTTACTACTGTTCATTAAGCCACTTTTTTTATATTAAGCTATAAATCGGAACAAAGATTCACTGGGTAGTGTAAATGTTAACTGAAAGGTTGGAGGTTTGAGTCCACCCAAGGGTACTTTGGAAGCAAGGTCTATGGATCTACTTAAAAAACAAACAAACAACAAAACAAGACATCAACACCCCCCTGGAACACAGTTCTATTCTGATGTACATCGGGTCACCATAGTTGGATTCAACTTGATGGCACTGGTTTTTAATCTGGATGGGCTAAGGAAATGCTTTTGAATATAAGTGTTGTGTCTTCAGTGTTGATACACATAGGTACATCATGAAATGGAATCAGTTTGCCCTAGTTCCAAGGTCCCATCAATGTCTTACTTGGCCAATGTTTTGTCTTTTATAAAAAAATGCACAAGATGGGACTCCTTAATAAAAGTGTAGAAGCATAAGTAAAATAAATAAACAAAATCCATCTAAAACAAACTCATATGAGCTCTCTTAACGAAAATAATAAAGAAGGAGCAACTTGTGTTCTTTCTCCTAGTGTTTGCTCCCTAAGTATGTTGTCTTATTTGGCCTTTATGATAAACCTATAAGATGGGGATTTTAACTCATTTTTCAAAAAGGAAACTTTCAGAGAGAGACTAAAATATTCCCCCAGTAACATTGAAAGAAACTCAGAGAAGGAACGGAAGTTTGTGTCTAGATCTATCAGTCTCCCTCTGGGATACAGACTCCTCCTGAGGGCTAAGAAGACTACAAGGGTCATTATCCCACTAGGCTGAGAATGGGGCCCATAGATGACAATGGAGCCACACAGAGCAGTGTTTTAGGGGAATGAGAATCAGAAGGCCAGCTTGAATCTTAACCCTTTCATTTTCACTGAAGCCTCCTGTCCCTGATCGAGATGGGCATTTTAGAACGCCCAAGTCATCTCAGAGTGAGGCTGACTGCAGGCAGTTCTTTCTATCCCAGCATCCCAGGCTACCTATGGTTGGTCTGGAGATAGTTCAACCAAGGTTCCTCAGAAGCCTCTGGACCTAATGTGACCCCTTGGTGAATGGTAAGGATGTTTCTAGGAAAGAGAAGCCGGAGAGAAGCTGCTTATACTTAGACTCCCATCTCTAGGATTTTGGACATGGGCAACAAGTATAGCATCCGCTTACTGTTTTCTAAGTATCCTTTTCTGCTAAGAACCTTTATACACTACTGGGTATTTCTAACGATGTAATTAATTTTTAGATATTTGTGTCAACAATACTTTCCTGGCTTCTTCCCTACTTTTTTCTTTTCTTTTTTCGGCACAAGCTTTTATTATACAAAAAGATGAACAAGACAGGTGGTCATTGTGAGTTGCCACCCCACCCTCCATCCAAGGGTGGGATCACTGTCATTTTTTATATTTATTGTGTTCATTTCCTTTCCTCTTTCTTTCACTCATTTCCTTGGTGATTACTATGTGTCAGATAGCATATTAGACACTTATGCTCCCCATTTCACTGTTACAACAATAAACAGATATTAGTGTACTTATACACTGTTGGACACTCATATATGTATAAGAAAACCTTTAAGGGGCTTACATGGAGAGCAAATGTTTTGAGAATGATGAGGGTAACGAATGTACAAATGTGCTTTATACAATTTATGTATGTATGGATTGTGATAAGAGTTGTATGAGCCCCCAATAAAATGATTAAAAGGAAAAAGAAAAACTTTATATCAATGAGTAATTGTGTATTAAGAAAACTTCCCAGCCCAGTCCACATCAAGTTTCAAAGTCTGATATTAGCCCATAAGTCTGATACTAGTCCATAAATCCCTCTTCAGATTCATGCAGCACATGCAATAATGCAAAATGCAGGAAGATCACAGACCAGTGGATGCAAAATCTTGTCAATCCAGTGGTGGTGGAAGCATCTCCAGGGTCTTGCAGGTTTCAGCATGGCTCAATGTGTTTTGTCAAAAGGAAGGTGAAGCAGAGAGAGAGAAAGGCTGGCTTTGGAAAGCCATCTATCGAAGTTGCCCTCCAATCAAGCTGGGACCTGATTGACTGGCTAAATTCCTCCCACATGTTCCTATGGGAGCCATGTTGGCACAAAAAAAACCTAACTATCACAGCTAGCAATGTTTCAGTGGTGATACCTGCACTCATAACAGTGATTTGAATTTTTTTAGTGTACAAACTGTCAGTGTGAGTAGTGGCTTTATAGTCTATTTCTAATATATATTTATATATATTTGGTCCTTTCTCTTGCCCCTCTCTCAGCTTGCCCGGACCGCCTGTCAGAATTAATTCACTGGCACACATGTATACGATAGCTATTACAATACTGACAGCTAGACTTCAAAAAAGGATGAGAGTATTTCTTCTCCTGTCCAAAAGGTGCTAAGAGAACTAGCATATCTAGTATCACATACTACGCTTCATTCTCAGGAAGCAGAGAAACATTTTAAAAGAAATATTAAGTCACCTGGGATACAAAGGCATCAAATCTTTCCCAAATTGTAACAGACATTTTTATTTTTCCATTGTGAAGAGAGAGGAATTTTGTATAGATGTCAAATCATATGAAGCCACGACTCACCACGACAGCAAAGATGTAATCTGTGCTTGTATCTCAGCACAGCAGGGAAGCACGTGTGTTTTCATACACCAGTGAGAAAAGTGGAACTCCAACACAGTTTATGCTCACCGTGACAGGCAAGCCAATGTCTGGGGCAAGAAGCATTGTGGTTCTTTCTGCCCTGGATACAGAGCAGCCATCAAGACAGGCAGAAATCAAAACCTGCATAAGTAAATGCTTTGGTCAAAATTATACTATTGAAACTGGGGAGTACTTAGCCTGAGCAGACTCAGTCATGTGAAATACTCAACTCTATGTATGGATAACAGAAGCTAAAATAAGCATTGGATTAAGAAGTTAAATAGGCACAAGGGGATTTCTGTCGAAGCTTGGAAATGGAGGCATGTTTACTTGATCATTCTTCAGACTGGAAGATTTGGGGGAATAAGTCTATTTATGTTCCAAGTCTACAGCAAACAAATTCAGTTCACCCTGTAAAACCAAAAACCCAAACAAACAAATAAACAAACAAACAACCCCTCCAAATTCACTGCCATTGAGTCGATGCCAACTCATAGCAAACTGAAAGGACAGGATGGACTGTTCTTGTGAGTTTCTGAGACTACAACTCTTCATGGGAGTAGAAAGCCCTGTCTTTCTTTCAAGGGGGTTGGTAGTTTCAAATCGCTGACCTTGCAATTAGCAGCCCAAAGTGTAACCAGTATGCCACGAGGGGGGTCCTCTAGTTCACCCAGCAGGGGGCATGAAATATGACTTCTGGGAGGTTAATTTTCACGAAGTAAAGGAACAATGTTTTAAGAAATTTTGTTATAAAACTTAATGATTCATTGGGCCAGTTGATATCTATCACTGATCACTCTCTATAATTTATCATCTCTAGACAGCCATTGAATTCTCCTAATGTTAAATGATACAGAAAAACAGTGTTTTCATTTTGAAGTAGTCTAAATATGTTACACAACATCGTGTAAAGTTATAAAAATATATGATATATGTGCATGCACATACATATATGCTTTTGTTTTTCCCATGTACACTTTTTTTGCTTCCCTTTTACCCTAAGGTTATAGCAGGTTGGTCAAGGACATCCAAAACCCTGGAAAACAGCTGTAAAGGTCCAGATGGCACCAAGCTAGAAGGAAGATATCCAGGTGTATCACAAGCATTGTATGAACTTATGATATGCCAGGTTATGAACACTGTAACCCTTAGCAGTGAACACTGTAAAGCTTTGCATTGGGGAAAACTCATCATTTCCAATTTTGAGAAGGTAATCACTAAATTCTTATTGAACGAATAAAGAGGAAAGGAAAAAAATAAGAGGAGGAAAAGGAAGTTGTTAGGGAAAGTTAAGGTTGCAGCTCTGACAGAGTTAATTTTTGAGTCCTCAGAGAATTGTTGATGTTACGCTGTATTAGAATGCAAGTTCTCTACCTGTTGTATTGTTTATACTGGGAACTCAACACAGATTGGACTGATCAAGAAGGGGCAATTAGACAAATATAACTGCAACCTCACATTATTTAACTGATGGCCCAAAGTCCAAGCTGATGCCTAAAGACCAAAGCTTGTCTGAAATAAGATTATATTTTTCTAAAGGTAAGTCTATTCATTTATTATTTGTCCTTTAGACAATTGCCTGAAAGGTATAACCCAGAGAAGTCACTTCTAATTTAGTGATCTGAAATGATAGTGTTTCCTATTTGGAAAAGCAATTGGCTATGATACGCAAGTCTATGGCACTGAGCAGATCATTTGTTCACCTAGCTTGTAGAACTTTCAATATCGTCTTGGAATAGAAACATCAGGATTCGGATTAGACTTTAAGTATTTCATTTCTACCTGTAGGTAGAATTGCCACTGTGAGTGTCTGAGACCGTAATTCTTTACAGGAGTAGAAATCCTACTCTTTCTCCCTTGGAGTGCCTGGAGGTTCGAAGCACTGGCCTTTTGATTAAAAGCATAGCTTGTATTTCATGGCAATGAGATTAAGTTTTAAGAATTTGGAAACATGGAGAAAAAGATCATTTGGATGTAATTACTGTGTTATCAACTGTTCCGAGTGATGTACAATGGGTTCTTTCTCTTGCCTTCTCCCAGTGATCTCAAGGAGAAAACTATTCCGTAGGAATTTTTTGCCTATGGTTTCTGTAGTGATCATATGCCCAAGAAGGATTTATGTCCGATATACTGACTGCTTCAGAATGAGCAGAGTGGGAAGCTGGAAGGGGATCTGTGGTCGTAAGATGCTTCTTATTTAGCCTATGCTTAAGAAACATTGCACAATGATTATGGTGTATTTTTATATTGTGAGCTTAGCATCAAAGGAGTTTTAAGAGAACACTCACCTGAGCCGGTCACTCATTGCCAACGAATCAATTCTGACACATCGTGATGGTGTATGGCAGAGTAGAACTGTACTTTGGGGTTTCTGAGGCTGTAAACCTTTTTTGGAAACAGAACACGTCATCTTTCTCCCAGTGAGCTGCTGGTAAGTTTGAACTACCTTGTGGTTAGCAGCCCAACATGCAACTAACTATGCCATATTTGAGTGGTTTATATAAGATTCCAGAAAAATGTATAGCACCGAACTGGGACTCCCCACAGCCCCTCTTTAAAAACAAAACAAAAAATTTCACTGCCATTGAGTCGATTTTAATTCAATAACTATAACTGGGTCCAGGAAGGTATTATAGAGTTTGTAAACACAATGACTTGCAACTCAGTTATAAACTGGGCACTGGAAATTGGACTTAGGGAGATGTGAAGAATTTAGGTCTAACTAATTTTGTTGCTGTTGTTCTTCGGCAAAGACAAAATATAAAAATCCCTTCTGGGGGAACCAATAACAGTAATATACATATAACCTTCTCCCAGGGGGATGGGCAACAGAAAATTGGTTGAAGACATTGGTCAGTGTAAGACTTGAAAAAATAATAACAATTTATAAGTTATCAAGGCTTCATAAGGGGAGGGGGAAATGATCTGATACCAAGGGCTCAAGTAGAAAGGAAACGTTTTGAAAATGATGATGGCAACATATGTAAAATGTGTGTGACACTTCACAGGAGAATTCTATCAAGCATTCAGGGAAGAACTGACACTAATCCTACACAAACTCTTCCAGAACATACAAAAAGATGGCAAACTCCTGAACTCCTATGAAGCTAGTATAACTCTGATACCAAAACTGGACAGGGATCCCACGAGAATCGAGAACTACAGACCAATATCCTTACTGAACATCAATGCAAAAATCCTTAACAAAATACTGGCCAATAGAATGCAAAAGTATATAAAACAAATAATTAACCATGACCAAGTGAGATTCATACCAGGGATGCAGGGATGGTTCAACATACGAAAGACCATTAGTATCATTTATCATATTGGCACGAAAAACTATAAGAACCACATGATAATATCGTAGATACATAAAAAGCATTCGAGAACATCCAACACCAATTCCTGTTTAAGACTCAAGAAGATAGGAATGGAAGGAAAATTCCTCAAGATAATACAAGCTATGTATGGAAAATCAACAGCCAATGTGGTAGTCAATGGAGAAAAGATTAACACAATCCCATTGAAAAAGAGGACCAGACAAGGATGCCGCTTGCCCCCACTCTTATTTAACATCATACTGGAGGTTTTAGCTAACATCATAAGGCAAAGAAAAGACATCAAACATATTCACTTGGAGAAGGAAGAGGTGAAACTACCATTATTTGCAGGTGATATGATTTTATAAATGGAAAACCGCAAAAGCCCCACAAGGGGAATATTGGAAGAGATAGAGGAGTATGGCAGAGTGGCAGGATACAAGATCAACAATCAGAAGTCAATCGGACTGTTATACACATCAGATAAGACCACAGAAGGGGAGATCAAAACGGTGGTACCCTGCACAATAGCCAAGCACACATTGATATATCTAGGGATATACCTGACTAAAAGAACAAAAGATCTATACGGGGAAAACTACAAAACACTATTACAAGAAACCAAGAGTGACCTCAACAAATGGAAGAATATCCCATGCTTGTGGATTGGAAGACTTAATATAGTAAAGATGTCAGTTCTGCCCAAGGCACTATATAAGTTTAATGCAATCCCGATACAATTACCATCTTTCTTCAAAGAAATGGAAAAACTGATTACTAACTTCATATGGAGAGGGAAGAAGCCCTGGATTAGCAGAGAACTCCTCAAGAAGAATGACACAGTGGGAGGGCTTACTTTACTTGACTTTAGCACATATTACACAACCACAGTTGTCAAAATCGCATGGTATTGGTATAATGACAGATACTCAAAGCAATGAACTGAAAACCCCAAAATAAAATCATCAGCCTACAGACAACTGATCTTTGATAAAGGCCCCCAAAATATGAAATGGGAAGCAGATGCCCTCTTCAACAAGTGGTGCTGCAAAAATGGATATCTACCTG
>NW_022103896.1:84993263-85007288 GCF_000313985.2 Echinops telfairi | reverse complement strand
ATGATGGCAACAGATGTACAAATGTGCTTGACACAATGGATGTCTGTATGGATTGTGATAAGAGTTTATGAGCCCCCAATAAAATGTTTTTTTTTTAAATGTGCGTGATACAGTGGACATATGTATGAATTGTGATAAGAGCTGTATGAGCCCCTAATAAAATCATTTAACAACCTCCCTTCTGTGGGATGGGAAATAGGCTGGATCAGTGTGGTCGTGCCACGTAGCTGAAGGGCTGAAAAGCAATTCGAGCCAGCCTTCCTAAACTATTTTTACACTTTCAGGGGTAGTAGACTTCTTTGCTACTTCCGTTGTTTTTCACATAACCTGAAAATTATGATTTGGAAAGCTCCCTTATAAATCAGCTGCATTCTCTGAAAATTTTCTCTTTTCTTTTTAGTGTTTATGTGTCTTGAGACTCCAGCCCAACTGAAGTGCAATAAGAAGGTGAATTATTATATTATCTGTCCTTGTTTTACAGGATAGATACGTTTTTACAGGAATATAAGTTTTTACAGAAGAGAAGTAAGATCTTTTAAATAGTAAGTGTATACTGTGGTCTGTCCAAGAATAAACAAATCAGTCTTAGAAGAAATAGAGGTAGAACATCCCTTAGAAGTAAGGATGTCTATTTTGGATGTCATCAGGTAAAATTAATGACTAGAAAAGGATATCGTATTTAGCAGAGGATCAAGGAAAATACTCAATGAGTTTGATTGACACAATAGTTACAACATAGACTCAAATATGCCAAATGATAATGAAGATGGTGTAGGATGGGAAAATCTTCCAGTCTGTTATACACACGGATGGCATAAGTTGGAGGGAACTTGACAGCAATTAACAACAACACAGACTGAGCCTTTTGGGGGCAGCAAAGAATCACCAAAGGAGTAGGAAGAAAGTCCAGTCACTGAAATTTGTGGAAATGTGCTCCTACTGCTTCAAATTTATTTGGCTGCTTTTGCTCTGGAGGATTTGTCTTCTACATTTTTACAGTCCCTCAAATCTCTAAATTTTACTCCTGAGCTCACCAATGACTACTCTTTTTGCTCTTCTCTCCAGGAAGATTGCTAAGGTCCACATGCCTACTTTGCAGCCATCAGTCAGTCAAGTTCCATTTGCCCAGGTGCTCTGATGCACTAAGAGCAGCTGGGATTGTATGTTGGATTTCTGTCTATGACCTTATTCTAAAAACTCAAGGCTTGTAGTCTACTTGTAAATATGGGGTGGGTGGGGAAGGAATAATAACATGCTTTTTAAGTGACATAAGAAATAGCAAGAGAGGCTTAATAAAATCAGGTAGAAGTGACGATGAAAGGGACTAGTCTACTTGCTTAGTGAGCATGTAACTTATGAGCTGTCACTGGGAATAAGTCAATTCACAAAACTATTGTTTAGTTCCTGCCTTGTCCCAGAAAAGCGGCTATAAATGCTACCTGTTGTTCAGACTGAATTATTTCCTTCTTCCTTTACTGCTTTCAGCCTCCTTCTGTACCCAGCATCCATCTTCTGTACATGTAGACAACAATGGGACCAGGGAATCCTAGGCCTGGAGCGTTTGGGCATCTCTGCCACACAGTTCTGTCAGGACAAACATTACGGATAACCTCGGCTCCCTGATAGGAAGTCAGTGTCAGAAGACAGGTTTGAACCCACTCCCAATAAATCTCTTTCTTTCAATAAACCCAGACAACAACTTAACACTAATTTTGCTACTGTTATGAATCTTCATGTAAATATCTGATATGCAGGATGTATTTTCACTGTTAACAAATTGACCATAATTAAAGCATAGTGATTAATCACAAAACAACATGTAATTATAAGTGGTGAAATATTTATTTATTTATTAAAAAATCATTTTATTGTGGGCTCATACAATTCCCATCACAATCCATACACACATCCATTGTGTCAAACACATATGTACATTTGTTTCCATCATCATTCTCAAAACACTTGCCTTCCACCTGAGCTCTTAATATCGGCTGCTCATTTTCCCCCTTCCCCCTCCCTCATGAAGCCTTGATAATTCACAAATTATTATTATTTTGTCATAGGTTACACTGTCTGACGACTCCCCTGCCCTTTCTCTGCTGTCCATCCCCCAGGGAGGAGGCTATATGTAGATTCTTGTAGTTGGTTCCCCTTTTCTACCCCACATTCCCTCCACCCTCCAGGCATCGCCACTCTCACCACTGATCCTGAAGGAGTCATCTGTTCTGGATTCCTGATGTTTCCAGTTTCTATCTGTACCAATATACATCCTCTGGTCTGGCCAGATTTGTAAGGTAGAATTTGGATCATGATAGTGGGGGGTGGGGGAGAGAAGCATTTAAGAACTAGAGGAAAGTTATATGTTCATCGTTGCTACCCTGCACCCTGAGTGGTTAATCTCCTCCCCACAACCCTTCAGTAAAGGGGTGTCCAGTTGCCGATGGGCTTTGAGTCTCCACTCAGCACTCACCCACATTTACAATGATATGATTTTTTGTTCTTTGATGCTTGATACCTGATCCCTTCGACAGCTCGTGGTCACACAGGCTGGTGTGCTTCTTCCCTGTGGGCTTCATTGCTTCTGAGCTAGATGGCCACTTGTTTATCTTCAACCCTTTAAGACCCCAGACACTCTATCTTTTGATAGCCGGGCACCATCAGTTTTCTTCACCACATTTGCTTCTGCACACGTTTGTCTTCAGTGATCTTAGCAGGAAGGTGGGCACACTGATAGGATTTTTAGTTCTTTGATGTCTGATAACTGGTCCCTTCTACACCTCGTGGTCAGACAGGCTGGTGTGCTTCTTCCATGTGGGCTTTTATGCTTCTCAGCTAGATGGCCACTTGTTTATCTTCAAGCCTTTAAGACCCCAGATGCTATATCTTTTGATTTTTAATGACAAATAAATGAAATTTTGAAAAAAAAATTTTTGGGGTGTGAAAGAGGAAAGAAAAAAAAAGCAGTATACTTGTGCACTAAAACACTGCTGGGATTAATAATAAAAATTTTAAATGAAAAATGTTGTAAAATTCAACAGGCAAATGAACTTTTTTAGAAAGCCACAACTCTTTCTATAATGTCCCAATACACAAAATATTATTTTTTCCTATCATGATATTTGAAGGCAACAGAGAACATTATAGATCAGTGGTCCTCAACCTGTGGGTCGCAACCTCTTTGGGAGTTGAACGACCCTTTCACAGGGGTTGCATAAGATCATCAAAAACACATATTTCCGATGGTCCTAGGAACCAAGACACCGCTCCTCTATCCTCCGTCTTCAGGTGGGTCCACCCACATGCAGATATGCCCACATACAAGTACCCAACAAGAAGACTCTTACCCATGCTATACAAGGCTTCAAGACAAAATTTCATTTATTTGTCATTAGAAATAAATATTCCACTATAATTATATATTGTTTTTGTTATTAATCACTATGCTTTAATTATGGTCAATTTGTAACAATGAAAATACATCCTGCATATCAGATTTTTACGTGATGATTCATAACAGTAGCAAAATTAGTTATGAAGTAGCAGCAAAAATAATTTTATGGTTGGGGTCACCGCAACATGAGGAACTGTATTAAAGGGTCGTGGCATTAGGAAGGTTGAGAACCACTGTTATAGATGATTGAGTGAAAGTTTTTCTGTGGCCCAGATAGGTGAAGTAATTTGCCTAATGCCACAGAGCCTATTATAGCTCAAGCGGGGATGATTAGTAACCCCCACTTCTACTGTGTTCTTTCACTCCATGGAGCTGTTTCTCAAACAAGTTTCTATACCAACCAACAAAGAACAGGGTTTTTTCCTCCGGATTTATTTTTAAATATGCTCTTTTAGACTGGTATGCAAATTCATTTATTTAAAGACATCAAGTGATATCTGCAAAATGTAAGTGCTGGTCCAATATTTAAAGGAGAATCTACCGGCATTGAGAGGCTCTTATTACTTCATGATTTTGGATGAGTAGGGGCAAAGTGAGGGGCATGGTGGGCCCATGAAAGTCACCCTTACCAGAGTGCCCAGTGCATTTATTCCCTCTCCTCCATTTGAGAGCTCAAGGGCAATTTCTAAATTATACGCTTCCCTCTCCCACAAATTGAAGAAGAGTAGACATCGATAGAGGTATTAGTATGTCAGCACGAACACCTTCGCCTCTCTTTTCTGGTTCTCAGTCCTTTCACATGTGTGTGATGTCATTTCACACCTACACTTCAACTTATACTCCGGGGTGAGTGCTCCCCTCTGCGGCTCCTTGCCCCCCATGCCTCTGGAGGTTTACCCTGCCTGCATGAAAAAGGATTTTGAGCTGAGGGTATATGCCACTCCAGTCACCCCTCGCTTTGCCTCTGATTCCCTGCTCTTTCTGGAGCTGGGTGGTGGGCATAGCCTATGTGAGCAAGTAGCAGGGCTGTAAGCAAGCATGAGGCCCGAAACTTCCAGGGAGCCCTTTGGGTTTGGAAGCCCATTTTGGAGAGGGAAGATGAGTTGAAGGAGAAAGAGGAAATGTCTATCTCTCTCATCCTTTCAAACTAATACATTTACCTGGTGGGCCTACTGGGAATCTTTTTCTCTCTATAAAAACTGATTTTTTGTTATCACATCCTTAGTTGATGGATAAATTTGAATAATAATCATTGTGACTGGATTTCCTTGTCTGTAAATAGATATTTTCCTATAACAGGCAGCTTTGTACTTCAAGATACGTCCTGAAATGTCTCTTTGGATGAAGAGTGGAACGCCATCTCCCTTAAGTGGCATTCCTGGAACAGTAAACTGCAGGATTTTCTCACTCAAAATGGCCATTATCAGTTCATTTCAGCTCACCAACACCTAGCATATTAATCTTGATGCATTCCATTTCATTTTTAATGACTTCTAATTCGCCTAGATTTATATTTCCAAGTGAAAATTATTAATAGATGCTTTCAGCTGTTTACTCTTATTTTGAGTCATGCCCCAAGAGCAAATGAAAATCCGGAAGGCTTTATACTTTACAAGGTTTTACTCCATTGGAGTCATTATGGTCAACTACTTTGAAAAGGCAGCTCTTCCTCAGTAATAGTTTGAATGCCTTTTGACCTTAGGGGGTCATTTTCTGCCTCTATTTCTGAATATTACGCTTCTGCTCATTAGTTTTCAGTAACTGACAATGCTTTGATGCTATCCATAGGGTTTTCAGCGGCTATTTTCTTTGAAGTGGACAGCCTATTCCTTCTCCATAGTCTGTTGTTCTTAGCTTGGAAGCTCTGCTAAAACTTGTTCGCTTTGGGTCACTTGGCTGGTATTCGACATAACTTTTAGCATCACAGTAACACACAAGCCACCACAGTACGACACACTGACACGCCCCTTGTTACATTGTTATTAGGTGCCGTTGGTTGGGTTGTGACTCATAGCAACCCTGTGTACAACAGAATGAGACACTGCCTGAGCCTAAACCAGCCTCACAATTTTTCTTATGTTTGAGCCCATTGTCACAACTACTGTATCCATTCATCTTATTAGGGGCTGCTTTCTCTTTTATTGTCTCTTTTTAATCTTTTGCTCCATTATTCCCTCCAGGAAGCATTCTGGCTGTATGTTTTCTAAGGCAGATTTATGGGTTCCTTTGGTAGTCCATTGCACTTTCGATATTCTTCAACAGCACCATGATTCCAATGCATTGATTCTTCTTCCATCTTCTTTATTCCATGTCCAACTTTCACATACATGTGTAGCAACTGAAAATCCCATGGCTTGGACCAGGCAAACCTTAGCCCTTAAAGTAACATCCTTGCTTTTCAATACTGTAAAGAAGTACTGTGCAGCATATTTACCCAAAGCAATGTTATTTTTCTCTTGACATCTGCTTCCATAAGCTTTGAGTGTGGATGCAAGCAAGACACAATCTTGACAACTTTAATCTTTTCTCGATTTATCACATTACCTATAGATCTAGTTGTAAGGATTCTGGTTTTCTTTACATTGAGCTGTACTCCCTACTGAATGTTGCAATCCTATTGGCCCCTAGGTAATTAATAATCCAGTTACTGTCTTTATTGATTTATCTCACCTTTATTTTATATACAGAAAAACATACAAAACTAAAACAAAGAATGACAATGACAAAATAAAACACAGAAAAACCTCAATCCAAAAGAAATCATAAATATTAAAACATGGAACAAATTTTAAATGGGTCAAAAGGGAGATCAAGTGATATGGTGCTACATTTTAACCTAACTACATTTGCCATACTCTACTTTACAGTGCTTTTTACCTGGTAGCAAGGCTATTCACATCCCTGGACTATGGTCAGAGGGGTGGTTAGAGGGTTAATCCATGTAGGACCCTACAAATGGGTTTGGGACTTTCACTGTCATTCACAGCTTTCTGAAAAACTGGGTGTTCAGAATTTAAGCTCTGATGCCATTCCCACCTCTGGATTTGGATTTTATTATTGACAAACCTTGGATCACACAAGCTGGTGTGCTTCTTCCATGTGGATTTAGTTGGTGGCTCATAGAGATGGCTGTTTAAGACAAGTCTTAAAACCAGATGGCACTCTTTCTCATAGCTGGACACTGTATGATTTCTTCATCACACATTGCTATAGCACCCACATCCTCATGATTACATCCCAGTCTCAAATCCTTTCATATTAAATGAGATATTAATGAAAGCTTTAAATCAATGCTTTATAATTTGTGATGATCAGCACATGACAAGAAGCTATGATGCAAGATTACAGCAAGAAATCCCTTTGCAAGGACTGTGAAGCTTCCCTGCAGCACATGTACTTGTCATGCGTGGAGTTGGGTACTTTCAGACAGGTCCCCAGGAGGTATCACTGGACTGCATAATGAGATGATGATGCAATCCGCTCCCCTGATTCCAGTCAGGTGCCTCTGTGGACTTGAGCGTTGCTAAATTTGATATTATGTGCATTACAGCTCAAGTTGGTTTGTGATTACTTTCCCCCCATCCTATAAAATAGATAAATGTTTTGATGTTTTTGACATTTTATTGGGCATGGGTATATGATTCCAATCCAGAGAGTAGCTTTCAAAGTTTATTTAAATATGTTTTAGATACATTGGCTTAAAAAACAAATTTTAAAAGTATCCATATGCAATGCCTAAGCAATTCGTGGAGAAACATAAAGGTTAACCGAAACTATGTGGATACATAAAATACAATTTTGTTTGTTTATCATATTCACTTCCATTTCCTTGGGGACTATTTGGATGCGTCTTTTGGTTCTTTCTACTGTGAAGTTAAGCATCATATGCACACATGAATGAGGCCATTCCCTTTCTAAAAGGCGAGAAGTGGACTGAATTTATATATATATATATATATATATATACACACACAGATACATCAAATGTATACATCAACACTCTGATTTTATCAAAGCAATTTTTTTTTCTTGTAGGCTGTTCTATTCACCCTCTTCTGTGATGCTGTGTTGCTTTATATCTCTGTGATCAATTTATTTCTATTCAATATGCAGAAAATATTTATTGAATACTTATTATGTCCAGACACCCTGTAGAAGCTAAAGATGCAAAGATAAACATGGTTTTTTATTCTTAATGAAGAAAGGAATTAAGAAGCTTACAGTATATGTGTGTTGCAAGCTGTCCTGAGAGTAAGGCAAGTTTTCACAACCAGTAGGTTATATTTGAACCAACTTGTAGAGAAGGATTTGGCTACACTAAAGCAGTAAGTAAGACAAGGAAGTCAGACCTCTAAGTCAGGCCTAGAGAATTGTACATGAAAAATCGCCACAGCTCTGTAGCAGTGACTCTCTTTGTTAACCCTTAAGTAGGGCTGTGCTTTGCTAGTAGGATTGCACGGAAAACATAGAATGGTGTGTTCAGAGAAGGCTGCAAGAAAGTCAGTAATCTCTATGAAGTGGCTTCCAAACTTTGTAGAAGAACTCCATGATCTTTTCATTCCACTTTCCAGGAACCTTTTGAAACCCACTCAGATTTCTTCCTTTATAACTACAATTTCTAGTGAACCCGAAGTACATTGACAAGTTAGGCCATCCTTCTTCATCACATTTGATTCTGGGAATTAAAAAAAATTCTCTAGAACTCAAACTAATTATCAAAGATCAAAGAAATCCTCCCATTGCTACGACTAAAGAATGGTCTCAAGGAAAAAGCTAGAGAACATGAGGTATTTTGGCAATGGGAACAAGCCACTATTCATCCACGGAGCCTGCTTTAAAGGTGACAGAAATCATTTGGAATTGGGGAGTATATTTACTAAAGAGTAAGGGCTGCTAAATGCTTCCAGAGACAGATGGTAACGGGCATTGATTTATGTCCTTGACAGCCTATATTTAGTGCCCCTCCCCCTCCCCCCAAACCAACAAACCAACAAAAAACAACCTCACTGCCACCACGTCATGAAGTAGAACTGCCCTGTTGTGCTTTTGAGACTGTAACTCTTTAGGGGAGTAGAAAGTCTTGGGTGGCCGGTGGTTTGTCACTGCTGACCTTGTGGCTAGCAGTTCCCTGTGTCACCACTATGCACCAGGGTTCCCGCATAGTTAGTGTCCTGATGTCTTAAATTTCTATTTACTAATCTGCAGATAATTGACTCCATGGTGTTTCCCACATTACTATCTTCAGGGACCTTTGTCCTACATTCAGAATAAGCTTAATGCCATTCGTTTTTCTAGCCAATGGTTCAGCAAAAACAGTACAAAACCAAACAGAACCCCAACCCAATACAGAATACTTAATTGGGGTTGACAGATCTCATCCTATATTTGGTCTATTATTTCCTCCCTTGGTAAAAACTTTTCAGCAGCTCAAATAGTAAATAATAAAGATATTTCTAGAATTATCTTTGGTCATCCTGCTATTCTTATTCTAACTACAATCGGACACTTCAACCACAGTTAATACGACACTGTAAAATAAAGAATACACCGAACAGCTTATATATTTTTCCAGCGTATCTTTCCTCCAGAAAAGTAGAACAATGGCTTCCCTAAATGGTTTTGTTCATACTGATTTCAAATTGTTTTTGCAAACATATCCTACCTCTTCCTATCATGACCCCCATTTATCATCCATATTCTGGCACACTGAAGACACTGCTGTTCCTGAAACATGCCCTGATTTTTGACATGTGCTGGTTCCCCTCTCTGATACTTCTACTATTACACTCTGTAGACCCATGTTCTACAGGTCCAAAATGATGCCGTAATGTCAAAGGCAATTTGCAAGGCAGACTTGTGGAGTATGTCTCAATATTCTTAGCTTGCTCCTCACTGAGATATATGTTACAAATATAAGAACAAAAGAGTGTATGAGTCAATATAGTTGCAATATAATACCAGGGACTATGGGGTGTATGCCCTGTCTCTGGAGACTGAAAGTCTGGCTCTAAATCCTGATTATGTCCTCTTCTTTCATATCATGTTCCAAAACTGGTTTATCATTTCTGTATCTCTGTCTCCTTATAAATTGTAATTATAAAGTACATGTCATCAGACTCATGCAAAATTTAGGTAATAGAACTCCAAAAGCTGTTGGGAGGATTAAATATAGTGAATACATTAGAACTTAAAACAGGCCTGGTATATGTCATTTGAGAAATATTTTAATACTTGTCATTTTTTGTGCAGTCACCTAAAATAAAAATCAGTCATATGAACCACCCATGCTCAAAATACAACAACACCGCACCAACAACGACGACAACAAACGTTCCTGTTTGTCTAGGCTTGGAGTATTTCAGTGGTTGTCCTTTCCTTCTGATGTGTGTTTTCTCTCCTCCTTGTCCCTGTCACAGGTACCTCATGCAGTTCATAGAGACCCGTGTTGTGTGCACTGAGAACTGAATAACATATCGGGGACACTTGAAATGTGAAAAATCTGCTCAGGTAGGATTTGATATTGAGCATATCCAACACAGGGTGAATGCCACTGACCTTCCCACTTGCTTTTGTTTGTATATTTTCCCAATCTGCATGTGCCCTGGGTCTAGGGAGCTACATTGACCTCTGCTTTCTTCATACCATGCAGGCTGTCCACCACAACACCCTGGCAATTAATGAGGCCATGTACTTAAAATCCTGAGATATAAAAAAGAAGATGCTAAACATATCAAATTTTAATTCATGGGCATTTGCTCTGGAAGATAAACTGTGAAGCGTGGTATATTTATGTAACTGTGACAAAGAAATTTTTTCAATCTCATTTTTCATATTGAGGATGCTGTAAGTGTCAATGAAATCACTACTTAATTGAAATCTTCCCGAATCAACTGTCTGACCTTCTAACTGCCCTCCCCATTCTCTCCTTTTAATGGCTCTATTGCAGCACTAAGGCGACATTAGCACTTGATTAACTTTATATCAATTCTGAAATAAACCATGTCAGCCATATCAGCCAAAATAATACCCCACAATAACTCAGTATCATATCTTATTCTTCCCCTCAAAACTTAGAAGCCCGAATTTTATTCTTTGAAATAAGTTCATACCTACATTTAAAAATTAGTTATAAAAGTATTACTATTAAAATTTTTAACACTGTAAAATAGTGTTGAATCCAGATCAATGACTACCTCCATTCACTATTTTGCATTCCTTTTGTGAAGGAATTAAGTTCAAGTCATAGTTTGAGCTGTTTTACTAAACTTTCAAACCTCAACATTCAAAACGTAATTTTTGTCTCTCATTGCCATTTAGTATGAGAAAAGTTGACAAAAGGCATCGCAAGCTATAATGTCAGAGTTTTAAAAATATTCAAAGAATCTTCCATTTAGTATTAGTATTTAGAACTGATAAAATATTGACATTTATGAAGAGCTTCATAATTGAAACACAAATTATGGAAAAAGAAAAGACACAACATTTCTTACCTCTAACCTTGGTTAGCTCTGACATTTAACCTTCTTTTTTTAAAAACGTAAATAAGAGGACACATCCTCTACTTCATTTGAACACCTATTAAACAGCCGTGAAATAAGTCATATTTAGGAGCTAAGAACCCCTATTCTTGATTGCAAATTATTTTTCTTTTTCTGGCTAATGAAAACATATTTCCCAATTAAGTGAAAAAAAGAAAAAGGCAGAATTTAGAATATATAATAAAGTGGCAAATAGGAAATTTGAGTTCTGAAAAACATCATATTCAAAATAATCTAAGTTTTTCTTTATGTAATAAAAATAATCACCTTTTCTCCCCTGAGTTTTGACTATACAGAGTGTGGTAGTTACACAATTCCATGTCAACTTGGTAAATAGAATGGAGGGGTGGAGTCAAGCCAGTCAATCAGGTCACAGTCTGGTGGCATGCCCTTCTCATGAGGCCCCCTCGTGGGTGTGGCTTTCTGGGATGTCTCTTCCTTTCTGGAGGCAGGGCATTTTCTCTCTGCTACACCTTTTAGTTGACAAGCTAAATGGAACCATGCTGCTGGCAGCCAGAGCCCTGGAAATGCTTCCACCGCCACTGGATCCACAAGATTTTCCACCCACTGGCCTGTGATCTTCCTGCATTCAGCATCATTGCATATGTTGCATGAGGATTTCATAGACTGGTATCGGACACATGGGCTAATATCAGACTTATAGACTTGATCTGGACTGGGCTGGGATGTCTGTCTTATTGATGCATAATTACCTATTGGTATAAAGCTCTCTCTTACACATATGAGTGTCTTTGGGTTTGTTTCTCTAGGCAGCCCTGACTAACACACAGAGTATGCGAGGAGCGCCGGTGGCAATTGTGGGTTAGGTTTTGGGCTTCTACCAACAAAATGGTGATTTAAACCTATCACCTGCTTAGTGGGAGAAAGACGAACAAAACATTTTATTAAATAGAAGTAAAAAGTTTTATTTATTTTGAATTCTTGATTTAGAGATAACCTGATTAAATTCTTTTATAAGATGCATAAATCACCTCTCCAGCATTCTGTTAAGGGTCTAATATGCAGTTAAATAGCACACATTTAAATTGATAGAGATACCAAAGGCACAGTTGAGAAAGTAGTAGCAGGAAGTACCAGAAGCATTAGGGGTTAGTTGTTAGAGGGTAAGTTAAATCTGTTTCTCTGCATCTTGATTTAAAAAGGAAATCACTTACTAGTTTTCTCAATAAATTGAAAAAACTTAAAATAACTGGCAATAAACAAAACGAAAAAGTGCAGCAGTTGAAATTTCAAGAAATTGTATGCATTTGTTGCTGTCTGCATGTTTGCCTAAGAATATCACCGAACTTCTTAATTTCTTGAGTGGAGTTTGCTTCTTTCACCATTTGGAGTAGTGTGTCTTTTCTTAATACTTTTGATTATTATTAGAATAACTTGTACTATTTTACACATTAGCACAGTTATTTTGCAAACTTTTCTTATTAGTCCTTATACTAAATTCCTATTAAACAAAGTGGGTGAGGAAAATGGTAAAATCACATCAAATTAGCCTCCTGTGATTCCTTCAGACTTTGGTGTTGTTTTCTAAGATTTCACAATACACTCAGCATCCCAAGTGCCTTTTTAATTTAACTGTATACTTTAAGTTGATTATCCCCTAAGGATGTCTGGACATATTGGAAGAAGCAGATGGTGTTGGGTTCTACAGCTGGGCTCTCAGGAGAACTCAGAGACTTAAAGCAGGAGGGAGATCTTTTCAAGACAAAAATATTTGCTTAAAAAAAATTTGCTTCCAAACATGGCTATATATTTAATTATAGTAATGATAAAAATATTAGGAATTACAGGTAATATGATTTGAATCTATATTAAGTGCCAGGCCTTGTGCTCACTGCCTTACTGTCATTACTTTATGATTGGTGTTTAAAAGTGCTCACAATCACACTGGAAGAGGTCCCCATAACCGACACGAGCAAACTGAACCTCAGGGAAGTGAGCAACTCCATCTCCACTTGGAGCCAGGAGGAAGAAAGGGTCCTCTGGCAGTGACACATGTATTTCACATACGGAAGCCCCCGGGTGTGCAGGTGAACTGCATTCAAGTAGCCTGAGTAAGCTGGCAGGTTAACCAGACTCATCTCCATTGGGCTGAAACTGGTAACTGAAACACACCCAGTAATAGAACATATCTGAAAAAACTCATTTATTCTCACTTGAAATCCAAATTCAAGGAAGTCTGAGGGAATTCTTGGGTGCAGGATATGTCTGCCTGGCACTAAGCACATTTGTAACAATCAAATCTCCTCTCTGCACTCTGATAAATGAAGTGGAGGCCCCGAGCTGGCACAGGCAGGGCTGCGGCAGCCACTCCATCCATGTGTGTTGGAGAGGAGAAGAGAGAGGATGACCCTGTCTTTTTGATCCTGCAAAGTGAAAGGGAGTCTTCCTTAAAAATGGATGTGTTCAATGGTAAGCATAGTCCTGAATATTTCAGGTTATATAGGTACTATCGAGGAGTGAGATATGAAACACCTCATAGCATTTCATGAACATGAAATATTTGGATTCCTTTTAGATCGAGAGTAATTCCAGGATTGGGAAAAGGGTTAGTGTGTGGCTACTATTGGCAAAGCTAACAATCCAAATACACCCATAGATGGAAGAAAAGTCTGCTGAGCTGCTTCAGAAAGGCCACAGGAACAAAAACCTGTGGAGCAGTTCTGACATACATGGGCTCACCACAGTTGAAGTTGATAGCAGGACACTGGTTTCACTGGTTGAGATCGGTATATTCTTATCAGTACATTGCTGTCTTACATCAGAGACAATGAGGGGAAAAGTTGAGCGTCAAAGAGAGGAGTGGGGAGTGCTGTGTCCGACATGACAAACTTATACCCTTTTCCTTTTAAACTACTGCAAAGTACCACACTGAAACTTGTCCTTTTGAATGATCACTGTTATCATATCTTGCTTTTAAAAACTGAAAACAAAGGAGTGCATAAGCAAAGGTGGTGAAGAAAGCTGATGGTGCCTGGCTATCAAAAGATATAGCATCTGGGGTCTTAAAGGCTGGAAGATAAACAAGCGGCCAACTAGCTCAGAAGCAACAAAGCCCACATGGAAGAAGCACACCAG